>NC_138176.1:42568535-43194035 GCF_964165515.1 Mesoplodon bidens
GTAAAAATTCTTAACAAAATACTACCTTAATGTTTCCAACAACTTGTGACAAACATAACATATCATGATCAAGCCATGTTTATCCCAGAAATAAATATAATAATAAAATAACTTTTCTTTTTGTAAAAAAAATAGTTTACTATATTAACAAGTTGACATTTAAAAGTCAATTATTGAAATCCACTATATTAAGAAATTAGAGGAGAAAAACCATTTGTTCATTTCAATAGATTAAAAAAATTATAATGAAATTCAATACTCTTTCATGATAAGGACTCTAGCAAACTTGGAGTAGAGGGAGCCATCTTCTATGAACATCAGTAAAAATCTAATAGCTGACATCATCCTACTGGTCAAGCACAGGCAATTTTACCACTTAAAAAATCTCTACATTTTACTTCTACTCAACATTTTTCTAGAGGATCTAGTCATTATAATACGGCAAGAAGAAGAAAAGCCAGACAAGAATATTAGAAAGGATTAAGTAAAACTTTCCCTATTTCAGAGAAGGCATAATTTTTTTTTACATAAAAATACTGACATGTTTAAAAGATCATTAGAAATAAATAGGCTGAGCCTTGAAGAACTCACCTTAATGTAAGCTAAGAGCTACTGCATATCATGTTTGATCTGCAATAGGCCCTATTCTAGTTGTTTTATATATACTCATCCCAATGAGTACATGAAGTAGACACTTTTTAAAAAATTTTATAGATGAGGAAACAGAAGCACAGAGAGGTCAATACCTTTCTCAAGGTTACACAATAACTAAATGTAAGGTCAGGATTCAAGCCCAGTCTGTCTGGCTCTAGATTGCACGCTTTGAACTAGGAACAAATCCTGGTTCAGGACCATGTCACAGATAAGAAGGACTAGATCAAGTGGCCAGATGTGACATGCTCTTACATCCCAGTCCATGGCTGTAGGGTCTACAAACGCCCTGATATTCCATGCAAAAGGTTGTATGTGTATCATTTGTCTTTGTCAAAAGGAAGGTCTATGACATTTTCAGATTTTCATAGAGTCCATGTCCAAAGGAGAGCAAAGAAGAAATGGTATGAGAGGAAACATAGGACAGTACAGGGAAATGAGCATCAGCATGGAGATCAGAAAGGGGAAGCATAGCAACACTCTCCTGCTGCCCAAGGCAAGTCGCCACAAAGGACATTGCCCAGAAAGAGAAAAGCAGCCCCATAGCTTTCTGAAGGGAGCTGGCCATGCTCTCCCAGTTCAGCTAGGTGTTCCCTTCTTACCATGAACACTCAGAATGTCAGAGGTCACAGTGACGGTGATGGAATGAGACAAAATCTAGACCCTCAGAAATCATGTTGAGCACAGATAGGAAGGGGTACTATGCAAACCACAGAAATGACCCACATGCCCCTCTCTCAGCCAGCATGAGTAACTAACTGCTGCTTCTCTACCAAATACATCTTGGCCCCCACCCCAGTTACTCTCCAGTTCTAGAAAAAAGTTGTCAAGATACCCAATCTTAGGATTACCCCCATGTCCTGACAGCACCCTGTCCAGGCCAGATTTCCACTTCCTTGAGTCTTCCTCAAAATCCCAATGCACAAGCCCATATTCTATAAAAATCCCTTCCTGACACACTGCTACTGAAAGGTCCCATTATTTCCTGTGTTGTGCCGTCTCCCTTGTTGTAAGGAGTACCAAAAAAATTGACTTCGTTTGACTACAAGTACGCTGCTGGTGGTTTTTGACTGCAGGTTTTTGATCGACACTCCCATTTTTACTTTTTATATCCTTCTCATAACATTCCTGGGGAAGCAGAATGGAGTTAAAGGCCTTATTTTATGTCAGACTAAGCGGTTTGACCAAATTCACACAGATGCCAAATTCAAAATCATGAGTCAGAATCTCTAAATTTCAAGCTGTTTCTTCAGGATGGACCAGTCCATGGCTGCTTCCCCAAGGAGAAAGAACTAGAGCTGGGATTCCAACCCAAGACAGTCTGACTCAGAATAAGTCAGGCCAAACTCTGGGAAATGGGCTATGGAAGGGGCAGAAACAGGCCAGGCTGCAAGAGAGGGGCTACAGGAGGGCCAGGCAGTTGTCTACCAGGCCAGAGATGCAGCTGACCCCACAGCTAGGTGGGTGAGTTGGGTGTCGGGTAGGGGCGGC
The DNA here is from genome assembly GCF_964165515.1 of Mesoplodon bidens. Classification (NCBI taxonomy): domain Eukaryota; kingdom Metazoa; phylum Chordata; class Mammalia; order Artiodactyla; family Ziphiidae; genus Mesoplodon; species Mesoplodon bidens. The sequence goes on from NC_138176.1 coordinate 42,570,678, forward strand.
CAGGAGGAGGCAGGGCTGGGCAAGTCTGCAGGTCCTAGAAGGTCTGACAGAGGCTACGTGGGTGGTGTGAAGATGCCCAGAGATGAAAAATGACAAGCGTTTAGCAGTGTTTGTTTGTTGTGTCTGTTAAGAGCTTAGCACTGTGATTATAAGTGTTTATCTGACCATTACTCAGCATTTTAATAATTTCAACACTAAAAGTCAACACTCTCTGGAAAGAAATTGGTACTTGCCTCTTGAAATATAAATTTATGTTTGCCTAGTGGAGGCCTCTGGGTCAGAGGGGCCATCAGGATGGAGAAGAGCTCTGAGTCTCTAGTCCTGTGACATGGGGCTGACCTGCCCTGGCCTGAGGACAGCAAGAAGGCAAGGTCAATATTTCTGAATGAGTCAAGGTGAACTAGTGACCCCTAGTTCAGGATTCAACACACAGAGCCTGAACCTACCTTTTCTCCAAGAGAACCTAGATCGCTGCCCAAGCACAGTGATCTGGTTCCATCTCAGCAGCCAGAACCAAGACCCAGGGCCTAGACTGCAGAGTCCAAAAGCCCAGTTTCTATGACCAGAGCACAGGAATAAGGTTCACAGCCCCAGTTCTCCTCCCAGAGCTCAAGTCCCCAATCACTGAGAGTATGACTGCTGCCCAGAGCCTACAGCCAAGAGCCAAGGACCCTGAGATCCCAGAGACCAGAACTCAGATAAATTACCTGGTGAATTGCATCCACTTAAAAGGAAAACACAATAGCAACATTATACCAATTCTTTCCTAAAATACAGGAAAAAGAAATACTTCACAGTAAATTTAGGGCACCAGCATTACCCTGATACCAAAGCTGGCAAAGATATTGTATGAAAATAATATTATATACCAATATATCTCATGATCATAACCATAAAAATTCATAATAAAATATAACCATATTGATTCAGCAATCCATGACAAATAAAGAATGTCATGACCAAGAGGCATTTATTAGTCAGAATGCAATTTAACACTTAATTATAAAACTTTGAAATCCACATGTTTACTAAATTAATTTTACTTTAAGTAACTACTAAATCAAAGAGATATAACAGAGTCAGGTCAATAGATTCTGAAAAATCAATTCACAAAATTCATTACCTATTCATTATTAAAAAAAACAAAATACCTCAGCAAATTTGGATAGGAGTTTTCCTCCATGTGATTAAAGTACATCTATGAAGAACCTTGAGCTATCATTATTGTAAATGGTAAAACACAGAAAAATAAAATCCTGTGATTGAGAGCAAGCAAAGATACCAGCTCTCATTCAATTCCACATTAAGTTGTGGATCTATGAATGTACTATGGCAAAGAAAAGAGAAAGCAGGCAAGAATGTAAAAATAGATAAGTAAAACTTTCCCTATTCACCAAAGACATCAACTGATACAGAGAAATCCTAAGAAATCTACTCTTCATCAAGAGTGAAAACTGCTCATCAAAAGGCATCAGTAAAAAAATGAGGAAGTGAGCCACACATTGTTAGAAATATTCATAAAATTCAACTGAGAAAGGACTTGTCTATAGAATATACAAAATTTTTTCCAACACTCCAATAAAAGGGCAGAGAAATTTTAAAATGGGTTAAAGATTCTGTAAGAGAGCACACTAAGATAGAAATACAAAGCTTGATAAACACAAGAAAAAGTGATCAGCCTCATGATTCATCAGAGTAATATGAATGAAAACCACCATGAGATACTAGTCACATGCCCAGGAATAAGGCTAAAATAAAAACACCTGAAAACAACACAGGAATCAGCACAGACATGAGGAAACCAGAATGGCCATACTCTGCTGGGGAGAAAGCAAACAGGAACCATCACTTTGGAAAAGGGTAAGATGACCATAACATCTTATTTGACCTGTGGGGACCAGGAGCTGGAGGTGGCTGAGAGGAAGTGCCTGCCTCCCAAGCTAGTGGGGTCATCCTGTCCCAACCTGAGAACCACAGGAGGTCAAGGTCAGGGTTTAGGCAGCAATGCTGCTGTCCTCTCTGAGCTTCAGTTTCTACATCTGTACATGGGTTCTCTGCTTTTATGAACAAAGCATGAAACTTCCCCTGAAACTTCCCAGAAGCGTATGGCTTTTCCACCAAGGTTTTAAACTCTACTTATGGAAACCACTTGAAGAAACCACAGAGTTCACTGTGCATCTCCTGGTTGGCCAACAAGGGCTTCATGCCTGGGTCACTCATTCTCTCATTCATTCACTCATTCGTCCCATAAACAGGAGCAGGTATATCCGGGAAGGTCTGTGCTTTCCCTCATGCCTCATAACAATTTTCCTATAGAGGCCTTGAGATTCAGAATCTATCATTTTACCCTTTTATTATTATATTTATCAGTTAGTTTTCATACCAAATAATACAAGTAAGGCTTAAAGTATTGCCTCTGAAGCCTCTGTGAATACCCATCCACGGTGCTGCCCTAATCTAGGCTACCTCACCCTGAACAACCTCTAGGCGCCATCCCTAGCGCTAATCCACCTGGATAGTCTCAGTAGGAATGTTTGGTTTCCCTCCTCAGGAAAGGCTATGTGGGTGGCCAAGCTCCGAGTGAATGTCCTGTTCACCCGTGGTGGCAGGGGTGGCTGGTGACAGGTGGCAGTGAGAGCAAGCAGTGAACTAGAGTCCATGCCAGGGCAGCTGCCACCTTCTCTTCTGTCTGCCTTCCTGCATAGAGTTCTGAAAGAAGGCTCTTCAGATTTATTTTCCTTCCTGTCTTTGGATCTTTATCTCTTTCTAATTTTCAGTGCTGTAAATTTGCATTCATTGTTTGAAACTATGCTAAGAAAAGTAATCTCCTGTAATCAGCTTTTAGATTTTTGTATCAATCATTCTAATTTTCAGAGCCAGCCTTTTGTATTTCTATTATTATGCTTTGTTTGTGTTTCCTTTCCAATATCTAACTTTTCTAAACATTTTAATCGTTCAATTTGTCTCCACACTTCGTTTTTGTGTTTGCATTCTTTAGTGTTAAATGATGTGAATTTTCCTCACTGAGTAATATTAGCTCTATCCTATGAATTGTTAGTATGTTCATTGTTTGTATTTTCTAAATTTTTTACAGTGTTTTATTTGGTGGCTTTTTGGATCCAAAGACGATTTAGGCAATCTCTGGATTTTCCAAGAAGTTGTTGGTTTTACTTTAAATTGGGTTACTTCTTTCTAATTAAAAAAAAATAAGATTGCAGAAATGATCTCTACTACAGTATTTTATCTTTCAAAGTGATGTGAGGATCTCCTTATAGTTCAAAATGGTGAATTCTGATGCCTGTACCATGGTGGCCTGATGTTAAAAATTTGTTCAACCTTTTCAATTGCAATGCTCTGCTAGTCTACATCCACAGGAGTTGAACTATACTAATGGACTATCCGCTGCTGGTCAGCAGCATGTTAGTTGTGACTTTCCAGGAAAACGAAGGATGGCTTTGTGCTTCCTTTATTCATTCAAATGCTCATTCATTGATTCTTTCTGTAAACGTGTGTGGAGCACTGAGTATCATGGCCAGTCCCTGTCTTGTGCGCTGGGGCCACTCAAATGAGAAAGAGTGGTTATAAAATAGGGGTGTGCCCCATATGTGGGCAACGGAAAGAGGGGTTTTCTGTACTGAGAGAATAGTGTGTGTAAAGGATTGTGGCCACAGAAGGAGAAGTTTAAGTAAGGAAAGAAAGATCTAAGGGCATGGTGGAGGGTATGTGAGTTCTCTCTTGCTTTGGGCCTCCCCACCCATCCCTCCTCAGGCATGGTCTGCCCCAGTTGCTGGTGCAGGTTTGGTTCCGGGTAGAACCCAGAGCACTCATGTCCATGGTGTGATATGGTCCATTTGGCCATGGTGGCCCTAGGCGCCTCTGTGTCCAACTGGGCCACTATGAAGGAACTTCATCCTGCTGGGGATATGTACATTTGTCACATACAGGAAATGCTGGAGTATTTAATGACTGAAGCCAGTGATGATATGAGAGCAAGTCTCACTGTCCCTGGGTATCAGTGGGAGATGGTCAATTATGCTGTGATAGTTCAAGTGATCATAGTTCTTTTGCTTTTAGGCAGAATTGTGTGGTCATTCAAATAAAGGTTTTCTGTACAGAGAGACAAACAACCTGCCAGTAGCAGTTTAGCACTAGCCAGAGTAAAAAGCAATACTCTTAACCAGTTGCACCCTGGCTTGGAAGAGGATGAAAACTTAGAAGTATTTGGTGCCCTGGATGTGTCTAAACCTGCAAGAAGGAACATCATATGTATTATGGTAAGACATGGGACAAAAGAAAAACCTCATTGTTCAGACCAAGAACAGCCTTTGTCTGAGATAGCAAGAAAGATCCAGGCCCTGGACCAAGAACATAAAGCCATTGAAACACAAGTACAAGAAGCTAAAACATCCTTAAAACTTCTACCAGCAACTGAAAAAAGACTCAAGCTCTCCATAATGATCTTTATGACCTGTGTGAAGAGTCAGGTATTATCTCTGCAGGAAGATTGGCTTAAGATCAAAGAAATGACAGCTTCCCTGGGAGGGAAGGACATGGGTGAGAACTTAGAATTAAGGGAGCCAGGGAATGGGGACCATGTTGATGACCAAGCAAAAAGATCCAGGAGGAAACTGATGGATGCTGCAATGTCAAGGGCACATTTAAACATTCAAGATAGAGAGAAAAAGCAGTCCTACAACGATATTGTCGAAGAAGAGAAGAAAACCCACATGACAGTTCATCATAAAGTTAGCCAGGCAAAAGAAGCTTCCATTGAAAGGGCAGATTATCATCTTGGTGAGAAGGGAAATGAAATGACTGAACCACATCACCAAAAGGAAATGGAGCATCTGAGAGTATTACCTGTCAAGGAAAATCTCAACTTACAGCAAAAGGTGTGAAGTTCTGAAGCCAATGGCCTGATGAGTCTTGAAACTGGAGAGCTAGAGACCTACTGAAAACGATTCCAAGATCTTGAATTACAGCTGGAAACAACCGTATTTTCTTATCAATGGCAGATTCTGACCCAGGAAAGGAAAACTGATGACTGGTTGAGAGCCTGGGAGGCTGAACAAAACCTCATCATTATCAGACAGGAGGTCACAGACCTAAGACAAAGAATAAGGGAAAGCGCAGTTCAACTCCAGCTTATGGAAGTGGATTCTCGCGTATTTAATGATCTCAGTGGAACATTTGGAAGAGAGAATTGCTTCCCTGATCTCTGTACACAAGATAGTGCTTCCTCTGAGATGGGAGGGTCTCCAGCCCAGCTACTAAGCCCTTCTTCCTGACTACCCTTGTCTCATTCCTTCTCTCCCTCTTTCTTCATCACCTAAATTTTGTTCTTCTTCTCCTCTCTCTCCGAGTAAGATGGGAGTCTCACTGTGGAGCCCCTGGAAAGATGTCCTCTTCCTCCATCTCCTCTAGGAAGGCTGTGTACACTCACATGAACTGTCTTCCTCCCAAAGCAGTTTTCCTCTTTTTCATCCACCGTGGCCTGTTTTCCTTGTTAAAAAAAAAAAAAAAAAAAAGTCCCATCCAGAAAATGGATGTGTGTTATCTCTTGGCTTCATTCAGCCTCTGTCCAACATTAGTACCCCAAATCCTGAAATACCACAATGATCTTCAGTTACCAGGTTTCTTATTTTATCCTCAAAATATCTTTGCATTCTCTATATATTTATTTTTAGGGTAAAAATGTATTTTATGCAAGTGGTTTTACTTTCTCTTAGCTTGCATCTTGATAGTAATAAATTTCAGGATAGATTTAGAAAATTGAGATTATATAAGTTATTCCATTATATTATGCTCTCTAGAAAATATGAGTAGTAGGTTTTTATTTGATGAGTCAGCCTACTATTCTTTAAACACACAATATTATCTATGAACAGTTTAGTCCCCAGAGACATTGGAAATAGAAAACACTTTTCTCTGTTAATGGTTTTATCTAGCAGCATTACAAGAGAAAGATGAAAACTACTTTATGATCTCAATAAATTATACTTGAATTAAAGACTGGCTAATGTATGGATTGAGAGGAGAGGTGGGGAGAACAGGAGGACTGCACCCATCCATATCTATTGCCCTTTGGCTCTGTGAGTCTCTGGAATGGGCTGGACTAATGTGGACACTCAGTGAAGTGGTCTATCTATAACTCCTCACCTTTGCTCCACATCACTAGGAGACCTGGGCCACTATAGTCCTCAAAATATTCATCTACATGATGACCCTATCCCAATGTCATTCCTCCTTCCCAGTGTCACCTTCAGGCTTACATGCTGGTGCCCTTGGTGGCATCTTGAACTAACTGGTTTAACACAATATCAAGTATGTCCTCAGGTTTGGAAAGTGGGGAATGTCAGTGAAGGGTGCAAGGGTGAAGCCTCAGGTATTTAAGCAAAGAGTCTGTAGTCTTAGACAAGGGAGGTTCCACTATACAGAGCAATAAGTTAGACTTTGTTCCTCTGAATCCTGGTCCAGAGCGACAACCATTCTGAGCAGAGCATCTGTCAGTCTTCAGGGCAGTTGTGCCTCAGATCCTTGGTGTCAGCGTGATTAGGTTATGTAATGGGGATCTAGAACCTGCAAGTCATCTGACTCCACTGAGTCTCAGATTCTCCATCTCTACATAAGTCCCTCATTTAGAACTGCCTACCAGTGGTCCTGAGAAGTTTCCAGTAGGAGTCAAGAGTCTCCCTGGTTCCTGGTACCTAGCACATACCCAGAAATGGACAGTAGTTTACACTAAGACTTCCCCAAAGATGCAGCTCTGAGCCAGGCCTCAGGCAGAAAGGGATGGGACAAGTACCAAGGCATTCCCAGATAACAGGAAACTCCATGAGGGCTAAAACACTCTTTATCTATCAGACAATCCAGTAAGGGAAACAAAGGATTTTGGTGAGGGCAGGGATTTGGGGGACCCAGTTTGGGGACCCAGCATGAAACTGGATCTTGTACCTACACACTCCATCTACTATATTTCTTCCTGATAGTCATCTTTAGAGAGCACCCTTCAGTGCATATTCTGGGTGAAAGCATCTACTGGAGGGGGGTTGTTCTGGTTCCTTCCTATTCCCATGCCAGAGGTATTCATGCTATGTCCCAGTTCCTATCATCTTCAATTCTGTCATCTTCTATTATTTGGTTGTTTCTGCCTTGGAATAGAGAGGCTCACCTCTGGCACCAAATCATCTCTGGGCAGGTCACAGGCCTTCTGTGTCTACCACCCTATGTAGGTCACTAGTGAAAGATGGGTTAAGGCTTAGCCGGTGGCTCTAGGGCCTGGGATGTGGTCACAAGAGCTGTGGGGGTTACCAAGAAGCCATGCTGTACTTCATGCCCTGTGCACAAGTAGGGGCTGGCAGTGGGGAGACTTCCTGTCCTGTCAGGAAGCCAACCCAGGAGAGGTGTGGCTAACAGGTATCAAGCTCTTTGTCACTGCCCTTCAGCTTCAAGTGGGCCAGGAGAAGGTAATGAGTACGCATAGCTGCTGGAGAAATCAGGGTGCTGGAAGAACATGGGCCTGGGTGCGGTCTCGTCTCAGCCACTGTACAGATGTGCCTTGCTTCCCTGACACTTTGAGTCAACTCTTCTGTTGTGGGAAATCTATGAAAGTTTGCTCTGAAAATGACCAGCAGAGGGCAGCATACACCAGGGACCCCAAAGAGTCCTGACTTCCAGGTCCTTCCTACAGAATTGCCCTCTGCCCTGCTGGGATGATTAGAACGTTAGACAGCTCACTGTCCCTGGCTTACTCTCCTTCTTTGTATTTATGCCAGTCTCCTCTGTTTTCCTTAATAGAGGCTTCTCAATTTTTCTCTCTTCACTTATATTTTAATATTTTCAATAAATGTGGGCTCTTGGCCCTATGTGTGCCACTCCATACACATGATAATGGGGTCATGGTGAGCCAGACGTCCTTCCATCTCTTACAGTTCCGTCTGTCAACCTCAGCATCCATGTCTGTTGGATCTATCTGTGGACCAGTCTTAGAAATTCCAGAAAGGGAGGACTCTTCTTTCTCCAAGATCCATATCTGAGCCATTATTCCTTGTGTAACAAATCTGAGGATTGCCCTGGGTTACCAAGGGCAGGTATTGAGGAAGACAGGACTTTGTGGAACACTTCCTGGTGTGTTTACACTGGGCTCCTCACCCTTCACTATCTATAAATTTTGAAGAGTCATCCAAAGCAGGTGGATCGCAGGGTTGGTGCGGGGGGGACTGTGAAAAAGAAACTGCTAAGGGTGAGGTCTCTGACCGTGCAGATTTTCAGCCAAGAAATGATTCAATACTCATTAATATTAAACTTCACCAAAATGACACAGAGTCAACTAGAAAACTCTAAAAAGTAATATGTTTGTCTATGAAAATGAAGTTATACTCTAAATCATCCCCAGAAAATCAACCTCAAGCTCAGATGGCTTTCCTGGTGAATCCTATCAATTTGAAGGAAGAAACAACCTTATACCAACTCTTTCAAAACATAGAGGAAAAAGAAACACTTGGTGATTAGTTGTGGGAAACCAGTAATACCCTGATACCAAAACTGTCAAAGACAATAAGCAAAAGTAAAATTATAGACCGATGTACCTCATAATCATATTCATAAAAATTCATAACAAAATATAAGCATTTTGATTCAGCAGCATATGACATATATAGAATACAATGACCAAGTGGCATTTAAAAGCAGTAATACAAGTTAACACTTAAATGTCAAACATTGAAACCCACCATAGTCATGAAATCTGGGAGACATATGGGAGTTATTTCAATAGATTCTGAAAATTCAATAGATTCTGAAAATTCAATTGACAAAATTCATGACCCAGCCATTTCTTTTAAATCTCAGCAAATTTGCAATATAGGGGTGTTCTCTCCGTGTGATAAAGTATGTTTATGAAGAACCTTTAGAAAACTTTACTTGTGAAACATAAAAAAAAAATTGTGCTCCTGCAACTGAGAACAAGACAAAGATAGGAGCCCCCATTTATTCAATACTTCTATTCAACATTAGGTGCAGGATCCAGTGAATGCAATGTGGCAAAGCAAAGAGAAAGCAACAAGAATGTTGGCAAGAAAGAAGTAAAACTTCCTCTGTTCACCAAAGACATGAATCAATATGAAGGAATCTATTTTTTAAAACTACTAGACCTAATAAATGTATTTAGCTAGGTCTTAGGGGACAATGGGAATGTATAACAATCAATTTATATTCCCAAATTTCAGCAACAATAAATTGAAACATAGATGAATCCGTATTATTCAATGTCAATCCTTAACACAACAGCCTCTAGAGGTAATTCAGTCTTAATCATAATCCTACAGAAATTACCATCTTATTCCACAATTGATACAGACTGCATTAGGGGAAGAATTGTACTACATGATTTCAGGACTTAATATAAAAATACAGTAATCAAGTAGTCAAATTGGCATGGAGACAGATAAATCAGTGATGCAGAATAGAGAATACAGATGTATACCCACACATTTAAATGGGCCTTTAATTTTCCATGCAGACATAAAGACCTTTAGTGGGGAATGGAAAGACTTTTCAACAAACATTGCTGAGATCACTGAGTATCTTTGAAGAGATATAATCAATCTTGACCTCTAACACTGTCATGTAAAATTATTTCAAGATTATTATAAGGATGATTATAAAAGCTAAGTCAATAAACCTTTTACCAAGAAACAGGAAAATATTTTGTTACAGGAGAATATTTTCATGCAATTGATGGAGGCTAAAATGTCTTATTAGGATTTTAAAACCCTAAACAAAGAAAAAAAGAAATGGATAAACTACCTTTCACTGAAAGTGAAAACTCTGCTCATCAAAAGGCACCAGTGAGAAAATGAGGAGATGAACCACACATTGTTAGAAAATATTTATAAAATTTGTCTGAGAAAGGACTTATCATAGAATATCTTTTTTTTTAAATTCTTGCAACTTACCAATAAAAATGCAAAGAAATTAAAGTGGACTTGAAAATGCACACATGAAGAAATACAAAAGCTGGGTATGTAAAAAAAATAATTAGCCTCATCTCTCATCAGGGAAATAGTCATGAAACCACAATGAGCTACTACTTATACCCTCAGGAATAAAAGGCTACAAGTAGAACAATCGAAACAACAGGAATAAGCAGAGACATGAGAAAACCAGAATGGCCATATTCTGCTGGGGAGAAAGTAAACAGGTACCACCACTTTGGAAAAGAAAAAGATGACTACAGCATCTTATTTGAACTCTGGACACCAAAGGCTGGAGGTGACAACTAGAGAGAAACTTGAGTACCTGGCTACCAGGCTAGTGCAGTCAACCAGTCCTGACCTGTCCTGAAAGCCACAGGAGGGCAAGATCAGGGGTTAAGGGAACTATGCCAGCTTCCCTCTAAGCTTCATGTTCCACATCAGTACAGTGGGCCCTCAGCTTTGTGTGACCAGAGCACTTCTCCTTGGGGGTATGGGTTTGCCTAAGTACCCCCAAATCTACCAGGAACATGTGACTTTTCCACTGTGGTTTAAGCTCTACTTACAGGAACCATCTGCAAAGTCCATGGAGTTCATTGTACATGCATAGAGTTGTCCAACAACTTTGTCTAAGTCATTTATTCATTCATTTATTCATCCCTCAAACAGGAACAGGCACATCCCAGAAGAAAAGTCTAGGCTACAAGTGTGGTCTCCATTCCTCCTGTACAGAAAATTTATCTGGGTGGCCATGCCAGACAGAGCTTTTTAGCCCTACACAAACTCCATGCTGCATCCTACGCTACAGGCCCTCTGGCCAGCCTAGATGCAGATTTTCTGTTTCTTGCACTCATGATGAAAAGGATACCAGGCTAGGATAGACTATGCTGTTCATGTGGGGTGGCAGGGATAGAGGATGACAGGTGGTGGTGGGAGGGTGACCTGGAGTCCAGAACACGGCTGTTACTAGCTGCTCTTCTCTACACTTCCCTAGACACAGTTCTGAAAGGTCAGTTCTAAAGATGTGTTTTCCTCTATATCTTTATTTACTTATTCTTTATTATTTTCAATTTATGCCTTCCCTATGTATGAGAGAGAAAGAGATAGCCAATCTGTTTTCAGCACTTGAAGTTTTATATAAAGTCTTCAGATTTTCTGAAATCTAAAAAATATTGTTTCATTACATACAATTTCTTAGTCCATTCAGGCTGTTAAAACAAAATACCATAGACTGAGTGGCTTGTAAACAACAGAAATTTATTTCACAGTTCTAGAGACTGAAAAATCCAAGATGATGGTGCCAGAAGATTTAGTGTTTGATTAGGGCTTCCTGGTTTATACTTCAATTTTTGTTATTGTTTCTAATTCTACTAAAATGTAATCACAGAAATCGTCTCCATTACAGTATTTTATTTTTCAAAAAGAAATGTAGATCTTTTTGTAGTCCAAAATGATAAATTTTGATAAATATTGCATGATCATATGATGTTAATGTTCAACATTTCAAATTACATTACTTCACTAATCTACATTGCCAGGAGTTCTAAATTCTTAAGGAAATCCTCTGCTTAATCAGCAGATTATTTTGTAAGACCCTTCAGGGATGACAGATAATGGCTTTGCTCCTCCTTTCTTCACTGAAGTGTTCATTAGTGTATTTCTTCCACAAGCATGGATGGAACACTGAGCATCTAATCATGGCCAGACCCTGCCTTGGCACTGGGGACACATGGGTGAGAAAGGACAGTGGTTACAGGACAAGCTTGAGCATCCCATATGGATGATGAAGGAAAAACCTCTCCAGGCAGAGGAAACAGCATATGCAGAGAATTGGGTGGGCATTTGGGACCCTAGAAGGAAAAATTTGGGCCAACAGAAAAGAAAGAAGAGCCAAAAGCAGAGTAGAAGGCATGTGAATTCTCTATTGTTTTAGTCCTGTTCATCCAGCCCATTCCAGGCATCGTCAGCCTCGGTTTACTGGTGCAGGTTGGGTTCAGTGAGAAACTCAGCTTAGTAATTCAATGATGTGTTGTGGCCCAACTAGCCTTGGCTGTGGCAGGAGGTGCTACGTCAGACTGGGCCACTATGGACGAATTTCATCCTGCCGAGATCTGTACTATTTGGAGACCCAGGAGATATTGGTGCATTTTATGGCAAAAGTACCTGACGATATGAGACCAAGTCTCACTGTCCCTGGATATCAGAGTGTGATGTTATTCAGCTGTTCAAATTTAGTTTGGTTTTATGAAGAATTTTCAGACAAAGAAAGACTTTCTTTATAGGGAGACAGGGAACATGCCAGTAATAGTTCAGTGCTGTATATAGCAAAATGGGGTGTTCTCAATGTGTTTCATTCTGTAACGGAAATGATGAAAACCCAGATATGCCTGATGCCATGGATATATCCAAACCTGTGAATAGAAACATCGTATACATTATCAAAAAACACTGGGAAGAGAAAATCCTCAATGTTTAGATGAAAAAGAACTGTATTATATACTGCAATTAAGATCCAGACATTGGAAAAACAAACAGAATTGATCAAAATGCAAGAAGCTAAAACACATTTAAAAGTACTAGGGGCAACTGAAAAAGATTCAACATCTCCATAGTGATTACTATGGCTGTATGATGAGTCAGGTGGTGTCTCTGCAGGAACACTGGCTTAAGACCAAAGAACTGGCTGATTCCCTGGGAGAAGAGGACGCAAGTGGAACCAGGGGATGGAGATCATGTTGCTGACCAGGCAGAAGAATCCTGGAGGAAACTGAAGGATGTTGCAATGTCCAATGGTGATGTAAAATTGATAATTGAGAGAAAAATCAATTCAACACCAACATTGCTTAAGAAAAGAGCCCACCACACAGGTTATTATAAAGGTATCCAGACTAAGAAAGCCTCAATCAAAAGGGCAGGTCAACATCTTGTGGAAAGAGGAAATGAAGTTACTAAACTTTGTCAAGAGAAAGAAAGAGAGCTCTTCAGGATATTTACCTATCAACATAGACCTTGACTTGCTACAAAAGATGAAAAGCCATGGAACAAGTGACCCGATGAGCCATGAAAAGAAAGAGCTGGGCATCTACAGAAAGTGATTTCAAGACCACAAATAAAAATGGAAGGAACCATTTACTCTTTTAGAGTCAGTTTCTGTACCTAGAACTAAAATCTCATGGTAATTTATTGAGAGCCCATAAGGCTGAAAAATTTCATTATTTCCAGACAAAAGGTCATAGAACTGAGACAAAGACTAACAGAAAGAACAATTTAACTCCAGCTTCATGCGTTTGATGATACCAGTGGAGCCTTTGACAGGAAGAATTGCATCCCTGATCTCTGCGCTTGGGGTGGTGTGCTCTTTGTGATGGGAGGGTCTCTGGCCCATCTACTTAGACCGTCTCTTGACTGCCACCTGTTCTCCTATTTATCCTACTCCTCCTCATCTTTTTTACCTCAATCTGATGTTTCCATAGGTCTAAATTGAGAGTTACTAGCAAGAAGTCCTTTTCCTAGACCTCCTCCAGAAAGCCTGGGTGCACACTTTAAGCTGGTTTCCCACAAAACTGAGGTCATTGTCCTTATTTTCATTGGACTATGATGTTACAATAGTCTTCTTCCCGTGAGAAGCAGTGTTCTTGGGCAACCCCAGCTGAGAGGTAAAGTTTGAGATTTGGAACCTGAAGGCTTGGTTTGGGCTCATGACTCCGAGTTTAGGCAGACCACATATTCTGGCTGAGCCTCAAATTTTGGCAGGGGGAGTGGGGCGCAGGTTTAGCAGGCCTAGAAGGTGCTGGTCCTCCACCAAGAGCCTTTGCTTCAGGAGGATTTTGGGAGACACATCTGGGGGAGGGTGATGAACAGGGGAAATCAGGGCAGTTGTGCTGGCAAAAAGCCTGAGGCCCAGGATTCCCTGCCAAGAGGGCTTCAGGAAGATTGTGGTCAAGCTCATTGACTCAAGGAGAGACTGTGTGTTGGGGCCTTGGCAAGGACGGAGCTCCCAGGATATTCTCAAGTCAAGCTGCATCAAGAAACTGAGGGTCCTTTTTTCTCTCAGCTTCTCTCTAGTGCCCTCTATTGTGAAAGCTTATCCTGCTCACTTTATTTTATTTTTTTATTTTATTGGGTTATAGTTGATTTACAATGTTGTATTAGTTTCAGGTGTACAGCAAAGTGATTCAGTTATACATATACATATATTCATTCTTTTTCAGTTTCTTTTCTCATATAGGTTATCACCAAATATTGAGTAGCGTTCTCTGTGATATACAGTAGGTCCTTGTTGGTTATTTATCTTTTATATAGTAGTGTGTGTATGTTCTTCCCAAGCTCCTGATTTATCTCTCCCCTCCACGTTTCCCCTTTGGTAACCATAGGTTTGTTTTCTATATCTGTAAGTCTGTTTATGTTTTGTAAATAAGTTCATTTCTATCATTTAAAAAAAATTAGATTCCACATATGAGTGATATCATATGATATTTGTCTTTCTCTGTCTGACTTACTTCACTTACTATGATAATCTCTGTGTCCATCAATGTTGCTGCAAATGGCATTATTTCATTCTTTTTTATGGCTGGATAATATTCTATTGTATATATGTACCACATCTTCTTTATCCATTCCTCTGTCGATGGACATTTAGGTTGCTTCCATGTATTGGCTATTGTGAATAGTGCTGCAGTAAACATTGGGGTGCATGTATCTTCTCTAATTATGGTTTTCTCCAGATATATACCCAGGAGTGGGATTGCTGTGTCATATGATAGTTCTATTTTTCATTTTTTAGTGGTTGTACCAATTTACATTCCTGATCATGCTCACTTTAAAGGAGAAATGCTTAAAGGAATTTTGTGGCTTATCACAGAGCATATATGGAAGAGTAAATCTGTGGCCAAGAGTCCTTTGGTAACTGGCACAGTAGGTATATCTGCATGTCCATGTCAGTGTACACAGGGAGTCCACAAATGCCCTGAGTGGGCCCTTTATCAACATATGTAGCATCAGGGATTCCTCCAGCCAAGACTCATGGGAGAGCCTGAGAGCCAAGGAGGGCAGAGGTGTGGGTCTGGCTGCTTCTGGGTTCTGAAGCTGCATCTCTCTGTGCACTCACACAGAAAAGCCCATGCGAGGACACAGAAAGCAGGCAACAGGCCACCTATAGCCTTGTAGGAACCATCAGAAACCATCTCTGCTTACATATTTATCTTGGGCTTCTAGCATCCAGAACTGTGAGAAAATAAATATCTGTTGTTTAAGCTACCCATTCAGTGATATCTTGCTGTGGCAGCCCAAGCTGACTAATAGCCCTCTTAGGTCAGGGGAACCCAACCAATTCCCATGATCACTTCTCTGGAATGGGAAGTTGGGTAAAGTGGTGAGACTGTCCTGGATAGGAAAGTCCTAGAGGAGGAAAGTAGCTGGGCAGTAAAATGGGAGGGAGAGGGGGTTAAGGAAGATGTTCTCTGTTAGAAGGGCCAAGGAAAGGCTAGTTCTTGCCAGGAATGGCTGAGCTAGATGCCAGCTGCCCCTCCTCCACTTTCCTTTGTGTGCCTAGCCCCCAACCCCCCAAGGCAGGAGGGAGGTCAAGGAAGGGGACGTACACACACCTGATTCTACTCCATTCTGACCTGAGCATTGTGACTTAGGCAAATACTCTCACCTTGTAAGTCTCAGTCCTCAAGCTGTTACATGGGCATAAGAAAAATACTTAAAAACCAGAAATATGTTGGAGGGAAGACCAGAGTGTTGTATGCATATGAGACCCCTAGCCCATGAGAAAATAACTCTCCTGACAGAGAAAAAGGACCTGGAATGAGAACTTCCTGCAATCGGTGAGGGAACAGACTCATGGGAGGCCCAGAGTAACCAGATTAGACTGACCCAGGAACACCGGGCTCCCCAGTTGACTCCCCTATTTAAAGAGAGATGGGATGGTGGGGAGGGGGATTCTGTCCTTCAGGCTGCTTTGTGTGGCTTCCAAGGGACCACTGTGAGGGACAGGTTCCCAGAGGATCATCATCCTCTAAGGTCCCAAAGAGAAATTACTGGTCAGCCCTGCCATCTAGTGACCAAACTCAGAATTGTAGTGAGCCAAGGGCTACACTGAGACATCACACATCCCCATACCTGTTCATTCATTCTATATATTACTTCCTAGAAGCTGCTCTGTGTCAGGCCCTGGGATAGGAACTGAGAGGCAAGGGAGAACAACATAACTGCCCTGTTCCGGATACTACGTAACATTTTTAAGTAGGGGGCTTTATTGTTATACACCTTCTTCTGAGAGCCAAAGGCCTCATCTCTTGTCTGTCTCTTATGTCTTTTACTACACACGACTTCTCTGTTACAAGTATCAATAAATATGTATCATATGTAATATATGTGTGTAAAATTAGTCTTCTCAAGACTCTTCTCTTTTTTGTAAACTTAGAAATCCACATTAACATAAGCAAAGGCTTTTGACATTTGCCCCTTACAGTTTTTTTTTTTTTTTTTTTTTTTTTTTTTTTGCGGTACGCGGGCCTGTCACTGATGTGGCCTCTCCCGTTGCGGAGCACAGGCTCTGGACGCGCAGGCCTAGTGGTCATGGCTCACGGGCCTATCCACTCCACGGCATGTGGGATCTTCCCAGACCGGGGCACGAACCCGTGTCCCCTGCATCGGCAGGCAGACTCTCAACCACTGCGCCACCAGGGAAGCCCTGCCCCTTAGAGTTTTAAGTTATTTTCTGATATAACTAATACTGTCCGACTTCCCAGATTTCTTATGTCTCAGTCTGGTATAATGCATTGAATTTACAAAGTTACAAAAATTCACAGATAAAAAAAGGCAGGAGTTTGTGAAGCTGTGTATATGGGAATTGTTGGATATAGCAACGATATCCTAGAGATATTCACTGGGAATATAAAAAAAAATAAAAATTACATATGCATCCACAAAGATCTTTAGTTTTGTAGCATTGTATTCAGATTTGAGTCAAATAAAATGGAAAAAAAAGTTAAACATTCCTTACTCTATAACCCACAGTTCAATCTAGTGTTTTCCTTAAAGTCTCCCTACCAGTATTTTTTCTTATCTCTCTCTGTCTTTCACCCAGACTTCAAAAAGTCGTGTCAATTTTTCTTTTGCACCATCTCATATATTCTTTCTCAGTTTTATTTTCACAGCCATAAGCACTGTCACCTCAAACTTAGATGTTCGAAGTAACCCAAGACATCTGCTTGTCTTCCCTCACTCATTGCTATCTATTCCACTGCTGGATGAATCTCCTTAATATATGACTTTAACAGCATCATTACTCCTTTAAAAAGCAGTATAAAATAAAAACACTCTCATTTTCAGGATCTTCCACAATCTAATCTGAATTAACTTTCCTCCTTTATTGCTTGTGACTCCAAAACAAACTGAAAATATTCATTCCGGCAGGACAGTCCATTCAAACTTCTATGTACTGAGCACTGGATGTTTTTATTGCCCCAGGATCTCTTCTCTTCTGCTTCTAGTAAATGAAATTCTCTTTTCTCTGATGAATCCTTTCCATATGGTTCAACTGGGCTGCTTCTCCTTTGCTGCATGAGAAGTGGAGTTATATTTGTGTTCAGCTCATATGTTATAGCCTTTAGATCACCATGATTGTTTCAGTGATGGGTGAGTCACTCAGGAAAAGTTGACGAGTCTTTGCTACATGGATTTGCTAAGATTTGCTACATGGACCCAGGAAAAGAGTCTAAGGAAAAGACGGGCTTGGACTGGTAATAGCTATCCTTTCTGCTGCTTAGAAAAAGCCTATTTGAGAATAATGTCAATATGTGGAAAGATTAAGAGCTCAGAGATAGAAAGAGATACAGTTCTGACCATATACCCATATCTTGACTCCGTGTAAACAAAAACTGCATTTGCCATTGACACTTTGGAACTTACAGTTTGGAATGATTGGGAGGAATATCAGGAGATGTTTCAGTTGTGTGTATTTAGTTGTATGGACTATAAATTCCATTTTTACTTCTGTTAATTTAGATTAGGTGTTCATTACTTGTAACCTCATGACCCTACAACCTCCACACTCACAATGGATACTCATAGTGGTACCTCTACTCACATCATCCCCTTGCCTAGGATACATTCATCCTTTCATTCTTCCAAACCAAACACTAGTTATCCTTCAAGACTTGATTAACTATCTCATTCTGAATGAAGATTTCTCTGACTACTCCCAACCATTCACCAGTTGATAGATTTTTGGATTGTTTCCACTATTGGGGTATTATGATTAATGGTACATTGAACATTTTGTGTACAAACATTTGTGTGGACTTATGTTTCCAATACTCTTGGCTATGCACCTAGGAGTTGAATTGCTGGATCACATGGTAATTCTATGTTTAACTTTTGGAGGAACTGCCAAATTGTATTCCAAAGTGACTGTACAATTCTACATTTCTGTTAGCAAGATATGAGGGTTCCAGTTTCTCCACATCCTTAGCAATAATTGTTAATGCATATCTTTTTTTTATTATAGTCATTCTAGAGGATGTAAAGTAGCATCTCAAGAAAAATTTTCTTAATATTGATATGAGTGAAAATGATGAAAATATTAATACAACATACCAAACTTTATGAATTACAGCTAAAGTATTGCTTAGAAGAATATCTATAGCTTTGTTTTTTAAAAAAGGGAAAGATCTCAAACCAATAATCTAAACATCCACCTTAGGAAACTAGAGAAAGAAGGAAAAAACAACCAAAGTAAACAGAAGGAAAAAATAATAAAGAATAGAGAATAATAATAGAGAAGAATGAATAATAGAAAATAAAGTACATGAAATAGGACATAGAGAAAATCATCCAAACAAAATTTAGTCCTTTGAAAAAATCAACAAAATTGACAAACCTTTAGCTAGACTGAACAAAAAAAAAGAAAAAACTCAAATTACAAAAATCAGGGATAAAAGACAAGACATTAGATCTAAACTTTCAGAAATCAAAAAGAATTTTTGGGGTAGTGTGAGAAAGTATGTCAACAAATTAGGAAATTTAGATTAAATAGAAAAAAAAATCCTAGAAAGACACCAAGTACTAAAACTGACTCAAGAAGAAATAGAAAATCTGAATTGACCTATAACAAGTAAAGTGACTGATTTAGTAATAAACAAACTTTCCATAAAGAAATGTCCATCTCCTGAAATCATCAATGGTGAATTTTACCAAACACTTAAAGAAGAATTAATCAATTCTTCACAAACTCCTCCAAAACTTCACAAATGGGAGGAGGGAATTCTTCCCAACAGATTCTATGAGGGCAGAATCATCCTACTACTAAAATCACACAAAGACATCAAAGTTTAGACAAATATCCCTTATGAATGTAGACACAAAAATCTCAACAACAGAAATTCAGCAACATATAAAGAGGATTATGCACCATGATGAAGTGGGATTTATTGCAGGAATGTAAGGCTGGTTCAGCATATGAAAATCTATCAATACAATACAAAGGACTAATACAATAAAGGACAAAACCACATGCGAAAAATGTGTTTGATAAAATTCAACACCATTTCATGATAAAAAACACTTGACAAACTAAGAACAAATAAGCATTTTGAAAACCACATGACAAAAGGAGCTTAGATTCTGAATCCCTTAGAGGAGAGCAGTTTTCAGAGCAGTTTGTCAGTTTGTAAATTTATTGGTGAAAAATAAACTTCTATGCATAATTTTCTCGAAATAAAACCATTCTGGAGTTTGTTCCAGGAGCTAGCATTACTTTAACGTTTAAAATCTTTCTGGTCAAAGTTGTGATTTTGCTATTTTTAATTTTCCAAATAAAAATGAAAAGTCAAAGTTTACCTAGGGCCTAAACAACAGAAAGGTCAAGAATAGGGGTTTTACAGCTAAGATAACTTTAATGAGTGGTTTGTTTCAAGATACTAAGGTATCTAAGTAGAAATTAAATCAGTTTTCTGCTTCCAGGAATCCTCTTTTTCAATATTTTTATGGAGTAATAGCCTCTTTTTGCAGGGGAAGTCTAAAACTTATCTGGAAATACAATCTATTACTATGTTATAAAAGAAAAATTCCCTATTTTCTTCTGAGGTCATAGCAAATACACAACAAACAAACAAAACAAAACAAACTAGCAGTCAGCAAAACTCAACGTTTCTTTTATCTTCTTATTTCTTACAGTAGAACAAATTAACCAAGAATATTTATTTGAAACTATAAGAATCTAATGGACTAAACCATATGAATCATTTTCTATTCTATGCTACTGGATGTATACTTATAAATATATATATTTTAAACTAAAAATGTTAATATAATGAGATGAATCTTTCTGTGCTTATAGAACTTCTGTGGAGCTTTTATTTCATTTCTAGGCTCATCCCTACAAAAGAAATGCATGATGATAGTGAAAGATACTTGGAATTTATCAATTCACCAAATCCTTATTGTATGTCTGCTTTATGATATGTATCAATACTAGGGAGCCAACAGTGAACAGACCAGATAGGAATCCTTTCTAATAGAATTTATATTCTAGTGATAAATTCAACTCATAAAACTTTTCAAATACCTACAGTGATATCAACCATGATTGTCATTGAAAGCATGTGTCTCAACAAGGCAGTGGTCTCCAGATATCTATCATAAAAGACATTACAGAATCTCTCTCAATGCATCAAATTGTTTCACTAAGCAGAATATTCTATTGTTTGAAATGTAAGCAAAGGAAAAAGAATAGTAATTAATGGATTATATTTTACTGATCCTGAATCTATGTGGATTTGCCTCTTATTTATTACTAAGCAGAAACCCTAGTCTCAGATAAAACATGCTTTGAAAAATGATTGTGTAAGCAGAGCAGAGTTTATAGGCATATGTGAGAGTAGCTTCCTAGCTCCAAATACTGAGCTTGCTAAGACCGTCAGTCAGTATGTTTTACAGAAGAATGGAGAGTACCAATTACTCAGGTAGTCAGTCAAGCAGAGGTCATTTTAAAAAGCTTCTCCTATACATCTGAATTCCATTTCATTCTTTGATACATGGCCAAGACAATATATAGAAACCTGGAAACCACACTGTGCGATATCACAAAATCTAAGTAACAATCGGAAGTGATCCGTGGGATCTTAAGATCTCTCTGCATCTCATCTTAATTTAATAATGCTTGAAAATTATACAGTAGTCTCAGCCAATCCCTTTTAAATATATAATTTTATACAAATTCCTGCCTTTTGGCAGGGAATGTAATATGGTTATAAAGCATATGACAAATTTACAGTAGTTTTCTCTATTTCCTTCTGTTTGCACCACCTTGACCAATTTTTTTCTAATATTTGATTTCCTCATCAAAATAGCTATAGTAAATGTACCCTCTGTACACTACTTGTAAAGTTTAAATGAAGCAAAATATATATAATTAGCACATTTTAAGTATTCAACAATGCAGGTTCTTATGATTATTTTAGAGAAGCAAATGAAGTGGAAGAGGTATATGTGAAAGTATCCTAAAAGCTAAAGAAAAGAAAATGCAACAAGCATAAATCGTTAAATACTTCATATTCTGAGAAACACATGAAGATACAGTATTTAAAGGACTTCTAAATTAGTATTCCTCATTATCTAGAAGCTAACTCCAACTTTCTAGCTTTTAGGCTCATCAGATTTCACTTGGTAATTGTTTATTATATATCAGAGTACTAACTGAAGTATTTATTTGCCTCTTTAGATTTGCAGAGGGCATTATAGCTAGTTAAGTAAATTTTCTGATAAAAAAGTGATGTGTGTTTCAGTGTGCTACACATAAATCTTATATGTTTCATCACTTTCTACTGCAAATGAATCTTGCAAATAAATCTTGAATGCTTCTGTGCTTTCTACTTTCCAACTCTAATTGATTTTATTTCAGAGACTGACATTGGAAATTACAGAATATTAATTTTGATGAAACTCTCTGACTAATAATCCTTTAGAAACAGTGAAGTGGGTAAAGAATTCTACGTTTTTGGAATTATGGAACTGTAGAAGGTTTAAAAAAACGTCCTAGTTGCTAACAACATACTGCTTCCCACAGAATATAAATATTTTTCACAAAATATTATCAATAATCAGAGGCCACCAGTGACCGTAGTCAAACAAGATATAAACAAGACCACTCTGTAATCATGTCTGAACATCAAGAAAAGGACACTGTGCAGCCACAAAAATGGCAAACATCCTCAACTTCTGGCTAATTTGAGTGGCTACAGCTTCTTTATCAATGACAACACTAGTATCTATCCCAGTTGTATGGACTTAGATTTTTTTTTATTGGTCTCTCTTTAGACTAATTTGAGTTTTGTTGAGAAATGCAATTTTCTTATTGGTGTTCTAACAGAAAAATGTATCCCATTGGACAGAAAAACAGATAACATGCTTTTCCTAAGGAACACATAAAATAATTTTACCTACCCAGTAGTTACGCAGATATATTCTTGTTTACTTACCTAAAGAATTCAGATTAGGGCTTCCCTGGTGGCACAGTGGTTGAGAGTCTGCCTGCCAATGCAGGGGACACGGGTTCGTGCCCCGGTCCGGGAGGATCCTACATGCCACGGAGTGGCTAGACCCGTGAGCCATGGCTGCTGAGCCTGTGTGTCTGGAGCCTGTGCTCCGCAATGGGAGAGGCCACAGCAGTGAGAGGCCCGCGAACCACAAAAAAAAAAAAAAAAAAAAAAAAAAAAGAATAAAGATTAGCTTGGTTATAATTGAAAGATTTTGCTGTAAGAGTAGACTTTAACTAAAAAGCTGAAGAAATATGCAGTTATTTTTATGTTTAAATGAATCACTGCAATGTCCTCTTGACATTAACATATATATATAATCCCTACCTGATAATTAAAAAAAATAAAAAAGGGGCTTCCCTGGTGGCGCAGTGGTTGAGAGTCCGCCTGCCGATGCAGGGGACACGGGTTCGTGCCCCTATCCCGGAAGATCCCACATGCCGCGGAGCGGCTGGGCCCGCGAGCCATGGCCGCGGAGCCTGTGTGTCCGGAGCCTGTGCTCCGCAACGGGAGAGGCCACAGCAGTGAGAGGCCCGCGTACAGCAAAAAAAAAAAAAAAAAAAAAATGAAGATTAATACAATACAAAGGACTAATACAATAAAGGACAAAACCACATGCAAAAAATGCATTTGATAAAGTCCAACACCGTTTCATGATAAAAAAAAAAACACTTGACAAACTAGGAACAAATAACCATTTTGAAAGCCACATGACAAAAGGAGCTTAGATTCCGAATCACGTAGAGGAGAGAAGTTTTCAGAGCAGTGTGTCTGTTTGTACATTTTTCTGACACAAGCTGGGCCAATTCAAGCATTCCATCTACTTCCATGATTGGACCACAGATGGTCACCTGAACAGAGTCACTGTAATGAGACACAGTACTGGAGACTTTTGCTGAAAGCGTGGGAAAGAGAACTTTACTTTCTAGTGGGGCTGCTAAACTGTGAGAATGTGAGTCTGTTCCTGCTGTTAGCCATCTTGGCAAGACAAACGGAAAGAGTGGGAAAATGAAGTCAGCACACAGGATACAGAACTAGAACAGAGCTGTTGAAGAGAAAGGAACAGATTATTTGTTACTTTCTTCAGTCTCTGGATCTAGCCATGCTTGAATCCAGGTAGTCCTGGACTTGGATTGCTGAAGCCACTAAGCCCCACCCCCCATTCTTTATGTGTGTTTGTTTAGTCAAGTTGGTTTAGTCATTTACAGTAGAAAGATTCCTGAAATAGGTATTTATGAAAAGTGTCAGGTTGATTCTCAAAATAACCCCATGATTTAGGTAAGACAATGACTATATCTAATTCAATCTATTGAAGAAAGCAGGTGTTTTGAAGAAAATTAATGTCTGCTAAATTAAATTGAGGTAAAGGAAGTGATCAGTCACTATTAAATCTTATTAATTTTATTTAAGCAGAACTTGTAAATTGACATCTCTTGTCCCTTTCAAGTATTCCTAAAAATTCCTGTAAATGCTGCCATTGCTCAGTGCACTCTGAGAATACTTCTTGGAAATTGTCTTCACAGACCGAGGCTTTGTTATTGCTGTTGCGGTTGTGGTCATTGTTTTATACTTAGTCACAATGAATATTCATCCTATGAAGGATAAATTCATTTATATAAATAACCAAAATTAATGGAACTAAGTTTGGTAATGAAGAAAAATTGCTGCTAGTTTAAGTTGGGAGAAAAAATGTAGACAGAGCGCCTACTATGTGCTGCAACCTCTGATTTACATTATACATACATACCTACTAATATTTATTGAGTACCTGCTTTGGCCCAGACTCAGTATAAGTGCTTTACATACAGTTCTTTACTAGTCTTCACATGAATCTAGTTGGTAGGCATTAGTATCACCAATATTCACATCCTAAATTACATATATTTCCTGTGGTCACACAATCATTGTGTGTCAGAGGCACTGCTCAAATTCAAGACTGATGTGACTCCAAACCCTGAGGTTTACTTTTCTGCCATTCTGCATCTCTGCAATTAGTTTTAGTTTAGTTTAAAGCCAGAGTGTAATCATAGAATAAGGAGACTTACTTTCTCTTGAATAATGTCAGGTTTATTGGGGAAGCAAAAAATTAGCAGAATTCATGTGGTTTCCCAGGCTCCTACCATCACAAAAATGTGTGCTTGGGTGTAACTGAATGCCCCTTGGGAAGTGCTCCAAGAGAGGGGCTCCACCTCTTTCACCATACAACTTTTCATTATTGGTTCAAGGGAGCAGAAATACCCTGGCTGACAATAGGAGATTCCTGGTAATGAAAACTGTTTGAAAAATCCAGTGACTAGAGCTCGTGTCACCTACTTAGAGCATGTGCAAATCAGCACCAGTGCCTGACAGTCAACTTGCTATCTTTCACCTGAAGCACCTCTGTCCTGCCCAACCACGTCAAGAGTGGAAGGAGAATTGCGACAAGGGCCATCTGGTTTACTATGGTTTTGTCCCTCCTCAGTATGCGTGTAGCTTCCTGAGGTGACTACAGAACTCAAATGTGTGTTTGGCTTATTGTCCCTTTATTTCATCATCTTACTTCCTATTTTATACTCCATCCCTGAGAGCATATTTCTTGTTTGTTGGTCTGGAGCTCTGACTGCTTCAGGCTCCATCCAGCTTCCTCAAGGGGGTACTAGGATCAATATTTCAGGATCCAATATGCTTCTGCCCACAGACTGAGAAGCTCTGATTTACGTGTGGCAGGAGTGGCAGGCTCCTGTGGGCATACATTTCTCTAGCCTGGGGCCCACTTTGAAGCAGGATTCAGTTTTATGTAGCCCCCAAATAAATCCAAATTCTTCCCAAATTAATGAGAAATGAATAACTGACTAAGGTTTTGTGGACAAGGATTCACAGGTCACAATTCAGCTAACACTTCATCAACTTTATCACAAAAATTCTGTTTTTTGCCTTACCAGACAACATATTTTTTATTTCCTTTGTATTATTCCCCCTCAAAAGCTATCAGAGTGTCCTCCATGGGCCTAATTCCTTTTTCACTCACTGTGTGAGTATTTCACTCAGAAAAACTGAAATCCCTTGAATCGTGCCCATCTATTCTCAAAGCCTGCACCTTGTGGGGATTTAGCTAATCCCTCTACATCTGCAAAGGAAGTTATTTGCTGTTTTTGGTCCTTGTTGCCGTGTTTCACAGCTTGTCTGGGCAGTATCTACCTCCCTGTGACAGGGTTTCTCTCATTCTTGCACATTTCAAACAGTAACTATTAGGTGGATACCATCCTGTGCTCCAGGCTAGCTAGATGAGCTAAGAGATATTTGACTTGAAAAGAGCATTGGGGTTCAAAGTCAGGAAACAGAAACTTGCAGTCACTACTTTATCATTTCTGGGATCCTTTCAGTGACATAGTTTCCTAACCTGTGGGATTGGGAGTGTGGAGGTGATTTAGAAAGAGAATTTCCAAGGCCACTTAAGATTTATAACAAACATTAACATACTTTGCAATTTAAGATAGCACATGTTTCACAATTCTTTTTGCATTGTTTTGGAAAGCTACCTTATCAAAATTATAGAGGAGCATCATCTAGTAAAAGATGAGGGCGATTATCTCAACAAATAAAATTTCTAGAGAGGTCTCTGTGCACACAACAATTCTGGGAGATCACAATATAGTTTCATATGAGAGAAAAAAAAATCAACCTTTCCTGTTTATCTTTTTTCCTACCTTTGTGCAGAGAATGTATAAATAGAGAATATATCTGCCTTATCACCTTCAGTCAGGTATTAGCTTTCTTTATAGGAAAAGAGATTTAATAAAGATCAAAACTAATACAGATAAAGTATATGAAAATATCTACTAAAGTGCTTGAACCATAATGTACCTTTGAAAATATAGTTTCCTTTTTTTCTTCTTCTTCTTTTACAAATACTTTGTGATCACCTTCTTTGGGCCCTTTGTCAGGTAATATGTTTTAAATTGGAACGTGAGGTCCCCTAAACAGTGCCTACTTATTAAACTGTAGATGCTTAATAAATATAGTGCTATATTAAATAGAATTAGATCTTTGCCCTAAAAGGACACATAGTATAATGGGGACAAACTTGCATGCACATAAAAATATGCTCTACAAATGAGTAAGCAAAGAGTGAAAACTATAGGATATTAGAGTACATGGTGACTATTGAGAGCTAACATGATAAAGCCTTCAAAAAAGACCGGCTTTACAAATATGGGAGCATCTGAACATACACACAGGGTAGGGAAGCTTATTTTATACTTGGGAATTTCTTAAAGGAGCAGAGAAGAGTGAGCAAGAGACTCTTCTGATAAGTTGATAAAGGAGACTGATTAGAAATGAAGTTTCATAAAGTGGAGAATAGCAGTAGCTGCCTGCTAAGTATAAGTTCATTTGGGGATGGCCTCTATTAAAAAACAAAATTCACCTGAGTACATTTCAAGATCTAATTGGCTTTATTAGGTGATTCATGAATTGGGTAGCATCCTATCTATCAACTAGAAGGGGTTGTACAAAATGGAAGGTTTTTATAGGTAGAAGTGTGGGGCAAGGGAGCTATTAGCAAAAGGAAAGAAAGGACTATTTTTAGGCCTAGACACCTTAGTTTTTGTGGAGGGAAGGGAACTGGGAAGGGTTTTATCATGCAGATTGTTTCTTCTTCCTCTGGGGGAGGGAGGGGGCCCACATGGAAGATTACCTCATAGGTGCTAACTAAGAAAACTCCAGACTAGTTGATTAAGATTGTATTTCTGGTGAAGGTTGAACCTGCAAGTAGGTCAGGTATTAAATCTTGGTTTGGTATCATGAGCTTTAGCCCAAGTGACACCATTTTGGGACCGTGATTTTTCTCTTTAACCCCTCAAATTCTTAGTTAAGCAGTTTGGATTTTATTCTAAACCACAGGTAACTATTGAAGGCCTTAGAACATCTAAGTCACAGAAAAAATAAGTGTTTTAGAAATTTTAGTCTTGAGCAGAATTGATTGGGCTGAAGTCCTAATGAACTGAAGTATATGTGTTAGGAGGCCCTTGAGAAAATCCTGGCATTAGCTGAAAATATTTTGAATGTTTTCTTAAGATATTTTTTAATCAGGGATGTTTTGTTTCTTGTCAATATAAACACAATAGAGAGAAGTTAATGTTTGAGACATATTGGTTAACTTGAAATTCCTTAAGATCATTTTTTTTCTTCTAGCAATTAGAGCTAAGGAGCTTATGGTGCAAAAAATGATTGGAATTTGGGAAAGGGAGGATCTAGGACTTTTTTTTTTGGGGGGGGACATGGACCTCTAACTGTTGTGACCTCTCACGTTGCGGAGCAAGGCTCCGGACGCGCAGGCTCAGCGGCCATGGCTCACGGGCCCAGCCACTCCGCGGCACGTGGGATCTTCCTGGACCGGGGCACGAACCCATGTCCCCTGCATCGGCAGGCGGACTCTCAACCATGGCACCACCAGGGGAGCCCGGATCTAGGACTTTGAATGCTCTTCTTATTCCCCATGAATACTGGGATTTCTTGGATATTGGAAAGCTGTGTGAGATTTTTTAAAAAATCTTGGCATTGGGCTTCCCTGTTGGCGCAGTGGTTAAGAATCCGCCTGCCAACGCAGGGGACAGGGGTTTGATCCCTAGCCCAGGAAGATCCCACGTGCCACAGAACAACTAAGCCAGTGAGCCACAACTACTGAGCCCGTGTGCCACAACTACTGAATCCTGCGCACCTAGAGCCTGTGCTCTGCAACAAGGGAAGCCACGACAATGAGAAGCCCATGCACTGCAACAAAGAGTAGCCCCCGCTCGCCGCAACTAGAGAAAGCCCATGCGCAGCAACAAAGACCCAACAGAGCCCAAAAAATAAAAACAAATAAATTAATTAATTAAAAAAAAACATCTTGGTGTCAAACAGAGCTTGACTTCAAATCTGACTCATTTTCTGGCTGTGCTATCTTGATGCAGCTAGTTGACTTCTCTGAATGTCAGTTTCCTCATTGTTAAATAGAAGTAATTATATTAAGTGAGATATATAGATACACCAAAATGTCTGGTATATAATACATGCCCAATAGATGCTCACATTTAGTTTTCTTTGTTTGCAAATGATGGTAGTGTTGGGGATGAAAAAGCTTTCTTCTACCCTTCTAGATTCTTCTGTCTGGTCTTAGAATTAAATTGCTATCAGACACATTAACAGGAGAAAATTAAACAAAAGTTGAATAACATGTATACATATGAGACCCAGGAAAACTGAGTAACTCACCAAAATGGCCCAAGCCCTCACCTTGAATACCATCTTCAGCTAAAGATAAAAAGAGTATGTTGGGGGTAGTGGTTGGGGACTTCAAAGAGGAGGAAGGTAATTCACATGGAGTTGGAAAAGCAAATGTTTACTAAACAAATGTGTCTGGGCCCTGCAGAGACAATGGGTCACAGAGTGAACTCTGATCTCTAGGCCTTGCCAAGTTCGCCTACATACCTAGCCCATTGTCTGCAGATATCTCTGGTGGCAGCACTGGGGACAGGCACTCTATCTAACTTCTTTTAGGTAGTTAGAGGGAAGTTCAAATATTCTTCCTGAGCCTTTTGGGCCTGATTGTTTTCAGCTTAAAATAATCCACATGCCAAAGAGACACATTCTTGGGTGGCAAATTTTGCTCTCCTACAGTCACAAGGGGAAGGGGTAAGTGCAAACTACCCTCATAATGATGGTTTTGGCAAATTCTTATCATGATAGTCATTAGCTATAATTACTTTTTAAAAATCTCTGACAAAGAAGTATATGATTGTATGGGTCAAAAGAAAGCTCTGGTTATCACTTTAAACTCTTTTCTTTGAATGCATTACCCAATAATTAATGCATTAATTATTCCATGACTCTTACTCTGGCTAGAGAAAAGTGCATTGGTTCAGCCCACAATGCTTTCATATCTTTTAAAATATAAGACATATGGCATGGAGTAGCTATTTTTCACCACTTCCTTGATTTTGAGAGTAAGTTAGGGCTTATCGTTTTCTGTTCAGGAACCCAAAGTGAGAGATTGAAAATCTTTGTCATTATCCCATGGGGAGATAGGGATGCTCAGTCCTCTGAGCTGTGAGCCAAAGGCATTTTGTACAGAGAGAGCATTTTGATGTGAATTATATTTTATGAAATATGAATTTCAGCAACAAAATACTGCACTTCTCACAGTTAAAGTCTTGTTGAAAGTTGAAGTTATTGTAACTGTCCAGACTCTATTCTCCTTCAAGTCAGAGTAAAAATTCTCAAATTTATTGACTTTATATGGAAATCACATACTGTTGCCTATAGCATGGGTGGGGCTCTAAAGACACTTGGTGTGTGGTAAGCTAGTTTATGGAGACAAATTTAAGCAGAATGTGGATCACACAAATGAATCATGATGTTAGTGATTTAATTTATTAGAATCCAAGTTGGTTTTTGAATGAGAGTGAACAAATTGGTACAGTTATTTCCAGAAAAATTACTGTTTCCTATCACTTCTAAGCAACTCTGAATTGACCCTTGCCATGGAAAGTAAAAACTTAATTAAGCTTGATAGAGTGCGCCATGGCTAGCCAGGAGGGAGTCTGGGAAAAGGACTGGAACAGCCGAAGAGGCAAGAGACTTTTTCTTGCCTCTTTGTTTCCTGGTGTACGAGGAGAGGGGATTAAGAGCGCTGCTTAAAGGAGCCCCAGAGACGGGCATGAGCTGTGGCTATCAGCGTGGATGCCAGAGATGGGCATGAGACACTAAGGCTGCTGCTGCAGCCACCAAGAAGCCTGTGTGCAAGCACAGGTCACTATCCACACCTCCCCTCCCAGGAGCCTGTGCAGCCCGCCACTGCCATAGTCCCGTGATCCAGGGACAACTTCCCCGGGAGAATTCACGGCGTGCCTCAGGCTGGTGCAACGTCATGCTGGCCTCTGCAGCCGCAGGCTCGCCCCGCACTCTGTACCCCTCCCTCCCCCTGGCCTGAGTGAGCCAGAGCCCCCGAATCAGCAGCTCCTTTAACCCTGTCCTGTCTGAGCAAAGAACAGACGCCCTCAGGCGACCTACCCTCAGAGGCAGGGCCAAATACAAAGCTAAATCCCAGGAGCTATGCGAACAAAGAACAGAAAGAGAAATCTTTCCCAGCAGCCTCAGGAGCAGTGGATTAAATCTCCACAGTCACCTTGATGTACCCTGCATCTGTGGAATACTTGAATAGACAATGAATCATCCCAAAATGAGGAGGTGGACTTTGGGAGCAATGATATATCCCTTTTTCTCTTTTTGTGAGTGTGTATGCGTATGCTTCTGTGTGTGATTTTTGTCTGTATAGCTTTGCTTTTACCATTTGTCCTAGGGTTCTCTCTGTCTGGTTTTTTTCTTTTTTCTTTTTTTTTTAGTATAGTTTTCAGTGCTTGTTAACATTGGTGGATTTTTTTTGTTTTGGTTGTTCTTTCTTTTTTTTAATTAAAATTTTTTTAATAATTATTTTTTGTTTCTTATTTTAATAACTTTTTAATTTTATCTTATTTTATTTCATTTTATCTTTTTCTTTCTTTATTTTTTTTTTCCCTTTTATTCTGAGCCATATGGATGACAGGCTTTTGGTGCTCCAGCCAGACGTCAGGGCTGTGCCTCTGAGGTGGGAGAGCCAAGTTCAGGACACTGGTCCACAAGAGGCCTCCCAGATCCACGTATATCAAATGGCGAAAATCACCCAGAGATCTCCATCTCAATGCCAAGACCCAACTCCATTCAACGACCAGTAAGCTACAGTGCAGGACACCCTATGCCAAACAACTAGCAAGACAGGAACAGAACCCCACCCATTAGCAGAGAGGCTGCCTAAAATCATAATAAGGTCACAGACACGCCAAAACACACCACCAGACATGGACCTGCCCACCAGAAAGACAAGATCCAACCCCAACCACCAGAACACAGGCACTAGTCCCCTCCACCAGGAAGCCTACACAACATACTGAACCAACCTTAGCCACTGGGGGCAGACACCAAAACAATGGGAACTACAAACCTGCAGCCTGCAAAAAGGAGACACCAAACACAGTAAGTTAAGCAAAATGAAAAGACAGAGGAAACACACAGCAGATGAAGGAGCAAGGTAAAAACCCACAAGACCTAACAAATGAAGAGGAAATATGCAGTCTACCTGAAAAAAAATTCAGAATAATGATAGCAAAGATGATCCAAAATCTTGGAAATAGAATGGAGAAAATACAAGAAACATTCAACAAAGACCTAGAAGAACTAAAGAGCAAACAAACAATGATGAACAACACAATAAATGAAATTAAAAATTCTCTAGAAGGAATCAGTAGCAGAATAACTGAGGCAGAAAAATGGATAGGTGACCTGGAAGATAAAATAGTGGAAATAACTACCACAGAGCAGAATAAAGAAAAAAGAATGAAAAGAATGGAGGACAGTCTCAGAGACCTTGGGGACAATATTAAATCCACCAACATTCGAATTATAGGGGTCCCAGAAGAAGAAAAGAAAAAGAAAGGGACTGAGAAAATATTTGAAGAGATTATAGTTGAAAACTTCCCTAATATGAGTAAGGAAATAGTTAATCATGTCCAGGAAGCACAGAAAGTCCCATACAGGATAAATCCAAGGAGAAACATGCCAAGACACATATTAATCAAACTATTAAAAATTAAATACAAAGAAAACATATTAAAAACAGCATGGGAAAAACAACAAATAGCATACAAGGGAATCCCCATAAGGTTAACAGCTGATCTTTCAGCAGAAACTCTGCAAGCCAGAAGGGAGTGGCAGGACATATTTAAAGTGATGAAAGGGAAAAACCTACAACCAAGATTACTCTGTCTAGCAAGGGTCTCATTCAGATTTGACAGAGAAATTAAAATCTTTACAAAGAAGCAAAAGCTAAGATAATTCAGCACAAACAAACCATCTTTAAAACAAATGCTAGGGCTTCCATGGTGGCGCAGTGGTTGAGAGTCTGCCTGCCGATGCAGGGCACATGGGTTCGTGCTCCGGTCCAGGAGGATCCCACATGCCGCGGAGCGGCTGGGCCCATGAACCATGACAGCTGAGCCTGTACATCCGGAGCCTGTGCTCTGCAATGGGAGAGGCCACAACAGTGAGAAGCCCACGTACTGCAAAACAAACAAACAAACAACACCAAAACAAACAAACAAAAACAAATGCTAAAGGAACTTCTCTAGGAAGGAAACACCAGAGAAGGAAAAGACCTACAATAACAAACCCAAAACAATTAAGAAAATGGGAATAGGAACATACATATCGATAATTACCTTAAATGTAAATGGATTAAATGCTCCCACCAAAAGACATAGACTGGTGGAATGGATATAAAAACAAGATCTGTATGTATATATGCTGTCTACAAGAGACCCACTTCAGACCTAGGAACACAGACAGACTGAAAGTGAGGGGATGGAAAAAGATATTCCATGCAAACAGAAATCAAAAGAAAGCTGGAGTAGCAATTCTCATATCAGACAAAATCAATGTTAAAATAAAGACTATTACAAGAGACAAAGAAGGACACTACATAATGATCAAAGGATCGATCCAAGAAGAAGATATAACAATTGTAAATATTTATGCACCCAACATAGGAGCACCTCAATACATAAGGCAAATGCTAACAACCATAAAAGGGGAAATCTACAGTAACACAATCATAATAGGGGACTTTCACACCCTACGTTCACCAATGGACAGATCATCCAAAATGAAAATAAATAAGGAAAGACAAGCTTTAAATGATACATTAAACAAGGTGGACTTAATTGATATTTATAGGACATTCCATCCACAAACAACAAAATACACTTTCTTCTCAAGTGCTCATGGAACATTCTCCAGGATAGATCATATCTTGGGTCACAAATCAAGCCTTGGTAAATTTAAGAAAATTGAAATAGTATCAAGTATCTTTTCTTACTACAATGCTATGACACCTAGATATCAATTACAGGAAAAAAATCTATAAAAAATACAAACACATGGAGGCTAAACAATACACTACTTAATAAGCAAGAGATCACTGAAGAAATCAAAGACAAAGTCAAAAAATACCTAGAGACAAATGAAAATGAAAACACGACGACACAAAACCTATGGGATGCAGCAAAAGCAGTCCTAAGAGGGAAGTTTATACCAAATATAATCCTACTTTAAGAAACAAGAAACATCTCTAATAAACAATTTACATCTAAAGCAATTAGAGAAAGAAGAACAAAAAACCCCCAAAGTTAGCAGAAGGAAAGAAATCATAAAGATCAGATCAGAAATAAATGAAAAAGAAATGAAGGAAACGATAGCAAAGATCAATAAAACTAAAAGCTGGTTATTTGAGAAGATAAACAAAATTGATAAACCATTAGCCAGACTCATCAAGAAAAAAGGGAGAAGACTCAAATCAATAGAACTGGAAAGAAAAAGGGGAAGTAAAAGCTGACACTGCAGAAATACAAAGGATCATGAGAGATTACTACAAGCAAATATATGCCAATAAAATGGACAACCTGTAAGAAATGGACAAATTCTTATAAATGCACAACGTTTTGAGACTGAATCAGGATGAAATAGAAAATATTAACAGACCAATCAGAAGTACTGAAATTGAAACTTTAATTAAAAATCTTCCAACAAACAAAAGCCCAGGACCAGATGGCTTCACAGGCAAATATCAAACATTTAGAGAAGAGATAACAGCTATCCTCTCAAACTCTTCCAAAATACAGCAGAGGGAGGAACACTCCCAAACTCATTCTACGAGGCCACCATCACCCTGATACCAAAACCGTACAAAGATGTCACAAAAAAAGAAAACTACAGGGGATTCCCTGGTGGCGCAGTGGTTGAGAGTCCGCCTGCCGATGCAGGGGACACGGGTTCGTGCCCCGGTCTGGGAGGATCCCACATGCCGCAGAGCAGCTGGGCCCATGAGCCCTGGCTGCTGAGCCTGCACATCCGGAGCATGTGCCCCGCAACAGGAGAGGCCACAACAGTGACAGGCCCGTGTACTGCAAAAAAAAAAAAAAAAGAAAGAAAGAAAAAGAAAACTACAGACCAATATCACTGATGAATATAGATGCAAAAATTCTCAACAAAATACTAGCAAACAGAATCCAACAGCACATTAAAAGGATCATACACCATGATCAAGTGGGGTTTATTCCAGGAATGCAAAGATTGTTCAATATACGCAAATCAATCAATGTGATACACCATATTAACAAATTGAAGGAGAAAAACCATATGATCCTCTCAATAGATGCAGAGAAAGCTTTTGGCAAAATTCAACACCCATTTATGACAAAAACCCTCCAGAAAGTAGGCACAGGGGAAACTTACCTCAACATAATAAAGGCCATATATAACAAACCCACAGCCAACATCATACTCAATGGTGAAAAACTGAAACCCTTTCCACTAAGATCAGGAACAAGACAAGGTTGCCCACTCTCACCGCTATCATTCAACGTAGTTTTGGAAGTTTTAACCACAGCAGTCAGAGAAGAAGAAGAAATAAAAGGAATCCAATTCAGAAAAGAAAAAGTAAAGCTGTCACTGTTTGCAGATGACATGATACTATACATAGAGAATCCTAAAGATGCTACTAGAAAACTACTAGAGCGAATCAATGAATTTGGTAAAGTTGCAGGACACAAAATTAATGCACAGAAATCTCTTGCATTCCTACACACTAATGATGAAAAATCTGAAAGTGAAATTAAGAAAACACCCCCATTAACCATTGCAACAAAAAGAATAAAATACCTAGGAATAAGCCTACCTAAGGAGACAAAAGACCTGTATACAGAAAATTATAAGACACTGATGAAAGAAATTAAAGATGATACAAATAGATGGAGAGATGTACCATGTTCTTGGATTGGAAGAATCAACATTGTGAAAATAACTGTGTTACCCAAAGCAATCTACAGATTCAATGCAGTCCTTATCAAACTACTGGCATTTTTCACAGAACTAGAACAAAAAAATTCACAATTTTTATGGAAACACAAAAGACCCCGAATAGCCAAAGCAGTTTTGAGAAAGAAAAATGGAGCCTGAGGAATCATGCTCCCAGACTTCAGACTATACTACAAAGCTACAGTAATCAAGACAGTATGGTACTGGCACAAAAATAGAAATATAGCTCAATGGAACAGGATAGAAAGCCCAGAGATAAACCCACACACATATGGTCACCTTATCTTTGATAAAGGATGCAAGAATGTATATTGGAGAAAAAGCCTCTTCAATAAGTGGTGCTGGGAAAAACTGGACAGCTACACGTAAAAGAATGATATTAGAAAACTCCCTAACACCATACACAAAAATAAACCCAAAGTGGATTAAAGACCTAAATGTAAGGCCAGACACTATCACACTCTTAGAGGAAAACATAGGCAGAACACTCTATGACATAAATCACAGCAAAAGAAAAATTAAGTCTGATAGAAGAGCTGCTTCTCTCCAAATGCTGAGAATGTTTTTGCAGTCTTTGGACAGAAGGTGGCAGAAGTGCTCTTTTATTTATTTATTTATTTTTGGCTGCATTGGGTCTTCGTTGCTGTTGAAGGGCTTTCTCTAGTTGCGGGGAGCAGGGGCTACTCTTCGTTGTCGTGCGTGGGCTTCTCATTGCTGTGGCTTCTCTCTTTTTTTTTTAACATCTTTATTGGAGTATAATTGCTCTACAATGGTGTGTTAGTTTCTGCTTTATAACAAAGTGAATCAGTTATACATATACATATGTTCCCATATCTCTTCCCTCTTGCGTCTCCCTCCCACCCTCCCTATCCCACCCCTCTAGGTGGTCACAAAGCACCAGCTGATCTCCCTGTGCTATGAGGCTGCTTCCCACTAGCTATCTATTTTACATTTGGTAGTGTATATATGTTCATGTCACTCTCTCACTTCGTCCCAGCTTACACTTCCCCCTCCCCATATCCATGCTCTAGTAGGTCTATGTCTTTATTCTCGTCTTACCCCTAGGTACTTCATGACCTTTTTATTTTTTATTTGTTTTCTTTGATTCCATATATATGTGTATGCTGTGGCTTCTCTTGTTGCGGAGCACAGGCTCTAGACACAGGCTTCAGTAGTTGTGGCTTGCGGGCTTCAGAGCACAGGCTCAGTAGTTGTGGCGCACGGGCTTAGTTGCTCCGTGGCATGTGGGATCTTCCAGGACCAGGGCTAGGACCCGTGTTCCCCTGCATTGGCAGGCGGGTTCTTAACCACTGCACCACCAGGGAAGTCCAGAAGTGTTCTTGTTAAGATTTGCTCAGCTGTCTAGGAGATCACTTTTATTCTGACAAGGATGAGCTCTCTTAATTAGTAACCCATACACATGAAACCCACACAGGATGTTCTGACTGAAAGAGACATATATTTTGCCATCTACAGGGAATTTGTTTTTACAATATTAGTGGCTTGGCCAGGGATGCTTTTTATGAGGCCTACCTATTCATTTCAGTAATGGAGTACATTCAGCCCTCTGGTATCCCCAGGTCTACATCTGCTGATTCAACCAACCACAGGTTAAAACAAAACAAAACAAAGCAAAACCTCCAGAAAGTTCCAAAAAGCAAAACTTGAATTTGCCCCATGCAGGCAACTATAAATATGTAAATATCACTTACATTTTATTAGATATTATAAGTAATCTAGAGATGATTTAAACTATATGGGAGGATGTGAGAAGGTTATGTGCAAATACTATGCCACTGTATATAAGGGACTTGAGCATCCTCAGATTTCACCTGGCTAGGCTCTCTGCTTAGTATGCAAGGCTCAATAATAAGGAAATAATTCGCCTGAGGGCAGGAATAGGGAAGCTGAATGAAATATTCTCAATGGTATGTTTAACTCCTGGGCAGCCTTAGAGGAAAACTTCTGTCTTCTCATCCTAAACATTCACTTTTCTCTGAGAACAACTCTTGGGGTTTTATGGGGTTGCTGCTTGGCCTGTGTCTCTAAGACACTGCAACAGAAGGTTAAAAAGTGAAAAGTTCTATCAGTCACCCATAAGTGTGTAACCAGTCTTCTTGATTTTACTCTTCCCTTTGAGTTGAGCTATTTTAGTGTTATGTTGGTACAGTTTAGATTACCAGTCAATTTAAGTAAATTGTGTTTAACAACTAGTCACTTTGAGGCAGGAGATAGATGGGCCCCAGTTTAGACATTTACAACTGTCCTCCCATTTACATTTCATGAGGCAGAAAAAAGTGGGCTTCAGGCCAGACACTTACAACTAGCCTCCTGTTTGCATTTCCTGAGACAGGAGATAAGTGGGCTCCAGATTAGCCATTTATACTCAGTCTCCTGTTTGCTCCTTGAAATGGAAGCAATGACAGAAACAGGGTAAACAGCCAGGCTTTGTCTCCTGTGGACACCTTAAGATAACAGTCATGGCAGGGACAGAGAGGGGCTAAACCCTGTTTGAGTAAAGATCAAGAGGTCACGTATTTCCCATCTTTGGGTCTAGGGAGACACTGCACCTGTACAGAAAGGCTCTTTGGGGGTCAAAAGTCAGGGGACAACGCCAGGCCATAATGAGTCTTGCTTCCCCCAGAATCCTTTGTGTTGAGATCTATCTTGGCTGAGAGGTGCGTGCGCACCTAAGGGGAGGGTCATGAGACAAATTAGCCAGGGGGGACAAAGCAAGATGACTGGCCAGAAGGAAGACAAAGACCTGGAAAACTGCCCCTTTATAAAGAATTTAAACTTCCTGAAGGTGCAACTCTCTCTCTCTGAGTTTGCCCATGCGTCTTTCCACATGTCCTTTGCTTTTCCAATAAACTTTTTACTTTTCTCTTTACCTTCTGCCTCCTCGCCTGAATTCTTTCCTGACAAGGCAGACAAGAACTAGGGATCCAGGCCCTAGCCACTGGCCCCTGTGGTCTAGTGGTTAGGACTCCCAGTATGGGAACTAAAATCTTGCTTCCTGCTACTGCTGCTGTTGTTTGCTGCAAGCTGCCACTTACTGCTGCGTGCATCCGAAATCAACTTCAGTAAAAAAAAAATCAACTGAACCTGTAATTTGATAACATGAAGTACCAGACACTCCTCTGCTTCACTTAGTTTTTACATTTTAAGTACCTGTGTTGACAAGGTAGCCCTAGCTAGCCTCAATTTTTGAAAAATATCCAGAGAAACAGCATTTTCCATTTTGGGGAAAATGTGTGTTAACTCTGAACTAGCTAAACACACCTCTGTTTTTTGGTTTTTTTTTTTTTTTTTTTTTGCGGTACGCAGGCCTCTCACTGTTGTGGCCTCTCCCGTTGCGGAGCACAGGCTCCGGACGCGCAGGCTCAGCGGCCATGGCTCATGGGCCCAGCTGCTCCGCGGCACGTGGGATCTTCCCCGACTGGGACACGAACCCGTATCCCCTGCATCGGCAGGCAGACTCTCAACCACTGCGCCACCAGGGAAGCCCTGTTTTTTGGGGGTTTTTTTTTTGGTTTTTTTAAATTAAATTTTACCAGAATCTACCTCTCTCGATGTGTTTAATAACACATCAGTTATTACCACTCCAAGGAGAGTAAACACTGAATTCAAGAAATAAACATTTATGCTGGTGACATTGTGTATTCTATGTTTAATCAATATCATAAATGCATGCCTTAGAAAACACTCTTGCTCAGGCTTCCAAAATTTATGGTGATCTTGATCTAGTTCACATATGATGGCTAGATTTCAGAAACAATAAAAGCATAAAGTCTACAGGAAAGCTTCACTAAGAAAGATATTCAAATTTTTATAGCAACCTGGATCTTTAAGTTTTTCAGATTACTACTGTGCAGACTATAGAGTTGGGGTGACCAAAACTCCTTGTTCACTGATATTCTGATTCTAAACTTCTGCTGAACTGTAAAGAAACATAATTCTCAAACTACATTTTCTTATTGCAGGCATTTATGGAGATTGCAATTATTTCTTAGGGGGAAACTGTCATAAATATTTCATTGGAAGTTAGTCAAACATTTATAGCTTTAGCTTGGAGATAGACCTTTTGGCAACGTGAATATATTTGCCATTAGTGTTGAATAATATTCTCCTCACAGTACAGGAAACATTGTTCTGCATTTGTGTTTCTTATTCTCATAGAAGGAGAACAGTACAAAAAGGCTCACTGGGTAGTATGGAAGTGGCAATGTGTTACTTTTGAAAACTGGCTTCTAAGTTTATCAGGAAGGGCTGTTTTTATTGGTAATATAGTTACTGAAAGTTTAAAATCATTAGAGAGTAAAGCCGAATATGGCCTCTGTACCCTGACACCAAGTTGAATCTCGGAGACAGAGCTTTGGGTGAAACAGAAAAGAAAGCTTTATTGTTTTGCCAGGCAAAGGAGACCACAGCAGGCTAGTGCCCTCAAAATTATGTGTCCCAACCTGGAGGGCTTGGTGAGAGTTTTTATAGGAATGGTTCAAAGAGGGTGTGATCAGCTCGTGGACATTCTTCTGATTGGTTGGTGGTGAGGCAAGAGGGAGTCAGCATCATCAACCTTCTGGTTCCAACTGGTCTGGGGTCTACATGCTTGTGGGCAGCAAACCTTTGTTAACCATTAACTTCTCCCACCTGGTGGGGGTTTCCGTATCTGCAAAACAACTCAAAGATATTGTTGTGTGTATCCCTTGATGCAGAGCCAGGACCTTGCCCCAAGGCTGCACTATTGTTTCTCTTGACTGTTCCTCCCTTGTCTTGCATTTTCTCCCTTCCCTAATTAACAACTGTTTGAACTCGCCTGTTGGAATGGAGGTAATGGAGGCTGAATGAAGCCTATTTCCTGTAATCAAAGAAATGGGGGACACGGGAAGGCTTTTGTGCCCAGGAACCCCACAGGGTCCTGCTCGGTATCAAGAGCAGCCTGCCAGTGGTAAAAATGAAGCAGATGATGGACAGACCCTTATCTATCTATTTATTATTTAGTTAATGATTTGCTTGTTTGTTTGTACTAAATGCAAAGATTTACTTTATTCAAGAAAACAAATTTCAATCTTTCATGGTTGTTAAGTAATTGGTTATAATTAATGTGAACAGTTCTTATATACTAATGATCGATTGGATAAGAGAGTTCTTTGTTTTAGGCCATCAGAATAAAAACTCATTTCATAATGAAAGGCATTTACAAACACTGGCTGCCTGAAATATCACATGATAAATTTACATAACTCCATGGTTTTGCCTGGTAAGTGTGAATACCTTTATCTGGTGTGTCAATGAATGAATCTATCAAATTTGTAGTTAAAATGTCAGTGGAGTGCATGAAATCTTTGTGAATGTCCAGCTCATCTTGCATTATCAGGTAATTGAATCACTGCTTTGCCTGATTTGAGCTGTAGTAATCAAGCCATCAGGCACTTTGGAACAGTAGAAAATCATTAACATATTTGACTTAGAAGTCGGAAAGGTGATTCTATGTAGTGAAGAGCTCATTCTTTCGATCATCCTTAATTCATAGCATTGTATGTCCTCATAAATAGTTTGTGTTTAGTTTTTGTAGTAAAACAAGATGATAAGTTTCATGGCCTTTTGAATACCTTATGAATTTCTAATAGCAGCTGCGAATTGATGTCTCAAAACTGACCTTCATGTAGGTTTTGTTTAGCTGCATGTTTATGGTCTACAAAATTTCTATTTGTATTTGTTTTTTTTTAATTATTGGCAATTCTCAACACTTAAAATTCAGGTATTTCTAATAATAACTGTATTTCTGGCTCTGTAAAATAATGAAAGATCTGGCAACACTGGCCCTGTACTTCTACATACAATAATTGTATAAAATTGAATGAGAGCTGCAACATTTAGAGAGAGTTCTCTAGTCTGCCACATTATCCTCTTTTTTCTAATGTTTACTCTGATGAGATTTTTAGTTGCTGTTTATAATCATGCTTGTAGTTGCTTCTGTTATAGTAGGGCTAAAAGGAAAATAAAGCATTGCTTATAAAACTTCCTTATCAAAAGTGGGGAAATAAAAGCCAGAGTAAGAGCATCATATGTTTTCAGAAATAGTCATGTGATTTTCTTGTGAAATCTATTTTTCTGGATTTCTTACATCCACTCATCCATAGAGCAAAAATGTCCACATTCAAAAGCAGCTCCTGGCTACTGTGCTTCATGTCTTGAAACTTCTTCTCCTCCCATTTGTAGATTTTATAGCACTGATACTTTCTGGACCATCAAGGACACAGTTGCTCTTCCTAACAATAGGAAGTACTGATAACAACTGTCAAAATTCTCCCAGTATGGTTAGTTTTTGTTTTGTTTAATTTTCTATCTTGAAAAAGAATCTGTGGATTTTTGCCTTGTTGAAGAACAATTTTGCACCTTGACTTTGTTTTTATTTAGCACCATGACAAACTACAGAGCTAATAGAGATTTTGGCAATTCCTTTTTCCACCTCTGAAATTTTCATGGTTCTTTATTTATCATTCTTGGTGCCTCAAGGAACCATATTATGATCATTTAGATCTGGAGCCAAACAGACTTTGTTTTCTAATTCAAATGTTACTGAAGACTGAGTTCAGGGTAGGGAGATGGGCACACTTATAATCGAAAAGATTTCTTGTTTCTATAATTTGTGAGAACTGTAATGGTGAAAGAGGGTGAGACTAAAAAAAAAATCTAATTGAGGTACTCCAAGTTTCCAAAGGGAATATATATTGCCAGAGTAAAATAACAGAGAAAGCATTTTTCATTATGCTGTAGCCTTGGCTCCAAAACGCAATGTAGAACTTTATTGCACACAGAGAAACAATCTGCCTATACCAAGAGTAGGCTTGGAAGTCTCTTATTAATGCAGGTTATGCAACCTCATCTACTTCCTTTCCCTGGAACCTACCCCTTAGTCTCAGATCTTTCTGCTTCAATGGGAAGGGTCAGAGGCAGCTAGAAGCAGCAGTTGCAGTAGTTCTCAGGCCCACTTTTTTCCACCAAGTGGAATGAAGTAGGTCTAAAAAGGGAGAAGGCAGCCAAGTAAAACAGAGATGGCCAGGTTTTTAGTCTGTTGCTGCCTTATTTCTCAGGTTTCATGGAACTAGAGTATCAGAATCCAGAACAGATATTTATGTGCATACTCTTAAACTCTTTTGAATGATGCCCATCCAAGGACAATTGTCTGATCCAGAGACAGATTCCTTGAGGATGAACTGAGTGCAGGCTCTACAAATGAACAGCAGCATATATATATATATATATATGCTCATTACCAATTTTATTAATTTTACTAATATAAAGCATGTATAGCACTCAATTCATAAATAATAATAAAATATCTGATATTTTCATTGTAAATTCCACATTGCCAATTGATTCTTCCAGAAAGCTTTCATCAGTTTTTGCTAAACTCATGTATCCATAGCCAAACTGTGGTTGCAATTGATAAATGAATATAGTTGCAACATAAATGTTGATTGATATTTTCATTTACGTTAATGAATAAGATGAAAATGAAACAACAAAGATGTATGCCAGAAATTCACTCATTCATCAGTGAAGCAAGGGACTTTGCTAAATATAATCAAAATATAATTTTTGAATACCATAACATATCCTCAATTTTTTGTGCTATGCACGATGCAGCTACAGTTACAACACATTTTAAACTTTAACTTGCATCTTTCCATTACTTTCTTAGTCAAAGACAATCAACAAAATGATAAATCAAGCTTTGAGTTATTTATTTGATGATTTTCATGCTGTAGATACTACCATCAAGGCTGATATCAAGGTATAACATGACATTATTGAACATGCAGTTAAGAAGTGGGACATCATTATTTGTGTGTGTGGGACATGATTTTATAGTATTTCTACCATACAGACACAATAGAAGTAATGAATCACAAGGGCATAGATATTGGTGAGATGTAGTAATCTAATTACAAAGTGCTGAGTTTTGAGTATTTATTACCTTCGATTTTAACAAAATTAACTTGTTGGTAAGTTTATATAATTAAAATTTTAATAATGGCTCTATTCAACAACTGGCTCATAAAATTCCTGAAAATTAAGTTATCAGCTCTTGTCCCTAGGAGCTAGGTGAGAGAAACCCATGAAAACATCAGAGAACTTTCATCTTACTTTCATGGACCATTGGTTTAGTTTCTGTCTCTGTACTTGTTACAAGTGACAGGGGCTGGTCAGTTCCTTAAAACTTTCATGAATACCTCTGATCTTGCTGTGAAAGCTTTTTAAAGACTAACCCCAAAGCCATATTATACACCAAAAAGTCACACATCCTCTATTTTTTTTTCTTGAAGCACATTAGTGCTTTATGTGAGGCAAAATATGAAAATAGGCCCAGGATTCAGATTCACAAATGACTAGCTATGTTGACCTTTGGGAAGTAATTTGATTTCTCTTCAAGAGAAGAGAAAAGAGAAGCAATTGGCCAGGTAAGGAATCAAAGTTGCTTTTTGAAGGCAAACTCTATAGCCATTTCAGGTAGTACAGATAGAAGGATCTTGTTGTAAATATGACCATGTTTCTTTTGTTCTCCCAAATAAGTTTCTTTTTTAAATTAATTAATTAATTAATTTTTGGCTGCGTTGGGTCTTTGTTGCTCTGTACAGGCTTTCTCTAGTTGAGGCGAGCAGGGCCTACTCTTCGTTGCAGTGTGCAGGCTTCTCATTGTGGTGGCTTCTCTTGTTGCAGAACACGGGCTCTAGGCATGCAGTCTTCAGTAGTTGTGGCTCACAGGCTCTAGAGCTCAGGCTCAGTAGTTGTGGTGCACAGGCTTAGTTGCTCTGAGGCATGTGGGATCTTCCCGGACCAGGGCTTGAACCCGTGTCGCCTGCACTGGTAGGCAGATTCTTAACCACTGCGCCACCAGGGAAGTCCCCCCAAATAAGTTTAAAAGGGTGTGTTCTCATAAAAATAGACTCTGTT
This sequence comes from Mesoplodon bidens, assembly GCF_964165515.1. Taxonomy (NCBI): domain Eukaryota; kingdom Metazoa; phylum Chordata; class Mammalia; order Artiodactyla; family Ziphiidae; genus Mesoplodon; species Mesoplodon bidens. Next base: position 42,615,079 of record NC_138176.1, read on the forward strand.
TATGATACCCTAGACATAGGCAGGAGGTTTTTTGAATATTCCGAATTCTGATTTTTTGAAACTGCTTCTAACTTATGTTCTCTTTCTGTTCTTGTATGTGTAAAATGTATCACCAATGAAAAATGACCCTGTTGGGTCCTGGACTGACCCTTGCAGATAACCAGTAAGTGAGAGCATCATAATTAATGGTACTAGATAGTGATCAGCATGTCTCCCATAGAGTGTTGGTCTTGCTTCCTTTCTTATTACTAATTATTTTTTATTCATGTGTCTCGCCTCAACTTGTGAGCTGCCAGAGCACAGGGGTATCTCACTCATTCATTCATTTATTATATTATGTGTGTGAGTGCTTACTGGTTATTCAAAAAATCAGCAAAGTCAGTTACAAAAGTTATATTGCTCAATCATCCATTTCCTCTCATCCTTATTTATTTAAAATAATTATATTTCAGACATTCTTTGTTTACTCACAAGAGAGTGACTTTTTCCTCTTTGAGAAGGATTTTCTAACATGTTATACTTTAAACATAGAGTGAAAAAGCCAAACCTTTTCAATTTATAGCATTCAGGGTTATGCGATCCTCCTATGTAAAACTCATGCTGGTGTTTTGCAAGCTGCTATCAGCCAGTAGCTAGAATCTAAAGTAGTGGGATTGAAAATCCATTAAAGAGAATCATAACAGAGTTGCAGTACCAAAATGTTCATATATCATGAAAGTAATGTCATATCTTCTTCATGCAGGTTTCCTGATGTTATCCTTTTATTAGGATGGGATGTATTTTTACCTCCTCTCACCCAATCCTGCAAATTTCTTTCAATCAGAAGCAGGTCTCATTTAAGTGGAGATCATGCAGCAGGGTATTTAATTGCCTTTCTATCATTGACTCTGATATTTTCTAATATAGTTAGAAACAGTAGTATAAACTATATCTCAATGCAGTTTTCAACTTAACATTCCATAATTTCTACTGCCTTATCCTCTTGGATAAGCTGATTTTGTGCTTGGATTTAAGAAAAGGATCCATGTATTCTAGGAAAAATGTTGTGCTTCCACAAATACTATGCATTTTTATAGCACAACCTTTCCAGTTATCTGACTCTGATTCTGATTATATGGAGAATATGTGCTTTTCATTGATTTTGAGCTATTTTACAACTCTTTACATTTTAGATAGCAAAATAAATAATTTCTTTTCATAGAAAAGAAAATAATTTGGTCCAGTGGAGGGACAAAACCAGCTCTCCTGTGGAAAAGCCAGTATTGCATCCATTTGTAAATTTGTGTCAGTATTTCTGGTTTATATATGTCCCTCTCTTTGGATTTTCCTTTGAGCTCGTTGTAAAACATGCCTAGCTCTCTATAATGAGTTAAGTAAAATCACTGTCGTGTGTTCATCTTATAATCTGTACGAGAGTCATGATTTTACCTTTTAAAAAAATTATCCTTTAACAATCTCACTGTCTCACCAATGGAGCTGGAGGGAAAAATCCCTTTCCTTTCCCTCCTTTCACTGAATTCCATTTCATTCACAGACATTTAGAATCAGATAATAACTCTCCTTTTGTTTTTGTCCTGAGTGCTTTGGTATCACAATACATTTCAAGTGAATAGTACTAGTGATTTTCTAGCTAGTCATCTAAAATCAGTTGTAGCACTTTTAATAAATAGTAGTAGAAAAGAATATGGCCAAATAGAGATGTGGCTGTTGGTAGAGTTTAAAGCTTAGGTAGTAAAGCAAACATTTCAGGTATTAAACAAATGATGACAGTGTCATTCATTTTAATCTCCATATTCAGCTTTATAATTTTATGAACCTTAAGGTTAAATCAGCTATTTTATTCACTCATTATTACTGCTAAATGCAAAAGATCAGTTATTAATAGGACTCTCTTTTATGGTCTATACATTTATTTCAAAGAGGGTTACGGCAAGTCTAAATTCTTCTTGTAAGTACCATTTATTCAATGCCAGTTAAGGCTATCATAACACTGGCAATATATTAGGGTCATTTTAAATAGTCAAATGTGAGTGTTAAATGGGGAAATATAGATGCGTTTTTAAATATCTTTATTCATCATATTATCCAACAGAGAAGCTGGAACCTTGAATTTAAAGTCACTCTTTGGGACCTCCTAATAATATTGCTTACTTCTCTGAGTATTTCTGTTGTGTGTAGTTTGACAGTCTTTTCCTATAGGAAACAAGAGGAAGAGAGTCAGAGAGTTCATTTATCTTGAGAATGTTAATATTCAGGACCATGCTCAAAAACATTTTTTTGTTGTTGTTTTGGTAGAACTCCTTGGGTAAAACTTTCTAAGTGTATTTTAAGGGAAAGGATGCTTAATTTCTACCAAACAATTATTTGCTTCTGCATCAGTTGGAGGTAGGAAAACTACTTGAATGATAGGGGCTGCTGTAAGTTAGTTGGTAATGTTTAAAAATATGTTTTTAGTAGAATAAAGAATGAGCTTGATAATGCAATTCAGCTTTGACATTCTCAAAATTTTGAGACGGTCTTGGCATTTGGCATATGGATTTCATAAAGACTAATTTCCTTTTCCTAAAGGAAATAGCCGTAGAAACAACCTAGTGAAGAAGGCACTAATTAGTCATGTAGGCACTAACTAGTAAAGTAGGAATTAACTAGCAATTTTTTCTCTTACTCTCTCTTTGCCTCGGTTTTCTCATTCATAAAATAAGGTGGTTGGTTAAGATTAGCCTTAAGGTCATTTTAAACTCAATTATTCTATATTTTGGAATTTGGCAACCTCATTTTTATCTCCTACAGTTTTGAGTCCCATCAACCAATTATAAAGGACTGGATAAAAAATATTAGCTAGAGATGATAAGATCATTTAAGATCATATAAGCTCCTGAAGAGTGGAAAGAAAAATTATTGAGTATATAAGAAAGAAGAAATGATCTTTTTTATTGTGTTTTAAAAGTCCTTTTGCAACAAAGATTTAACACAAAACTGCTGGTGAGGGCTTCCCCGGTGGCGCAGTGGTGAGAATCTGCCTGCCAATGCAGGGGACACGGGTTCAAGCCCTGGTCTGGGAAGATCCCACATGCCGTGGAGCAACTAGGCCCGTGAGCCACAACTACTGAGCTTGCGCGTCTGGAGCCTGTGCTCCACAGCAAGAGAGGCCGCGATAGTGAGAGGCCCATGCACCACGATGAAGAGTGGCCCCCGCTCGCCGCAACTAGAGAAAGCCCTCTTACAGAAACGAAGACCCAACACACCCAAAAACAAACAAACAAACAAACAAATAAATAAAACAAAAAAACTGCTAGTGAGGAAAATGAATAAGTGAAAATAAGATCCTATCTGTGCCAAGGCCTTCATTATTATTGTGACTAACAAATTAATGCTATAAAGCAGATTTCATCAGCCATTTGCTGCCCAAACAAAACAAAATTAAACTAAACAAAGTGACACCAACAAAATCAAAACCTGAAATCTCTGAATTGTTTCCCCTTCAAGCAAGTGGCTTCACCTTAGAGAGTCACTTACCAATTCTTGGGGATAGCATTAACAAAAGTCAACTTTTGCTAGTTGCTTAGAACATTAGCAGATTAACCAGTGACTGTAACAGAGGTATTTCTGTTTGATTCCAATTTGGCTTATGCTTATCTTTAATAAAAACAAAAGGAAACTAAAAATCTGTCAATCATAATGGTACGCCTATTTGAACATTTAGAAATAGAGATGATCAGGAACAAGAAAATAAATACCACTCATTATTCTACCATCCAAATATAAACAACATTATACGTTGCTGCCTATTTAATAAATTTTTTACAAAAAAAGTATTTTATTGTACTTAAATACATATAGTTTTGTTACTTATTTTTTTCTACTTCTTATGACATGAATCTTTTTGTTATTAAATATTATACTATTATATTTTATATACGTGTATATATAAGATGATCCATTATATGGCCTACCAGAATTTATTGAAAAAAATTCACTTATTGGTTATGTTATTTCTATTCTTTTGCATGCATCTTCCCTTGAATTCTTTCAGTCAACAAATATTTTTTGAGCATTTACTATATCCCAGACACTGTGGTTAATGATGGAGATATCATGGGAACAAGATAAATAAGGTCCCTGTTCACATGGAGCTACAGTCTAGAGTGAGAGACAAGTATAAATCTCAAACTCATCATGTCTAGAACTTACCTCAAACATGCTCTCTCTGAACTCCCATGATTCACTTAGACTTTTGTAGTCAAGCTGAACTCCTTCTGTTCCCTCATTCCTCATAACCAAAAATTCACTAATTGTGTCAGTTGTCAGTTTTATCTTCTGAAAAGCTCTTGAAGCCCTTGTTCTTCTATATTTCCCTTATCATTCTCTAGTACAATTCTTATTGTCTTTTGCCATCAGTTGTTACCTCTAAAATCTTAATAAGTACTTAATAAGTACTGTCTTTTATGACCGTGATTTCCTATTACTCTAGTTTTACTGTTACAGTTTTCCTACTAAATCTCTTCCACAAATTCCATGAAATTTTCTTTTCCTTGATCCCTCTATTTGTCCCATTTCATGGATCTCTACCTGCTTTCCCTCCTTTCCTACTCAGTCTAGACATAATATTTTATATAAGCCTGTAAGTCTCAGCTTCCTCACAATAAAACTCACAATGGGTTTGAAAGACATTCTTTCTATCTTTTAGTTAATAATAACATTATTCAATAATCAGCTCTCACCTTCACTGTTTTTTCAAGTTTTGGATGGTGAAGTCCTTTTCCCTGAAATATTTCAAACATTAGATAGCAGAGAGTACACCTCTGTCTGAGGAAAGACAGACAGGCTGAGGTTCACCATGCTCCAGCTCTGTGGGCATGGACTGAAGAAGACTTCCCTGGTGTCCAGTTGACCTGCCTTCCCTTGAGAAGTCACTGTAATTGAAAATGATGACATCAAGTGGAAACATTTCCTTTCTCATTGAGGGTATGGGCCAGAGCTTCTTTTATTCACTAATGAAAACATTCCAACGGGGCAAAAAGGCAAAATCCACATGATGTCAGATAGAGTTAGACGTAAAGACTGAAGTAACTTGTATGTTTTTGTTCCCCTCCCTCATTATAATTTACTCAAATGGCCTGTGGGAATTGAATAGCCTAAACTTTGCAGCACCATAGTCTCCTACTGATATTAGATCAAGTTCATGAGTTCTTCAATGAAGGAAGCATAGTTACACAACTAATGGCCAAGATGTCAGTAAGTTAAAGAAAGATTGTCCAATGGCTTTCTGACATACCAGTGTATGATGTTAATTCATGATCTAATTTAATGTAGCTCAACAAAAAATTCTGGGACAATGTATTTGATTTCAATGCTTGCCTAGCTTAGTGTGCAGAATAGTAGACATGATGTACTTTAATCATCAGGAGCAAGTGTTACACAGGAAGAATCATATTTTTACACAATTAAAGAATTTAATGTTAGGTCGATTCCAAAATGGAAGTGGGTACTTTCATATGAGAGAACACAGGCAGGAAAGAACTACAGTTTCAAAGGAGTAGATATATGTCATTCCTATGCTAGCGAGTGAAGTGAGCAGCTCAATTTTATAAGACTTATTAGGGGAAAGAAAAATCATTGTAGGGGCTATGGTGAAAGAGAACTTTACATATTTGTGGTGTCAAAACCAAGGGCTACCTATGAAGAGTAACAGGCACTGAACAAGAACATGTCCACCGTTGAAAAAAGAAATGGTGGGACACCACGATGATTAGAATTAAGAGATAGGTGAGAACAAATACTCAGAGCAGATCCACAATGAGGAGGAGCTAGAGATTAATGTCATTATCATTATGATGCTATAGTACTGAGTACCTAGTGTGAGTTAAATTTGTGCTAGTTAGCTTATTCTACACAATTTTCCCGACAACAATGAGGTGGGTACTCTTATTTCCGTTCTATAGTCAAGGACATTAGGAAGGCAAACTGCCCAAGGTCATGCTGCTAGTGTGTGTTATTCAACAAATCTGTGTCTGAATTCAGATATCTTAAGCTCTGCAGAACACAGCCTTACCCACTCAACCAATACCAATCTACTTAATAATATTTCATTGCAATTATATACAGTTAGGCTTAAGTTAATGTATGTTAAAACGTATATAGTTCTCCTGTCAGCATTAGGTTCAGATTTTTCCCAAAATCTTTTCGAAACTAAAATAAAGTTTACAAAATTCAGATTTAAAAGTCACCCATTCAGGTATAGTTACGAATAAGATATCCATACTGAATATTCTTTCTGCCTATTCTGATCAAGATGTTGGTATATAGCATTAACATAAATTGTCTTTTTTACAGAAATATCTGTTAAGAAAAGTTTTCCTTATGGGCATGCTGCTCACATAGTATTTATTATGATCATTTAAAGTTCCTCACTCACCAAAGAAACCCTACCAATGTAAGCATATAAGCTCAACCACCAAGACATCTGTTCTGTTGAAGCAAAGCAAAAAGACTTTTGAGGTGAGAATACATTGAACATCTTCCTTTCTTTTTTTTCCACTGGTTCTTTCAAGCTGATATGAATTGTCCTTTGTGCTCTGTGTTCTCTGAAAATAATTGGTTTTATTAAAATAATTGTGATGGCACAGGTGGTGCCCTATCAGATATGACAGGCAGCTAGAGCCTGCTGCTCTTCTATATAGAATGCTGCCTCTAGGTTTTTAGTCATCATTTTCTTCTAAAGGTTTTCTCTCCCATTGAGTAAGAAGAATGGATTCTTACTATTTACTTTGTTGGAAAGAATGAAAAACCATAAACGACTGTCAAGTGTATCATTTAACTATGGCTTATTTGATTGCTTATCTCTTGGCCTTTATGTGGAACCTGGAAATGACTGCCTGATAAAATAGGTCTTCTCTTCCTTCATGGTTTTTGTACACTGCAACCTAAGATCATTAAAAAGGTTTTTCTTTTAGGCAGATCATTTTTTTCCCCTTTGGATCTTGTATTCCCCTAAAACTTCAGGAGCAAACTTATTTATTTTTTTCTTTTATTGTGAAAACAATGTAATTTTTTTTCTGCTTAACTTTTTTTCATACCTCAGCTAGAATTGATCTTGTGACCTGAAGAAATAGATACCCCTGTTTTTCCATTGAGGATTATACATAATATTTTTCATTATTTTGGAGAACAATAAAGATAAAAGGATATAAATATCAATGGAATGGAAAAATTCTAAGCAGTGGTTTCCAATGGGTAAAAGTAACTCTACCAAAACTACTCCATCGCTAATTCTTTCTAGAACCCTGATTCTCAAGTGTCTGCCTTTTTATTTGCTTTTGTTCCATTCTCCTCCTTTGAGGACAAGGTTTCACTGCTTATTTATCTCTATATCCTAAAATGTGGACAAGAATCCACAAGGTCTTTTAGTTCAAGAGCTTTCTACCTACTGAGTATAGTTAGTCTTGAAAGAAATTCTTGAAAAAGAAAATATTGGTTGCTGACTAGCAAATTTCCTTTTATTGGATGAACTGTTTACTACTGGTCCAGTTAGTCATGGCAAGTATTATAAGGTCATAAGGTACATTGATTAGCCCATTTGGGACCCGTTGGCACGCCAGGCATATTTACATTATATGATCATTAAGAACTGTGACTGGCCAAAGAAATATAGTACTTGTCTTTGTGAAGAATACCTTTTTGCAAGTCTTTAAATACACCTCTCATTTCAAATAGTTAGCCATCTGTATTACGGAATGATATTTAAAATATCTTCATAGTCTTACTTGACCTTATCATACCTTTAAGGAATCTTGACTTATTCATATTCAGGACTTTTCAGTTTCACTAAAAACAGTTGCATGAGACCCTTCTTACTTTTCTCCTAACTCTAGTCCTATACCATTTTTCCCTTCTGCTTGGCACTTGGCCTTAACGTTGATCTCCCATAGACACCTAGCAGTTGTTCTTAGTTTCTTTGGCTAGACCAGAGGCTCTGTTGCTCTGGCTTTTCCTTCTTCTTGCTGTCTTGGATAGAATGATTTTTTTTAGTTTAGATTCTAAGACTCAAACTTCAGTACTGAAACCCTTTGTGACTATCTTGACTCCCTTCAAATTTCCAAACCTTATTTAGATTATTCATGTGACTGTAATATTTAAATTATTTCTGTGGCTCCCCATTTTCTTTCTAAGGAGAGCTAATGAGAACTCTTAATGGTAGAGACAGTAGTTTTTATAACTTTGTTGGCTATGAATAAAATGTAGAAGAAATATTATTTTCATAGTTGTTTTCTGACACCCATGAATGAAAATCAAATCAGCATTTATTTAGGTAAGAAACACATGAGACCATTAGGGTGAAAAATCTAATAGGAAAATCTTCTGGTTGGAAGGACATTTTAACTAGAAGAATATCTTTGGGGGCTAAAGATACGAGTTAATTCTTATAAATTTTACGTATTATAATTTTTGATATTTTATCTCAGCAGCCTTTGAGGCTGATATGAAACTCCAGAAAAATCAGTCATTTCAAAGTTTTCTTGCTGGCCTCTTAATAGATTCACCATTGGTCTTTTCATCGAAGGAGGATTTAATAATATGTCTGAGACTCTTAACAGCAGTATCAAAGCACTGAATGCTCCTGAGGTCCAGCCCTAGATCAGAACCCAACACAAGATACTATACCATATTGTCTTTCCAGTTCACTGGGATATTAGGATCTTTGAGGTTTGGTAACCAAGGAGATGGCTTATTTGGACTATTAAGATATGAGAAAGATTTTTTAACCCAAAGAAGTAAACCAGCAGTAAGCTGTATTTCCCTTTAAATATCATCTTTCTACCTCACTATGGATTATAGCACTGAACAAGTTCTTCAACTATGATTTTAGAATTTATAAAATCTTTGAGAGCTGATTTCTTTGAGTTGGGTTTGGCCTGAAACTGAAGGCATAGAGAAGTACATACCTATAAGTAATGAAATTCCCTAAATTTCTGTTGGCTGATAATTGATCTTAACTGTGTAGACCACGGACTCCAGAGTGGAAGTCAGCACAGGCCACTGCGTGGCTTCAGACATCACATAGCCTGATAGCCACTATTTCAGTAAGAAACTTATTAAATGTACACAATTAAATGTGATTTATATTATTCTTTTCTCCTACAAAATGTTTTTCCTATGAGTAAACTCAGAAGTAGAGAAAAAATTCTTTACCTGTCCACATATCCTGACTTTTATTTTAAAAATATTGTTATTGTACCTAATGCACATTCATGAATATATGCTGGAGAGTAATGTAGACAATTTGTAAGCCCTTGCAGAGCTCTCATTCTAGCAGTCTTGGGATAAGATGATTATGATCATGGGAAATTTGGAATAAGCCTTACTTTGACTTGGTGCAATCTGATGGAATATTTTATTTTTATTCATTTTCTTCTTCCTCTGTTTCTATGCACTGGCACCCTAGTGCTATCTAGAAGTGAAATAAATGGCTTAGAAGCTATGATTCTGTAACTATCAAGATGTTAGAATGGAAATAGTTATCTGGAGGTGTTTGCATATATAATGTACCCATGTCCATTTTAACCTAAGAAGTCTGCAGGAAGCTTCTGCCTATGTGCCTCTGAATCAGTGAAGAATTGTTTTTTAAAAAGGGGAATTATAAATAAAGGCAGATATGACAAAGGAAAAATAACATATTTCAAATAAAATACTTGAAAAATCATCTTTAGGCAGCCAAACAGGTAAGGCAGCTCTCCATTCATTGTACACCAGTTCTGTTTGTGTGCTCAGTGGCCCAGACCAATATGAGGAAGCTATATCAAAGGATGTTTAAATATTACTCCATCTTATAAACACTTTTTGGAATTGGTTGAAAACAAAAGTGAATCATTTTTGCATAAGGCAGAATTTTAAACTTTTTCTGTTATTTTCATAAAAAACTTATATTTGTTCTCAACCACAGTATCTCTAGTACCAAAAAAAAAAAAAAAACCAAAAAAATAGTAGGAAATCATCAGAGAACTTTTATCATTGGAGTCTGTTCTAAGTCAGGCTTTGATTCTCTATTTCAAGCTCACAGTGCTCTGAAATTGAGTAGTTTCCTTCTCTGAAGCCAGCACAGAATAAACCTTTCTCCCCTTCTTCCTCTACTCTCCTTCCTCTTTCCCTCCCTATCTTTGCTCCTCTCTTTCCCCCTCTTTTATTCTCTCCCTACTCCTACCTTTTTCCTTTTTTTCACCTCTCACTTTCCCCCTTTTTTATCTCAAATATTTACTAAGCTCTTAAGTGGCATACACTAAGCACATTACAGGCACAAAAACAAATAAAATGTAATCACTGACTTTGAGTTATACACAATCTAGAAAAATGGTTTCAAACTATTTTTAACTGGGCCCATAGTAAGAAATACATTTTACCTTACAACCCATGTAAGGTAAACATGTAGACACACATGTATTTGTTTGTTAGGGCTGCTTTAACAAAGTACCAAAAACTGAGTGGCTTAAAACAACAGAAATCTATTGTTTCCCAGTTCTGGAGGCTACAAGTCTGAAATCAAGGTTTTGGCAGGGACCATGCTCTCTCTGAAACCTGTAGGAGAGAATCCTTCCTTGCCTCTTCCTAGCTTCTGGTGGTTTGCTGGCAATCATTGGCATTCCTCGGCTTGCAGCTGTAGCATTTCAATCTCTTCCTGGCAGGGATCTCCTATGGCATCCTCCCCTCCTGTGTCTTCTCTGTCTGTGTCTCTTCTTTTTTTTTTAAATTGGCTCATAATTTATTTTGGAAAGGGCCTTGTAATACAAAGTGTTGAATAATGAAAGATGGTTGATAGGTACCTATGACTAGGGCTGACATTTTTAGAGAAATATCCCCTTTTCTAAATAAGGGTCCACATCACAAGTGGTCAGTCTTTAATTATATGGAGAAACAGAAGTGATAGAATGAACACAGCCCATTCCTGGGAAAGCATGTGAATAGGTGAATTACCATTATCAAATGACCTATACACTCATCACGTTAAGGCAGTATGTGTTTTAAAAATAACAGGTGCCTCCTTTTCACGATAGTGTATTTTCCCTATTATATAAGAAATTCACGAAGTTCTCTTAAGTTACTTGGCTGTATCAAGGACATTAGACATGTTGGATTAGCGCCCACCCTACTCTAGTATGACCTCATTTTAACTTAACTAATTATATCTGCAATGACCCTGTTTCCAAATAAAGTCATATCCTGAGGTATTGGGGGTTAGGACTTAAACATATATTTGGAGGTGACACAATTAAACCCATAACAACACATACCCAATGAAACAATAGTTTCATGAATCAATATTCAGTTTTTACTGTATGATATTTTTTACTCTTATTATCAAAAAATTTGATTTTGACCCACTAAATTGATTTACAACTCACTAATAGATGCAAGTCCCAGTGGGAAAAACACTCTTCTAGAAAGAGAGATAAAGATGCACAAGGATACTTAAAATGTAATATTATAGGTGCTAGTAGAAGAGTGTATGAGTGTTCTAGTATGGGAAAAAATTATGAAAGTAATGAAAATCTACAAAAAGAGGTAACCCCTGCTGAATCTTAAAGGATAAATAAGAATCACCAGTGGTGGGGTATTTGAGGAGTGAAGAAGGAAGGAGAAAGTAGGTGTACAGGGATGACTTGACTTTATCCTGACTTTATCCTGGAGGATAAAGAGGAGTTCATGAAACAGTGTGACCAGTTTATAAAAGTTCTTATATACGATGCTAAGGTGTTTTGCTTTTATTCTGTAATAATGGAGAATTTTGAACAAAAATAACAGTGGTTAAGAATATAGGTAGAATTATTTGGATTTAAATCCCATGTGACCTTACATAAGTCATTTTTCTTTGCTTTGGTTCTCTGATATATATTTGGGAATAACAATACCATGTGCCTCATTGAGTTGTTGTAGGAATAAATGAATTACTACATAAAAAGAATTGTATCTGGCTCATAGTGAGCCCACAATAAGGGTTAGTTATTGCTTTTGTAATTACCATTGAAAACTTTTAAGCAAGGGAGTGAAACAAGGTGAGCAAACATTAGTGGACAGTTTGAAGATCATTGCAGGTAAATCAATAGAAGACTAAAGCCATTGGGTGAAAAATAATCAGTGCTACACAACAGTTTCAAAGTCCACCTCTCACGAATATTTGATTCCATTTCCCCCACTTCCAGGTTAACTGGGATAATTGATTTCTAGGTGTCCTCTAAGTATAGCTCCATAAAAGCTCTTCCCCTTTAGACAGTTCTATTGACAGGAGTAAGTTCTTCATCATTTTCATAGTTTAAGTTCCAAAGTGAGGGCACTGTCTTTCTACCTTACAAACATTTTTTTTTTCGAAGAAAAGTCTTGGGGTTACACACATACACCTGCAGCCACAAACAAACAAATAACTCTTTAAAAAATAAGGTGTTTCAAATGAACAATAGATAATCTACTATAATTTCTAAGTCTCTGTTTTGTATATTAAACTGAATGTGATATAATAAAACATTATAGAATATTTAGGCCTTTGATCAAAGTCAAATAAAAATAAAACGTTTTATCACCAATTGGGATTGATGTTAGAATTAGATTTGGAGGTTTATTGTAATTCGACTTTTTCTTTTGTTTAAACTACCTTCATTTTGTCTCCAGCCGCCCCCCCACCCCGCCCCATGGCTTTAACGTTATAAGAACAGAAAAATCTAAACTCGCGTTAGTAGTTGTTACAGCAGCTACACTGCGTGTGGTGAATAAATCTGGGCAGAAATCTGTGTCTTAATTCCACCCAGGGGCAACTGCCTTCATACTGAGCCAAAGTCTGAGTCAGCCAAAGAGCCACAGAGATGGCTGGATATCAAAGGGAAGGGAAGAGGAAAGCATCCTAGGAACTTGGGGTCAGCACCCTAGGAGGAGGGCCGCCGTGTAAGCCGGGCAAGACGGGCCCCCCTCCAGAGGATCACTGCTGCGGGCACAAATCCAACGGGGCGACCGATGAATCCGGTTCCTACGCGGAGGAATAACAGCCAGACAAGAACGCGCTCGCATGAACGCGCCCACACGGAGCGCTGCTCCGTGGCGCTCGCCGGGGGTTCTCTTTCTCCTTAGTCTTTAGGAGGTTGCAAGGCTGGGCGATGCATTGACTCAGCAGCAGTGATTCCGCAGATGATCGTGTTTTGCTTTTGCTAAGGGCGTCTCTGCAGATTCAGTGAAGGTCACTTGCAAATTTCCTGGCTCTAGTTCTGAAAGAGTTCCCCTTTCAGGGCTTGAAAATTAAAGTCAGAGAACTCACCAAGCAAGTTGAAGATTTTGTAGATTTGTCCCCTTGCTGAGAGAAAATAACTAGTGATTGTAAATATACCTTGGTGAGGGCCTTAGTCCAACAAGCAGGGGAGCCAGACTTTCATTTTACATAGCACCACTGCTTAATACAACTTCTGTACATAATAACAACTGTTAGTGGTTTAACTCTCATTGTGGACAGAGCATAGGAGGAATGTTACAGTCTCCTTTTTTTAGTTTGCAAAGAGGGCTCCTCCTGTTTGGTCCATTACAAGTTTCAAAGGATTTGTAAACTGAGCTTTCATTCTTCTAGCTATCCATTCTTCTCTTTCATTCTGATTCTTAAAATACAGCACACCATTGCCTATAGAAATTATGTACAATATTACCTACATGCCATTAGTCATAGATACTGATGGATGCATTTTCTGAATTTACAAAATAAATAGAGGAAGACAAAAAGATTTCAGGCTCTTGTCTTTAAAAAAAGAAAAAAAAACTTTTGTTTCCTTCTATCACAGAATAATACATATCTATTACTGAAAATTTAGAAAATATTGAAAAGCAAAAGAAAGATAAATAATAGCTACCATAATCCTACTGTCCTGAGATAACTAAAATGTAATTTGTATATTCCTTGGGAACAGGAAGGAATATACAAATTGCACAGAACTTAACTCAGAGCCTTGCATAGATGAGGGCATTGGTTTCAACCTTGACTGAGCATCTGTGACATCTGTGGAACTAAAAATAAGTACAAAAACAGAATGAGTTTGCCTGGGTTCCACCTCAGAGCTACTGCCTCAAAGTTTTTGAGTGATGGCCTAGTGGCAGTATTATAAGGAAATTCCACAAAGGATTCTGCCAGGGTTGCAAAGTAATGGATTCAGTACTCAAAAATAGCTTTTAAATAGAATTAGAGATTTTTTTTTTTGCAAAAAAGGAAAATAAAAGAGGGTACACAAACAGTACATAATGATATTTTTCCCCAGCTGCCAAATTTGTGGCTCAAGCCAGCAGAAGTTACTGTGCACATTTGAAAATTAGTGTTTCATGTCCTGAGAGCTTACCCTCAATCTTCTTGAACAAGGCATGGCCTATGATTGTACTTAATGGCTCCATTTCTAGCTTTTGAATGTTGGCTATTCTATGTACTACTTACTCTAGCACGTAAGAGCAAGCTTCAAACATGATTACATGCTTTAAGTAATTGGCTGCACCACGTTCCAAATACTTCTTCCAGCTTCTTAGGCTTTAGTTTCCCATTAAATTCTCTCTGGTTTGGGTTTTGGCCTCTCTCAGTCTTCCTCCCTGGAATTCTTCTCTCCTGCCTTGGTCAGTGGAACCACCAGCTAGGATGATAGTCTGGCCTTTGCCCACAGGGGACCTTAGAACTTGGAGACCAGATCATAAAGAACAATTTAATTACAGTGCCCTAAGTTTTTTTCTTCACTTCGGAGACCCTCTTTTTTTTTTTCAAGATTCTGTATTCAGGTCTATAGTGCACACTTTCATTCATTCATCCATTCAACAAATACTAATTGAGCACTAATTATGTCCCAGATACTGTTTGAGGTTCTGGGGATTCAAGAGTAAATAAAACCTACAAAGACCCTGCTCCCATGGATCTTACAATCTAGTGGAAGATGACTGAAAAGAAGTCTGTCAGATAGTGATTAGTGCCATAAGGAAAAATTAAATAGCTTAAGGAGATATCATTGTGAAAGTGACTGTTTTTTTTTTTTTTTTTTTTTTCTTTTTGCGGTATGCGGGCCTCTCACTCTTGTGGCCTCTCCCGTTGCGGAGCACAGGCTCCGGATGCGCAGGCCCAGCGGCCATGGCTCACGGGCCCAGCCGCTCCGCGGCATATGGGATCCTCCCAGACCGGGGCACGAACCCGTATCCCCTGCATCGGCAGGCGGACTCTCAACCACTGCGCCACCAGGGAGGCCCCAAAGTGACTGTTTTATATAGGGTGGTCAGGGAAAGTTCTCCTAAGGAGTAGTAAGTGGCTGTTTTTATAGAATGGTTAGAGAAGGTTTCTTTCTGAACACAGAATCTAAGGCTAGAGGGAGGAAACCATATATATATATTTGGACCAAGAGTCTTTCAGGTTAAGAAAATAGCAGGTTAAAAGCCTTTGGTCAGAGCATGTATGGTTAAAGAAAAGAGAGGGACCAGTGTGTCTAGGCACAGCAATAAAAGCACAGTGGTAGAAGATGAGGTCAGAGAGATATTGCAGGGGCAGGGGTGAGATTGTGTAAGGATTTACAAGAAAAAGGGAAGCATTTTGCATTAATTCTGAGCTGATATGAGAAACCATAGGAGGGTTTTGGAGAAGTTATCTGACATATTTTAAAAGGAACACACTAACCACCGGGAGGGAATAAGAGTAGAGGCAATTGCAAATATCTAAGTGAGGGTCAGGTAGATTGGATGAGATTAGTGGTAGTGGAGGTAGTGAAAAACTGTCTGCTTTGGACGGTAGAGCCAATAAGATTTGCTGATAGACTGGATGAGGTATGACTGAAAAAGAAGAGTGAAGATGACTCCAGTGTTGGCTAGAGTAACGGACAGAATGGAGTTTCCATTTACTAAGATGGGAAAGAAAGTGGAAGGAGCACATTGGAGGTGGTTGAAATTAAAGATTTGATTTTAGACACATTGAATTTGAGATGCCTATTAGATAGCCAAGTGGAAATGTGAATAGTCAGATAGGTATTTGAATTTGAGTTCATGGGAGAGGTTGGGGCAGAAGTTATACATTTTGAGGTTGTCAGCTTAAAAATGGATTATCTGTTAGGATTAGATTTGATTGCAAACACCAGAATAGCAAAACCACATTGGTTTAAGTAAGTTTATATTCCATTATGCAAAAAGTCTAGAGGTAAACGAGTAGGAGCATGACTCCACAATCATCAGGAAACTAGACTCCTATCTGTTGCTCTGCTATACTCAATATGTGACTTTTAGCCTCATGGTCTAATGAGGCTACCTGAGCTTCAGTCATTATGCTTCCATTAATGTCAGAAGGAGGAGGAAAGAATGAAAAAGGATGTGGTCCCTCCCTTTAAGAACACTATCTAAAGACTGCATGTCACATTTCCAATTATAGCCCAATAGGCAGAACTTGGTGTCATTTGGACACAGCCAAATGCAAGGAATGAGAGGAATGCAGTATTTATTCAAGAAGGCATGATACCAGATGAAAATTGCAGTTTCTCTTACTATTGGAGAACAACTAAAATGCTATGTTACTGATAATATTTAAGTCGAGGCACTGCATGAGATCACTTAAGTAGTGAATGTAGATATAGAAAGATCAGTCCATATCTGCCCACATACACAGATATTTCAATTTCTCCAGTTCTCTGGCAACTGTCAAAGCTGTACCCTCCTCTCTTTCAGCTAACTGTTGCTGTGGAACAAAGCACTCCAAAGCTATGTTACTTGTAATAACTGTGTTGCTAATACCTATTCATCAGTGGGTTGACAAGGGTTTGGTTGAATGGTTTTTCTACTGATTTCCCTTGAAATCTGAAGCTGTAGACAGATGGCAGCTGTGGCTAGAAAGTCCAAGATGACTTCACTCGCATTCCTAGTGTCTTCATGAGGATGAGTGGAAGCCTAGGTTCAGCTGGGATGTTGGGATGACCAAGCTCCTGTCTCTCCCCATGCATTTCAGGGTTTCTCTCTCTCTCCACATGGTCTCCCTAGGTTGTTTCTCCATGAAATCTCTCCAGCAGCATAGCCAGATGTATTACATATAATCTCAAGGCTCAGAAGAGCATAAAAGCAGAAGCTACATAGCCTTCTTAAGGCTTAGCTCCAGAACTGTCGGAGCATCATTTCTGCTGTATACTCTTGGTTGAAGTGAGTCACAGGGCCAGACTCGCTGTGGGAGGAAGCTACACAAAAGTGTGAATAGCAGGAGGCATGACTCATTAGGGACTATCTTCACAGATTAGCTACTGTGTGCTCTAATGACCAAAACGGCTGACAAATGTGGTATGCCTGTAAATCATCAAGAAAGATACTAGAAAGCAGATTGAAGACATTATTTTATCCAACTGCAAAAGTATGGTTTCCCCAGTGAGATCATTGCATGTCCTTTAGGAATGATATAATGGAGATCCATAGACAGTCCATTGAAGGTGACAAAGAATGCTTATGGCAATGCCATATGAATCAGGTTGAATGAACATTTGTGTGCATCCCATGTGCCAGGTGCTGTGCAAAGGACTTTAAGAAATGTTATCATAGTAACATTAACATCCTTATTAGAATATTAAGAAGGAAGTGTTATCTGCATTTCACACCTGAGGTTGAGCAAAGTTCCAAGGTTACCCATCTAGAAAATGTTAGAACTTGCAGGGTTAGCTCAGGCATTCTCTTACATGTGACCTTCTCCCCAGGCTGCCTCACTTTACATTTCCTGCCTCTGTAGTTTTAGAAATGATGTTCTGTCTGCCAAAAACATTTACTTCTCCTTTGGTTGCCTGGGTATCTATTTTCTAAATGTAGTTTAGGAAATCCTCTTCTTGGAAAGCTGTCTTAATAGCCTCTTTCCCACCTTCCAATGGCTTTAGACTTCCCTCACTTTCTTCTATGCCTTATGCATGTTTCTAATTGTAACTGCAACTTTAATAAGTTTAACTCTAATTATCATGTTTGTCTCTAATAATAGACTGTGAGCTCCAATGGGGGAACAGATATTTTTTAAAAAATATCTTTTAGCCCCAGGAAACAGTCCAGTGCTTGGCAGTTAGTGATTTTATTGATTAAGGATTAAATGAATGAAGACATAGTCCCTGCCTTTAGACATAAGTCATAAACTTCTGGGGCCAGGGAGATAACATCAATATAGGCAATTAGACTGAATATAAGACCTGGTTAATGAGGGTGTATGGGGAGAGTGCTATGGTGATTGCAGAAATCTTGGCTCCATCTGAAGATATCCAAACTCAGATGTTTAATAAAACAAGTCAGCTTAAAAAAAAGAAGTCTACAGGGGAGAATAGACTTGTGGTATAAAGTTTTCCCCTCATGCCTCAGTTTATAATCTCATTAAGGGAGACACATCCTAAGAGAAACAAGAAAAGGCTGGATTAATCAGACAAGGGTTATCCATTGAGCTCCCACATTCTGCAGTGCACTAAGGGGACAGAACAGATTAATTATTTGGTTGGGTCACCAGCTACTTCTTTAAGTGGCTTCTGTGGTCACAAGCACTTTCCCTCCTTTATTTAGCTCACTCTTTATTCAGTGGCTGCCATAGTGCCCTAGGGCAGTGCGAGAGTTGACACAGCTTCCAAAGGTGTTGTTGGTGCTATTGAATAATTACTAGAGTCTAGATCACAATTTTATTATCCAGTGAAATGAGCAGTAGGAAGCCTCATATCAGAAAGGACCACTCTATTCATGGACTCATAGATAGAGATGGTTGGGACTTTAGAGATCATTTAAGCCCTGAAAAGTTACATTTATTGTTTCGGGTTACATAGGAGATCTGTGTCAGAGCCAAAATTAAAGCTTAAGTCCCTAGATATCCATGTGCTTTTTAAACAACATGACATGGAGAAGCTAATGTTCTGATCACTGATCCTTTAGTTGAGTCCTTTATAAAGCGTATTCTCTTGATCCCTCATGAAGGGCCTGGGCCAGGGAGGGAGGGTACAGGGCTCTGCCCTTCTCAGTCCCTGCCATCATAGCTGCTCTAGTTTTTTTTTTTTTTTTTTTTTTTAATATCTTTATTGGAGTATAATTGCTTTACAGTGTTGTGTTAGTTTCTGTTGTACAACAAAGTGAATCAGCTATAAAGAGGCTCTCTGACTTTAACATTTAGCTTTTAATTACCAATGAACCACTCTCATGTCTATTTATATTTTTGCAGGGCTTCAGTTGAGTTTAGCAAGAGTCACACAATTCCACTGCTCTTACAGTTACTATTTCCTCCATATTTCTCAAATGCCTAGTATATCATATTCATTTCCTTTCATTGGTGAGCCATCTCAGTTCACTGCCTTTAACTATTTTAAGAATTAAACTGCTACCTTGTGCCAAGGCTATTTGTGCTCTATTTACTACCAATAATGGGGCCCTCATTTAGTTATCTTGGACTTAACTTCAGCTGCATATAGCACTTTATTATTTTTTTAATTACGAACAGATGTATTAATGGGTCTATGACCATAGAGCGGTTCTTCTGTGGAGCTAATTTATATTTATATTTTATATCTACAATTCTCATTCTATGATTGGATTCAGCCCAAGCACTTTCTGCAGTTTTGGACCAATAAGGCAGTTGGAGACCAGTTCAGAAATCATAGTTGTAAACTTAGGCAGGCCATCTCTGTTTATATCAAACTTATGAGAATTCACTAAATGGTGTTTTTATAACACTATCAGTTATCAGTTTGATGTACTCTTTTAAACTACACATTTTCAAGTTTTAGGAGCCTAATTTTTCTTAGGTGGCAAAATTCAATGGAGGTGAAGCTAGAAGGGGGGTCATGGCCAGTCACTCCAGTTTATTTTGTTCTAGTCAAAGTATTTATGAACTCCTTTTTTTTTCACTCAAATTTGCACATTGATTTCTATTAATTAAAGGCAGTGACACCTGTTCTAGAATTTTGCTTGTCAGCTAAGACTTTAGCAATCCCACTTTCTTTGTTTCTCCATGGCTACTGTCACATTAGTAGTTCTATAAATTTCACAAAGCTTTCTTAGTCACATGGATTTTGAGATTCTTTTGGGGGGAATTAAATGGAATTTTTCATGGGAGGAATTAAATTCAAGTTAAACCAGAGCTTTACACATCAAAATTCATGTTCTGATATTACGGTCTGAAGAGCAAACTCTGCTTACACTGATCTGCTAGGATTATGTCACTTATCAGCTGTTACTGTTGTTTTATCAGTGAGAGAAGATTTCATTCATGTATATACACTGATGACTCTAGAACATTTAATCTTAAAGATTACCGTGGTAATAAGAGTTTTCTATTTCTAAAAATGTATACCAATCTCATCTCCACTTGTGCACTGCAGAGATTTTATGTCAAATAGCTGAATATAGGAAGGAGTGAGTTGAAAACTTCCTAGCATGTCAGAAAAATGTTAGCTTTTATTGAAATTCTTGAGAGAAAGGGAAAATGACTACGTATAGGTTATTTTTGTATAAAGCTTAAAAATTAATTTATAATACAGATAAAATAGCATGGGCTTAGCTGAGTGTTTAGAAAAGTCCTCCTACTCCATAAACTTAGGAATTATGCCCCAGTTGTAGTAATGACTAACTCAGCAGAGATTTTTCATTGGCGAACTGTTTTTTTGTGGCTCTTAGGAGGGTTGAGCATATATTCCAGAGTGGTCAGTGAAGCAGAAGCAGAAGGAGATGCCAGGTCCATCGTGTGATCTTATTTGGGACACACTGACAGCTGGCCAATAAACTGGTAAACCACTGGCAAATATGAGTACGGCTGATGACACACTACAAGGTGTGGCCTTGACAAATCAGGCAACTCAGTTTTTACACACCATTGCTCATTTATTCTTGGAGTTTTCATCTCTATTTCAAAAGAAACTGGAAATCTTGTAGTTCAGTTTGGAGAATTGTTTATAACATTCCTGGTGCTAGAACAGGACATTGATCATGTTCTCATGCCTCGGGGGAGAGAACAGAATCAATGTCCAGCTATCTGTGAATAATGTGTTTGCTTGAAGCTCTGCAGACTTATGGAAGGCCCATTCTTCTACCAACACTTGTCATATATGTTATAATTACATTTTGGTTTCACCATCCTATTAGACTGTGAACTCTTCAATAAGAAATAGAAAATTATAAAAATGACTCATGTAAGCCGTGAACAACTAGTTAAGAATAATAAATTTAAGTTCTGGAAATTAGCTAGTTCTGAAATGGTAAATAAAAGCTATTTTTTTCAGTTTTACTGTGATATAATTGACATATAGCACTGCATAAGTTTGTGTGCAGCATAATTATTTGACTTACCTATTTTGTGAAATGACTGCCACATAAGTTTACTTAACATGCATCATCTCATATAGATGCAAAAAAGAGGAAAATAAAAAAATGTGTTTTTTTCCTTATGTAAAAGTTATTTTAATAAGGTGTTCTTTAAAAAGTAGGTTTTGATTTAACAGCATCTTGATAAACAAAGGCCAGTTCCAGAGTTGAGCCAAATTTCTCCTAAACTCTAATCTTATTACTTTGAGGAGCAATTGGCCCAGCATTGTACACATGTTTTACAAAGCTCATAAAATAACCTCTCCCCTGAGCCTATGTCATCCAGGCATCCAAGTGCATGTGACTTATTAATATTTGCACAGCAGTATTCTGCATACTTTGAGTGATGTTGCCATTTGCTGGAGTTCTCAGAAGTGCAGCTCTTCCACCCAGTTGCAACCAATTTCACTGATCAGTAGCTCTGGCTTAGCTTTGCCCTCATAAATTTAATAATTCACTTGGCAGGTACAGAGCAGATAGATCTCAAAAAAAAAAAATGTTCAGGTTCTTGGAAGAGCCAGGAAAAAGACTCACTGATTTTTTATTAGCTTTTGTATCCTGACATTTAATTTGGATAAGGGGATGATGCAGTAGTTCAGGATGCTCAGGCACCAGATATCTTTTTTTCAATTCTTCAATTTTTATTCTTCTTTTCTCTGTGAAATGACTCCAGTCTGTGAAATCTATTTAAGAGTCATGGATATCAACAGGTCATTGAATGTGGCCAGTCAATGGACCATAGAGCTAGGCTAGTGATGAGTAGGAACAGAGCATCAGCTTTGTGTTGGCCCTCGACATTCCTGGGGGTACATGTAACTGCTATCATACAGAGACTTGGTTTATATTATACAACACCACACACACACACACAGCCAGGCTGTCTGGATCCAAATCTGTTATGTTTCTTATTAGCTGAGTAATCTTGGTATATTATTCAGCCTCTTAGTGTCTCATTTTTTATTTTCAGAAATTGACATTTTCTCTCTCATTGTCTGTGAGGATTCAACAAGTAAACAGATGTAAAGTAGTTTAAAAAAGTGCCAGGCATATAAGAAGTTCTAATGAATGTTAACTCATTAAAATTATTATCGTCACTCTCATGTAAAGATCTTTCATTTATAATTTTTCTGTATAGCCCAAAATTAATATTTTTGTTTTTTTTTAAATATTTTTTAAATAGGTGAGATGTTCACATGGTAAAAATCCACACAAAACTAAAATATATATAACAAGAAGTTAAGTCTCCTTCCTATTTCTGACCCCATGTCCTTTTCTGCCTTCTCAGAGGTAACCATTCTTTCATTTCTTATGTATCTTCCAGAGATGTTGGGCTGGCCAAAAAGTTCGTTCGGGTTTTTGCAACATCTTACAGAAAGACCCGAACGAACTTTTTGGCCAACCCAATATCTGTATGTAGCAATGAATTTACTTAAATCCTCTACCTAGAATTTTTTAATATATTTTGAATAAAAACTGAAGATTATTTCCTCTAAGGGAAAATTAAATTGGCCTCATTTGGATTATAACTAATCAAAATAATAGTAATCATAATTTGAATAATAGCTGTCTTTGCTATGTAGCAGGAACTCTGCTAAGTTCTAAACCCAAAATACTTGATTTAGTACCTGCAACAGCCTTCTGAGATGAGTATTATGACCATCCCCACTTGACACATGAAGAAACTGTCACCAAGAGAGGCTAAATTTCTGAAGATCACTCAGCTAATAGGTGACAGAGCTGAGTTTTGAAACCTGTGCACTTAAAATTCAAGAAAATTTCAGTAGAAGTAAGAAATCTACCTATCTTGGATTTCTTTTTCGGAAATACTTTTTGTAGCTTCACTTTGATTTCTCTTACCTGTTAAATGTCTTGACCCGGGAGAAAGTGCCCCCGAGTCTGGACTGCTCACACAGCCTCTACTTCAGTTCATCCTGCACCTTTTCTATTAATCAGCCCTTTGAAAATTCCACTTTACAAGCCTGTAGTAGTTGGTAGTTAGTTCCCTAACCTATAGCATATAGTCCTATTCCTCCTTGAATCTGAGAATATTTTGACTTCCCAGAAGGCAGGAACTGTGTCTCTTTCATTTCCTATTCCCAGGGCTGAGGATATTTGCTGGCACATACTTGTCACTGAGCAAGTGATGGCTGAATGAATGCATGGATGCAGGCAGTGTTTGCGCATGAAGGGGACTTTGGATATCACTTTCTAGGATGTGGGTCCAGGAGAGCAATGGCAAATTCCCTGATGCTAGAGAATTGTAAATGTAAAATGGGAAATTCTGGTCCATGAAACACTTTAGCAAATCTCAGGGACCTAAAGGTCTAGGTATGATTACTTTCAGGGCATACTAGTGATGTAATGCATGTACATGTGAGAGCATCTTCTCTGAGCCAGAAATGTCTTCTGATATGTCATGGAACAGTCTTCAGGAGTGTACTTTTGAGCAGAAGGCACTAAACTTTAATTGTCATGCTTATTGGATTTGTAGTGTCTCAGAGTCATTTTGTCTTTTACCACTGAAAGACTGATCTCACTAGGCAAACTGAGTCAGAGCAGTTTCTTAGATCTGTTAGCATAATTTCTTATTTATTTTTGAGGAGGAAGTTTGGGTTTTCAGGAACTGGAGGAAAGCTAGACAGAGGGTTAGAGATGGAAGGATTTTTAAATGTTTTTCAGAAGTAAATGACAAGTGAAGAAATGATGGATGATGGAAGAGGAGAAATTGTGTTCAGCTTCTTGCCTCTGTCTCCTCTCTGCTCATCAGCCTCAGCATAACCCTTTTGTACTCAGGAAAGCCCCTTGGTACTCATGCAGTCCCTTCCTCTTCGCTATGAGAACTTGCCTTCAGACAGTTGCCTAGAAAATTCCAGTATGCTTAAGTGTGACTGACCAGTAGTTACAAGGGCAAATACAAATTATAAAGAAGAGGCTTAATTCTCCCTGTTGAAAATAAGGGAAGAGACTTCCCACTCCTCCCTTTTCCTAGAGCATTTACATTAGAAACCTTGTAATTTTAAGTTCTTTTTCCATCTCTTTGAAATGTATGTGAATCTTTTTAAAGCTAAATAAGCCTCTTGTCAGAAATATCTGTCTCAAGGACCTGGGAAAAACCTCTTTCAAAATGTAGTCAATTAAGGTAGATAACACCTCAACTCCCCAGTTTCTGTGGGAGGGTAGGAATCTATGTTCTGTGCACACTTCATTCCAAGTTGCAATGATACCTCCTTTCAAAAAGATGAGACGTTTACTTTTACTTTGGACAAAGCCAATTAATGAACACAGATATTACGGTGATTACCAGGTGAACATAGGATGAACTGTGTGACAAACGGTGCTGTTGAGTCCTCTTACTTAAGGACTAGTTATTGGTTGTCTTGAGTACATGTATGTAATGGGTTGTATCTGCCCAATTACATAGAAGGGTGAACTTCCTTTCTGTCTTTGCAGTCTCTTCAGGGACTACCTGTAATGCTCATCACATTCTGGTTTAATGCTTATTCAGCAATACAATTGTTTTCTTTCTCTTTTACTTTTGTGGAGAGGTTTTCTGGGTTGGGAGGAGATTTTGTTTCAAATTTTATTTCCCTGACACAGTATACTGTCTGTTCAGAGGCAACTGTATTTTAACTGGAGCTAAGCTTTAAAGATTAAGACATGAATTACTTACTACAGAATTTCAAGCACCAGCAAACTGAAATGGGGAATTTATTAGGAAGACTGGGAGTAGACATGGCCAAAGAATACCTGAAGCTCTACCCAAAAGCCAGTCTCTTAGAGGTGAGAAGTGCTTTCCTGGGGGAAAACAACTGCCCTCCAGCATTTGACTCACATTTGAGGGACATCCACACTCTCCAAACATTAAAAGAGAGCAACTCATCCTTGTTCACAGGAGTTTCTCTGGCCTGCAAATCCAACACTATTGCCCCTTCTAAATTTAAATATTTTCATTAAGTAACAAAAGAAACACACATTAAAGATAAAATATTTCTTGAGCAGCTCAAGTAGCTCTTTAATGTGCCCCTTTCCAGCTTCCTCGACAATCTTTCCTTAGTTTTCGTGGCACTCAAAGAGTATATTGTAGTTTTCCTGGCTACTGGTGATATCATCCATTAGGTTTATGTGTCCCTGTGTCTTATAGAGACCATGTCTTATTCATCTCTGTTCCCCAAACGTCTGGGCACATACCAGCTGCTTATTACATACTTGGATAAACAAATAAATACATGAGGACTTCCAATGTACAATGCATTATAAAACACAATGAGGAATACATAAATGATAAAAATAGCTAACGTTCTTTAGTTTTTACATAGTTAATATTGAAAAAGCCTGACTCATGGGAGACTAGTATCAAACAGCTTTATTATCTCCCACTCCCACTTTGAAATCCTCTCTGTTGGGATATTTCTTCACCTACCCCATATCTTTCATGGCTATGATTTGGTAAGACAGAGTACTGAGTTATAATTACCATCTCCATTCTTATATTAGAATATATACTTTGAACTTGTTTTAACATTGAGGCTTCTCCTCCCCAGCTCAGGTCTGACAAAAAGTGGCACATTCTTAGTCAGGGAATGGGGGGTGATCAGCTTCTCTTACCTCACCTCACGTGAGATTTTACCTACTTGGGATTTTATTTGTATGGAGTTATGGGATGCCCTCGGACTGAGTTTCCTCTGGTCGTGCCTAACTTAGCAATTGGCAACTTAGTTGTTTTATTGGTTCAGGTAAAAACTTTGGAGTCATCCTTGACACCTATCTTTCTTCCATGTGCTACATCCAATTCTTCAGCAAATCCTTCAGAATACTCCCACATCCAGCCATTTCTCTTGTAAACGCCACCCTAGGGTCGCGTCCCCCTCGCCTTTGTTTAAATGGCTGCACTGGTTTTCTACTTGTTCTCCCTGCGGATTCCACCCTCCACCCCTCATCTGTAAGGCTACTTTCCACATAGTACCCTGAGGGATCATTTCGATATGCTAGATTTTATCATGTCATTCTTCTATCCTAATACGCCGAAGGTTTCCCATTCTTCTGAGTCATGAATGTTTAGGCCAGATGATTTGAGAAGAGAAGGTACAAATGCGTCCTGTGACCCTGAATGTCCGTTTTTGTAGATAGCAAGTATCCGCAGAAAAAGGATTAGGAGGCTGTCGTTTCGCGGGTCAGCCCCTAGATGGCACTGTGGGCCCGCGCAGATTTCTGCCCTGTTTGTGCTTTCCCGGGAGCGCAGACAGCTCCGTCATTTCAAGCTGAACACTTTCCTTGGGGCAGCCTGGACTAAAACGGACTGAAGTGCCTGCTCTTTTTCCTTCTTTCCTCTTCTTCTAACTCCCATTTTTAAAAGGGAGCAAATTGTAACGTAAAAGAAATAAATTGGGAAGATTCTGAAGGGGCTGTATTCTCTCAGAGAAACAGTTGGAAGTGTCTGCTGTTTGAGAATACAGAATAACCAGGATTCACGCCCTGGAGGTTGGAGGATCCGGGAGGGGTGCGGCGGGGAGAGCACTCGAGCCCTCAAGAACCTGGACTCCCTTGAGGGGGCTTGTGCGCGACCCAAGGGGTGCCTGACTAGAGGAGTTGGCAATTGGGGAAAGAAGTCCAAAAAGTTTCATCCCAATTCGTCACTTTTACAAAATGTCTTCTTTTCTCTGAGGCCGAGCTTCGGCGAGTGCAGAAGTTAGGGTTTGTCAGAAGGAGGTCTGAGGCGAGCAGAAGTGCGGGGGCGGCGGCGGCGGGTTGAGGGAAGCCGCTCGTTGGCCCGGGGCTGACGAGGAACTGAGCCTGCGCATACGGGGCGGTGGGTAGGGAAGGGTCTCCTCAGGCGTCGGAGTGAAGGATGTGCGTGGAGGGCAGAGCCCCCGGCCTCTGCCAGCGCAGACGTGGCCCGGAGCCGTGTCCAAGGAGGAGCCGGCCGCCCTGAGGCCCGCGGGCCGTGCGCGGGGGGACGCGGCGCCCCCAGCTACCCGTGACGCCCGCGTGCTGAGGGAGGACCCGGCGGGGCGGCGCAGAGAGCGCGTGCGGCCCAGAGGACGGACGCCCGACCCCCTCGCCTCGCGACGCCCGCTTGGGAGAACCGCGGAGCTCTCCCGGGTCTGCAGGTGGCCCAGCCGGCTCCTGCCAGGCTTCTTCAGGTGGGGCGGGGGACCGCAGGGACTCATGCACGTTTAGGACAGGAGACACCCGAGCCGTTGGTTGTGTCCCGGGATGGAAACAGTCACCACAGCCCCTCGTCGCAGCTCTTTCGCTTTCTGTCGTTGTTTCTTGTGGAGGCTGGAGGGCTCCCTGAGTTTCCTCTGGGTCGTGCCTGCTGTATGGTTTGCGCGACATAGAGAAAAATGAAATTGTGAGTTCCTTGTGAGAAATTTAAGAATTTCAAGGCGGTGGCAGCACAGCATTAAAACAGACTGGTCCTCACAGGTGTGACTTATGGGCCATGTATGACTGCTCAGGTGTCACTCATCAAGCCCGTGACGCCAGCCTTTGCCTCTGGGCGCCCTGTTTTCCAGTGTTAAACCGGAGTATGCTTTTAGCCTCCTCTCTCCTACTTTCTTAAGCTTTAGGGGACATTGTTGTTCTATCTTGGACCTGTGGGGAGGGACTCTCAACAACGGGTGAAAAGAACCACTAACTTTGTAGAAACCATGCTCCTAACCCCTTTTCATTCATGTTAATTTAATGTCTGCCTTGATATCTTTCAAAGGAGCTTCCTCAAAATCGAGCGTTTCTGAAGCCTAGGAACAGACGCTTTCTCTGTTGTTCTGAAACACGCCGGTAAGGAGGAGGATCCTCGGTATGGAAGAGCTCAGGAGAGGCCACAGCTGAACTCAGACACCAGGAGAGAGAGGCTTTGAATCTGCCTAAAAGCCATTCGATTTTTGATGGCAGTGTGCAGGTATTTGGCTCTTTTTAATGCAAGGAAAAGATGTTAAGTATAAAAAATGGTTTTTGCCTTTTGATTCAGGGTCTTCCAAATTGTTTCCTTTCTTCCTTTTGGATGAAATTAACTTTCTGTCATAAATCAAATATTGATTTACTCTTTCTTGGTTACAAAGGAATAAGCATAAGTTTCATTGCTATAAGCAATTTTTAGTAATCACACCACCTTCACACATAAGATTTCATTTAGCCCTTGCAGCATCCCTGTGAGTAGACCCTCACCGTGCCATTTTCCAGAAGAATGGCAGAAGAATGGAGGTTCAAGAACACAAAGTGAATGACCCAAGGTCATGCAGCCAGGAATAAGTGGGGACTTGAGGTTGGATTCTTAGGTCCTTGCAGATCCTTTGTTTCCAAATCTGTGCCTGTTCCACTGCATCCGATGCCTTTTCAACAAACAGTATCTTGTTATACAGATATGAAAATTGAGGGGTTAATCCCTTGTTAGAGTCTCTACTTTTTTTGTAGCCAGAGATAGTTTCACAATAGATTAAAATAAAATTCAGTGTGCATTACCTTCCTCTTGAAAACATTCACTTAGTGGTCAGAGTGGGATAGTTTTGGCCTCATTTTCAGGATAGTTACCCATGAAGAAGTCCATGTTGAACTATATCAAAAGTATGCTCAACTGTGCCTTCTCCCATCAGCCAACATCTGTTAAATATACACAAATCCTTTCTGTGTAAATATAAACAGAATTGTCTCAACAATTCATCACTGAACTCTTAAGTCTAGCATCATTTATTGGTATTTCAGAGATCTGGTTCCAATAAGTAAGATGATCTGTAAAATAACTAACATATAAGAGACCTTCAATTCATTTATCATTATTTCATACATCCCCAAATATTTGTTAATATTATATTTTTCCCCTAGGTATTGTTAATATGACAGAAAAAAGCACAGGGAACATTCCTGCTCTCACACAGCTTACATTCTAGTGAGGAATATAGAAGATAAACAGTTAATAAATGCATACATCAGAAAGTTATAATAAGGGCAATGAAGAAAAAGAAGGGATAGTAAGGATATAGAGGGGCATGGGAGTTGGGTGTCATTTTAGCTGAGGTGTTTTTACTGAGGTAACCATTGGATATACAGTGGACTCAAATGAATTGGGGGAATAATAAGTACATTTTAGTTATGATTCTTTCTTTCTTTTTGCATGTCAGGAGCATCTGACATAAAACCTTATCACTCTTGATGGTGACCTTTCTTCCCAGTCCAATACAATGTTTTCTCTATCATTGAATCTCTCTAATTTTGTTTTATGCATCTGCAGATGGGATAATAATACCTCCTGAGCCTTCTCTCAGAGTAGTTAAGAAGATCAAATAAGAAAATGTATGGGAGATGGTTTTGCAATATTAAAAATACAGTAGACTCATAAGGGATAACCACCTCTTATAAATCTGCCTTTCTAATTGACCCTAAGTTGTCTTTTGTTTGATTTTTTTTAGTGGTAGCCCATGTGGGGCTGAGCATGCTTGTAATATTTTAACTTTATCAGTTTAGAGTCCAGATTTTGCTTAATAAATTTCATCTCTTGTGCTTGTCTTGATGATTGGCAATGACTTTCTGTAGTACTATTGTGAACTAATGTTTTCCCACCATGCAGCCCATCATCATAAACAACACTTAAATACACTTAACTTGTCCACCACTCCTCATCTTCTATAGGTTATTTATACTGGGATTGAGGGAAAATGTGTCGACGTTTTTATTATGTCTGCCACTGCTAAAAAAGGAAAATCTTCTAGTAGTCTGCTGAATCTTCTTTAGATCATAGTGACCTGTCCAGAGGTGATAGAAATTGTTGTCTGTGTCTTCCTGTTATCAGTCTAGCTGCTTCATTACATCCCAAGTCAATCCTCTGTTCTAATTCAGATTTTCCTGGCATCTCAGTAACTCCTTGGTAGACCTCTTGCTTCCTCCTGGCAAGCCAGCTGACAGATGCCAGATATTGGCTTCCTTTGCTTTGCCCTTCAAATATGTGGCCAGATATTTCCTCATGTGGCCATCTGATTCCATGTTTTGTGCACTCTTCAAAGACAGGAGTCTCAGGCACAGAAAATTTTCAGAGATAAGTACATCTATATAGAAATTCTAAGTCTCACTGACTAGAGTAAAATATATGAATCACATAATTAGAAACTTGAGAGTTGATTCAGATTACAACTAAAACATTAAACGTCTCTTTATGCCAGATAAATATTTGCCAAATTTAAATCAGAAGATCATAGAATTATGAGAATCTTAACAATTCTCCTAACTGGGCAAGCAGTGATCTCTTTAATTCAGCCCCAAAGTTCAGTTTTTCAGGACATGTCTAAGACAGCCAGGGGAAGTCTCTCCTTCTAAGCAAATTTAAGGGGAAGCTTATTTGTGCCCGTGCATTTTTTACTCAAATTTATGGATTTGGAATTTACAATATGAAACCAAAATAGCAAGGTAGGAACTAATAGCATGGAGAAGAGGAGCAGGTGACTATGGAGAGGGCCTCCTGGAGTCTGAATAATACAACCAGTTGTAGAGATCAAGTTCAACTTGAAATGGGGCTCTCAGGGACCAGCCTGTACAGGGTAGAGCTTTCAACTCAGATTGTTTGTGTTAACAGGTTTACTTTATTGTCCCTTGCATTGCAACATCTTTCTCTCAAGTTATTGATCTTTATATAGTTATTTGTTTTATAATATATTTGATATTAAAAGCTCCCCAAATTTTTCCTTAGAAATATTCGTGGCTGCATGAACCTGTTCTAACAGAGTCTTGTGCCTCTCCACAAGATGGGATTGAAGACCTTGGTATTCACAAGCAGTTCAGCAGGTTTTAGATATGGTTCTCCATTAAAATGTTCTGAATGCTTTTATTCTTTTCAGCTTTGCTGACTGTGAAATCTAGAGATCTCAAGTTAAACAGGGACTCTACTTTTATATGGCTTGAAAGATGAGATCTGAATCGGTTGCTTATGACATCTGGCGTACATCTGAAAATCTGAAAAAGCTGTCACTGAAACAAAAATAGTGAACAAAAGGTAGCAGTCTAACTGACTGGTATGGGATGATATTTTAATAAAACAAAATTTAAATTTAAGACTCCAAGTTAAAAGTGCACAAGGGTACAGTGGAAAAATGAAGGTGTGATTTGTACTTGAGATGCATGGGCAACTTTATGTGTTTTCATTCAAGTTAAGTATCAAAGGGATACTTTATTAATGATAGATAATAGGTAATAGTTCTTTGAATATAACTGGATAGGTCAGCTAGTTGAGAAAAAGAAGATAATTTTTTCTGTGAATATTCAAAAAGAAAATATCATTGAAGAGCATGTTTTGAGATCAAGTTAATTTAAGTGTTTTATTTTTAAAAAGAAGTCCAAAGCTATATTTAAATAATAGTTGGTTAGTTTCCTCCATCCGGTTTTTATGCTTTCTGTCTGTAGTTGTTGTCAATACCAAAGCTCGGTGTAGCAGTAGAAAGATTGATAGAAGTAGCTACGAAAACAGTGAAGCATGACTTTCTGTTCCTGCCTTCTACTGTTAAAGGGATCTTTTATAGCTTCTTGCTGTTTCCTAGCTCACAGCTGGTGCTAGGGAAGTATAGCATTTGAGGTCAAAAACCATTTTGTCAGGCTAATAGGAGTGATTTTCTCAAGAGTTTCCCTAAAGATGACAAAGTTAGGTGAGAGGGGGCATGTTTTCAAAATGAGAGAGAATTCCTCACATGGGAAAATTCCTCAGGGAAGCTGGTAGGTGGAGATGAAAAGGAATATATCACATTTCTTAGTGACTAGCACTGGGAAGTAGGAGGAGGGTTGAAGTAATCTCTTGTTATCATTCCTTCAATTTCTATGATTTGATTAGTGAGAACCACAAGGAATTAATATTTAGAATAATATAAAACATTATATTTCCTAAGTATTGTTAATGAATGATTCTTTCCTTTCTCCCCATTGCTTTATTCTTACATCCTTTTCTTTCTGGCAAGGTTGCTTCCGAGCTGTTTAGTGGGTATAAAGTCCAGAAACTCCTTATGGAAAAGTATTAAGTAAATAGCAATATTAGAAGGGTAAACAAATTAACACGGGCATGAAGAAAATGTCTCTTCTGAAAAATAAAGTAATATCAATATTTTAAAAATTAACTTCAAAATAAAAAGTTAAAATGTATGTAAGCACATTTGCATCAATTAATGTTCAGTTTTGCAAGCTCTGCAGTAAAGCAGTTTTTTTTAAGAACCTTTTCTGCATTTTAGTATTTTATGTGCTAATACTTGGTTTTCTCTTTGTAGGCCTAACAATGCAGTTATGAGAGATGCAGGAAACATCAAAGAAGGTGAATGTAAAAAGATATGCTTAATTTATATTAATTGATGAGTTAATTATAAGTGTTTATTGGACATCTACTAAGTCATATGCTTTGGGAATAAAATATAAGATATAGCTCTTGTTCAAAGGTATCAACCACTTAGTTATGATTATAAACTTAAGGTTCAATGAACATAGAGAATCACTGAAAACAAGGTGGTTGGCCCTGGCTGCAAGTCTATGTGGAGTTTAAAGAAGGGAAAAATCTTGAGTTGGAGTAGTCTTGGGTAGCTCAATATGTTGTTATCAGTGGTTTCTCTTTCACTTCCAGAAGGTAGGGAGACCTTTCCTTTCTAGGACTAAGTCTTCTCTTCATCTCTTGCCTAAGACAGGAGAGTAGTTATTCAGAATCCTGAAGAGTTTTAGGAGGAGAAGGCAAAGGAGGAGGTGGGTAAGATGAGGAGATTGTAATAAGGAATTTCTGTACATCTGTAGGTGTTCTAAATTAATAAAGTCTGAATTAGAGGAATGGGAATAAAATTTAAATATTTTTTCATTTCCTTAAAGTAAATATAAAATTGTAATCTATTAACTAAGCAGTGTGATCGATCAATGGTCCTATAGGTTTTACTTCAGTGTCAAGACCCGGTTTTCCACAGATGGTACATTTGACCTCAGTTGCTGTTTTAATACTTAAAAAGGGTTTTCTCCAAAATTTCTTTCTTTTTTTTTTTTTTAAATCTCTGCTTAATATTTCTATTTTTTAGACAGTGGGACAATAAGCTTTGACCTGAATTCAAAACAAATGGTCACAAATTTGAGATCTGAGTTTATAATCTTTTATTTCTATGGCTTTTAATAGGTGGCTTGCCATTTTAACAGTTTTTTTTGAGCTCCTACCATATGCCAAACACTGTTATTAGGCACTAGGGATGCAATACAGGAGAGATGGAGTGGTAAATAAGACAGACAGTCTCTGCTTTCATGGAGCATGTATTGTAGTTTAAGGAGTGGAGAATGGGAAGAGGGAAAATGAATGAAAAGCAAAAAAAAAAAAAAAGATAATTTATGAGAAGTGCTATGGAAATAAAGAAATGAGGTGATGGGTCAGGACTGAGGTGAAGGGCACAGGAAGATATTACATAGAGAGACTTAGATAGAAGAGGGAAGGCTTCTCTGTGGAGGTGGCTTTCAAGATGAAACCTGAACAAGGAGAATGGGATGACCATGGGGAGAATATTCCAGGCAGAGGCAGCTATAAGAGTAAAAACTGAAGCAAAAATGAACTTGGTTTGTTTGAGGAACGTGAAAAAGGCTAGGGTGGCTGTAGTGACTAAATAGGAAGTGGTATGATAAAATTGAAGAGGCAGCATAGACTAGATCATGTAGGGCCTTGTAAATAATAGTAAGAAGTTTGTCAGTATTTGATTCAATGTACAAAGTATTGGAGGGTATGTGTAGGAAAGCAGAGGGCATTTATGTTTAAAAAATATTGTTCTGGCTGCAACCTGGAGAATGAATTGTGGATGGCAAGAGTAAAAACAGGAGGCCAAGTTGAGGATTCTGCAGGGGAAGCTCCTGGCTATTTCCATTTTTGATGGAAGAGACTGGGGTACAGAGATGCTCAGTGACTTCCCAAGCTCATACATTCAGGGAGCAGCCAAGTGAACCTTTCTCAATTTAGTCCTCTTTTCCTTATATCCCAGATATAAAGAACTGGTAGTCTTTGGGTGACTGAGCCTGGATAGGAAGAGCAGAAGATTTGGTGGTAGAAAATTCGATTCAGGTTCTGGCTCTGTCACCTACAAGCTGAGAGAACCTGGAGAAGCCACTTGGTACTCAGTTTCTGTCTACTTATGATGCCTTTTTCATAGGGTTCTTATCAGATATGAGATACGATTCTTATGAGAAATAAGATACAGTTATAAAAGAAATACCTATGTTAGCAAATGAAATACCTATATAATGCAAACGAAAGAGCTGTAATTATTTAAAAGGCTTAAAAAAATAAAAACAAAAGTTGAAAGGGGATTAAAAGTAAAGACAGTAGCTTGTTTGCAGTCCTGCGTTTTAAAAATTGTGTAAGTTCAGGTTAAATTGATCTGGAATATACTGATTCTGTTGTCACTGGCTTGAGACCAATGAAGGGGTCAGTTGTTTAGAACCCAAACAACTGCTGACTCTGGGAAATGCACATATTTGAGAAGACAGGATATTCACCTAGAATATATACAGAAGGATATACAGACCAAAATGGAGTCTATTAGGAATAATATGGCTTATTAGATGAGAGATTTATGAGGGGAAGTTATTTGTTAATGTGTCATTTATTCCACAGAGGGATGGCGACATTTTTATGGTCTACAGAGCTTGTTTTCACCTAAAGTAAATATCCAAACTCACAAGGACTCATTTATTTGAGGTCACAAGGAGTTAGACTGTTCTGTAGGGGGTCGGCATGTATGTAAGGAGAAAATCACACAAGCGATTTGGCTAATCACACAAGCTATGTTGGCCAAAACCCTGTGGGTTCAGACTGAATGTTTTACTTTGCATTCAAGGTACATTTGTGCCCTGTTGGCACAGCTTAATGCTGATGAGCTGGCTTTGGAGAAGGAAGATTATTGTCTCACCAGTTGGCTCTGGGCCATTTTGATGCTTAAAGAAATATTGATCCTTGAATTTCAGAATGCTGGCTGAGAGTGGACATGGGGAACAGGTCCTAACTTCTTTGACAGTTTAATTAGATTGTGCTGAAAATATATAAAAACTGTTTGAAATCTGACACATTTTAATAATTGTTGAATTTTGATTTGGAGGCAGAAAGCCTGTGACTAGGAACAATTGCACTAAATTGCTTTGCTTACATGGAAGCAAATCAATTACTTAACTCTCGGCTGTTCAACCTTATCTAAATTATTTCTTCTCATTGAACTTTAGTCTCCTAACCTAAACTGTGTAGGGAAATAGCTCATCTTCTCTGGGTTGCTGTGGTGGATAAGTGCAGTAATATATCTGTAAGAACTGGGTGTCTGGCACACAGTAAGCATTGAATCTATGTGGATTTCTGACTAGAGCAGGAACAATGTGTTAATGGTGGGAAGTAAAAATGGAACCAAGTCTAAAAATACCCTGCAGTTCACTGTCCTTTCTCTTCTCCAATTCTACCACTTTTTTTGTGTTTTAGAATTGCCACTTTTGAGTAGAGTTCAGGCAAGCCTGAAGTATGTTGCTGCTCAGAAATGCTGTGTCTGGGAAAGAGACTTAATTGACTCAGCCTGGTAAGAAACCCTCAGTGGTGCAGTTACATGATATAAAATTAATTATTTGAACCTGGTAGGAGGTAGGCATCTAGACAGAGTCTCCAGAACAGTCAGGAGGGATCAGAGAGATAAAAAGATCCCATGAGAATGGAAGAAGCTTTTTATATACCCACTGTTAATGAAACTTCATAGAGTTCCATAATCCCTTATCCACAACTCCAAAATATGAAAAGTTCTGGGAAACAAAACTTTTTTTCAAATTGTGCTTGACAGCAAAATATGACCTAACTGACATAAGAACTTAGCTTATTCCACTTAGTATGAATATTCCCCTAAAGAAATACTAATACTGTTTTAATTACTATAGATTTGTAGTATAGTTTGAAATCAGGAAGTGTGATGCATAAGGCTTTGTTCTCTCTCAGGATTGCTTTAGCTATTCAGGATTTTTTGTCGTTCAATACAAGTTTGGGATTGGTTTTCCATTTTTGTGGTAAATGCCATTTGACTTTTGATAGGGGTTTCATTGAATATATAGATGGCTTTGAGTAGTATGCATATTTTAACAATATTAATTCTGCTGATCCATGAATATAGGATGTCTTTCCATTTGTTTATATCTAATTTGATTCCTTCAGCAATGTCTTGTGTTTTTTGTTGTACGTATCTTTCACTTGCTTGGTTAAATTTATTCCTCAGTATTTCATTATTTTTGGTGTTATTGTGAATGGCATAGTTTTCTTTATTTTTCAGATGTTTCATTACTGGTGTATAGAAATGCAACTAATTTCTGTATGCTTATTTTATATCTTGCAACTTTACTGAATTTGTTGATTAGTTCTATTTTTTGTTGAGTCTTTGGAATTTTCTATATGCAAAATCATATCATCTGCAAATAATGACAGTTTTACTTGGCAGTGAGTTGTTGGATATACAGCAAAAGCATAAACAACAAAAGTAAAAATCAATAAATGGGACTACATCAAACTTAAAAGCTTCTTCACAGTAAAAGAAACAGTCAGCAAAATGAAAAGGCAACCAACATAATGGGAGAACATTTTTGCAAACCATATATCAGATAAGAGGTTAACATCCAAAATACATTAAAACTTAAACAACTCGGTAACAACAACCAAAAACACAAATAATCTGATTTAAAAATGGGCAGAGGATCTGAATAAACATTTTTCCCAAAAAGACATCCATATGGTCAACAGGTACATGAAAAGATGTTCAACATCAATAATCATCAGGGAAATGCACGAGATATCACCTCATACCTGTTAGAATAGCTGTTGTCAAAAAGACAAGAAATAACAAGTGTTGGAGAAGATTTGGAGAAAAGGGAATCTTTGTACACTTTTGGTGGGAATGTAAATTGGTTCAGCCACTGTGGAAAACAGTACGGAAGTTCCTCAAAAAATTAAAAATATAACTATCATGTGATCCAGCAATTCCACTTTTGGGTATATACTCAAAGGAAATGAAAGCAGGATATCAAAGAGATATATGCACTCACATATTTATTACAGCATTATTCACAGTAGCCAGGATTGATCTATCTATCTATCTATCTATCTATCTATCTATCTATCTATCTATGTATCTATCTATTATTCAGCCATGAGAAAGAAGGAAATCCTGCCATTTGCAGCAACATCGATAAACCTTGAGGGCATTATGATAAGTGAGGTAAGTCACACAAATGCTGTATGATATCACTTATAAGTAGAATCTAAAAATATAAACTCATAAAAACAGAGTAAAATGGCGGTTACCAGGGGCTGGAGGGTAGGGGAATAGGAGAGATGTTGTTTAAGGGTACAGACTTGCAACAAGTAGATAAATAAGTCCTAGAGACCTAATGCACAGTATAATGAATACAGAGAGCAGTATTTATTATAACCATCAAAATTGTTAAGAGACTAGATCTCAATTATTCCCACCATAAAAAATAAATGATAATTATGTAACGCTCTGGAGATGTTAGCTCATGCTACAAATGTGAATCATATAACAATATAAAATGTATCAAATCAACATGTTGTACACCTTAAATTTACAGAATGTTATATGTTAAATATATTTCAATAAGATATAAATTAAAAACACATAATAAAAAACAAAATCTAGTCCCATGGAAGCAAAATGAATTGTCTAAAGGAGTGTGACTGCTCTGCCCATTTGTCATGAGCTGACTGGCTTCTGAGTGGGGTGCAAAGTTCTGTAGATACATTAATATTCAATTCTTCCACAGTTGGGAGAGTGACTCTGAAGTTACTAAAACCAGTTAAAATCTTTCCTAAAGCTCAG
This sequence comes from Mesoplodon bidens, assembly GCF_964165515.1. Lineage (NCBI taxonomy): Eukaryota > Metazoa > Chordata > Mammalia > Artiodactyla > Ziphiidae > Mesoplodon > Mesoplodon bidens. Next base: position 42,653,214 of record NC_138176.1, read on the forward strand.
TGGACTCTGCCATGGTGAGAAGTTTTAAAACAGAAAATCAGGTCTTGTACTGTTAGCAAAACTGTACTGAGACACCAAGGGATAACTCACTGCAAATTGATTTTTTTTTTCTATCACAAAGAAAGAGCAGTCTATTAGGTAGCTCTGTTCATACAGAGGCACCCTTAGTAAGATTCTGAATTCTGGATTTTTGCTCTTTGATCTGCCTGCTGGGTGTCTCAAAGGACTAAATTTTCACTATTAGAAAATTTGGCAGGCAATGTCATGATGATAGACTTTTTTCATTTGTAGCTTTTTCCATTCTTAACTCAGTGCCCCCACCCCTCAAAAAAACACACACACAAAAAAAACCCCACAAAAAATAAAAAAAAAAACAGAAAAGCAGCCTTTGAGAGAAGCAAGTTTCTGCACATATTTTCCTGTCATGAAAGTTTTCCAATGGTGATAAATCACAGTAATTTGCAGTTATGTTAATATCAAGAATCATCCATTTAAATTGGTAACTGTTGCGTGTCCCTTTCTAATATATACTACCAAATATAAAATAGATAGCTAGTGGGAAGCAGCCCCATAGCATAGGGAGATCATCTCGGTGCTTTGTGACCACCTAGAGGGGTGAGATAGGGAGGGTAGGAGGGAGACACAAGAGGGAGGGGATATGGGGATATATGTATATGTATAGCTGATTCACTTTGTTATACAGCAGAAACTAACACACCACTGTAAAGCAATTACACTCCAGTAAAGAAGTTAATAAATGAATGAATGAATGAATGAATGATCAGTTACAAAATGTGTTTGACTCGAGGAATTATGCTTCAATATTTACTATTAAATAGATTGCTATAAGATAATCTAATTTTGCCTGATATACTTATGTGCATGTAATGAACAGAAGTAATAACTTGTTATTTGGGGACTGAAGTCATTTAGCCACATATTTTATAATGCATTGCTACTGACAATCTGACTATAATAATCACATTATAACATTAATATAACATGTTTATTCATTACCTCTTGGCATGAATGCAAAATTAATTTTGTTAACAATTTTCTCAATAAGGAAAAAAAACTGTGCTGATACTACCATAGGAATCCTTAACTTTACTATAACTGTTCTATAATTGTTTTGTAAATGTTCATCACAAAGATTCCCCCTTTGTACAGTAAGAGCAGATATATTTGTCCAGACCAGGATGATGAGTGTAATGATCTATTGAGAACTAAAATCATCCTTTTGAAGCATAAGACCTTATTTAAAATCTTCTCTTTCACAGAGTATGTTTCAAACTTGATACCTTGTAGAACAAATATTTACTGGAAGGACATGAGTAGAGCGCGCCATTCACAGGTGCAGTTAAGCTTGAATTCTGTAGTATTCCAGAGGAGAGATGGTGTCTTACCCACTGGACCTCTCCACTTATTCCACCACTGACTTCTCCATATCCCCCCATAATAAACCTTTGTCATGTTAAGTATTAGGATAAATGGTTTACAATTACTCCAAACTACTTAGAACACTTATTTCATCCATCTATTTTTTCCTGTGTTATAGAATAGGGATCATCCACTCCTGCAGGAGCCCTGTAAATTTGGTAGAGGTACAAGTGTGAATAAAGGTAGTCTCCCGTCTTGGCCCCTTCGCTTTCACTGTTTTATATTGCTAAATAAAAAATGAACAAGGTGATGCATTAGAAATTATGGGAAAAGTAGTAACTTTTTCTTGTTAAAATATTTATTGATTTACTTTGTACAAGAAGATATTGTAAAGTGATTGGATAAAGTAACTTTTTTCTTTCAAGGGCAAAACCCTTTATTAGCTGTTAAGATTGAATATACTTGGGTAGATAGGGAAATAATTTTCTGTGTCTCTTTGTAATAGTGGTTGTGGTTTTTAATTTGGGGGCAATTTATTAAAAGGCAGGCTACCAAGACAGAGATGCAGGACATGAAGGGTGGGATCCAAATATCTGTAGTATTTGAAAAAAATATGCACAGGTGACTCTGATGTAGATGATTTTCGGAAGTCTACTAGAGAAATGTCATGCTGGTACTTTTATTACTTAATAGTGGAATTATTGCAAATTTGCTGATGTTTCCTTTTTTTCTTATTTTCTGGGTTCAACAGCTTTTTGTGCTTTTGTTAAATCTGATCATTTGATCCTTGCTTTGTTAGTCATACTTTTTTTTAAAGTCTCTTTGTCATTCAGCTTAGATCCTAATAATTCTTATGTTTACCTAAATTATGTGCAAAAATAAAAATCTACTTAGTTATAATAAATTGAGCTAAATCTTCTTAAAGCTAAGATAGGAAATTCTACTAAGAAAAGATTTTTAAAAAGTTTTAATCTACTTCTTAGAGAAGGGGGAGGGGCAATCTGTCAATTATGTATTAAGTTAGAATTTCATATCCACAGTGCACATGAGACATCAAAGTTCTGAGCTTAAATAATTTCTTATTAACTTTTAAGTAAGATTTTTATCTAATCCTGTCAGAGGCAGAGGCAGAAACCAAAGGGGTTTAATAAGCAACTTGTGATTGAAGGTCAGGTTCCTAACAGAGCCCTTAATTAGCATGTGGAACATCTTAGGGCTGAGAAATCTCTTGCCAAGTGATTTCTTTTTTGGCCAGTTCACTCATGTGGGTGATAGCGTCAAAGAACTTGTGGCTGAAACTTAATTCCCATTCGTTTCCCATAATATGTATGTATTTTATGTGCTCACAGATTCTGTGCAGACTGAATTGTTTCCTGGGGGAATGGGTAAAAGAGTAATAAACATTTTCTGTAAGGTGAAGGAAATTTCAGATTTCATTAGTAATTTGGATAACAACATAATTTATAGGCCGTTCATTTGGCTTTGGCTCATCAACTGCAATAAACATGTTGGGGATTGTACATAACATGGTTAAATTTTAGGGTTATTTTGTGTCTTGTTATAACTCATTATGACACATGACAAATATCTCTTATTTAAGGGTCCTTCTTGATTGCTCAAGGTTGACTTTTATGCTTTCAGTGTTATTTGGAGGGGCCTGAAATCTGTCTAACCTTGGCACTTCACAAGCCCCATCCCTACATCCTGTAATCCAATCATATCTTTATTAAAGCTCTATTAAACAATTTAATGAAAAATTGTCATGTTAGGACTGGTATAGAAGTGGGAAGGGGTCTATTATTTTAGCATTTTGTACAAAATTTACACATTGTCTAATGAGTAATCATTCAGTATTCATAAGTATTTGGGGATAGAAGGTCCTTTGTAGGCTGGCTAATAACTGCCTGTTAAATATTAGACAAGTCATATGACCTCACTGGCATTCTTTTATAAAAAACATAAAATAAATTAATTAGATTCAATGTTCATTGGGTTCTCATATCAGATATTCAAGGGATTGTCTTCATAGAGCTAATTTTTTTTTTACATCTTTATTGGAGTATAATTGCTTTACAATGGTGTGTTAGTTTCTGCTTTATAACAAAGTGAATCAGTTATACAAATACATATGTTCCCATATCTCTTCCCTCTTGCATCTCCCTCCCTCCCACCCTCCCCATCCCACCCCTCTAGGTGGTCACAAAGCACTGAGGTGATCTCCCTGTGCTATGTGGCTGCTTCCCACTAGCTATTTTATGTTTGGTAGTGTACATATGTCCATGCCTCTCTCTCGCTTTGTCACAGCTTACACTTCCCCCTCCCCATATCCTCAAGTCCATTCTCTAGTAGGTCTGTATCTTTATTCCTGTCTTACCCCTAGGTTCTTTATGACATTTATTTTTTTTCTTAACTTCCATATATATGTGTTAGCATACCGTATTTGTCTTTCTCCTTCTGACTTATTTCACTCTGTATGACAGACTCTAGGTCTGTGCACCTCATTACAAATAGCTCAATTTCGTTTCTTTTTATGGCTGAGTAATATTCCATTGTATATATGTGCCACATCTTCTTTATTCATTCATCCAATGATGGACATTTAGGTTGTTTCCATCTCTGGGCTATTGTAAATAGAGCTGCAATGAACATTTTGGTACATGACTCTTTTTGAATTATGGTGTTCTCAGGGTATATGCCCAGTAGTGGGATTGCTTGGTCATATGGTAGTTCTATTTGTAGTTTTTTAAGGAACCTCCATACTGTTCTCCATAGTGGCTGTACCAATTCACATTCCCATCAGGAGTGCAGGAGTGTTCCCTTTTCTCCACACCCTCTCCAGCATTTATTGTTTCTAGATTTTTTGATGATGGCCATTCTGACTGGTGTGAGATGATATCTCATTGTAGTTTTGATTTGCATTTCTCTAATGATTAATGATGTTGAGCATTCTTTCATGTGTTTGTTGGCAGTCTGTATATCTTCTTTGGAGAAATGTCTATTTAGGTCTTCTGCCCATTTTTGGATTGGGTTGTTTGTTTTTTTGTTATTGAGCTGCATGAGCTGCTTATAAATTTTGAAGATTAATCCTTTGTCAGCTGCTTCATTTGCATATATTTTCTCCCATTCTGAGGGTTGTCTTTTGGTCTTCTTTATGGTTTCCTTTGCTGAGCAAAAGCTTTTAAGTTTCATTAGGTCCCATTTGTTTATTTTTGTTTTTATTTCCATTTCTCTAGGAGATGGGTCAAAAAGGATCTTGCTATAATTTATGTCATAGAGTATTTTGCTTATGTTTTCCTCTAAGAGTTTGATAGTTTCTGGCCTTACATTTAGGTCTTTAATCCATTTTGAGCTTATTTTTGTGTATGGTGTTAGGGAGTGATCTAATCTCATACTTTTACATGTCCCTGTCCAGTTTTCCCAGCACCACTTACTGAAGAGGCTGTCCTTTCTCCACTGTATATTCCTGCCTCCTTTATCATAGATAAGGTGACCATATGTGCGTGGGTTTATCTCTGGGCTTTCTATCCTGTTCCATTGATCTATCTTTCTGTTTTTGTGTCAGTACCATACTGTCTTGATTACTGTAGCTTTGTAGTATAGTCTGAATTCAGGGAGCCTGACTCCTCCAGCTCCATTTTTCTTTCTCAAGATTGCTTTGGCTATTCTGGGTCTTTTGTGTTTGCATACAAATTGTGAAATGTTTTGTTCTAGTTCTGTGAAGAATGCCAATAGTAGTTTGATAGGGATTGCACTGAATCTGTAGATTGCTTTGGGTAGTAGAGTCATTTTCACAATGTTGATTCTTCCAATATAAGAACATGGTATATCTCTCCATGTATTTGTATCATGTTTAATTTCTTTCATCAGTGTCTTATAATTTTCTGCATACAGGTCTTTTGTCTCCTTAGGTAGGTTTATTCCTAGATATTTTATTCTTTTTGTTGCAACGGTAAATGGGAGTGTTTTCTTGATTTCACTTTCAGATTTTTCATCATTAGTGTATAGGAATGCAAGAGATTTCTATGCATTACCTTTGTATCCTGCTACTTTACCTAATTAATTGATTAGCTCTAGTAGTTTTCTGGTAGCATCTTTAGGATTCTCTGTGTATTGTATCATGTCATTTGCAAACAGTGACAGCTTTACTTCTTCTTTTCTGATTTGGATTCCTTTTATTTCCTTTTCTTCTCTGATTGCTGTGGCTAAAACTTCCAAAACTATGTTGAATAAGAGTGGTGAGAGTGGGCAACCTTGTCTTGTTCCTGATCTTAGCGGAAGTGCTTTCAGTTTTTCACCATTGAGGGCGAAGTTGGCTGTGGGTTTGTCATATATGGCCTTTATTATGTTGAGGAAAGTTCCCTCTATGCCTACTTTCTGCAGGGTATTTATCATAAATGGTCGTTGAATTTTGTCAAAAGCTTTCTCTGCATCTATTGAGATGATCATATGGTTTTTCTCCTTCAGTTTGTTAATATGGTGTATCATGTTGATTGATTTGAGTAGATTGAAGAATCCTTGCATTCCTGGAATAAACCCCACTTGATCATGGTGTATGATCCTTTTAATGTGCTGTTGGATTCTGTTTGCTCGTATTTTGTTGAGGATTTTTGCATCTATGTTCATCAGTGATATTGGTCTGTAGTTTTCTTTCTTTGTGACATCCTTGTCTGGTTTTGGTATCAAGGTGATGGTGGCCTCATAGAATGATTTTGGGAGTGTTCCTCCCTCTGCTATATTTTGCAAGAGTTTGGGAAGAATAGGTGTTAGCTCTTCTCTAAATGTTTGATAGAATTCGCCTGTGAAGCCATCTGGTCCTGGGCTTTTGTTTGTTGGAAGATTTTTAATCACAGTTTCAATTTCAGTGCTTGTGATTGGTCTGTTCATATTTTCTATTCCTTCGTGATTCAGTCTTGGCAGATTGTGCATTTCTAAGAATTTGTCCATTTCTTCCAGGTTGTCCATTTTATTGGCACAGAGTTGCTTGTAGTAATCTCTCATGATCTTTTGTGTATCTGCAGTGTCAGTTGTTACTTCTCCTTTTTCATTTCTAATTCTATTGATTTGAGTCTTCTCCCTTTTTTTCTTGATGAGTCTGGCTAATGGTTTATCAATTTTGTTTATCTTCTCAAAGAACCAGCTTTTAGTTTTATTGATCTTTGCTATCGTTTCCTTCATTTATTTTTCATTTATTTCTGATCTGATTTTTATGATTTCTTTCCTTCTGCTAACTTTGGGGGTTTTTGTTCTTCTTACTCTAATTGCTTTAGGTGCAGGGTCAGGTTGTTTACTCGAAATGTTTCCTGTTTCTTAAGGTGGGATTGTATTGCTGTAAAGTTCCCCCTTAGAACTGCTTTTGCTGCATGCCATAGGTTTTGGGTCGTCCTGTCTCCATTGTCATTTGTTTCTAGGTAGTTTTTTACTTCTTCTTTAATTTCTTCAGTGATCACTTCGTTATTAAGTAGTGTATTGTTTAGCTTCCATGTGTTTTTATTTTTTACAGATCGTTTCCTGTAATTGATATCTAATCTCATAGCGTTGTGGTCAGAAAAGATACTTGATACAATTTCAATATTTTTAAATTTACCAAGGCATGATTTGTGACCCAAGATATGATTTATCCTGGAGAATGTTCCATGAGCACTTGAGAAAAATGTGTATTCTGTTGTTTTTGGATGGAATGTCCTATAAATACCAATTAAGTCCATCTTGTTTAATGTATCATTTAAAGCTTGTGTTTCCTTATTTATTTGCATTTTGGTTGATCTGTCCACTGGTGAAAATGGGTTGTTGAAGTCCCCTACTATGAATGTGTTACTGTCGATTTCCCCTTTTATGGCTGTTAGTATATGCCTTATGTATTGAGGTGCTCCTATGTTGGGTGCATAAATATTTACAATTGTTATATCTTCTTCTTGGATCGATCCCTTGATCATTATGTAGTGTCCTTCTTTGTCTCTTCTAACAGTCTTTATTTTAAAGTCTATTTTGTCTGATACGAGAATTGCTAGTCCAGCTTTCTTTTTGTTTCCATTTGCATGGAAAATCTTTTTTCATCCCCTTACTTTCAGTCTGTATGTGTCTCTAGGTCTGAAGTGGGTCTCTTGTAGACAGCATATATATGGGTCCTGTTTTTGTATCCATTCCGCCAATCTGTGTGTTTTAGAAGGAGCATTTAGTCCATTTACATTTAAGGTAATTATTGATATGTATTTTCCTATTGTTTTGTGTTCGTTTTTGTAGGTCTTTTCCTTCTCTTGTGTTTGTTCCCTAGAGAAGATCCTTTAGCATTTGTTGTAAAGCTGGTTTGTTGGTGCTGAACTCTCTCAGCTTTTGCTTGTCTGTAAAGGTTTTAATTTCTCCATCCAATCTGAATGAGATCCTTGCTGGGTAGAGTAATCTTGGTAGTAGGTTCTTCTCCTTCATCACTTCAAATATGTCCTGCCAGTCCCTTCTGGCTTGCAGAGTTTCTGCTGAAAGATCAACTGTTAACCTTATGGGGGTTCCCTTGTGTGTTATTTGTTGTTTTTCCCTTGCTACTTTTAATATGTTTTCTTTGTATTTAATTTTTGACAGTTTGATTAATATGTGTCTTGGCGTATTTCTCCTTGGATTTATCCTGTATGGGACTCTCTCTGCCTCCTGGACTTTATTAACTATTTCCTTTCCCATATTAGGCAAGTTTTCAACTATAATCTCTTCAAATATTTTCTGAGTCCATTTCTTTTTCTCTTCTTCTTCTGGAACCCTTATAATTCGAATGTTGGTGCGTTTAATGTTGTCCCAGAAGTCTCTGAGACTGTCCTCAGTTCTTTTCATTCTTCTTTCTTTGTTCTGCTCTGCAGTAGTTATTTCCACTATTTTATCTTCCAGGTCACTTATCCATTCTTCTGCCTCAGTTATTCTGCTATTGATCCCATCTACAGTATTTTTAATTTCGTTTATTATGTTGTTCATCATTGCTTGTTTCATCTTTAGTTCTTCTAGGTCCTTGTTAAATATTTCTTGCATTTTGTCTATTCTATTTCCAAGATTTTGGATCATCTTTATTATCATTATTCTGAATTCTTTTTCAGGTAGACTGTCTATTTCCTCTTCAGTTGTTAGGTCTGGTGGGTTTTTATCTTGCTCCTTCACCTGCTGTGTGTTTTTCTGTCTTCTCATTTTGCTTATGTTACTGTGTTTGGGGTCTCCTTTTTGCAGGCTGCAGGTTCATAGCTCCCGTTGTTTTTGGTGTCTGTCCCCAGTGACTAAGGTTGGTTCAGTGGATTGTGTAGGCTTCCTGGTGGAGGGGACTAGTGCCTGTGTTCTGGTGGATGAGGCTGGATCTTGTCTTTCTGGTGGGCAGGTCCACGTCTGGTGGTGTGTTTTGGGGTGTCTGTGGACCTATTATGATTTTAGGCAGCCTTTCTGCTAATGGGTGGGTTTGTGTTCCTGTCTTGCTAGTTGTTTGGCATAGAGTGTCCAGCACTGTAGCTTGCTGGTCGTTGAGTGAAGCTGGGTGTTGGTGTTGAGATGGAGATCTCTGGGAGATTTTTGCCGTTTGATATTATGTGGAGCTGGGAGGTCTCTTGTGGACCAGTGTCCTGAAGTTGGCTCTCCCACCTCAGAGGCACAGCACTGACTCCTGGCTGGAGCAGCAAGAGCCTTTCATCCACACAGCTCAGAATTAAAGGGAGAAAAAGTAGACAGAAAGAATTAGATGAAAGAAAGAAAGAAAGAAAAGAAAGGAGTGAGGGAGGGAGGAAGGAAGGAAGGAGGGAAGGAAGAAAAAAGGAAAGAAAGAAGATAAAGTAAAATAATATAAAGTAAGGTAAAATAAAATAAAATAAGATAAAATAAAGTTATTAAAATACAAAATAATTATTAAGAAAAAAAACCCAAAAAGACAAAAATGGATGGATAGAGCCCTAGGAGAAATGATGGAAGGAAAGCTATACAGACAAAATCTCACACAGAAGCATAGACATACACACTCACAAAAAGAGGAAAAGGGGCAAAAAAATCATAAATCTTGCTCTCAAAGTCCATATCCTCAATTTGGGATGATAAGTTGTCTAAAGGAGGGAAGGAAGGAAAGAAAGAAAGAAAGAACATAAAGTAAAATAAAATTAAGTAAGATAAAATAAAATAAAGTTATTAAAATAAAAAATAATTATTAAAAAAAAAAACTGACAGATAGAACCCTAGGACAAATGGTATAAGCAAAGCTATACAGACAAAATCTCACACAGAAGCATACACATACACGCTCACAAAAAGAGGAAAAGGGGAAAAAATCATAAATCTTGCTCTCAAAGTCCACCTCCTCAATTTGGGATGATTCGTTGTCTAGTCATGTATTCCACAGATGCAGGGTACATCAAGTTGATTGTGAAGCTTTAGTCCGCTGCTCCTGAGGCTGCTGGGAGAGATTTCCCTTTCTCTTCTTTGTTCTCACAGCTCCCGGGTCTCAGCCTTGTATTTGGCCCCGCCTCTCCGTGTAGGTCGCTGGAGGGCGTCTGTTCTTCGCTCAGACAGGACGGGGTTAAAGGAGCAGCCGCTTCGGGGACTCTGACTCACTCGGGCCGGGGTAGGGAGGGGTACTGAGTGTGGGGCTAGCCTGCGGCTGCAGAGGCCAGCGTGACGTTGCACCAGCCTGAGGCGCACCGTGTGTTTTCCCGGGGAAGTTGTCCCTGGATCCCGGGACCCTGGCAGTGGCGGGCTGCACAGGCTCCCCGGAAGCGGGGCGTGGATAGTGACCTGTGCTCGCACACAGGCTTCTTGGTGGCGGCAGCAGTAGCCTTAGCGCCTCATGCCCGTCTCTGCGGTCCGCGCTTTTAGCCGCGGCTTGCGTCCGTCTCTGCAGCTCCTTTAAGCAGCGCTCCTGATCTCCTCTCCTCGCACACCAGGCTGTGTTCACGCCGCCAACCCCAGTCCTTTCCCTGTGCTCTGACTGAAGCCGGAGCCTCAGATCCCAGCCCTGCCCGACCCGGCGGGTGAGCAGACAAGCCTCTCGGGCTGGTGAGTGCTGGTTGGCACTGATCCTCTGTGCAGGAATGTCTCTGCTTTGCCTTCCGCACTTCTGTTGCTGTGCTCTCCTCCGCGGCTCCGAAGCTTTCCCCCTCCGCCACCCGCAGTCTCCGCCCGTGAAGAGGCTTCTAGTGTGTGGAAACCTTTCCTCCTTCACGGCTCCCCCCCGCTGGTGCAGGTCTGGTCCCTATCCTTTTACTGTTTATTCTTTTTTCTTTTGCCCTACCCAGGTACGTGGGGACTTTCTTGCCTTTTGGGAGGTCTGAGGTCTTCTGCCAGCGTTCAGTAGGTGTTCTGTAGGAGTTGTTCCACGTGTAGATGTATTTCTGGTGTATTGTGATGATGGAGATCATGCAACATGAGAAACTGTAGGATGTCTCAATAAGGGGGTTAGGAGGGGCTTGTTCTAGGACTTGGGCTTGAAGGAGTTGATTTTGGAGAGGATTAAAGGAGGCAGTGGTCTCTTCTGGATTGGATACCATCTTTCCTAGATTCAAGATGCTGCCCCGGTTCCTTGGTTTGTGTCTCCTTCCTTCACCTTCAAAGACAGTAGCCTAGATCTAATTTTTTAGTTTGTACCTGGGAGCAATTATTTGGTGTTACAATTTGATTAATTCAATTCAAAATAGCAGACTTTAACGAAGAACCCACTCTGTGCAGACCACAATTTATAAATATCCTTATAGGTCATGTCACTGTTCCATCAATGTTCTATCTTGTTGAGAAGGTGGAGGGCTGTTCTAAGGTAAGCAGCAGTGCTTGCTCTTGCAGAATTAAAGAGGAAAGAAACGAGGAGCTGAGCTGACCTCTGAGGAGATCAATACTGGGCCTGGGGAATGGGCAGGAGTGGTGAGGGTCCAGAGCAGAGCAACTTCCTTCTCCTCAGGCAGGGCATTTCTGGGCAATTTTAGGGCCTACTAGCATGAGCAAGAAGTAAATAAGTTAGCGTAGACCATCCCTGCTCTCAGGAACCTGGTTATATTTAAAGGACACACATAGGTAAGGCCTTCTGTATAAATCTGAACTCTGCCAATCCCAAGTCAACACCAAGCTCAAAACTGTATCTAAGAGGCCCTTTAGTAACATCTCTAAGTAATCACATCGATGAACCAACATTTCTCTAGGACTTTTAGTTATTTATTTAAATTGGACACAACATTTTTTCAGCTGTATTTGAGTAGTAAATTAAATGCTGCAGACACAAACCTGGGAGAGAGAGACCCTAACTAAATTGGAAGAGTCGATCTTAATCTGCAGTTCTGCTGTGCAGAAGAATAAGACATACAGGGGTGTTCTGAGAAGGAGAGTGGCAAACTTGACAGACGAGGGAAGAAGATGCTGCTTTTCTGTGAGGATTGACTGGCGTGAGGATGACTGTGGAGGAAGGGAGATGTGGTGTGGTTATTTGGTTAATTTTTACATTCTTAATCCCTGGGATTTCACTATTGCTCTCTAGTCATTTGGTAACTAATTTATACAATTACACCTAGTTTAATAAAGAGATTAATATGATTTGTGGGCATACTCCTGTCCATTTCTGTATCATGGCTATTAATGTTGTTTAATTTTGCTCACTTCAAACCATCTTAAGGAAATAAGATAATTCTTAAAGAAATAAGTTTATTAAGCATATTTTATTTTCTTTACTAACCTCAGGTCCATTTTTTTTTTTTTTTTTTTTTTTTTTTTTTGTGTGTGGTACGTGGGCTTCTCACTGTTGTGGCCTCTCCCGTTGCGGAGCACAGGCTCTGGATGCGCAGGCTCAGCGGCCATGGCTCACAGGCCCAGCCACTCTGCAGCATGTGGGATCTTCCCGGACTGGGGCACGAACCCGCGTTCCCTGCATCAGCAGGCGGACTCTCAACCACTGCGCCACCAGGGAAGCCCCCTCAGGTCCTTTTTAAATAGACCATTAGCTTGAAGTGAATTCTTTTTGAAAGTGACATTCTTTTTTTTTTTTTTTTTTTTTTTTTTGAGAATGACATTCTTTTTAACTGGAGTTGGAGATGTCCCTACTTTCATACTTTTCTGAGTTACCATAGAGGAAAACAAGGACTTTTTTCTGCCTTTGTATTCTCCACATTGGGCGCTGCCTTGCCCAAAGTTAGATGTTACTTCTGAATTGAGGCCAGTTCTTTGTCATTCCTCAAGACTGTTTTCAGCTGAGAGGATCCAAGAACTACCTTATTGTTTCTGGTGCCCAGAACAGTTTATAAGGAGGGGGAAAAGTAGATTTTATTGGAGAACAGTAACTGAAATGCATTTGGAATGTTGTAAGCAGAAGCCTCATATTAAGTTTATCACAGGCTTCAAAATGGGATGTGCCAGGGAATTCACTTTTGCCATCAAGATAGGAAGAGGCATGATGTTATAAATGGAAGTACCTCGTTTTTTTTTCATCAGGAGGACACTGGGAACAATTCTGGCTTGAAATGATGCCTTTTATACAAGTGAATCTCAATTCAATTTGGAAGGCAGATATGCTCACCACTATACCACCAATGCTTCATTATCTAAATATTTATATAAATTCTTCAATAATATGATGAGGTACTAAGTGTTAGTAGTCTTCTCCATTTTATCTATGTAAATACTGATGAGATTGGAAAGGTTAAGTAGCTTGCTTAAGGTTCCACAGTTGGCCTGGTGTATATTTATATGCAAGTCTGAGATAGTTTGGCCTCAAAGCCTTGTGCTTTAAAAGTGTTGTTGTCCATATGCCCAAACTTTGAAGGCTATTTGAAGGCTCTGCAATGTTCTGAAGATCTATGGGGCATGGGGAGGCAGAACTCAGCTCTCTTTTCATGGCCATTCCCTCCCAACTTGATTTGGGTGGCTGTGTGGTAGAGAAGATGCTTTGGGGGCTCCTAGCCAGCAATTAGTACAAGGAGGGCCATGGTTCTGCCCTGGACCTCAGCTAGGCTCTGTGAAAACATATGGACAGGACTCCAAAAGAGTCTCCTCTCCTCTTTGCTTCCAGGTAAAAAGCGTTTCCAGAAAAGTGGAGGAAGTTCAGTTCATCATAGTGTAAACATTCATAAATGAAATTCTTTGAAATAATTCTGATAAGGAGTAGTCTTAGGTGCCCATTTTACAAAAGGGTTAAAGTTGAGGACTCTGTCAGACCTGTTGTTTCTTCTTAGCAAAATTTAATATTGCTTATTAAAAGGTAGGCTCTCGGGACTTCCCTGGTGACACAGTGGTTTAAGAATCCACCTGCCAATGCAGGGGACATGGATTTGAGCCCCGGTCTGGGAAGATCCCACATGCTGCGGAGCAACTAAGCCCGTGCACCACAACTACCGAGCCTGTGCTCTAGAGCCCGTGAGCTACAACTACTGAGCCCGTGTGCCACAAATACTGAAGCCCGCCCTCCTAGAGCCTGTGCTGTGCAACAAGAGAAGCCACCTCAATGAGAAGCCCGCACACTGCAACAAAGAGTAGACCCCACTCGCTGCAACTAGAGGAAGCCTGCGTGCAGCAATGAAGACCCAATGCAACCAAAAATAAATAAATTAAAAAAAATGTAGGCTCTCTATTCCTCTTTTATTATCCAGTCTACATTTTAGCTACTCAGTAAAATCATATTCTCATTTCTTCATGCATTGATTTACTTATCAAATATGTTTTGGGTGCTGACTATGTGCCAACAGTTTTCTGGGCATTGGGTTAAAAGAGTCAAAAAGGAAAGGTCTTCATGCTCACAGGATCTTTTCTTTTAGTAAGTGTTAACACTCTCTTCCACTAACACGTAGAAATATATCCCACCTGTGTCTTTTGTTTGTTCTGGTGGTCATTATAATTTTTTTTCTTTTTGTTCATCCATTCTTCCAGATTTTAGTAAATTAATTGCTGATTTCTTTGACATGAGCCATATGCTACCTTTCATCTCTGATAGACTGCCACCATAAGAATATTTTTTTATTGTTCCCTCTAATGTGATTATAATACTGAAATTTCAGTATTATGGCCACTGCCGAAAGAAAAACATGTAAAATCGCAGAACTTATGGGAGATAAGATCTGGAGTACAGATGGTGCTGTGAATCTCCAGGAGAGTGATCTCTGAAAAAGTTTCCAACAGTGTGGCTCAGTCAACACTGAAAACATTAGAAGCCTATCAAACCTTGGTTTGTCAACATTACCTTCTGGGGATTCGTGGGAATCTTGTGGCAAAAGCAGCACATGTCCTTTCTATGTGACTTCAACAGCCACCAGTAGTGCAATGCTGAGGCAGCCCAGATTTAATCCTCAGAATAGTTATAAGATTATAATAGCTGAGAGTGGCAAGATGTAATTTATAGTTTGTGGCATTTTGGCTCATTAGCACATAGGATCATTGCTTATTTCAGTGATCTGGAGGGCTGCTTGGCTGAATAGTTTCAAAGCAAGAAAGGCTTATTCGTTTAAAGGCTAGTTTATTTCTTGCCTGTCATTATTTATTATATATTTTGTTATTTTAAATACTGTACATCACGTTAGTCACAAAAGTGATAAGCAAATATTGACTGGATCATTATTCAGAATGATATTCTTATTTCACATAGAAAACCATTACTGACTAAATCTGTTCCAGAAGTTAGGGCGTAAAAATATGGTCTCCCATCTAAAGTAATTCAATGTAAAAGCTGACAATCTAATAGGGAGGGCAGGAGGCAAGGGAGGAAGGAGGTAAAGAAGGGAGGAAAGAAGGAAGGGTAGACAATTGCCATGCACAATGATAATTACCAAAATTCACATTGGTATGTGGCACTAAGGGACGTCAAGGAAGGGCACCCAATCTAGGGTGATTGTGTGTGTGAGTGTGTGTATGAGAGACCATTCTGGAGGGGGTCATCTGACTTGAATTTTGGAGGGTAAGAAGGAATTAGCCATAGGGAGAAGTAGGAGAGAGAACAATCCAGGGGAAGCAAAGAGGCAGGGAAAGGAGATGCTAGAATAAAGTGCTTAGAGATGAGGCTGGGAGGTAGGAAGGGGACAGGTGGTCACAAAAGACCTTGTATGGCAACTGAGCAGTTTGAATTTTACCCAGAATGTAATGGAGAAACACTGAGGGGTTTTAAGTAGTCTGTTTTACTTTAGAAAGCTCATTCTGGGATTCATAGAGAAGCTGGACTGAAGGGATGGTGGGGGAGGAGGGCAGGCAGAAGAACAGAAACCAGTTAGGAGGCTGCTACAGTGAGTGAGGTGAGACATGAGGAGTGCCTGAACTCAGGCAGTGGTGTCAGCTTGCAGAAGCAAAAAAGGATTCCAAGTATTAAGGAAATAGAAATGACGGGATGCAGCCTATCCAGAAAACATGGTCTTTTCTATTAATACTCTAAAAAATTGAAGCAAGTGTGATTTCTCAACTATCAAAGCGGTGTACATTCTCTACCTTCAAATTAATACTAATCCAATTCATGTTTTTGAAGTAGACAATTATCAGTGTTATAACCAGGGCATCTTTACCTTTGAGGAATGTTAAGAGCTGTTAAGCAGATAGCTTTCTGGGCTGCAGTGACTTAATGTGACTTGAATCTTCACTTACTATTAAATTTTCAGGTTAAAAAATTCACTTGGCAGATATTTTTAAAACATGGATAGATTAAAATCCTTTGTTAAATTAATTTACATTTCATGTGCTTTCTGATAAAATACAAAATGCAGTTTTTCTGTTTATCTACTCTGGGTAACAGAGTTGTCCCAAAGTGCCAGGTATCTAATAATCTCCATTTTGGTGAGATGTGGGGAGGATTCTAAGTATCAGGTTGGCTTTGTTAGACAGAAAGTACTAGAGTTTCACAGGCTGCTCCTTCTGAGGGGTTTCTGAGATGCTCTTCTTTTTACTAAGGACAGAACTTGTTTGCTCTTTATTAAACTAATACTGGTAAGTCATATCCTCCATAGCACTGGGGAAATTAATTCTGTATCTTACACAAGAATTCCCATGAAGTAGTTTATTAATATCTAGTAAATACATGTTAGGTTTAATCCTACCCTTGATTCTAAATATAGGGAAGTTGGACTCTACCCTTGGAGAATAGAAATCTGTGCTTTATTTATCATGGAGAGGAAAACAAGAGGAAAACATTGACTTCCTCTCCTTGAAATCTTCTAACAGGTTTATTTGTTATTCAAAAGTGTGCAGTGTGCATAGAAAAATTGTCTTGATATAATAAGAGGAAAATAGAAGATAAGAAATAGAGTGTTTTATTTTTTCCATCTAATCCCTCAAATCAGACAGATAATTATAATGTTTGATGCTGTATTTGGACAGAATGAATTAAGTGTTTCTGGTGAGATCCAGTACAAGAGTCAGGCTGACACTTGTGGGAGAAGTTGAAGTAAGAAAACAGCATGATTCTCTTACCAACCTGAAACATAGTCATTTTCTCACCCTGTTCCTGATTCTGACCAATTGCTGATCCTGGAATTAAGTAAATGCTATAAATCATGTAGCATTTCCCAAAGTGCAAGATGTTGGATGGAAAAGTAGTTGTTCTGGTGTCAAATTATATGAAGAAAACTGGCTGGACAAAGCCAAACAGATTTATTTACTACAGAGTTTTTCAAAACCTTTCAATGCTGATATAACAACCATGAAAATAAGAACCAAAATGTTTTGAGTGCCTACTGTGTGTCAGGCACTATTTGTATTAACTTGCCTGAGTTAACTTGTTTAATATGACAGCTCTGTGGTCAGATGGGTGCTAATATTATCCTCATTATCTACACGAGGAAACTGACACCAGAGAAGTTCTGAACTTGCTAAGTTTACACAGCTAGCAAGCCTCTCTTTGAGGGCAGGATCCAGTGTATAGTATTTCACAAACTTAGTTGACCACATCCTTGGTCCATCCCTTTTACCTTTGTGACATCTATTGAAATTAATAGTCTATAGTATACAACTTTGGAAATGTAGCAGAGGAGACAGTATGGAGGAATGCTGGGAAGAGCAGAGGCAACTTTCACATGTGTGTTCTTTGCCTTGGCAATTTGCACTGAACTGGGCCAATGCTTGTGTCAGTGATTTACATGAATATATCAACTACATGCAGAAGACTCAAAGGTAGATGGGAAAGATTGATAGTGTTCTTTATGTTAGAATCAAAATGATGTGAACCTTGAGCTTGTGAATCCAAAATGGATAGTTCTGCATGCAGTCTAAAAGATCAGTAAAAACAAAAGCCAGTCTAAATCATTTGACTAAGAAGAAGCAGCATTTGTTAGCAGTGCAAGTGGTTTACATTTTTTTGTTTTTTGATCCATAAACTCAGTATAGGACAACAGTCCATAAAAAAAATTGGATGCAAATTTTATGTTATAATGGCTGTTTGGGACTTCCCTGGTGGCACAGTGGTTAAGACTTGGCGCTCCCAATGCAGGGGGCCCGGGTTTGATCCCTGGCCAGGGAACTAGATCCCACATGCATGCCGCAACTAAGAGTTCATGTGCCACAACTAAGGAGCCCATGTGCTGCAACTAAGGAGCTGGCGAGCTGCAACTAAGGAGCCCACCTGCCACAACTAAGACCTGGCACAACCAAATAAATAAATAAATATTAAAAAAAATAATGACCGTTTAATATATCCAGACTAGGTAGTAGAGCAATGCTGTTCAGAAATTTGCCAGAATGTTGCACCCATGGGGTATTATATTAGAAAGAAAATGATAAGATACCTGAGTAGTGATCCCTAAACTTTCTCAGCATTACTTCTTTGAGAATCTATTAAAAGTGATATTCCTCTTCCTTTACAAAATTAACATAGCCACAAAATCCTGCCTGTGAAATCAAGGGGTTCACAAACTAATGTGAAAACATCTTTAAAGTAAAGTAGCAATTATAAGGAAGCTAGGAGAAGAAGGGTAGAGGAAACCATGCCATTTGAAAAACATGTGAAAGAATTAGGAATATTTAGATTGGAGAATAAAAGGTCTCAGGAGATCTTGGTTATAATGTGACAGACTTTACCAGTGCTTACCAATATCAAGTTTGCTTCTTCTCCTGGCACTCAGAAGATTTCATTTCCATGAGATTATTTCTGGCCAATGGGACATGACCAGAGAAGGGGTGTGTATTATTTCTGAGCTATGACACCTCATTACTGCTGTGAGATGCATCAGTGCTCTTTCCCCCTTCTATTTGCATTAAAGAAGCAACATATTCAAGATAGTGAGGTCAATGTTGGGGAATTTTCCACCAGCTTGGGTCTCTTAGTAACTATGTTAATGCATAATATACATGCATTGTGAAATTAGTCTTGGTTGAGCTAAGCAACTGGGGTTTGGGGTTAATTTGCTTTTGCAGCATAATTTATCTTATTCAGATGACTGCTTCCACTTTTTTTTTCAAAAACAAGCTTATTGAGGCATAATTGATATATAAAGAACTGTAATGGAAATTTCAAGACACTAAAAAATAGAGATTGGCCAGACTATTTCATTGTTTTCATTTATATTGAATCTGTGCCCAGCAAAAAATAGTTAATCATATACTCTATTGTGCTCACTGCATGAGGGTGGCACTCTTCACCTGGCTATCCTGTCCTGGGCCCCAGAGCTGGCATGGTCAGTGGATAGATAGATGACTTACTGTGGGACCACTAACTACAGCTGGGCCTTTGCCAGCATTGGTCAATCAGTCATTCCAGGAGGGGTGGGAGTGGAAGGCACTGAAACCTTGAATTGCTCTTCTCTGGGCAGAAATTATGCCCATGTGGCCACATCTAAGCCCAATTCCCATTCATCATTTGGGACACTGAAATTAAAAGTAAAGCACACATGATATCTAAACAGAGGGGCTTGAAAGCATGAGATTTTCAGACATTCTGCCTTCCTCTCCCTAGTTTCATATATTGTCATCTACACACTGAGAAGGGGCATGTACATCTTCGGGGCTTTTTAAAAACCAATAGATAATAATCTTAGTCTGGCTGCCATGAGAACAGAAAACAGTTACTTGCTACCAGATGATCTCAGCCCTCATGAAGAGGATTTCCCCATGATTCTCCACAATAATGAGGAATAACTTTCTAATAATTAGACCTAATGGAAAATTAAAAGAATCAGGTGTTTTCTCATAGCTAGAAATATTCAAACAGTGTTTATATGAAAGGGATCAGGTATGGGATTAGACTCAGTGACCTCTAAATTACAGTCAAAAGCCCAGAGTGTGTGGCTGTTTTTGCCTAAATGTCTTCAGTTCCCTTTATTTTCTCAGGCACTTTTTCTCATGAGCAATAGACCATATATATTTTTATTTAATGCATTTAAATGAATATGAATAATTTTTAAAGGCTTTATAAGATACTACTTTTTAATATAGGCTGTAAGTGTAAAAGTCCAAATTTGAAAGGTAACAACCACATTGGCTTATAACTAGTCTATACAAAGATAGAGTAGAATTGAATGATTCAAGAAAGTGTCAGGTAGCACATAATGAGCAGCCTTTTTTTAAGTGGTGAGAGTAAATACCAGTTCAAGGATCACTGTGTTTTAAAATTTTTATGTCCAGAACACTAGTCTATGTCTCATAATATTCAGAAGAGTAATTCCTCACTAATGACCTTAAGCATCAATGAGTAATTTTGCAGCTTATCCCCCAATAACCTGGAGGAGTTGCTGCAGTCTTCTGCCTCTCTCCATTTTGTGGCTTGTTTTATTTGTCTTAAAATAAATGTGGATTCATAACCTCTAGAAAATGAATCTCACTCTATTGAATGGCATTCCCAAGGAAATGAGATTAGCATTACTGGATATTGTTACTGTCATTGATATGACTTAGGGGAACTAATTCTTGTTTCAGGATCAAATATAATAAAACATACATCATTGCTTTCTGAAACAGTTTGTATCTTTGTTTCTGGTATGGCAAATACCTTTTGTGACACAACACTGAATTCCTTTGTCTGGGCATGTAAATAATGTGTTCAAATAAGGAAAAAAATTCTCTTAACAGAGTTGGTTTATATGACTTTAAATTTTCTGTCATTTACATTTGGAAATGATTCCACAGGAATCAGGATATTATTTGCTGGTTGAAACAACATAATTCTTGAGAAGCAGTTAAGATATATTCTGACAGTGGGTATATTAGCTACTGCAGATGAAACATAAAAAGAGAATATTTTCATCAGAAAGGAAGGACAATGGTAATATAATGGTCAGAGGCACAGTTAACTGGCATTTTCTTGCTGTGTTGACTGTGAGTAAATTTGTTAACCTTTCTCAGTAGAAGTTTCCTCATCAGTAAAATGGGGATACTTGTACCTTGTGTGTACTAATTATATGATTACATGAGGTAATACATAAATGCAAAACATGGAATAGATTGCCTAGTATATAGTAAGTGCTTGATAAATATTAGTCTATTGTTACTGTTATCTCTTATCGGGATTGAATGCTCTTGGTGTAGGCAACGAAGTAAGACTAGCATGGAGGAAGAGCTATGATGGTGGAAATTGTAGGAGATTGTGAACCAGCAGCCCTGGCTTCTAGTCCTTGTTTTTCTGCTAACAAACAGTGGTGGTCAGCAATCACTTATCTCTTTGAGTTAAAATTAAGATGCCTATTTGTATTTTGTTGTATTTGTCTAGACTAAGGAATCCCCATTTTTTTCCAGTTATAAATTTATTTCATTTTATGTGAGCAAGCATCGTGAATGTCAAAACATTTTAGTGCATGTATTTTTTTTTTTTTTTTTGCGGTACGCGGACCTCTCACTGTTGTGGCCTCTCCCGTTGCGGAGCACAGGCTCCGGACGCGCAGGCCCAGCAGCCATGGCCCACGGGCCCAGCCGCTCCGCGGCATGTGGGATCCTCCCAGACCGGGGCACGAACCCGCGTCCCCTGCATCGGCAGGCAGACTCTCAACCACTGTGCCACCAGGGAAGCCCTAGTGCATGTATTTTATTAATTTTAAATGTTGAAAACTACAAATAATGGCAATCAAGTGATTCACAGCTACAAGTAACTCTAATAGATCCACAGCCTCTCGCTGAGAACCAGCTGTGTTGAGGGCCTTGTGAAGCAGAGGCAGAGTAGAATAGGCCCCATCCTCAAGGATGCCAGAGTTAGGATGTGTAAAGTGATCCTCCAGCCATTCTTCTGTAATCTTATCCATTTATTTAAAATTACAATGTTGGTTATAACTCTATCAGATCATGTTTGAAAGGATGAAGGCCACACAACTATATGAGTTTGAGTGTCAGTATCCTACCATCCACACCTATTTGTGGTCAGAGCAGTTTGGATGAAAATAAAAGAGAGCTAAGTGAAATAAATCAATATGCCAGAACTTCAGTATCAAATTATTATGCCAAATCAGAAAAGTAGATGGGTGGGTTTGTAAGAGTCACCTGAAAAAAACGAAGAGCCTTTTAGAACTAAAAGTAGATAGAATTTATTGGACAGATGCCATGGTAAAGATTTTTAAAAAAAATCTGGTCTTTAGGCTGGAAAAAAATTCATGTAATGGACAAAGCCAACTATCCTGAATAGAACTAAACCCTAAAGAATTGTAGAACCTAAGCAACTGAGCTGTCTGATGAATTTCTCACTCAAGGTAAAACCGCCATTATTAACCACTGAAGAGTTCCTATTTTCAGAAATGGTCATAAAATTTACTTTTAAGGATTATGGATAAGTTTGCCTTTAGTACAAAGCATTTTTCATGAAATCTAGGCACTTGAATCTGTCAGGGCAAGTGTCCTGAAGGAGAAAAAAACTTAGTGGGTAAACAGAAGTGAATCTAGTAGTTGATCCAGGGGCAGCTGTGATTCACATTCAAAAAGTGAGAGTTAACAATGAGCAGAAAAAGAGGAGCACTTTCCGCAGCACCAGTTAGGGTAGCAAGAGAGGGTCATGCAGAGCGAATCCACCGGCTCTGTCAGGTTGAGATTTGCTTTCGTATCTTGCTTTTTTAAAAATATTTTTGATCATAGGGTCTGAGAATGCACTTTGCTGACCAGACATATCTGCTAATTATGATCCTTTCCCTTTCACTCAGCCTTTCAAGTCAAAAAGAGAGAGGGAGCAAGGAGACATAAATGAGCCTGGAGAAGGATGATGGGCTGGACTTTCAGACTGAAGGTGCTGATGGCCTTTTGGTAGGAAACTCTGTTAGAGTATAGAAAGGGTCCTATAAAGCATTCAAAAGGAAAGTTAAATGACAAAAATGTGTGTGAAGCTTTGATCCCTTTAATCCCAAATGTCCATAGTAATGGCTATGTACTAAAAAATGTCTCAAAGAAGAGCTGAGACATCTTCAGAAGGCTGTGGGACATCCTGTTCATTTACATACATATACACCTACATAACTTTAAAGAGTACATATTAATATGTAGAAATTACTAGGATATATAAATGCATAAAATTTTATAGCCTGCATAAACATTTACAAAATAACTATAAATACATAAAATGATTATTTATTAATATAATAAAATTTACCGAATAAATTTATATAACACACATATAAATAAATAAATTATATAAATTTGAATTTTTATGTAAAATCTTGTTTTAAAAAGCAGCATGTGGTAAATCCTCTGTTCTTTTCTCTTTACAATTGTGTGTTTTACTATTGCTTTTTTTCCTGGGTGAGGTAGCCTGGTACTTGGTATTTTCTCATTTGGACCTGGATAACTTGTTGCTGATCAACAATGAGAGGGATTGACTTGGATCAAAAGATAGAGTCCTCTCTCTTCCAGCAGATCATCTTGCCTCTCTCCCCAGACTAACCTTAACAACCCCCCAGTAAGATATGGTTTTGGAGGCCAAAATAAGGCAAATAATCAGATTGTTACTTTCTGCCACTATTCATTCTTTGGCTCTACATAGAAAGAAATAGAAGCATGCTTTTCCTCACAAATGGGAGGAATTTCCATTTGTAATGAATTGAAGTCCTTGAATTTCCTTTGTAATTTCAAGATAAAATTTATTCTAGATTGGATAACTTTGTTAGAGTTTTCTGGCATTGATTTTTTTCTACTCATAATAATAAACTCATGGATTTGAAACTCTATCTTCAGAAAGAAAAAGGAAGAAAACATTTGATGTTAAGTGTAAACAAATGCATGCTGATGAATCCCAATATTACCTTGAAGTTATGTTTCCTTGTGTATATTGAGTCTATGGTAGAGTCTCTATTTGAATGCTGCTCTCTTTAAATCCAGTCTTTTGCACAGCAGAGGAAACCATTGACAAAATGAAAACAATCTACTGAATGAGAGAAAATATTTGCAAATGATATGACTGATAAGGGATTAATATCCCACATACATAAAGAGCTCATCCAACTCAACATCAAAAAAAAAATGAAATGAAAAATAGGCAGAAGAACTGAAAATACATTTTTCCAAAGAGGAAATGCAGATGGCTAACAGTTGCATGAAAAGATTCTCAACATTGCTAATCATCAGGGAAATACAAATCAGAACCACAGTAAGATATCATCCAATTGTCAGAATGGCTATCATCAAAAAAGAACATAAATAACAAATGTTGGCAAGGATGTGGAGAAAAGGGAACCCTCTTACACTAATGGTGGGAATGTAAATTGGTGTAGCCACTGTAGAAAACGATATGGAAGTTTCTCAAAAACTAAAAATAGAACTACCGTATGACCTAGCAGTTCCACTCCTGGGTGTACATCCAAAAAAAAAAAAAGCAAAAACACTAATTTGAAAAGATACATGCACCCCAGTGTTCATAGTAGCATTATTTACCATTGCCAAGATATTGAAACAACCTAAGTGTCTATCAACAGATGAATGGATAAAGAATATGTGGTACATATACACAATGGAATACTACTCAACCATAAAAAAGAATGGAATTTCGCCATTTGCAGCAACATGGGTGGACTTGGAGGGCATTATGCTAATTGAAATAAGTCAGATAGAGAAAGACATACTGTATAATATCACTTATATGTGGAATCTAAAAAATACAAGAAACTAGTGAATGCAACAAAAAAAGAAGCAGACTCACAGATAAAGAGAACAAACTAGTGATTACCAGTGGGGAGGAGGGGAAGGACAGTATAGAGGTGGGGGAGTGGGAGGTACAAACTATTGGGTGTAACATAGGCTACAAGGATGTATTATACAACATGGGGAATATAGCTAATACTTTGTAATAACTGTAAATGGAGTGTAACTTTTTAAAATTGTATAAAAAATTAATTAATTTTAAAAAACCACAAAAAAAGTCTGTTCCTCCTGGTGCTCCTGCTTCCTCCAAGTCAGCTTAGATCAAAGTTTCATGCTTGCATTCCCATTTCAAGGCCTGACTCTGTTGGAGGAGAGCCTGTAAGGGCAGAAACTGACTGGATAGTATTAATAAATTCTCCAGAATTATGGCATTACTTCTGGGTTAATTCCTTATTGGAAGAACTTTGGAAGACATTTATTACAGTGCATGACTCTTTGAAGGTATTTTCCTTAGATATAAGTAGCCCTAAATTATTGTAATTGAATTGCTTTTCATTTTGCTTAGTACTGTAAGAACAAATATGCAAATGATTTTGAAGCATTTTGGAAGGTGATTTGAGACCTGCTGTTGGATCAGGCAACACTTGAGAAACATACAGTTGTAGAAAAATGTGTGCATGTAATAGATTGTTTGTGATATAATGAATTTTGGTTATTAGGTTAATACATATTTTAATATATGTTTCAATTAAGAAAATGTGTATTATTTGAAGGGTGAGATTTTTGTCTGCAGCAGGTCTTATGAGGACTTAAAAATTACATGATGAATTCACAGATTTTTAAAAATTCAGCTTTAGGTTAAATTGAACTTAGGTTGAAAAAAGAAGGTAATTACTTGTGAATCTCTCCAGACATGAAGTAAGTGTTATTTCTAAAACAAATAATCACTCCAGGAAACTGTTAAGCCCATGATCCTGGGAAAACCACAGGAGACAGTACAGAATAGGGAAAAGAACAGTGAGCACTTGCTCTAGCAGGAACTAACTTTATCCGTGACCTTGGACAAGTCACTTTACCAGTGTCAGGCTCATCTTCCTCATCTGTAAAGTTAAATGTGTTTGCAGCAGCTTCTAAAGTCCCATTGAGCTGCATATACTGCAATTTGAATTGTATGTAGAATTAAGCACTTACCATCAGTAAGGATGTTTATTTTTTATTTCTTTCCTTAAATGCCCTTTAACAAAGGTAACTTTAAGTTGTTGAATTTAAATAGTACTGGTGGGCTTCCCTGGTGGCGCAGTGGTTGGGAGCCCGCCTGCCGATGTGGGGAACACGGGTTCGTGCCCTGGTCCAGGAGGATCCCACATGCAGCAGAGCGGCTGGGCCTGCGAACCATGGCCGCTGGGCCTGCGCTTCCAGAGCCTGTGCTCTGCAACGGGAGAGGCCACAACAGTGAGAGGCCCGCATACCGCAAAAAAAAAAAAAGTACTGGTTTTTCTAAGAATCAGAACTTTTCCATGTGTTAACCCTTTTTTGTCACATCAGCACTTTGGAATATATGTATATTTCTCCCAATTTATACATGTAGGAAAAGGTAATAGCTATCTGAATTACTGGCTTTACTGATGTGTAACAGAGATATTAGAGTAGAGGTTTCTTAATTACAGGCAAGCAATTACATTTCTTAATCTTATAACTCTAAAAGGTAAATTAATGGGCTGAATTCTGTCTCCTTCTCAAAATTCAGAACTTGAAGCTCTCACCCTCAGTACCTTAGAATGTGACTGTGTTTGGAGATAGGGCCTTTAAAAAAAGTTACTTAAATTCCTGTGCTTTTTCCTCCCTTCACATCATGAATGGAAATAAAAGTACCTCATAATTTTGTTGGGAGGATTAAATTAGATACAGCACACATAGCATTTAGTATAGGCCTTGGCATATTTTTAGGAGTCAATATATATTAGCTATTCATAATACTATTATTGTTATATTAATTAATTTATTTGATCATGCAACTACTTTGAGTAATAGACAGATTGAGGGATGGCTGAAGTTTTCATGACCACACCTTTCATGTTACAGTGGAAGAAATTAAGGTTCTGAAATTACACCAAATCAAATTGAATGAGCTCAAAGATCTGTTTGTTTTTTTTAAATATATTTTACTTTTATTTTGTAAATTAAATTAGCTTATTATAACTTCTGTTTATTTACAGTAGCAGTATGGTTACTGTTGGCAGAAGAGAGTCTGGAAAACCCTCCTCCTGTGGGCCTCGGTTCTTGGTAAGGATGCAAAGAAGAATCTGAGGTCTTACCCATTGCAAGAGAGTTTATTAAAGATAAGGAGAGAACAGAGAGAACACCTCAAGAGAGAAGTGGGCCAGGCCAACGAAGGCAATGACCCCTGAGTGCTGGAGTGTAGGGTTTTTAAGGCAAGATCGTTGATTGACAGTCTTGATTGACAGCTGTAGGTTATATAACAAGAGGCTCTGCTGCGCATGTCCTACCCATAATTCAGTCGGTTATAATCAGGTGTGTGTACTCATTGAATATTTATGAACTTTTAATGAGCCTAATGGCCGCCAAAGGTTATCTATGGACATGGTAGCTTGAGGTGTGTGCATGTGCCAGAGTGGGGAAATTCCGTCCAGTCGGCAAGTGGGGGATTTTTCCAGTCCCCTGACCATTTTGGAGTACTGATGGGGGCATGTTTGGGGTGGGGTTGGCAAATAGCTTGGCGGGTTTAGGCAGCTATTGGACGTTCAGCCTACAGGGCCTCCTCTGGTTACTCATGGCTAACTTCCTGCCTAACAATTATGACTTAATTTTTTATCTATTTACTAAACTAATGGGATGATGGATATTCAACACAGGTTGGTTGAGCTAAACTATGATTTTTTTCTTTTTCACACGTTTAAGATACTGTCCTCAGTATTAAAAAAACCCTGTTCATTTGTAGTGATCTTTTATGACTCAAAGTATTTTTATTATACCTGAAAACTATAATTTTCTCCCCTTAAACATTTGAGTCTTAAAATTTCTTCAGGTTTAAAAATATTTAAGTCATTTTGTAATTAACCTTTCTTGTCCCCCCTCCCATTTCAATTTGTAACAAAATGCACTGTGACAAAAAGGATTTACAGAACATTGCTATGTAGGAAAGCTTTTTAGGAATATGTTGTTAACTGTCCTCAACATTTAATAAATGGTTTTAGTAACAAGGGTTGAATTAAGCAAAAACAAACAAAAGGATTTTTCTCCTTAGCACTTGTTTAAACAGGAATTTCTATAAATTGGATAAATAATAACAATCTAATTATGTGACTTCTTTTAATTGATTAAGCATTTAACCATGTCATGCTGGGCTTTTTTAAAAAAAGTCTTTTATAACTCATTTAAGTGTGTTTTGTCAGTTGTCATTTCCTGAAGTGGTTCTTTGTTAATTCCTAGGATATAATTCAGGAAGCAGTGGGAAATTAGATTGGAGAGGAAAGTTTAGGCCACGGGATGAGGAGGAAGAAAGTGAAGGTAAGAATTTTGTTCTGTGGGCAGTGAAGAATCTTTGAAGATTTCTTAGTAGGAAAGTGACTTCTTATGAACTCTGCAAGATTAATTTGGCAAAGATATCTACAATCTATTAGACCATAAACTGAAGTTAGGAGTTTATTTTAATTGTCCTGGTAAGAGACAGTGAGCATCTGAGCAATGATGTCTGTGTTGAGAATGGAGAGGAGACAGGCACAGATGAGAAATATCACTTAGGTTGATTAAATATACATGAAAAATATGGGAGAGGCAGAGTAAAATGTTACTTGGTTAGGTTAAAATATAATGTGTAAACTAGAAAAGTAGAAAGAAATATTCAGGAGCAATTTAAAGCACAAGAGAGTGATTTTTAATTTTAACTGTTAAATGAATTTGCATCGACAGATTCAGATGAATCATATTCCAGGATAATAGTAATAGCCATGAAATTTCAAGGAAATAACAGAAGGACAGTTACCCTCTTCTCTTAGAATACCAGCTTACCTTTACAAGCAGGATCCTGGGCAAAGACAATAGGGGCTCCAGTAGTCTTGGTTTGTCATAGTTGGTGTAGTCCTTCTGCCCTACAAGAGGGAGCTAGGTAAAGAGAGAGAGCCACAGGCTTCTCAGCTGCTCTTGTTTAGAGTAGAATTTCTGCAACACAGAGCTGGGTCTATGTCATAAATGTTTGTGGCGTCACCTTCCCAGGGAGGAACCATAACCATAGACTGGGAGCTAGAGATGGAGGAGCCATGTTCTTGGCTGCACCCTTAGGGACAGAGTTTCTTATAATGCCAAGCTGGAGAGAGGGAGAGGGAGTGGATTGTGGGTTAAATGTCACAGACTCTTGCAATTTCTACTGAGATATAGTGGATTTTCTTGAATAAATATGTCTGTGTGCCCTTAGGACAATTTACAGGCACTTTAGTTGCATGTGTTGTTTTAATACTTTTCACTAGTTATGATTGTTTCACTAGTTATGATTGTTTCACTGAGAGCTTCTCACACTGTCATTCCAAAGGTATCTCTTTAGTCGTCATTTGTTAATAGATATGTTGGCAAGTGAAGTGTGCTTAGAAAAAGAGAAAGGATTGTGAATGGATCTGAAAATCAGGCCATTTGAGCAGTATCTCGGAGAACTAAAATACAGAAGAGATGCTAGGAAGCAGGGTCTTCATAGATTTAAAATGGTAAAGGTAACTTTAATCTCTGTAACTCCACCGAGCAGAACTAAAACTAATACACAGAATTACTGGGAGGCAGATTTCATTAATTTTTGAAACAAGTTTAGTTGAGTGAAAAAGAAATGCAGTCAAATGTGTAGTACTGAGATCCCTTTTCCTGGAGATATGTAAACAAAGATGAGACCTTTTAAAGGAATGCCAGAGGAGGTGTCTGCAATGATAGATGATCAGGCAAGATGAACATAGAAATGTTTACATTGCACAGAAGACAGTTGGAGGCTTCTGTATTAATCAAGGTGAGAGATGATGCTGGTCTGAAGGGGATAGTAGCAGACAGAATGGAGAAAAGTGGACTAGCACCTAGCATTATGGTACATGCTATGGGGAAGGATGCAAGGATGTATAAGATTAATGACAGCCTGTTGTAGACTAAGAGTTCACTTGACATTGAGTTAGAAATTCTTTTTCCTTTATAGTCTAATGGGCCACAGTTGTGATTTAAGGGATGTTTAGGTACCCATAAATCTTGCATCTTCTCATCTTTGCTTAGATGTAGAATTGTTTCATTGGAGCTTGACTTCATGTATTTTCAACACATTTGAAAATGTGATCCTTCCTCTGACATATCAAGCAACAAAGATAAAAATAAAATGTTGACTAGCACAAAAGTTTTCAGATATTTTGACTTTATCTCTACACCAACAGTAGAAGTTTCTAGAAGCAACAAGATGAACAGTAACACAAATGAAAACAAAACAATGAATAAATGTTTATAAGCTGCAGACCCAGATCACAAGGTCAAGCATACTTTCATGCACTTTTAAAGTCAAGAATATAAATGAGGGCTATCTCCATACTGAAGATCTCTTAAGAAGAATTAAAAAGCAGTAAAAGGTCAGCAGTATAAATTGGGGAAAGTTTGAAATGTATAGTTTTAAAGCAGCAAGTAGGTAGAAACTCTAAAGGGAATTAGGATATAATAAGAAAAATTGGGGGCACTAGATCATCAATTTTGGTAATAATGAAAAGAATGCAAGAACCTCACAATTTAAACTGTGATTCTACAGATTGTGATTCACTAAACTTTCTTTTGTTTTGTTTTGTAAAAACACAGTATTTGAAATATACCTAATTAGGCAGAATGCTAGAAACTTTTTTTTAATGCTTGTGTTTTCCTGACACTTATACAAATATTTAATGTTTAATTAAAATGGTTAATTTCTCCTTTGGTTTAGGAGTAGACACACTTAAACTGCATTGAGATCAATAAGAGAAAATGGGACCTCTGTAAATATTTAAGGATAAGAAGCCAGTATTCTGTAATAGTTCTGTACTTAGGTTTTTGTAATCAGATTTACGGGATACTTATTATTATAAAATGTATTTCAGCAAGAAATTCTCAAGAAAGTTTGTTTTGTTTGTGAATCCTGCTCTTATAATTAAAATAATGCACTGCAATTCATCCAGGGATCTAAGAAGTTCTGTTATGGGCATTTGAATTATTTACTTTCCATCTTGCTGTAATTGGGGATTTTCAGGTTTTATATTCCTTGAATTTTCTACCTGCAGTTGTGATAGGACATTATTAGGTATAATGGGGCAGACATAGTAGAAGAAATTTCCTTCATAAATTTATGTAGCTTAAAATATAAATGAAAATTTTAAAATGAATTAGAAAAATATACCAGAAAAAATGTTATAGTTACAAACGCAGACATTAATTTGAATATGTTCCTTGTACTTATGTCCCTCTATTCCTTCTGGACAGATAAGATTTTAATTTTCAAAAGATGATAGTTTCCTAAGTTGACAATTTAGAAAACCATGAACAAGTCATGAGTACAGATTTTATAACATAAATTTGCTTTGGAGGGGATTTCATAAAACTGTTTTTCGTCAAAAATGACATTTGTTGTTATAAGAAATTTGAACATTGGATGGTTTAATCTGAAGTTGTCAGTCGTTTACCACAGAATATGTGAACAAATGAAATGTGTTGGCATTTTATTGGTAATTATTATGGCCACTTGGGATATCATGCTATTTGAATATAGGTAAGGATAGAATGCTTATATATTAATAAAATATAATAAATTATAATAGTCTTCAAATGAACATATACCTAATCTACAGATGAATCAATTTACAGATAATTAATAAATTATGTGATTTGTGTGATTAGATGTGTAAATCAAGTGATGTTTTTAATTTTGTCCAATGAGAGTTTCAGTTTTTAATGAATGTCATGAAATGAAAAGGCTGACCTTGATTTTAGAAGGAAGGATAATGTTATTATTTTAGAAGGAAGGATAATAACATTTTGGAGAGTAAGTTTACATAATTTCTTTCAGAAAAAATAAGAAGAAAATGCCTGTTTTTCTATATGAAATTAAATAGGTGGCAACTTTGAATTTTGTCTCATGCCAAAAGTAGTCCCTAGGTACTAATTAGATTATAAAGCCTACCAAGTATATATATGTGACTAATTTATTCAGGCTATCTTTATTTTTAGTAGCTGTGTTAGTCAGAATAGGCTACATAATGCTGTAGTATTAAAAATCCTTAAAATCTCAGTAGTTTAATTTAATGAAAGGCTATTTCTTATTAATGCTATATGTCCAACATGTCAGCAGGGGCTCCTTTCACATGTTACCCAGGTTGAAAAGGGATTCTTTGTTTGTTTGTTTTTTTCAAATTTTAGTGTCATTTTATTTAATAATATTTTTAACATCTTTATTGGAGTATAATTGCTTTACAATGGTGTGTTAGTTTCTGCTTTATAACAAAGTGAATCAGCTATACATATACATATATCCCCATATCTCCTCCCTCTTGCATCTCCCTCCCACCCTCCCTATCCCACCCCTCTAGGTGGTCACAAAGCACCGAGATGGTCTCCCTGTGCTCTGCAGCTGCTTCCCACTAGCTATCTATTTTACGTTTGGTAGTGTATATATATCCATGCCACTCTCTCATTTTGTCCCAGCTTACCCTTCCCCCTCCCCACATCCTCAGGTCCATTCTCTATGTCTGCGTCTTTATTCCTGCCCTGTCCTAGGTTCATCAGTACCACTTTTTTTAGATTCCATATATATGTGTTAGCATACGGTATTTGTTTTTCTCTTTCTGAGTTACTTCACTCTGTATGACAGACTCTAGGTCCATCCCCCTCACTACAAATAACTCAATTTTGTTCCTTCTTATGGCTGAGTAATATCCCATTGTATATGTGCCACATCTTCTTTATACATTCATCTGTCGATGGATATTTAGGTTGCTTCCATGTCCTAGCTATTTTAAATAGTGTTGTAATGAACATTGTGGTACATGCCTCTTTTTGAATTATGGTTTTCTCAGGGTATATGCCCAGTAGTGGGATTGCCAGGTCATATGGTAGTTCTATTTTTAGTTTTTAAGGAACCTGCACACTGTTTTCCATAGTGGTTGTATCAGTTTACATTCCTGTCAACAGTGCAGGAGGGTTCCCTTTTCACCACACCCTTTCCAGCATTTATTGTTTCTAGATTTTTTGATAATGGCCGTTCTGACCAGTGTGAGGTGATACCTCATTGTAGTTTTGATTTGCATTTCTCTAATAATCAGTGATGTTGAGCAGCTTTTCATGTGCCTCTTGGCCATCTGTATGTCTTTTCTGGTGAAATGTCTTTGTTGGTCTTCCACCCACTTTTTAATTGGGTTGTTTGTTCTTTTGATATTGAGCTCCATGAGTTGTTTGCATATTTTGGAGATTAATCCTTTGTCTGTTGTTTCATTTGCAAATATTTTCTCCCATTCTGAGGGCTGTCTTTTAGTCTTTCTTATGGTTTCCTTTCCTGTGCAAAAGCTTTTAAGTTTAATTAGGTCCCATTTATTTTTGTTTTTATTTTCATTACTCGAGGAGGTGGGTCAAAAAAGATCTTGCTGTGGTTTATGTCAAAGAGTGTTCTTTCTATGTTTTCCTCTAAGAGTTTTATAGTGTCCGGTCTTACATTTAGGTCTTTAATCCATTTTGAGTTTATTTTTGTGTATGGTGTTAGGGAGTATTATAATTTCATTCTTTTACATGTAGCTGTCCAGTTTTCCCAGCACCACTTATCGAAGAGGCTGTCTTTTCTCCATTGTATGTTCCTGCCTCCTTTGTTGTAAATTAGGTGACCATATGTGCGTGCGTTTATCTCTGGGATTTCTATCCCGTACCACTGATCTATATTTCTGTTTTTGTGCCAGTACCATACTGTATTGATTACTGTAGTTTTGTAGTATAGTTTGAGGTTCAGGAGCCTGATTCCTCCAGCTCCATTTTTCTTTCTCAAGATTGCTTTGGCTATTTGGGGTCTTTTGTGTTTCCATACAAATTGTAAATTTTTTTGTTCTAATTCTGTGAAGAATGCCATTGGTAGTTTGATAAGGATTGCATTGAATCTGTAGATTGCTTTAGGTAGTATAGTCATTTTCACAATATTGATCCAATCCAAGAACATGGTATATTTCTCCATCTGTTTATGTCATCTTTGATTTCTTTCATCAGTACTTTATAGTTTTCTGAGTACAAGTCTTTCATTCACCTCCTTAGGTAGGTTTATTCCTAGGTATTTTATTCTTTTTGTTGCGATGGTAAATGGGAGTGTTTCCTTAATTTCTCTTTCTGATTTTCATTGTTAGTGTATAGGAATGCCAGAGATTTCTGTGCATGAATTTTGTATACTGCAACCTTATCAAATTTATTGATTAGTTCTAGTAGTTTTCTCTTGGGATCTTTTGGATTTTCTATGTATAGTATCATGTCATCTGTAAACAGTGACTGTTTTACTTATCCTTTCCAAATTGTATTCCTTTTATTTCTTTTTCTTCTCTGATTGCCATGGCTACGACTTCCGAAACTATGTCGAATGAGAATGACGAGAGTGGACAGCCTTCTCTTATTCCTGATGTTGGAGGAAATGCTTTCAGTTTCTCACCATTGAGTATGATGTTTGCTGTGGGAAGACTGAGGTCTTTTGCCAGCATTCAGTAGGTGTTCTGTAGGAGTTGTTCCATATGTAGATGTATTTCTGATGTATTTGTGGGTAGGATCTCCACGTCTTACTCTTCTGCCATCTTGAATGTCTCTCCCTATCCACTCTTTTTTAGATTCTTTTCCCATGTAAGTCATTACAAAGTATTGAGTAGAGTTCCCTGTGCTATACAGTAGGTCCTTATTAGTTATATATTTTATATATGGTAGTGTGTATATGTCAATCCCAGTTTCCCAATTTACTGCCCCCATTCTCCCCTAGTAACCATAAGTTTGTTTTCTCCATATGTGACTCTATTTCTGTTTTGTAAATAAGTTCATTTTTTCACTTTTTTAGATTCCTCATATAAGTTGTATCATATGATATTTGTCTTTCACTGTCTGACTTACTTCACTCAGTATGACAATCTCTAGGTCCATCCATGTTGCTGCAAATGGCATTATTTCATTCTTTTTTATGGCTGAGGAATATTCCATTGTGTATATATACCACCTCTTCTTTATCCACTCTTCTATTGATGGACATTTAGGTTGCTTCCATGTTTTGGCTATTGTAAATAGTGCTGCAATGAACATTGGGGTGCATATATCTTTTCAAATTATGGTTTTCTCCAGATACATGCCCAGGAGCAGGATCGCTAGATCATATGATAGTTCTATATTTAGTTTATTAAGGAACCTCCATACTGTTCTTCATAATGGTTGTACCAATTTCCATTCCCACTAACAGTGCAAAAGGGTTCTCTTTTCTCCACACCTTCTCCAGCATTTATTGTTTCTAGATTTTTGATGATGACCATTCTGACTGGTGTGAGATGATACCTCACTGTTGTTTTGATTTGCATTTCTCTAATATTAATGATGCTGAGAATCTTTCCATGTGCTTTTTGGCCATCTATATGTCTTCTTTGGAGAAATGTCTATTTAGGTCTTCTGCCGAGGTTTTTGATTTGGTTGTTTGTTTTTTTGACATTGAGCTGCATGAGCTGCTTTTATATTTTGGAGATTAATCCTTTGTTGGTCTCTTCATTTGCAAATATTTTCTCCCAAGTACATTTTTATATTACCTAGAAATTTACCAATTTGTCAAGTGATTTACCTGTTTTTTCTTTTTTTTTTTTGCCCATTTTTCTATTGGGTATTCTGTATTGATTTTGTATCAGTAATCATTGTTCATCATTGATTTTAGCCCTTTAGATGTTATATATTTAATATCATCATCACAGTTTAAAATAAATATATAGTCACATCTGGCAATATTTTCTCATATTGTTTCTAGACAACAGTTTCTTTGGTTTTATATACGCAGAAGATAATTTAGGCTCCATGATTTGATTTTCAAATAAGCCCTGAAATTGAACATTACAGTGTCACAAAAATCTAAAGTATTTCTACTCCTTTCCCTAGTATAAAATTGAATAAATAATAACTCAATAAATACATCATTCATTAAAATTTGAACCAATGTAATGTTTCATGAATAATACTTAGAAATTCCTAGTAACGCTTTTCTCAACAACCCACACACATTTTCCTAAACATCAATTCTTTTTCATTTTGTCTTACATTGAATGTAGGATCTCCTTTAAATAAGGGTTTGCAGCAAAGGGTTCGTTGTTCTCTTTTTGTGAAGTTTCAATGCAGTCATCTCTAAGAATAGCCTGGCAGATTGATGATTTCTTGAGTGTGATTTTCTGAATCCCCCACGTTAAACTTAAACCTAATTACTCTTGTTCTGTGCCTAAAGGGAAGAGAGGACATCTTGGCATCACCTTCCACATAATTAGCCTTCTTATTAGAAGATTAGAAGATTTTGCCTTTGCCTTCTGCTTATGTTGAGCTATTAAAATCTAATTCTGTTTCTTCTTACCATGAAATTTTTAAATGGGTAAAAACAAATTCTTCTTGCTATGGTGGCTTGGGAATATAATTGTGGGTAAAAGTTGTTAAGAATTAGGAAAGATCAGACCACAAAGGATTTGTTATAGCTAAACACAAATTCAAAAGCAAGAAATAAATTTCAGCATCTGCCAAAAGGCTCAGATTTATATATAATGGAAGTCCAAATAAAAAGAATTATAAACTAAATTGGATTTGCAATATCAAAATATTTCTGTATGAGATAGGAGATATGAATATTGTCTATCCAGATTTCTCTACTATATAACCACAAGATTTATTTCAAAGCTCTCTGTTTTATGGATGACTGAGATCCAAAGATAGAAATTATGAAGAAAATAATTTATGAAGAAAGTCAGATCATCTGGCCTTTGCAAAAATTTTAAGCAGAAACAGCCTTCAGTGTTCCAAAAAGTTAAAGGAGCATAGGAAGCCAATTAAGCCAGTTTGACATATTAAAAAAAAAAAAACCCAAACACTGAAAATCAAGATGAAACAAAAAAATGTATTTCAATGAAGTACGGCTCCAAATCTATACCACTTCACTCATGGCCCATAAAATATTTGATAATAGAGCTTGTTTGGTGAAAGGTTTGCTTAGAGAGAAAATATACTCTACTAATAAACTTTCTCTAGTCAGTTGGGATCCCTGAGAAACAGATTCTGAGATAAAGATTAGCATGCAGAAAATCTATTAGAAGTGTTTTTAAGATTAACATCTGCCGAAGGGAAACGAAGGAAAGATTGGGCAGAGGATGAAGTAAAGCAGTGATCATGTTTCTGTAGAAGTCTGAGCCAGTGCTACAGATGAATAATCTTTAAGATGGAATAACCCTTCAAAGCTGTCCCAGTTAAGGAAGAGAGTCAAGCATTTGTATTCCCACATGGATCAATTATTGGATGCAGGCTGACTCTGGAAGGGGGAATGAATTTAGGTAAACTCCAAAAGGGTATGACGGCCAAGGTTTCTATAAATAAAAGCAAGTGGTCACTCTGATAATAGGAAGTAACTACAGTAGTCCATCTTTTAGATATAAAACCTAATAATATTTTATTCTGAAAGTTTCTTTTTCTATTTATTTTTTTAACATCTTTATTGGAGTATAATTGCTTTACAACGGTGTGTTAGTTTCTGCTTTATAACAAAGTGAATCAGTTATACATATACATATGTTCCCATATCCCTTCCCTCTTGCATCTCCCTCCCTCCCACCCTCCCTATCCCACCCCTCTAGGTGGTCACAAAGCACCTACCTGATCTCCCTGTGCTATACGGCTGCTTCCCACTAGCTATCTAGTTTACGTTTGGTAGTGTATATATGTCCATGCCACCCTCTCACTTTGTCACAGCTTACCCTTCCCCCTCCCCATATCCTCAAGTCCATTCTCTAGTAAGTCTGTGTCTTTATTCCCATCTTACCCTTAGGTTCTTCATGACATTTTTTTTTCTTAGATTCCATATATATGTGTTAGCATATGGTATTTGTCTTTCTCTTTCTGACTTACTTCACTCTGTATGACAGACTCTAGGTCCATCCACAATAACTCAATTTTGTTCCTTTTTATGGCTGAGTAATATTCCATTGTATATATGTGCCACATCTTCTTTATTCATTCATCCGATGATGGACACTTAGGTTGCTTCCATCTCCTGGCTATTGTAAATAGAGCTGCAATGAACACATGTGGTACATGACTCTTTTTGAATTATGGTTTTCTCGGGGTATATGCCCAGTAGTGGGATTGTTGGGTCATATGGTAGTTCTATTTGTAGTTTTTTAAGGAACCTCCATACTGTTCTCCATAGTAGCTGTACCAATTCACATTCCCACCAGCAGTGCAAGAGTGTTCCCTTTTCTCCACACCCTCTCCAGCATTTATTGTTTCTAGGTTTTTTGATGATGGCCATTCTGACCGGTGTGAGATGGTTTCTTTTTGATGTGTAATTAAGACCTGCATTTTCCAACAAGATTTCCTTTTATTATTTCTTTCAGAATTTATTCTGCTTCTTCACCCCAAGTATTTTGAAGAAACATTATTGAAGATCAATAGAGAGGAGTTTTATTTATTTATTTATTTATTTATTTAACAACCTAGATTAACCTAGAAAATGCAAGGGTTCCAGACCAAGGCTGGGAGCATCCATAGCATGAACTGGAGCAGGCATTCTCTGACTTTCCCAGCAGTCGTGGGATAACTTTTCATTAGCTTCAAACTAAGCCTCAGATTATCAGTAGCTGATCTACTGGTTAAACTAGAGAATTTACAAATTACACTGAACTTGTTGGACTGCCACTTAAAAGCCATCTTTAAGGTGATTTAAATTTTTAAAGTTTCAGTGTCCTTATTTAGAAAATGGGAATAATTATTATTTTCTTAAAAGATTGAAGTTTAAAGGAAGTAACACATGTAGAACATTCAATTGTATCTAGTATTAATATATACTAAATAATTATTAGCTATTTTATAAGGTGAGTTGAGTGAGAAACATGAGAGCAACAGATAATGATATCTAGTATTTTTTAAGGCCAAATATCAAATGTACTCTACATTTGACAGTCTGCATTTGGTATTTCTCTCTGTTACACTCACTTGGAGGGGAACCAATCCCATGACTTTTTTAACATCAAAGATGATGCCAAACTGCTTTTAAAAAATGTATTAACATATATAAGCTTCATAACAGCACCATGAGGCAGCTATTATTATCCTCATTGTATAGATGATGAAATGAGACACATGAAGTTTAAGTAATTCCCCAATATTTACACTGTTTTTTTAATGGTGGACTAGGGATTCAACCCAAGAAGTTTGACTTCAGGGTGCATATGTTTAACCATGCTATCATTTTGTCTCTACAGTAGTAAATTCTCATTGCTCAGGAGTTGTGATTGACACTAGTCACTTGCCTACCTTAAAACCTTATCATGACTTGATAATTCTTAATATGGGAAAAAGTATGGTTACAAGTATTGATTTGCAGAATTTGATACATTTGCTGGAGGTCCAAGTTAAACTTTAATATGATTCTCTTTGGATGGGCTTGCTTTTGTTTACTTATTCTAACATGAATGTGTAGAACAGATAATATTATCTATACCCTTAAGTAGCTCAAAGATTATTTTCAACTTTGCCATTTTCTTATTCTGTCGCCTGACTCAGAAAAGCTCAAAGAAGCACATTCCCTTAGATGTAGTATTTAGGACACAAATTATTTGATGACCTGTTCAAATAGCTGTAGTAACATGGATAGGCTCTGTTTCAGCACATATCTGGGGATGTATAGCTCCATCAAACTAAGAAATGACAGTAATATAAGAACTTGTTTTGTAAATGGGGAAGCTTAGCAAAGCATTTAACAATAATTTTGCTGGAGATTACAGTAAAGGGAACAAGAAGTTCACACATCAATCCTGCAATACTTTTCTTGTAAACATTTACAATGAGGTGATTAGAGGATCATTTGCTTTTTATGTCTCCCTTTTCACCAGTTGAGGCTTTGTACACTAACTTTCAGCAGCAAATAATTATGGTTCAGAAGACAGCTACCTTTTTTTTTTTGTAATGTATTTTTAAGGGAAGAACAGAGGGTAATTTATCTATAGTAAATACAACAGTTCAGATTATTTGTTGGCTGGAAAATGAGATTACAACCATTAATCTGAGGTATGCATAACAATTCAAATCTGCATCTTTAATGCAAAAGATTTTTCAACAGATATATTAGAAACTATGTAGCTTTACTAATGTTCAAAGAAACAACTTCAATTTCTGAGTTAAATATATCATTTGCAATAATTTTTAAGGCAATAAAAATTTAAATATATTACACAAAACATATATTTATAAGTGTAATTATTATAATTAAATCATTCTGTTTATATGAGGTACAATATATAAATTATAGTAAGTAGCTAAATCTATAAGATTCTGAAGTTTGAAGTGGTCTTCATGTGCGATGAATACTTTCTTTTTTTACTGAAACAGCAAACTTTAGAGTTGAAATTCTGAGGTATATGTATCTATGTATGTACACTCGAAGATTAGAAGTCAGACCCCATACTCAAGGTGAAAGCCTAAGTAAAATCTCATAAAGACTATTCCCAGACTATCTTTTTAAAATAGAAGAGTTTTATGAGGATTTAACTGGGTTTTTTTTTGTTGTTGTTATTTTTTCTCTAGTTCTTGAATTTTGTTCTACTGCATTTTAACTTTTGGTATGTTCTGCTTTTTCCTCTCCAAATTCTTTTTGGAATCTGTTTTTGTAGAACAGCTATGGTTTTCTGAAGGTGGTGGTAGTTAAGCCTCCTACTTGTGTTGCAGTGTTGAACAGACGACATACTTGAGTTTTTCTGTCCTTGGGTTAGCTTCATGTAGGACTCTTTTCCCCCTGAAAGTTTAATAATATCCTCCATAAAACTTGTAATATTTCCATTGAATTCCATCTTTCAATTATTTATACTCTTTGTTCCCAAATTTGGGGATTTTGCACTAGAATTTTTGTTTTTTCAAGACACTTTAGTGTTTACTTAAGCCTAGACGCTTTTTTTCAGTGAATATTTTTGATCTGGCTTCTCCAAAGGCTGTCCTTACTCTTTGATCATCTACTTGTAATCTAAAATTACACCATAAATTTCAATTTTTTAGAGATATTTTGAAACATTTCCCAATTTACTGTTCATGCAGGTGATAAATACTCCTTGTTATCAGGAGGGTTTCCAACGACAACTACAAAATAGTAATAATTACATTCTCTGAGAAAATTCTGGAAAACCAGGATTTTGGTGCTCAGGATTATATTTTATGCTGATCATATGTTTTATCATATTTTTTAAAATTGATTTTTATTGGCGTATACTTGATTTACAGTGTTATATTAGTTTCTGCTGTACAGCAAACTCAATCAGTTATAGATATACATATATCAACTCTTTTTTAAATTCTTTTCCCATGTAGGCCATTACACACTACTATATATCATGTATTTTTAATTAAAAATAATTACATTTTAACATGTTATGAGGCTTTGATTTTTCATGGTAAACATTATCTCAAATGGTCAGTTTCTTCTAATATGTCCAAATTATCTTCAGATATTTCCATTCCAAAATTATTACTCAATTTTCTGGCAACCTTCCTTCACTTCTGCTGAGTAGTATACCTCATTTCACTTACATTGGCCTTCAGTAGTGTCTTTGGGTTATTTTTCTTGTTTATCAATGAGTGCCACAGAATAGGTTCTTTCTTAGGTACCACAACTGACCAGTAGGTCACTTTCTTCAAGTGCAGTCTTCTGACTGAACTGTGGGGCTTTAGCTGGAGCACAAAAGTGCGGTGTTTCTCATTTTCATGGTGGATTTCAACTCTGGCTCTACAGGTGGCGCAGTTGTTCTGGTGGCCCCATATAAAATCAGATCAGGCTGTGAACAAGTGATTAAATAGCCAAGCTAACAACTGGGACAGGAAGATGGCTGTGACATTAGAAATTCTAGGACAGGACCATAGTAGCCAGTGTGGCAAAAGCTGGCCAGAAGCCTGAGACCTGACATTCTTTCTTAAATTCATTTGTGAGTGTCCAAAGAAATATAACCAAAACACAATAGATACATTAATATGGGATACTAAAAAATGTTTCAATAACCCAGAAGAAGCCTGGAAGGGGAAATGAACTAATTACAAACTAATGGAACAAGTAAAACAAAGAATAACATAGACCTAAACCCAAACTTATCGATAATCACTTTACATGCAAATTATCTATACACACGATTTAAAAGACACTCTCAGATTGTATAATAAAGTAATACCAAACTATATGTAGTCTATAAGATACTCACTACATACACACACACACACACACACACACATACACACATATGTAATAGCTTACAAGAAGAATGGGACAAAACATATCATTCATACCTGAGCTGGAGTGGCTCTATTAATATCACAATATCACTCACATTTAACAATGTAAATAGTTGCCAGCATGCAGAAATTCAAATTTTTCTTTTTGGAATTTTTTTTTTTTTTTTTTCCGATACGTAGGCCTCTCACTGTTGTGGCCTCTCCCATTGCAGAACACAGGCTCCGGACGTGCAGGCCCAGTGGCCATGGCTCACGGGCCCAGCTGCTCCGTGGCATGTGGGATCCTCCCGTACCGGGGCACGAACCCATGTCCCCTGCATTGGCAGGCGGACTGTCAACCACTGAGCCACCAGTGAAGCTCCTGTTTTTGGAATTTTGTGAATATTTTTTTGTGAATGTTTTTGATCCACAGTTGGTTGAATCCGTGGATGCAGAATCTGCAGATACAGAGGCCTGGCTGAACCAAAGGGCATGCTTGTGTGAGAAGAGATGGGAGCTAAATTGTCTTCCAGTATGATGAGTCTCCATTTGTTGATCATATACAGTTTTTGTTTTGCCTAGTGAGGATGTTAAAGTTTGGATACAGAACTAAATGCTCTGGATACAAGAAAGTAGCCCTCATTCTGATTCCTATGACGAGAGTCCCTCTTTCTCTATTTTTGCCCCAAGAAGAACTCAGTTTCTCCTCTAAATATGTGCTGAATGTGATTATTACATATTGGTTTTAAAAATGAAAAATTATTCATGTGCTCAAACAAATTTTTAGTTTACTAGGTATTTTGTCTGTCTTGATCACGCTGAAGCTTCAATAGATTTATACAATAAAATGCAACATAGGTATAATTTGTTAAAGATAAAGTATGTGTATTAAAAGAGATTTCTCTCATAGCTGTTTTAAGTTCTGTCTTCAGTAAATCAGAATAAATACTAATTTATTGTCCTTTGCCCTTAGAGGCACTCAATTAAGGAGCTGGAAAAACTAAGTTCCCTTCCATCTGGGTGACTTTATAACAGCTTACTTGCTTTGCTAATTTACAGAATCACAGCATGATAAACTTATGGGACAAATTAAATTAAAAATAGTAAGTGTAAGGAGAAGAAATAGTAAGTTTAAGGAGTTTAATGATATTGTACCATGGCATAAACTTATAGAATTCATTGCTCACGTGTCATGTCATGTGTTACTTGTCAACATAGACATGTATCCTAACAAGGTAAACTCATGAATACATAATTATTAAGTATCTATTAGTAATTCCATAA
Source organism: Mesoplodon bidens (assembly GCF_964165515.1). Lineage (NCBI taxonomy): Eukaryota > Metazoa > Chordata > Mammalia > Artiodactyla > Ziphiidae > Mesoplodon > Mesoplodon bidens. The sequence goes on from NC_138176.1 coordinate 42,696,270, forward strand.
TGTGAAGTACTTGAAGTCATAGAAACATTCTCTCCCAAGAGCATCCTTCTATCAGTCAGAGGAGGAATCCTGGGAAATATAAAAATGAAGTCTGGTTCAAGGGTTTTGAAAAGTTTGCCCTGAATATAGATACACTTCTCTTGTCAATGGTCTACTATCTGAATTTCAGTGTAAGCCAGCTGTCAAATATAGTGGTTTGTCTGGTGCCAGATAATTGGGCTTTGCTGGTAAACCATAATCATCATTAGCATCTTTAATCATGCAGACACAACTTATAATTTGCATTAGAATGTTCTTATAGACACAGTACAGGGGTTCTTTCTCTTATAACTTTGATAGTCATTTAACTGGGGAAATGACTTACTTTGGAGTCCTTACCAGGGATTTTCCTAATGGGGTCAAGGTATAAAGCTAAGGTGTTTTGTTCTCTAATTAAAGTTTAAAATGTCCTCAGTTCAAGATTGTCCTCACCTTTTTAAATGGCCAGTCTATGTTCATTATATGATACAGATTAAAGGGGTGTATTAATACTCTGAAATTGTAAGCAAAATGCCATGTGAATGCCCATTTTTACGGAATCCCAAAATTCTCAAAAGGGTTCATAAAATTTTAAATATGTTAGAGTTCGCAAGAACCCTTTTTTGAAAAATCAATTATTTCCAGATTCGGTTCTTCTGATTTGAGGAAGCCCAGAGAGAGATGAAAACTTAGAAATATAAAGCAAACTACGTGAGAGTCTCTCTGTACTAGCAATGACTTGTAACAATGATTAAACATTTCAGTGACCGCCCATCCTGTTAAAGTCACATACACGTGATGCTAAAAACCTAGTGGTTTCCAGTTCATGTTTTTAAAATGTTTGTTAAATGTGTCAGTTGGTTAAATAACCAGACATGCTTTTCATTAGTGTAACAACGTTCTGATTGTTTTACCAGACTATCAGTAGTCTTCATGTTTATTCATTTGCTCATTTTTTTTGAGAAAATATTTATTGAACAAGGCATGATAAGTATATGTCAATCATTGTAGACAGACTCTCTTTCTTTGCTCAGACTATTGCTAAAGAAATTAGATTAAACAAGCAATGACAATCGACTATAATAAATGCCACAAGGGAAATATTACATTGTATTATTAGAGTATTTTGCTAACTGTGTCTAGGAGTGAGGAAGACTATACAAGGGAAATTACATTTCAGCTGATACCTAAATGGTGTTGGACCAAGGGATAGTACCAGAAGAAGAAGATAATATTTCATGTGGAGGGAACAGAAATATGTTCATGACATCTATTATTTGACAACTCTATGTTTATCCCATTTTTATTTTGTACTCTGTAAAGTAGGAGAAGTTTAATTATTTTTCTAAAAATAATTAGAAGAAAAATGTCATGCTTGGATCATATCTTTAAGCAATTCCCAGATAAGATCTAGGAGTGTGGGGTTAGAAGAGAGGTGCTTAATATTTAGAAGAAAATTATCTATCTATCTACCTATAAATCAGTCATCTATCATCAACTGACAGACAGAAAGAGAGAGGCAAGGCTGGTAAACATCAATTATGGAAGATACAACAGAAAACAATAAAGTGAAAGAAATGGGTCTCTTGGGTGTAAGTTTGCCTCAGGGTGATTCAAGGAAGTTCTCTTTTCTATGGAATTTTGATCTTAGAACTTTGAAAACCGACAGGTCTTGAGGAGAAAAAAAAAAGACCGCTTTCATAAAAGACCATTCAAATGAGCTTCGGTGTTTATTGTTTTTTTGTTTGTTTTGTGTAAAGTTTTACAGTTTATTTTTGTCTATTAATTTTAAACAAAGACCTAATTAGAACTTATTAAAAGACATACCAAAATAACACCTGAAAGAGGATGATTTTATGCACTTACTTTAAAAGATAAAGCAACCCACGGAGCATTGAGATAAATTTCACATTTTCTGTAAGATGAATGGGAAAAAGGTATATTAAATTTCATTTAAGGTCTTTACATATTTTATTCATAGGCTTTCTCTGATTCTTTTTCTTCTTTCTGGTTACGGAATAACAAAGACTAAATATTAAATATTTTAGTTCATCTTTGAATCTTTTAAATCAAATGTATTGCTCTGATTTATTTTATGTATGCAGTTTTGGCTAAAGATAACCAAGAGCCACTTTGCCTCTACTTTGCAGCTTACGGATTCATTAGAAGAAATCATTGAAATCAAAATGACTTGGATGAATTTTTTTTATTGTAGGGAAAAGACCACCTAAAACTTCCTTAGACTTTAATTGCGATTTTCAACTCTTTCTGGAGCCAATTTTCAAAGTAGAGGGATCTCAAAGTAATTCAATTTCAGATCATTTTTCCTCTCAACCTCAATCTTTAGTGGTGTGTTATTTTAAATGGCTGATTTGTCAGTGTTTTCTTTAACAATTTAAGTAGTGTGGTGTTGTAAGATTGCATTTGCCCGTGTTTACTTGGAATGCAAAAAGTATGATCTGAATCATTTTCATTCTAGAATGACAAAACATGGATAAACAGAAAGTAGCTTTGGGGTAGGGGTGCATCTTGACATCAATGAATCAAAGAATCTAAAGGCTGAAAGGGCCCTTCGGCTATCATCTGGGCAAGCTTCTTAACACCGAACAGTTGAATGCCCCAAACAACTAAAGCAGGTGGCTGTCTATTGCACATATAATATGGAGTTATCACACAAAATACATGTTTCCACAACTCTGGAGAATCTGAATTTTACATCTTCATCACAAATCCTGTCACTGAAGACAGTAATTTTGTTTGTACTCCAGTTCTGAGACCGCATCTCTGCGTAATATCAAATACATTGGGACGGCAGAACTATACCTTTTTAACTCTTTATATCATTAGTGCCTGGTATAAGAAGCACACGATAATGTTTTGTTAATGTTGACAGGACCCACCTATTTTTTAAAATAATAGCTGATAATATTACAAATGCATGGGAACTGTGAGAGAATTATCCCTGTTTCTTTATGTGACTCATTGGTTAAATTAACTGATTATCTAGCTGACAAGTTCTGTGAATCAAGAAAAATAATCACACCTCCTAATGGTGTAACAAAGAAGAACAAACCGTGTCGGATCTATTCCTTTAGCTCTAACCTTTGTGCTCTGTTGCCTGTGCTTAGTTATGCTGGCTCTGCATCTTTGAAAAGAATGTTGCCTATAGCCTGACTATACATAATAGCACTTTCTCAAGGCTCTGACCTGTAAAGGTATAACACTTTTCATTCACGTAGAGAAAGATAAAAGTTGCAGAACAGAAAATAATATTTATCTTGTTGGGGGTTTACAGAAACATCCTGACCAGATGTAGTCAGACAGGTGCAAGAACAAAGGATTATCACATCCCCTCTGGGGTTTGGACAGCACCAAGAAGTTTGCAATAACCAGCTACGTACCCTCCCCTTTGAGTATAAAAGAAGCCTGTATTCTTACTTGGGGTAGATGGTAGTCTGCCATATTCTCCGTCTGTTGGATTTCCAAATAAAGGCACAACTTCTTACCCGAACACCTCTTGATTTATTGGCCTGCCATTCGAAGAACAGTAGGAGCTTGGACTCTGTAACAATGACATTAATTTCTTCATAAATTACTTCAGAGCTTTGTTTTGTTTTCATTTTAATGACTGTTTAAAGGATGAGAAACCAACCTGAGAAAACTGACTACCGAGAAATAGAGGCCTGGACTGCCTGTCTTTGGCCACTTATCAATTATAAATGACATTTTTGGTACCTTTTTCTCCCTTGTCATTGGCTGCTGAGCTACCTTGTAAAGGGAAGAATCACAATGACAATTCAGCAAAATCACAGAACATGGAGAAGGCCAAAGGTATGCAGTTTAGTGTTATCTTTCAGGGGACATATGAGGCCATAAAATTCTAACACCTAATTCCTGTAACAAAGCTTGTAAAAAGAAGAGAAAATAGCACATCATAAATCCAGCCCTCTGCCACCACCTGGAGCAAAAGAGCACTTGGTACAATTTAACTTGTTTTAGTTACAAGGTTAAGAATGTAATTTTTTTTAACATCTTTATTGGAGTATAATTGCTTTACAATGGTGTGTTAGTTTCTGCTTTATAACAAAGTGAATCAGTTATACACATACATATGTTCCCATATCTCTTCCCTCTTGCATCTCCCTCCCTCCCACCCTCCCTATCCCACCCCTCTAGGTGGTCACAAAGCACCTAGCTGATCTCCCTGTGCTATGCAGCTGCTTCCCACTAGCTAGCTATTTTACGTTTGGTAGTGTATATATGTAAGAATGTAATCTTGTGACAAACAGTTCTATAGTCAGGACTAGGCTTCAGTGTCCTTCAGATAATGAGCTTTGTGATAGAAAATTACAGAGGAGTTTTCTCAACCAACCTTCATTCCACTGTATTTATTTCTTTTAAGGCTCTTCTTGAGGTTTTGAAAGAATGTCTGAGATGTAATATTTAAATTTAAATTTGGAAATTTAAAATTTCTAATTATGAGTATATTATAGATATAATAACTACAAATTTATATATAACTACCCATTTATAATATAACTACCAATTTGAAAATAATTTTTTCATAATCAAGCTCACTTTTTAGGTCTTTGCAATTGCAAATGCTTTGAGAGAGAATGCATCAGTTTATGCAGACTAAGTTTGTATTATCTTTATGGTTAACTTAGAATTGCCTGAAGCATTTGCTCTTGTAGATTTGTCTGCTTTTCTATTTTTGCGTCTGGTCTGAAAAGATTTCCAGTCAAAATTTCAGAAATGTATTCCTTTTTCAAAATTTTGAAATCCCTTGAAGTTCTTCCCTTTCAATTCTTAGACTACTTACTCTATCTCAAAAGGGAATCTCATTGTAATTTTATCCATTTCCATGACTTATTTGCCATTTATATCTCCCAAATATTTATCCTCAACTCATATATTTATTTACTCCCAGACTTACATTACAAAAAAAAAAAAATCAAAGACAAACCTCTGGGACATTGACCTCTTTATCGTCTACCCACATAATTCAATCTTCATGTATTCCATATCTGTGAAGGGCACTGTCCCCCACTCAGTTGTACCAGGAGGGAAACCTGGAGCCATTCTTGATACATTTCTCGTCCTAACTTCCCATATCCAATTAATTACTGAGTTCTGTAACACATACTTCCTAAACATTTGTTAATTAGTGTATACTTTCCATCACCATCACCTCTACCATACATTATAGTCTCCCATTATCTCCTTCAGAAGTTACTGAAATAGCCTCTTTTCTTTTATTAATGAACTTGCCTTTTAAAATTAATTAATTTTATTTATTTGGGGCTGCATTGGGTCTTAGTTGTGTCATGTGGGATCTTCACTGCCACGCAGGCTTCTCTCTAGTTGTGGTACATGGGTTTTTTTCCCTCTAGTTGTGGCTCGCGGGTTCCAGGGAGGGTGGGCTCTGTAGTTTGTGGCTTGCAGGCTCTAGTTGAGGCACACGAGCTCAGTAGTTTTGGAGCATGGACTTAGTTGCCCTGCAGCATGTGGGATCTTAGTTACCTGACGAGGGATCGAACCTGCGTCCCCTGCATTGCAGGGCAGATTCTTTACCACTGGACCACCAGGGAAATCCCTGCAATAGCCTCTTAATTGATCTTATACAATCCAGTTTCCATGCTTAAATGGAGAATTATTTGTTCAAATATGAACCTGATCAAATCATCAACATTTGCCATCTCTCCATCTCTCTCTCCCTATCCCCACCATACACACACACACACACACACACACACACAAATCAAAGTTTCAAGTAACAGATCTACCTCAGGCTTAGAATTTTTCTGCCTGTCCCTTTTATCCTCTTTGCTAATTCCATCTACTAACTTTTTATTCCATGTCTTTTCCCCCTACTCCAATTCTGGACTTCTACCTCTCCATTATTCAACTCTTGGCACCTTCTTAGTGCCTTGTTATTTCCCTTACATAATATTGGGCAGGCTGTATTGTAATTGTGTGATTGCTTGCCTGAGTTCTGTAGTATTGGTATAATCCCTTTGAGGGCAGAGATCATGTCCATCTACTTCATTGTAATATACTCAATGACTAATGCACAATATTTATTACATTATTTAACACTTGTTAGGTGCTCAATAAATATCATTAGAATAAATAAATGAGTGAATGAATGAAAAATAATTACATTCAAAATGGCATTTGATTTTTCTACAGGATAAAATAGTGTCCTTAACTTTAGACATGGAATCTCTTTTTAATTAAATCTCTAAGAATATGAGTCATTCACTTCTTCAGTCCTTTGTTTTGTTTTATTTTGTTTATTCTTTTTGTGGTCTTCTGCTTTCAAGAAAATATAGGAAATTGGTTCATCATTTCCTTTGTATAGTTGCTGTCAAATATTTCTCCACTGAAAATCAAAGCTAGCTTTAAATCAAGGTGACATCTTAACTTCTTCCTTAGCCTGCTAATTGTGCACAAGCTTATATGCCTTTTAAAATTAGTGGACTTTATTTTTAGAGCAGTTTTAGGTTTACAGAAAAATTGACCAGAAAGTACACAGAGTTCCTGTATACCTCCTCTGCTTCCTCACAGTTTCCCCTATTAGGAACAAAACTGCATTAGTGTGGCACATTTGTTATAATTAATGAACCAATATTTATACATTATTATTAACTAAAGTTAATAGCTTACATTAGAGTACACTCTGTTCTGTACAGTTCTGTGGATTTTGACAGGTGTATAATGTCATGTATCCACTATTATTTTATCAAACAGAAGAGTTTCACCTCCCTAAAAACCTGTGCTTCATTTGTTTAGTCTTGCTTCCTTTCCTCTCTTTGAGCCCCGGGCAACCACTGATCTTTTTACTGTTTCCATAGTTTTGCCATTTACAGAATTGCATTTAAGTTTTTAATTTCATAAAAACTTTCATATGCTAAAAATTATAGTTTTGAAACACAAAGTGTAGCCCATTTCTTCCCTGGAATAATACAGTACATAGCATTTTCAGGTTGACTTATTTCCCTTTGCAATATGCATTTACAGTCCCTCCATGTCTTTTCAAGGCTCACTACCTTATTGCTTTTAATAAGCAATAATATTGCTGATAAATAATATGGCTGAATAATATTCCATTGTATGTATGTAGGTCAGCTTGTTTATTCATTTGTACATTGAGGGACATCTTTGTTGCTTCCAGAGTTTAGCAGTTATGGATAATGCTTCTATAAGTTGTGTGCAGATTTTTGTGTAGACATAAGATTTCAATCCACTTGAGCAAATATCAAGGAGTGCAATTGCTGAATATTATGGTGAAGTATCAATATAGTGCAAGGAACTGCCAAACTTGTTTTAAAAAGTGGCTGTACCATTTTGCATTCCTACCAGCAATGAATGAGAGTTCCTGTTACTCCACATCCTCTTCAGCATTTGGTGTTGTCAATGTTCTGGATTTTAGCCATTCTAATAGGTGTGTTGTGGTATCTTATTTTGTTTTAACTTGCAATTCCTTAATGGCATATGATGTTAAGGATCTTTTCATATGCTTATTTGCCACCTTTATATCTTCTTTGGTGAGGTGTCTATTCAGATATTTTGCCCATTTTTTTTTTTTTTTTTTGCGGTACGCGGGCCTCTCACTGTTGTGGCCTCTCCCGTTGCGGGGCACAGGCTCCGGATGCGCAGGCTCAGCGGCCATGGCTCACGGGCCCAGCTGCTCCGCGGCATATGGGATCCTCCCGGACCGGGGCACGAACCCGTATCCCCTGCATCGGCAGGCGGACTCTCAACCACTGCGCCACCAGGGAGGCCCTGCCCATTTTTAAATTGAAATTTTTTATTGTTGTTGAGTTGTAAGAGTCATTTGTGTATTTTGGATACAAGTCCTTTATCAGATTCATGTTTTACAAAGATTTTCTCCCAATATTTGGCTTGTATTTTCATTCTCTTAAGGGTGTCGTTCAAAGAGCAAAATTTTTTAATTGAAGTGAAGTTTAACTTATTCATTTCTTTCATGGATCATACCTTTGGTGTTGTACCTAGAATGTAAAATAGATAGCTATTGGGAAGCAGCCACATAGCACAGGGAGATCAGCTCGGTACTTTGTGACCACCTAGAGGGGTGGGATAGGGAGGGTGGGAGGGAGACGAAAGAGGGAGAGGATATGGGGATATATGTATATGTATAGCTGATTCACTTTGCTACAAAGCAAAAACTAACACACCATTGTAAAGCAATTATACTCCAATAAAGATGTTAAAAAAAAAAAGGTCACCTAGATTTTTCTCCTATGTTATCTTCTAGGAGTTGTAAAGTTTTGCATTTTACATTTAGACCTGTGATTCATTTTGTTTTCTTGTTGTGAAATATATAAGATCTGTGTCTAGATTCATTTTTTTGAATGTGGATGTCCAGTTCTTTCAGCACTTTTTGTTAAAAAGACTATCCTTCTCCATTGAATTGCTTTTGTTTTTTTGGTAAAATCAGTTGACTATATTGGTCAACTACTTCTGGCTCTCCACTCTGTTCCATTGATGTATTTTTCTTTTCTTTTGTCAGTGCCGCACTGCCTTGATTACTGGAGCTTTATAGTAAATCTTGAAGTTGGGTAGTGTCAGTCTTCCAACTTTGTTCTTCAATAATGTGTTGGCTGTTCTGGGTCTTTTGCCTTTTCATATAAAGTATAGAGTCATTTGTTAATACCATAAAATAACATGCTTGGATTTTGATTGGAGTAGTGTTGAATCTGTAGATCAGGTTGGAAAGAATTGACATCTTTACAAGGAGTTGATCTGATGTCTTGAATTCAATTTCTTAATAGATTTATGCCTTGTCTTCCCTTTGAGGAATAAAGTCATGTATGAAGGAACTATAATATCTAGACAGGAAAGGATTTTTTAAAGATTTAATAAACTTTCATCTTTAGAACAACTTTAGATTTGTAGAGTAATTGGAAGATAATACACAGAGTTTTGCAAAGTGAAATATAGATTTTAATGTAATGATAAAAGGAATATACCATTTGCTAAATACATATAATTATATAAGATCAATTCTATGTACTTGATTCAACAGTTTCAAAGTACTTTTTGACCTTTCAAATTATATTTGTGATATCAATTATACTTAGGGAACTTCATATCCTTTTCCTATATATATTTCTTCAATTAGTTCTTTTACTCATTTTAACTTTTTAAAATAAAATTAAAGGCACACATCTAACTAGATTGTATACAAAAGACTTTCAATACTGGTTTTTGTAGAGCATATGCTAAAAAAGATTAAAAGATCAAATGGAAACATTCTCCTCTAACTAGGAATCTTTATAGTAAAATGTTCTTCTTTATAAAGAAGTCTATAAAATTTACAGTCTCCTAGATATAAAATTAAATTCCTTTTCCAATATAACCATATCTAGCTTTCTTCTCAAAATAATGCTGCCACTGGAGGTGAATCAAATGAAAATTATCTTTAATAAGATTTCTTTCAAAGTACTATAGTATATTACACTGAAATGCATGCTGAATAGGAAAAAATGAGTTATTTTTATACCTTGAAATAAAATTTTAATTTTCAATTTCAATTTTTAAAAATGTAGTTATCTTTGGTTATCCTTTGTCCTAAGAATTTGATGCATTTCAGTATTAGTCCTTCTTTATAATTAAAATTTTTGTTTATGAAAAATGCTTCTATGTTTGCTGTATTTTATAGGTGAAGTTTGTGACGTATTTAAGTGACATATAAAAGTAGATGCTTAGGGCTTCCCTGGTGGCGCAGTGGTTGAGAGTCCGCCTGCTGATGCAGGGGATGTGGGTCCGTGCCCCAGTCCCGGAAGATCCCACATGCCGTGGAGCGGCTGGGCCCGTGAGCCATGGCCGCGGAGCCTGCGCGTCCAGAGCCTGTGATCCACAACGGGAGAGGCCACAACAGTGAAAGGCCCGTGTATCGCACAAAAAAAAAAAAAAAAGAATGGTGGTCTGTATGCATCATTTCGTGTACTCCCGAAACAAAGACAAAAATCATGGTAAAGTTTCATATTAAAAATACCTAGGGCCTCATATTCTTATGGAATCCCAGTATGCAAAATTAAATTTTATTTTCTCCTGTTAAAAAATAAGTAAAATTGAAAAAGATATTGAGATAACCTCAGTTCTTTTGGAAAACCATTCTCTCCATTAATTAATGTTAATGTATGATACAATTTCATTTCCAGGAATCTCTAACAAAAATCAATCCATAAAATTCTTGGACAACTGCATAGCTATATGTCATGTGAAAATTCTTAAAGGCCAGAGGATGTTAATCATATCTTAATTTCTACTGGTCTTGATTGTAATGTCATCAAGGGGGTTACCTCAGAGGTCAGAAAACAACTGACCATTTTTTAAGGCTTTCTTCCTTAAATTCTCTATATTAAAAATGACTTGTTTTGGTGTATCTAACAGAAAACCCAAATAATAATGGCTTAGGTATAAGATATTTTTCTCCACATAAAAGAAATCCAGAAGCCAACAATAAAAGAAATATTGGCTCCACATTGTCACAAAGGGTCCTACTTCTTTCTTGCCACCCTTTTTTCTTTAGGAGAGATGTTAGAAATCCACCTATCCCATCCACAATTCAGAGTCAAAGAAGGGAAAATGCAAAAGGAGGCATACCAGCAGACTCAGACACTAACCAGCTGTCACAGGAGTCCTTCCCAACAATTTGACTTAAAAAAAATCATTATCCAGAATTGTTTCACACAACCACTCCTAAGTGCCAGGTAATCTGGGAAATGCAGTTTTATATAATTAAATACTGGAACATCTCTAAGAAAACTGGGGTTCTTTAATGAGAAGAAACAGTGCAGACCATACTACAATCAGACATTTTTGTTTAATCACTATTAATCAGTATTATGTACTCTTAAGGGCTGAAAATTATTGCTTCAAAATTCATATGTTTAAGTCCTAACCCGCAGAATCTCAGAATGTGACTGTATTTGGAGAAGGATATTAAAAGGGATAATTAAGTAAAAATGAGGTTATTAGGGTATGCTCTAATCCAATATTACTGGTGTCTTCATAAGAAGAGGAAATTAGGACGCAGACACTCACATAGAAAAAATCATGTCAGAACAAATGGAGACAACAGCTATCTACAAGCCACGAGAGAGGCCTAGGATGAAATCAACCCTGCAGACACCTTGATCTCAGACCTGTAGGCTCTATAATTGTAAGAAATAAATTTCTGTTGTTTAAGCCAGCCAATATGTGGTACTTTGTTACGGTAGCCTTATCAAACTAAGAGGTCTACTAAAACAAAATCCATATCGAAGACTATAACTTCAAAAAGGACAGTATCCTATAATCCTGACTCCAGAAAAAAAACTCAATGAGAAGGGTTCTGTGTATACATTCCGAAGTTTATTTTTCTAACGTGCACATTGTAATTTTAAAAATAGAAATGGGACCAAGCCATGCATATTTCAACTGCTTGCCTGACATTTCATTATTTAATTATGTTTAAACCTTAGTTATGTATCTATCCCCTATTCTCATGCGTGTGTGTTTTTTTGTTGATTGCAAGGTTTTGTGTTTTATATTTATACATTTTATGTATTTTTATTTATTTATTTTTTTATTTTATTTTATTTTATTTTATTTCTTCTTAGATTTTTTTTTTACATATTTAATCAGTTATACATATACATATGTTCCCATATCCCCTCCCTTTTGCGTCTCCTTCCCACCCTCCCTATCCCACCCCTCCAGGTGGTCACAAAGCACCGAGCTGATCTCCCTGTGCTATGCGGCTGCTTCCCACTAGCTATCTACCTTACGTTTGGTAGTGTATATATGTCCATGCCGCTCTTTCACTTTGTCACAGTTTACCCTTCCCCCTCCCCATATCCTCAAGTCCATTCTCTAGTAGGTCTCTGTCTTTATTCCTGTCTTACCCCTATGTTCTTCATGACATTTTTTTCTTAAATTCCATATATATGTGTCAGCATACAGTATTTGTCTTTCTCTTTCTGACTTACTTCACTCTGTATGACAGACTCTAGGTCCATCCACCTCATTACAAATAGCTCAATTTCATTTCTTTTTATGGCTGAGTAATATTCCATTGTATATATGTGCCACATCTTCTTTACCCATTCATCCGATGATGAACACTTAGGTTGTTTCCATCTCCGGGCTATTGTAAATGGGGCTGCTATGAATATTTTGGTACATGTCTCTTTTTGAATTATGGTTTTCTCAGGGTATATGCCTAGTAGTGGGATTGCTGGGTCATATGGTAGTTCTATTTGTAGTTTTTTAAGGAACCTCCATACCGTTCTCCATAGTGGCTGTACCAATTCACATTCCCACCAGCAGTGCAAGAGTGTTCCCTTTTTTCCACACCCTCTCCAGCATTTATTGTTTCTAGATTTTTTGATGATGGCCATTCTGACTGGTGTGAGATGATATCTCATTGTAGTTTTGATTTGCATTTCTCTAATGAGTAAAGATGTTGAGCATCCTTTCATGTGTTTGTTGGCAGTCTATATATCTTCTGTGGAGAAATGTCTATTTAGGTCTTCTGCCCATTTTTGGATTGGGTTGTTTGTTTTTTTGTTATTGAGCTGCATGAGCTGCTTATAAATTTTGGAGATTAATCCTTTGTCAGTTGCTTCATTTGCAAATATTTTCTCCCATTCTGAGGGTTGTCTTTTCGTCTTGTTTATGGTTTCCTTTGCTGTGCAAAAGCTTTTAAGTTTCATTAGGTCCCATGTGTTTATTTTTGTCTTTATTTCCATTTCTCTAGGAGGTGGGTCAAAAAGTATCTTGCTATGATTTATGTCATAGAGTGTTCTGCCTATGTTTTCCTCTAAGAGTTTGATAGTGTCTGACCTTACATTTAGGTCTTTAATCCATTTTGAGCTTATTTTTGTGTATGGTGTTAGGGAGTGATCTAATCTCATACTTTTACATGTCCCTGTCCCGTTTTCCCAGCACCACTTATTGAAGAGACTGTCCTTTCTCCGCTGCACATTCCTGCCTCCTTTATCAAAGATAAGGTGACCATATGTGCTTGGGTTTATCTCTGAGCTTTCTATCCTGTTCCATTGATCTATCTTTCTGTTTTTGTGCCAGTACCATACTGTCTTGATTACTGTAGCTTTGTAGTATACTCTGAAGTCAGGAAGCCTGATTCCTCGAGCTCCATTTTTCGTTCTCAAGATTGCTTTGGCTATTCGGGGTCTTTTGTGTTTCCATACAAATTGTGAAATTTTTTGTTCTACTTCTGTGAAAAATGCCAGTGGTAATTTGATAGGGATTGCATTGAATCTGTAGATTGCTTTGGGTAGTAGAGTCATTTTCACAATATTGATTCTTCCAATCCAAGAACATGGTACATCTCTCCATTTATTTGTATCATCTTTAATTTTTTTCATCAGTGTCTTATAATTTTCTGCATACAGGTCTTTTGTCTTCTTAGGTAGGTTTATTCCTAGATATTTTATTCTTTTTGTTGCAATGGTAAACGGGAGTGTTTCATTGATTTCACTTTCAGATTTTTCATCATTAGTGTATAAGAATGCCAGAGATTTCTGTGCATTAATTTTGTATCCTGCTACTTTACCAAATTCATTGATTAGCTCTAGTAGTTTTCTGGTAGCATCTTTAGGATTCTCTATGTATAGTATCATGTCATCTGCAAACAGTGACAGCTTTACTTCTTCTTTTCCGATTTGGATTCCTTTTATATCATTTTCTTCCCTGATTGCTATGGCTAAAACTTCCAAAACTATGTTGAATAAGAGTGGTGAGAGTGGGCAACCTTGTCTTGTTCCTGATCTTAGTGCAAATGGTTTCAGTTTTTCACCATTGAGGACGATGCTGGCTGTGGGTTTGTCATATATGGCCTTTATTATGTTGAGGAAAGTTCCCTCTATGCCTACTTTCTGCAGGGTTTTTATCATAAATGGGTGTTGAATTTTGTCGAAAGCTTTCTCTGCATCTATTGAGATGATCATATGGTTTTTCTCCTTCAATTTGTTAATATGGTGTATCACATTGATTGATTTGCGTATATTGAAGAATCCTTGCATTCCTGGAATAAACCCCACTTGATCATGGTGTATGATCCTTTTAATGTGCTGTTGGATTCTGTTTGCTAGTATTTTGTTGAGGATTTTTGCATCTATGTTCATCAGTGATATTGGCCTGTAGTTTTCTTTCTTTGTGACATCCTTGTCTGGTTTTGGTATCAAGGTGATGGTGGCCTCGTAGAATGTGTTTGGGAGTGTTCCTCCCTCTGCTCTATTTTGGAAGATTTTGAGAAGGATAGGTGTTAGCTCTTCTCTAAATGCTTGATAGAATTCGCCTGTGAAGCCATCTGGTCCTGGGCTTTTGTTTGTTGGAAGATTTTTTATCACAGTTTCAATTTCAGTGCTTGTGATTGGTCTATTCATATTTTCTATTTCTTCCTGAGTCAGTCTTGGCAGGTTGTGCATTTCTAAGAATTTGTCCATTTCTTCCAGGTTGTCCATTTTATTGGCATAGAGTTGCTTATAGTAATCTCTCATTATCTTTTGTATTTCTGCAGTGTCAGTTGTTACTTCTCCTTTTTCATTTCTAACTCTATTGATTTGAGTCTTCTCCCTTTTTTTCTTGATGAGTCTGGCTATGGTTTATCAAGTTTGTTTATCTTCTCAAAGAACCAGCTTTTAGTTTTATTGATCTTTGCTATCGTTTCCTTCGTTTCTTTTTCATTTATTTCTGATCTGATTTTTATGATTTCTTTCCTTCTGCTAACTTTGGGATGTTTTTGTTCTTGTTTCTCTAATTGCTTTAGGTGCAAGGTTAGGTTGTTTATTTGAGATGTTTCCTGTTTCTTAAGGTGGGATTGTATTGCTATAAACTTCCCTCTTAGAACTGCTTTTGCTGCATCCCATAGGTTTTGGGCCGTCGTGTCTCCATTGTCATTTGTTTCTAGGTATTTTTTGATTTCCTCTTTGATTTCTTCAGTGATCACTTCGTTATTAAGTAGTGTATTGTTTAGCCTCCATGTGTCTGTATTTTTTACAGCTCTTTTCCTGTAATTGATATCTAGTCTCATAGCATTGTGGTCGGAAAAGATACTTGATACAATTTCAATTTTCTTAAATTTACCAAGGCTTGATTTGTGACCCAAGATAGGATCTATCCTGGAGAATGTTCCATGAGCACTTGGGAAAAACGTTTATTCTGTTGTTTTTGGATGGAATGTCCTATAAATATCAATTAAGTCCATCTTGTTTAATGTATCATTTAAAGCTTGTGTTTCCTTATTTATTTTCATCTTGGATGATCTGTCCATTGGTGAAAGTGGGGTGTTAAAGTCCCCTACTATGATTGTGTTACTGTCGATTTCTCCTTTTATGGCTGTTAGTATTTGCCTTATGTATTGAGGTGCTCCTATGTTGGGTGCATAAATATTTACAATTGTTATATCTTCTTCTTGGATCGATCCCTTGATCATTATGTAGTGTCCTTCTTTGTCTCTTCTATTAGTCTTTATTTTAAAGTCTATTTTGTCTGATATGAGAATTGCTACTCCAGCTTTCTTTTGGTTTCCATTTGCATGGAATATCTTTTTCCATCCCCTTAATTTCAGTCTGTATGTGTCTCTAGGTCTGAAGTGGGTCTCTTCTAGACAGCATATATATGGGTCTTGTTTTTGTATCCATTCAGCCAATCTGTGTCTTTTGGTGGGAGCATTTAGTCCATTTACATTTAAGGTAATTAGCGATATGTATGTTCCTATTCCCATTTTCTTAATTGTTTTGGGTTCGTTATTGTAGGTCTTTTCCTTCTGTTGTGTTTCTTGCCTAGAGAAGTTCCTTTAGCATTTGTTGTAAAGCTGGTTTGGTGGTGCTGAACTCTCTCAGCTTTTGCTTGTCTGTAAAGGTTTTAATTTCTCCATCAAATCTGAATGAGATCCTTGCTGGGTAGACTAATCTTGGTTGCAGGTTTTTCTCCTTCATCACTTGAATTATGTCCTGCCACTCCCTTCTGGCTTGTAGAGTTTCTGCTGAGAGATCAGCTGTTATCCTGATGGGGATTCCCTTGTGTGTTATTTGTTGTTTTTGCCTTGCTGCTTTTAATATGATTTCTTTGTGTTTAATTTTTGACAGTTTGATTAATATGTGTCTTGGCGTATTTCTCCTTGGATTTATTCTGTATGGGACTCTCTGTGCCTCCTGGACTTGATTAACTATTTCCTTTCCCATATTAGGGAAGTTTTCAACTATAATCTCTTCAAATATTTTCTCAGTCCCTTTCTTTTTCTCTTCTTCTTCTGGAACCCCTATAATTCGAATGTTGGTGCGTTTAATGTTGTCCCAGAGGTCTCTGAGACTGTCCTCTGTTCTTTTCATTCTTTTTTCTTTATTTTGCTCTGCAGCAGTTATTTCCACTATTTTATCTTCCAGGTCACTTATCCATTCTTCTGCCTCAGTTATTCTGCTATTGATCCCATCTAGAGTATTTTTTATTTCATTTATTGTGTTTTTAATCGATGCTTGATTCATCTTTAGTTCTTCTAGGTCCTTGTTAACTGTTTCTTGCATTTTGTCTATTCTATTTCCAAGATTATGGATCTTGGAAGTAGAATCTTGGATCATCTTTACCATCATAATTCTGAATTCTTTTTCAGGTAGACTGCCTATTACCTCTTCGTTTGTTAGGTCTGGTGGGTTTTTATCTTGCTCCTTCTCCTGCTGTGTGTTTTTCTGTCTTCTCATTTTTCTTATGTTACTGTGTTTGGGGTCTCCTTTTTGCAGGCTGCAGGTTCGTAGTTCTCATTGTTTTTGGTGTCTGTCCCCAGTGGCTAAGGTTGGTTTAGTGGGTTGTGTAGGCTTCCTGGTGGAGGGGACTAGTGCCTGTGTTCTGGTGGATGAGGCTGGATCTTGTCTTTCTGGTGGGCAGGTCCACGTCTGGTGGTGTGTTTTGCGGTGTCTGCGGACTTTTTATGATTTTAGGCCACCTCTCTGCTAATGGGTGGCGTTGTGTTCCTGTCTTGCTAGTTGTTTGGCATAGGGTGTCCTGCACTGTAGCTTGCTGGTCGTTGAGTGAAGCTGGGTGCTGCTGTTGAGATGGAGATCTCTGGAAGATTTTTGCCGTTTGATATTATGTGGAGCTGGGAGGTCTCTTGTGGACCAGTGTCCTGAAGTTGTTTCTCCCACCTCAGAGGCACAGCACTGACACCTGGCTCCTCAATTTGGGATGATTTGTTGTCTATTCATGTATTCCACAGATGCAGGGTACATCAAGTTGATTGTGGAGCTTTAATCCGCTGCTTCTGAGGCTGCTGGGAGAGGTTTCCCTTTCTCTTCTTTGTTCTCACAGCTTGGGTCTCAGCTTTGGATTTGGCCCCGCCTCTGCGTGTAGGTCGCTGGAGGGCGTCTGTTCTTCGCTGAGACAGGACAGGGTTAAAGGAGCAGCCGCTTCGGGGACTCTTGCTCACTCAGGCCGGGCGGGAGGGAGGGGCACGGAGTGCGGGGCGAGTCTGCAGTGGTAGAGGTCGGCGTGACGTTGCACCAGCCCGAGCCGCGCCGTGCGTTCTCCCAAGGAAGCCGCCCCTGGACCCCGGGACGCCGGCAGTGGCGGGCTGCACAGGCTCCCGGAAGGGCGGTGTGGACAGTGACCTGCACTCACACACAGGCTTCTTGGCGGCGGCAGCAGCAGCCCCAGCGTCCCACGCCCGTCACTGGGCTCCGCGCTTTCAGTCGCGACTCGCGCCCGTCTGTGGAGCCCCTTTAAGCAGCGCTCTTAATCCCCTCTCCTCGCGCACCAGGAAACCAAGGGGGAAGAAAAAGTCTCTTGTCTCTTCAGCAGCTCCAGAGTTTTCCCGGACTCCCTCCCGGCTAGCTGTGGCGCATTAGCCCCCTTTAGGCTGAGTTCTCGCCGCCAGCCCCAGTCCTCTCCCTGCGCTCTGACCGAAGCCCGAGCCTCAGCTTCCAGCATCGCCCGGCCGGCGGGCGAGCAGACAAGCCTCTCGGGCTGGTGAGTGCCGCTCGGCACCGATCCTCTGTGCGGGGATCTCTCCGCTTTGCCCTACCCAGGTATGTGGGGAGTTTCTTGCCTTTTGGGAGGTCTGGGGTCTTCTGCCAGCTTTCAGTAGGTGTTCTGTAGGAGTTGTTCCACGTGTAGCTGTATTTCTGGTGTATCCGTGGGGAGGAGGGTGATCTCCGCGTCTTACTCTTCCACCATCTTACCCGGAAGTCCATTTTATGTATTTTTGTTTTGTTTCATTGTTACAAAAGAATGCTGCAATAGCTTTATAAACGTTTTGAGATTCTCTTTTATTCAGGGTAAATTCTTAGAACTATAATTTTTTTTTTTGCGGTACGCGGGCCCCCCACCGCCGCGGCCTCTCTCGTTGCAGAGCACAGGCTCCAGACGCACAGGCTCAGCGGCCATGGCCCATGGGCCCAGCCGCTCCGTGGCATGTAGGATCTTCCCGGACCGGGGCATGAACCCGTGTTCCCTGCATCGGCAGGCAGACGCTCTACCACTGTGCCACCAGGGAAGCCCAGAACTATCATTTTTATGTCTAACAGTTGGGGCCCACAATAAATGAAAGTGTCTACCTTTCACTTACTCTCAGCGTCTTTGAGTGCTATCAACTTATTTAATCATTGACATTCAGGTAAGGAGAGGAAAAATGACATTTAATCATTGTTATACTCTGAATTAATTATTAAGTGAGTTTTGCAGGGGAAACTACTTTTAATTCTAGCAGATTATGTTTAACTATCCTGTATAATCTAATGCTTACATCCTGACCACATTGTTAATAGAAGGGTTTTTCATGCTCATCTGCTATTGCAACTTTAAAAATTGTTATTATCATATTTAATTATCCATTTGTACAAAATATTTGAGTGATTGGTGAATTTATCAGACCACATTAAAGAAATAGAAAAGCCAACAAATATTTATTGAGAGTCTCTGTCAAAATCATTATGTGGCCACCACAACAATTTGAAATCTAAATAAAAATAAGTCACACCTCCTCTAAAAAAGCAAATAATACAATTCAGTGCATTGAGAATGAATACAATCAATATGAAATGCTACAGGTATATTAAAAACAGAATACTCCCAGGATGATCAAAGACAACTTGATTAAGTACTTGAAGAATGAACTTAAAAATTTTCTCAAGTACTGGCTAAAAATTCTCCCCTCTTCTGCTCCTAGGACTCATTTTCAATACAGGGATTATGAAAAGAAGCATGGGACTGACAGTTGAGGAGAGACTTCTATAGAAAAAATACTTTTATAAAAAAAAGGCAGAAGCAAAGTAAGGAAATTATTAATTGGCTATAGCTTAAAGCCAAATTGGCTGTTTGTGATTGGTGGTCGTTCGGTTTCAATTTCATAACCTTGAAGCAATTACAGACCTAGATTTTGGTTTGCTTACATTGGCCACCACAGCACTGAGCAAGTGATTGACAGGCAGGATTAGAATTTCAGGCTTTGGCTGTGGGTTCAATGTGCAGAGCCAAGAATCAGTAATCTGAAAAGATTTGTTTTGCAATAAACTATTTTCCACAGTGGGCTAGAAAGAATTAGGCAGATAGTCATATCTATTAAAAAATTATCCCTGCATGTAACTTGAAACATCGATATCAAAATAAAGTTTTAAAAATTCATGTGTGTATGTGTGTACATGCATGTGTGTACAGTGTTTTAATGGGATCATTTTTTTTATTGTAACCCAGTTTATTAATCTGTAGGGAAGTCTCCCTGAGGAGAATACATTTGAGCTCTGTGCATTGGAAAATTCAGCAGATTGGGGAAAAAATCAATGCTTTCTACCTCTAAGGCTTGTCACCATTTCATCTACCACTTATTGGGGGAATAAAGATTACCATTAAACTTTACCATCTATCCGTCACTACCCTTGGAACGGGTTGATTAAAGTTTGGGCAGTGTGAAATTGCTACACATCTATCTGTCTATGAATTTTTGTGTGAAGAATTGAAAAAATAAGAAAGGTTATTATAAGATATGACCTGGTTGATATGATTTCTAGGCATTGAAACTGTTTTAGCCATAGTGATAATCATAAAAAATTAGATTCTTCTTGTGTGGTCTTGAAAGTATCAGAAAAATTCTATCAAGATTCACCAAAGATGTTGATAAACATGCAAGTAACTTGTACAAAATAAAATGAGGTGAAATAGGATGCTGTAAACAGGCCAGTAGTTTATCTGGCAAGAGAAAAAAGTTGAAGAAAACAGGAACAAAGTGTATAATTGCTTATAAGATAGTTCATAGAGTCTACTATAATATGAAATTTTGATAACATTAAATCTTCGAAAAGCTATTATATTACCTGAATAAACTGAGGTATATTTAGTGTTATTTAGTGCACCCGGGAGGAAAGTTATCACAAGGTATCAGAAGAGATGTATTAAGTTGTTGATGTTATAACTGATGTGCTACTAATATAAAATAGACATAGTGTTAAAAGCAAGCAAACAAAGCATTCTTAAAACACACACAGTTTGCTAAGTCTGAACCCAATCTGAGGGTGAGTACCTTGGATTCCCTCCCAGATGGAGGCGTAGGACTTCATTCAGACCTCTGATGTACTGTGGGAAAAATACAAAGTTATGGCCCAAACCCCCATACTTTAGACAGACCTATCACTCTGGAAAGACTGCTATGAAAAAAACTCTAGGTATACTTTAGAATCGCCTATCCTTATTTTCCTGTTTCATTCCTCAAAGACCTATACTTCCCTCTTCTCCTACCTTTTCTAATATCCACAGTTTCTTAGCATACTCTCTGTTTCTCTGTCTCCCTCTAGATAAGTAAATCATTCAGTGGAGCCCTAGCTGCTCCACTGTGTGTGTGGCTTTTGCAAAACCACAAATGGAACTTCAGGGTAGCACATGGTCCTAATATTTCCCCTAGAAGGACATGGATGTTCCAATGGAATGACACATGAGTTTAATTTATACCAGGAAGTACAGCTTTCTTTAGGAAAATTTAAATATGCTTGTCTTTCTAAAACTAATATAAAACTTTATGTACTTGAAATAAAAAATAGTTAAGGGAAATGAACAATAGATACATCTATATGCAAATACAATGTTTTTTGTAATTTCTTTTAAAAAATTATTGAAGAATATTTGATTGACAATGTTGTGTTAATTTCTGCTGTACCGCAAAGTGACTCAGTCCTACATATATATAGTCTTTTTCATATTTTTTTCCATTATGGTTTATCACAGGTTTTTGAATATCTTTCCCTGTGCTATAAAGTAAGACCTTGTTGTTTATCCATCCTATATATACTAGTTTGCATCTGCAAATTCCAAACTCCCAATCCTTCCCTCCCCACCTTGGCAACCACAAGTCTATTCTCTGTGTCTTTGAGTCTTTTTCTGTTTTGTAGATATGTTCATTTGTTAAAATACAGTTTTTTTCTTGCACTATTGTTTTAATGTGACTGACATGACTAAAATTACAAAACGAAAAGTATATTAAGGTAAAATATTTGTAGGAATTATAATAGAGAAAACATTATCCTATATTTTTATTTCAAATTAGGTAATTAAAATATTAACAAATTACATAGGCATATGACATAAAATGACTGTTTCCACAAGAATAGATACAACTAGTATGAAATACAGTGAAATATATATAAGAACCAGAGTTTAAGAAAGCACAAGATAAAAGAAAAACAAAGCTCTGATTAAACAAATTAAAATGTAGAATAATAATACTATCTGCTTACCAGGTTTCGCTGAAATTTTTATAATCATATATAACTGTTGGTAGGTAAATAGTAATAACTCTTTTGGAGAGTGGTTTGGAAATATGCTATAAGAATTGGAAAATATTCTTTCTGATTACTTGGTTATAGATGTGAACATTTAGGGGAAAATTCTAAATAGAAAAACTTTACTCATAAATATGTTTATTACACTATTATTTACAATGAGAAAAAAACTTGAATGTGTAATAATAAAGAATGGATATTAACATGATGGGATTTTTGCGGCCTTTCAACTACTAAATTTGTTGGTAATATAACAAGGCAGCCTCCTCAATTATCTCCTCAGTCGAAACATGTCAGATCCTTTCTCCACTGACTAATGAAATCTTTGAAGAGTCTGGAAGGCATGAATTGTAACAAACAACACAGTAGAAAATTTTCAAAATATTTTTCCATTTTATTCACTCTTCTGCTCCCTAAATTCTCTCTGATATGCAGAAGGCCTGCCCTATCTTACCCTGATCGTCCTTCCCCCTCACAATTTATCACTGTTCTTTTCTTCTGCTCTTAGCTCACACACTTCTTTCATAAATCTAATCTCCTGTAAACTATCCAATCAGAACCACAGAAGCCTATCTATGCAAACACAGAAAAGAGTGAGAGTTCTCAGTATTTATCTTTTAATATTTTCATTTCCATCACAGAATTGTGAACTACCTTAGTCTAAACCTGAAAACCAAGGTAACAAACTAGAAGTATGCTGTGGTCTTATTTCACATAGAAATAAGTTAAAAGTACTATTTCACTTCTAATATTAAAACTAAACATATTCTTATATGTAAAGTGAAGTAGAGGTTACACGTAGCCTTTCATAGATTGCCAGGATGCTTTGGTTTTAAAACATGGAGAATAATAAATTGAACAATTTTTTGTATTTTTATTAAAATAAAAAGTATAAAAATCTAAGGTTATACAATTAAGTTTTTACAAATAATCTTAGAAAATTAGTTTGTAAAAAATATAAAATTAAGTTTGCTCTTAATAACATAGGTAGAAATTAAAATATATAAAACAAAGGAAGTATTTTAAGAACTGGAAGAAAAAGGAGGAATGACTGATTTAGGATAGGGGAAAAACTTCTTAAACAAGAAAAGGACTATTACCAGTGATGGGTATGTTAGACCAGTAAAATAACAAATATGAGGATAATTATTAAAGCAAATATCAGACTGAAAAGTTTCTCGGGACCAATATCACTGATAATGGTTTAGTATGCTGCGCAAGTGAAAATTCTTACAGATTAACAAGAAACATCCTAACACCCCATGTGCATAAGCAGACAGTTCTTAGAAAGAAATGCAAATTACTTAATTAAATAAAAATTGTTCATTCTCATGAATTAAAAAATGTTTAAAGATACTTTTCCAATTGTCTAGTATAGTTTGTGAATATAATAAATAGATGAATATAATTGAATAATGAATAATGAATGAATAATGGATATTTTATATGTCCTTGAGATATTAAAAATGAGATATTATGCAACCAGTTTTAATGACCTGCAGTTTAAATACTATTCATAAACAGAAAAATTTACATGAAGGTATTATTTGAATCTACAATGTTAACTGTTAAGAGAAATATGGATCAAGAACAAGAATATTCTCCAATTCCTTTAGAGATTTTTCCTAAAACAAGTTCTCATAACCTCACTTCTAGTTTAAATTATAAGATTTGACTATTTTCTTCTTAGATAAACTCAATGAATAATACTTTAATTCAACTGTATCCAAAGTAAACCACCAACTATATCATATATGATAATCTTTGACAGTCTTTATAAATCCTCTCAACCTGCTGTATGTGTAACTTTAGATTTATCAGGTTATTAAAATAATCTGTTAGTTAATTTATCTCTTCCTCACCCCATACTCTTTTAATTAAACACACTATTTGTTTATGAGCATACCCACCCTCTAAGCTGATCTCCTCCAGCTGTTTTCTCACATGCCTGCACCTAATGCCTGAGTAAAGTAGCCATGTGAAAAGTGTTCACAGGGTGAACTGTGCTCTGCCTGTCAAGAAAGGCACTGAGAAATTTATAGAGAACAGTGTAGCCCAGGAACGGGTCAGGAACTGAGATGGATTCTACACAGGAGTCTTAACTTATCTCTGTTTTGGTCTGGTCATCCTGCTCTATATACACAGAGATAATAACATGTCATTGAAAGTTTTCCTGAATGGTCTCACCAATTTCCCATTCAAAATCAACTACTGAATCATAAAAGTTTAAGTCACATTAGGACAAGAATATAATGTAGAATGGGGGCCCACACTCAGATGATATAGATACATATCAGGAAATAAATGGGAATTATACTAAATTTAATAATGTCTGATACATAAAACTATTAATAGAAAATATGAATATCATTATTTTTTAAACACAGGAGATAAGTAGGTAGTGTTGATTCTGAAGGCAAACAGTTCAAATGTTCCTATATAAATACTAACAAGGGACTCGGAAAAAAGCTGGAAGAATACCAAAAAAATAGTATAAATTATTTACAATCAATAAAGAACTTAGTGAGAGATAAAAATAGAACTACCATAGGATCCAGCAATTCTAATCCTAGGTATTTATCTGAGAAAAACCAAAATACTTATCTAAAAAGATATATGCCTCCTGATGTATTAGCATTAGCATTATTTACAATAGCTAAGATATGGAAGCAACCTAAGTGCCTCTTGACAGATGAATGGATAAAGAAGCAGTGGTATACACACACACACACACACACACACACACACACACACACATATCTGCAATACCCCAGAGATATTGCAGGTCAGTTCCAGATCACCGCAATAAAGCAAATATAGCAATGAAGCAAGCCAAACAAATTTTTTGGTTGCCCAGTGCATATAAAAGTTACATTTACACCATACTGTAGTCTATTAAGTGTGCAATATAATTATATCTAAACAAACAATGTATATACCTTAATTTAAACAATACTTTATTGCTAAAAAATGCTAACCATCATATGAGCCTTCAGCAAGTTGTAACCTTTTTGCTGGTGGGAGGTCTTGCCTCTCTGTTGATAGCTACTGACTGATCATGATTATGGTTGCTGAAGGCTGGGGTGGCTGTAGAAATTTTTTAAAATAAGTCAGCAATAAAGTTTGCTATATTGATTGGCTCTTCCTTTCAGGAATGATTTTTCTGTAGCATGCAGTGCTGTTTGATAGCATTTTACCCACAATAGAATGTCTTTCAATATTAGCCAATCCTCTCAAACCCTGCCACTGTTTTATCAACTAAGTTTATGTAATATTCTAAATCCTTTGTTGTCATTTCAACAGTCTTCACAGAATCTTCACTAGGAGTAGGTTCCATCTCAAGAAACTACTTTCTTTGTTCATCCATAACAAGCAACTCCTCATCCCTTAAAGTTTTAGCATTACATTGCAGCAAATCAGTCACATCTTCAGGCTCCACTTCTAGTTCTCACTCTCTTATTATTTCCACCACATCTGCAGTTACTTCCTCCAGTCAAGTCACCCATGAGTGTCAGAATCTGCTTCTTCCAAACTCCTGTTAATGTCTATAGGTTGACCTCTTCCAAATCATGGAATCATGGATGTTCTTCATGGCATCTAGAATGGTGAATTCTTTACACAATTTTTTCAATTTACTTTGCCCAGACCCATTAGAGAAATCACTATTGATGGCAGCTATAGTCTTACAAAATGTATTTCTTAAATAATAAGACTTAAAAGTGGAAATTACTCCTTGATCCATGGGCTGCACAATGGATGTTGTTTTAGCAGGCATGAAGTCAACATTAATCTTGTTGTACACCTCCATCAGAACACTTGGGGGAACAGGTCCATTGTCAGTGAACAATATGAGTAATATTTTGAAAATAATCTTTTTTTTCTGAGCAGTGGTTTTAAACAATGGGCTTGAAATATTCAGTAACTATATTGTCAACAGATGAGCTGTCACCAAGGCTTTGTTGTTCCATCCATAGAGTATAGGCAGAATAGATTTAGCATAATTCTTAAGGGCTCTGGAATTTTCAGAATGATAAATGAGCATTGATTTCAACTAAATATCACCAGCTGCATTATCCTATAACGAGAGAGTTAGTCTGTCCTTTGAAGGTTTGAAGCCAGGCATTGACTTCTCTTCTCTAGCTATGAAGGTCTTTGATGGTATCCTCTTTTGATATAAGGCTGTTTCATCTGCATTGAAAATCTGTTGTTTACTGTAGCCAACTTCGTTAATTATCGTAGCTAGATTTTCTGGATAATTTGCTGCAGCTTCTACATCTGCACTTGCTGTTTCACCTTGCACATTTATGTTGTGGAGATGGCTTCTTTCCTGAAACCTCATGAACCAACCTCTGATACCTTCACCTTTTCTATGGCTTCCTCACCTCTCTCAGCCTTCATGGAATTGAACAGAATTAGGGCCTTGCTCTGCATTAGGTTTTGGCTTAAGGGAATCTTGTGGCTGGTTTGATCTTTTATCCAGACCACTAACACTTTTGCCATATCAGCAATAAGGCTGTTTTGCTTTCTTATCATTTGTGTGCTTACTGGAAGAGACTTTTAAAGTGTAGTCTGGAAAGAAAGGAGATTACAAAAACATTAATGGCCCTTTAAAAAACGCTGAGTAAACAGCATATGTAATTCTTTTGCAGGGAAATGCTACTAATTAAAACCAAAATCATTCTATTAGTATACATACCTGCTACTGCACAAACAGTCCATTTCTTGCTGAAGAACTTAATTCTGGAACAGAGTTGAATCCCTAGTTGTTCTTAAAGAATGTCCACTTTAAAAATCCTGCCTTGGTCTGGCCTATGTTGATTACTGATTTCTTGAGTAATCATACGGGACACCAAAGGGAAAGCATAGTTTTATTATGACAGTTGTCTCTGCAGACCTTATACTCCTGAATGGAAGAGAAAAAAAAAAAAAGTTGCTTCTCAAAATATTCAGAACTCAGTTATCCCTGGTCTCAGGTCACAGAATTTTCTTAAAGACCTCAAGGCACAGACTTAGTATTTTCATCAACATGGGAACAGAAGAAATCAAATCCCTTTCCTATCGTTTG
The DNA here is from genome assembly GCF_964165515.1 of Mesoplodon bidens. Lineage (NCBI taxonomy): Eukaryota > Metazoa > Chordata > Mammalia > Artiodactyla > Ziphiidae > Mesoplodon > Mesoplodon bidens. The sequence goes on from NC_138176.1 coordinate 42,723,147, forward strand.
GATTAATAGTCTCCTGGTATTTTTTAAAATATATATTTTAAAGTTTACTTCTTTCTTGAAATCATTACCATGTTAAATGAGGTCATTTTCCCACACTTGTCTAGTATTGTGCTCTAACTACCCATATTCAAAAAACTGATGCTGGCTATAGCTTATAACAACAGTAATAACAACAACAACAAAAAAACCCCAAAAGAACCTACAGAACATTTATTCTATATTAAGCACTATGAAAATAATTTAATTGTACAAATATGTGTTTTCTTATTTTTTGTTTATTTTTGTCAATATAATCATATTTGTTTTCATTCATTCATATAAATGTCAAAAACTCACAAGAACATTTTTCAATTTATAGCCAATTCTTGGAATGAATGCTATTAATAATTTATTCCCTTTAATAATATATAGCTAGAACACATATTGGATTTTTTATTGTATAGTAATCTACAAATAAAATTAAAATTACCCATAATTTCACTGCCAATATATCTCTTGTTCACTTAACCAATAGTAACATTTTATATGGTTAGGAAACTCAAACGGTATGAAAAGGTACAAAATGAAAAGTGAGAACCTCTCTCCCCAGTTCCTTAAGGTTAGGTAATCAAAATTCTGGTGATTCTTCCCAGATTTAAGTGTATATAATTTTAAGTTTTTTTTTTTTAATTTGAGCATATCTTTTTAAATCAGCAAATAAAAATCTGTGTCATTCATGTAATAACTCAATTGTATTATATAATTTTCATGGGATATTATTTAAATATTGCTTACTGATGGGTACTTTGTCTCCAGGTTTTATTATCAAAAAATTGCTGCCATGGTCACATGTGTGAATGACTGTGCAGTAGATACCATTGTAACTCTCAATGAACAGTGGAGGAAAGGAAGGCACGGAACACTCAAGTAGCTTGCCTAGGATCACTCATTGCCTAGTGGAGTGAAAATACAAATTAAGACAGTTTGACTGCAGATTCTGGGCTCTTACTACTGCATATATTTCTAACGGGCAAAGGCAACTCTACTAGTATCTTCAATGTCCGGTATTTCAAGATGAGCTCTGATTTGTATAAGTTTCAGAGCTTTTTCTAAATAAACATGTATAATACATGTTTGTTTATAACTCAATAAATATAATATATCTATATCTACTTAGAATGAAAAGAATGGATTTCTGTAATTTTATGCTGCAAGATGAGACTCCAGAATCAAGATACATTTTTTAGCAGAGACATTGAGTTTTTGGAAATCCATATGGAGGTATAGACCTAAGAATATAGAATTTAGGGACTCTTTAAAATAAGATAGGAAGAATTGAACTCGAAGGTGGAGAAATCCAAGGGAAGAGGAGGCAAGCAATATGGAGGGAACCTGGAGTCTATGGGGAAATATAACCAGTTAGATATTCCTAATAGTGCATAGTGTGATAGAAGGAAAACTTTGTAGATGTGAGATATGTCATATTCATTTTACATCTTCTCATTTGAAGACGTCCTGAGCATGAGCAAGATATCCTGGGAAGGAAGCTGAATTCCAGATGTGGGTTGGCAAAGAGTAGAAGAATAAAGACAATTACAGGAAAAGTAAGTGGTACAAGTGAAATGAGTTTCCACACTGGAAACTTGATATAAGAAGGGATAATAAAAGTAACCACTCTTCACCCCCACCCCTACCTTCACTTGCTAGAATTTGAAGAAATCTTATAGACAATGTTAGGTTTCCTATAGAACCTGACAAAGGAGAGCTCCTGAAAGTTTATTTTATTACTTGGCAGCAAGTTGGCCTCTTCTGACACTGGAATTACAAAATGATTTAAGGAGCAATCTAAAGAAAAGAGATCTACAAAAGAGACTGAGAAACATAACGAAGTAGGAGGAGTATTTGGAGAAAACACAGACCAGAGCAAGAGGTCAGCTAAGTGCTTCCCACTTCACTTTCCTTTATTAATATTTTTGATATATTTTCAGAACTATGAAAAATTTGCATAAATAGTACAAAAAATTCCTGGACACCTTGATCCAGATTCAGTAAATGTTACCATTTAATTACAGCTTTTACTATAGATGCTTATTCATTCCACTTTATCACTCTCATGATATCTACCTATCGATATATTTTTTATATATTTAATATTAGTATGTGGAATTATATTTTTCCTGAAGTGTTGAAGAGTAATTTGCAGATAGGATACTCCTTTACCTCCAAAATCTTCTGTGTTTCCTAATAATAAGGAATTATTTTACATAATCACACTACAATTACCAAATCAGGAACTTAACATTGATTCAATACCATTATCTAATCCTGTGGGTGACAAACTTATTCTGTTAAGGGTCAGGTAGTAATTATTTTAGGCCTTGCAGACCATATGGTCTTTGTCTTAACCATTCAACTCTGTTCTTGTAGTTTAAAGGTAGCCAGAGAAAATAATGTAAATGAAAGGCCATGACTGTGTTCAGTATAGATTCACTTTCCAAAACTGGTGGTAGGGTGTCTTGGCTCATGGGTCATAATTTTCTGTTCTCTGATCTAGCACACAGACATTATTCAGATATTCCTAATTGTCTACAGAATGGCACTTATAGGAAAAGAAAATTGTTTTATCCTTGCAAGCCCTAGACTTGGAATCAATCATTTCTCTGAAGGAGACTTAGTTCCTTTTAAGAGAGAATGGTATTTAGAAATCAAGATATGTGAATAGGTTTTGCCATTGCTTATGCGTATATATTCATTCCCAAGAGTTCACACTGACACCTTTGATTACAATCCAACTCCAACGTGGCAGGATTTAGTCAGTCCTTCCTTCTCCTTTCCTTATTTGTATCTCTCTGATAGGAGAAACCTGGCTCTCATGATCCATGATATATTTACTCTTTTGCTCAATTCCTGGAATATAAAAAACTTGTTTTAGGATTGCTTGTATACACTTCTGAAAAAAAAAAAAGCCTACCAATTAAAGCTTAATATTTGATTAAAAGTCTTTTTGTCTTTAGCCTGAGGGCATTAGTTCAAAAACTGACTTCAAAGTTACCTGGGTTAGATCTTCCCTCACACTGCCACTTCGGTATGGTTATATTCATTTGTTTCCATTAATATTCAATTTTGAATCTCCTATATTTGTTGACCTTACTTATTTACTTTTAGAGTTTGTGAAACATTAGCATAATTCCAAAAGTCAGTACTGTACCAGAAAGTACAGTCTTCATCTCCTCTCTTCTATTCTTTCCACCGCATTCTCACCCATGCCCTGTAGCTGACCAATTTCATTATTCATTGGTTTATTCTTCCTTCATTTATTTTGTTCAAATGAGCAAACACCTGTATATTTGTTTTTATTTTTAATTTCTCTTTTTTACAATAAAGGTAGAACGATTGAGATGATTTATCGTATTTCACTTCCTTCATTTAACAATATAGCATGGAAATCATTCCACATAAGTTCATAGCTCTCTACATCATGCTTTCTTCCTGCTGCATAATACTTTAATTTTGGATGTATCAATTCACTTCCTAAATATGAGCATTTAGATTGTTTCTAAAATTTTAAAATTACAATCAAGTCTCAGATGAATAATCTTCTGCATATATATTTTCATAGTGTCACAGTGTAGCTTTAGGGAAAATTCCTAGAAGTGGGATGGTAGGGTCAAAAGACAAACACATATTGCGCTTAAAAAATTTTTTTCTAGACAGAGATCTTTTTTTTCCCTCTCTTCAGCAGGTGTGGTACCAAATCCTCTTCTACTTAATCTGCCATATTGGACATATAATAAGACCATTATACATATTCGCTAAATGAATAAAATTCTGCCAGGTATGGGAAATTTGTTGAGAAATAAAACTACTTTGCCTAATATAACCACACAGGTTTCCCCTGTGACAGTGGTGTGTCAATTCAGCACAAGTCTGTACCCAGTTTTAAAAAAATCTATTACAAGCTTCCCTCATTCGTCACTTTTCATTGCTTAGTTCAGATTCAGAAAAATGTGAATAATGCATAAGCTCAGATGCTTTCTCCATTATGGTGAGTAACACCATGGTGAAGCTGCTGCTTATTTTGGCAACTACAATTTGCTAAGAACTTTCTTTCAGACCTTGCACCATTTCTCTGTAATAAGATGTTTGTTGCCTTTTAGGTCCAAGGTATGTGTTGTGAAATCATTAGTGTTTTATTTTCAAGCACTTACATTTATTAAAATACTTTTCTATTAATTCTGTGATTTTCCTTGACAGTCTTTTTTATAATAATGTATCACAAGTACTATTGCTTGTCCTAACTTCTACATTTATAAACATTGGCTAGGCACTCATCATATGCTATTTGCTTTAATTGCAGTATTTAAAATCCTCTTAAACCCCCCGACATAGCTGTTATTACCTTCATTTTGCAGATATGAAAATTGAGGCTCAGGGATGTCCAGTAGCTACCTCATAATGACAGAGCAAAAAGGTGACAGAATGGGAGTTTCAATCTGACGGTAGTGCCAACATTTGATTTCAACTTGAATTTGTCTCTCACCATCCCTTGTCATGTGATAATGATGTTGAACTCCCAGTGAGTTCAACTAAGCCAAACTGTGACAGCATAATATTAGCTTAGAACAATTTTTAAGCATCACTCTCCCTGTTGCCCTTATAGAAATTAAATAACAGTTGTATTTAAGAGGTAAAAGAACATTATTCTCTGCATGCTATTCACTATTAAAATGTCAGATTTAGAATATTCACAAATATAAATTTTCTGTATATCTCACTTTTAAAATATTCTCCATTTTATAAAAGCTTATAGTTATTGAGTCATAGTACACACCAAGCCCTGAGCTATGCATTAAAAATAATTTATGTTATTTAGCCCTGATCACTCACCAAACTCCAGATGTATATATTTTGCTGCCTACTTGACAAAAACACTTAGATGCCACATGGTCCCTTCCAACTGTGCCTATCCCTCCTTTCTGACAACCTGTTTTTCTCCATTTTTCTCCATCTCAGATTTGGGAACCAATATTGCTTGACCTCTCAGGCCAATACCCTAGGGGTCAGATTTGAGTGTATGCTTTCCCCTGTCTTCTACATCCAATTTATTGTTTAGTCCTGTCAATTCAAATCTCCAGATATCTTAAATTCAATTACTTTTATCCATCTTTATTACTGTCACTCTAATACAGATCATATCTCTTACCTTACATACTGCTTTTCATCACCACCAGTTTCTTGGCCTCCAATCTTGTCTCTTTCATCTCAAGGTAGTGTGAGTAGTCTTTTGAAAACATCCACCAGATCATATCCATTTCTTGGTTGAATGTCTTCCTATTTCTCCTAAATTTAATCCCACAGTCTTTACCAAAACCCCTGCTAATTTTTCGATCTTGTTTTCCATAACTCTTTGCCCTTGATCACTTCCCTCCACCCATAATGTCCAACTTTCAACTCCTAAAAAATTCCAAGATTTTTCTCAGTGCAAAGATTTTTATTTGCTGCTCTTTAGACTTAGAAACACTTTTCCCCAAGCATCTCACACAAAAGACATTTTCTTGTTCGTTCAAATGTCACTTTCTCAGAGGGCCTTTAATGATGACCTCATATAAACATGACTTCCTTCATTTGCACTATGTCAACTCAGAGTACATATAATACACATAGTACATATCCCTATCTATCTATCTATCTATCTATTATTTATTAATTTGTTTATTGGCTATCACAATAAACTAAAATGCAAGCTAAAGGAGAGAAGGGTCATTTCCTACAAGCATGCTCAACACAGGTTAGGTATTAATAGCTGGTCAATGAATGAATAAGTAGAAACTCAGAACTACACTATAAGATGCAAGTTATTGTAACCTCATTTTGGGGGGCTAAGAAAATCAAGACTTAGAACCTTACAGAAAATTTCTGAGGATCATAAATCTAATGTGTTTTAATTCAGACACAAGTCCTGATGATTCCAGAGTCCAGCAGTCTCTAATCATTGTTATCATATGTTCTGCTTAAAATTATTCTTCCCCTATAATAGATACTGTGTTGGTATTTTTCATACACTCTTAAGATGGGCTTTCACTTGACCTGTAAGCCAGTTTGGGAGATAAAGGCATTATGCTGCTCAACAAGCCCTTGTGATTCAAGTCTGTTACTTTGAGCAGCAATTATAGAGACTAGAGTGAGACTGTGATGTCACCACCCCTCTTCCAACTGAGTAGAAAGTTCTGGAATGCCAATTTATTTTCCAGGTCATTACTAATCTGGGCAGCCTGGGCCTGCAGGTAGCTCTGATAGATCTACTTGTCATGATAATGAGTCACTTTCTTACAGTAGCACAGATTAGAGAGAAAGTGTTTTCCACTAAATCTCTAGGGAAATATCAAATATGTATCAAATACATAAGTTACAAAGTGGTGGATGAGAACATGACTCTCTTTCAATGCAATATGCATTTAATGTTCTTTTTCCAGTTATAGTAGTGACTCTTCTGAATTAGAGAAGTTTCCTGACTGCTGTGGCCTCTTTTGTATACATAATTTACTTCAACTTATAATAAAACATGCTAAACTGAATGATAGTGGCCTTTTTACTTACGTGTATCATCCAGTAGGTGCTTAGTTCCTTAAGGAAGAGATGTGTCTTAGTCACTATTTATTTCAGTTGACTTCACTTTTGATATCTGGCACCAGTTCTGCAATCATTTGTGAACAAAAGGATGAACACTTTCTCACCTCTTCCATTTCTGATAAACATACATTTGGCAAACAGTCAGCAACCATTAATGCATTCAAGTTTTAAGTAACGAAGTGAAAAAGGTTATTGTTTAAAATTACCTGGGCAGACATGATCTCTCCCTCTGAATTATAGGGATTATTTTAATAGACATATGCTAACTAGTGGTTCATGATTGCCTCCCATTGCCCACCCTCAGAACAGCAAGAGCAACAGTATATACCATATCTTATGTTAAAGACTGAACGTCGAATCAAAGGGAACCAATGAGGCAAAGAGATCCAGGTTCTAACTATAGTCATAATCCTATTTTACCCAGTAAAGAGAGTATCAGATCAGATTTTATCAGGGCAAGGTACTTTTTCACCATAAGTAGAGTTCTCTGGAATACAATTTTTAAATGAGTAAACTTGCATGATTACTTCATTAAATTAACCAGACTTAGAAAACTATAATGTGAAAATAATCATAGAGTTTGAGTTTTTAGTGTTGATTCCTTCAAAAACCAAATCCAGAAGAGCCGGATATACTGAATGAGAGTGAGTATAAAACACAAGTGATGTCCCTTTGTTTCATAAGTGAACGGATTTATAGAAAACTGAAGGGTGAAATTTTATAACTCAAAAGTGTTTCATAATCATGTCTGTAACAGAAAGAATCTCTTATTTCTGTAGGAAATAAAAGTCACAGCATTGAAATGACTAAGTTACTCACTGGCAAAAAGACACTGAAAATTTCTCTTTTCTTTTTACATATCTAAGAATGAAAACAGCAAAATATGCGTTGAAATGTCTTTAAGATATTATATTACTTTAGAAAAATGATACATTTTTTGAGATGTGTATATAAAAGGATGAGATTGAAACCTAATGTGTTTTATGACTGGGGAATGGAAATTAGGCCATAGCTAGTGAGTCTGAGAAGCAACTCTGTAATTGAAAACCGTGAGTAGTTAAGAGTTCACTTCTGAGCTCATGAATGGATGAGCTTTGTAGCACACTAGCAGCATCCTGTTTCAGAGATAGGGGAGCAAATATATGTGTGAAGTATCTCCCTCCCTAGCTCATATCTCATTGTTGAAAGTGCCATGTGTTAATGGAGCTGACTGGCGTTCTGCCTGCTGCTGACCTGATAGGAAGTTTCTGAGAGGAAGCCAGAAGGGATCTGCTTTACCTGCCAACTAGCCTCCTTCTCCAGCAGTCATGCTGATGTTGCTGAGTTTAGTTGAATAGGACACAATTCTCTTTCAGGGCTCTTTGGTTAAGACTTTATGCATAGTGTCTCATAATAAAGAGAAGTCTTTTATTTTTTCCCATATTTACATGAGGAAAGTACAGTATTGAAAGGTCAATTATCCAAAAGGCCAACCACTGACAGAACCAAAATTCACACTCTGGCCCCAGAGGTTGTGTTTAAAACACCACTCTATGCCACTTAAGACTCTTTTATGGTTATAAATCGCAGTAGAGAAAGTCTATGTTGAATCCGTCATTGACTTCAGGATGTTTTGTACTAACAAATCTCTGTAAAGACATGTAGGAAGATCCAGAGTTCTTTCTTCTCATTTTGTATTCATTTGAGTCAAATGAAGGAGCAAAACAAATAAGTAAATTGAAAGGCATTAGATGAATAAAACTACAGCAGAATAAATTCTCCATGCTTTACTTTTCTTTCTTTCTTTTTTCCTTTTTCTCTTCTTACTTAAACCAGGGTCTGCCATTAGATAACATCATCTATAGTCTGTAAGGCTTAATCTATTTCTTGAGTGTAGGTTTTTAATTTGAGCAGAGTAGAGCTGTGAATTGAATAAACATTAAGAAGAGCTGGGAAAATGTGTTAATGAAGAAAGTGTTTCTGTCATGCAGTGTCCAAAATGAAAGGAGTGTTTAAGGATGCCTTGAGCAATATCCAACTCAGCCTTAATGATACCTTAAAGACTTCCGAGCTCTAAAAATAATTTCCCTTTAATTACTTTTCCAGAACTTTAAGGCACAAAAGTATTGTCACTTTAAATACAATTGCATCAATTTATTTTCAGCATTTCTGTCAAGGCTTATTTAAATGCCTTTTCTCTATCTTTTATTAAATGCCTTTGCCTATTGGTAACAGCATCACTGTGTTGTTTATTTGAATAACTTTTATTTGAACTGATTAACACCTCTGATACAACACCGCATATACAAACACATATGCACACAGGCTTTCCTAGTTCAATCCTTTAATTTTTTTTTTTTTTTTTTTTTTCTTTTTGCGGTATGCGGGCCTCTCACCGTTGTGGCCTCTCCCGTTGCGGAGCACAGGCTCCGGACGCGCAGGCCTAGCGGCCATGGCTCACGGGCCCAGCCGCTCCGCGGCATATGGGATCCTCCCAGACCGGGGCACGAACCCGTATCCCCTGCATCGGCAGGCGGACTCTCAACCACTGCGCCACCAGGGAGGCCCGATCCTTTAATTTTTCACATATGCTTATTCACAGCTTTTATATGTGTTGAAATTCAAGTGCTTTTGAAAACACTCATTATCAGTAGTATCTTTTCCTGTAATTAGTTTTTTTTATTACTTTAGTTCATTCACCCATAACTCTTTTATTTTAGTGCAAATAAACTAGGCAATTAGGTCCAGAACTAGGTAGTTTACATTACTGCAAATATTTTTCTTATTCTGAATTTGTACTGATGTTTTACTTTGCATTCTTTATCATTGCAGGATAGGTTCCTCTCATTAACCTATAAACCTTTAGGGCAAGGATGACACTATGTCCCTCTCTTTGTACTCTGTCATGGCTGGAAGTAAAAGTCCTTTCCAGGTTCTTTCTGAACATATACGAGGCAATGGAAAAATGGTTCTGACAGATTTCATGTTTGTTTCAAATTACCACAGTAGATAAGCTCTAACTTCAGAATGTCACATGATCATATAATATCTAAATAATTCTGGAACAGTGCTACAGGATGGAGTCAATGTGTAACTAGGGCTTAACTTAATTCAAAGATCAGTGGATGGTGTCATCACTTTCTAGGTTCTGGATCTACCAACCTACAATTTCTCTATTCCCCTCCACACACATGCAAACCGTAAACATGATAGGCCAGGTCATGGTCCTGTGGCCTTCCCACCACTTCCACTCAGTAGGTTATATTAAAGACAAGTGAGTGAGAAGGATGATTGTAGTGATAATATTGTAGACAGTTTTAAGACCAAAGGCTTTGGAATTAAACTGCCTGCCTGTGATTAACTTGTGACCTTAACCTTCCTAGGCCTAAAAAGCCTTAGTCCAGTGTCAGATAGGAAGTAAGAACTCAGTAGATATTATGCATGGCTTTATTGTTTTCCCTTCTAAAAAATATAGTTTAATAATATGTGTTCCAAAATGGTTTTGATTTCTTGTATTCTTTCATATACTTACATTAGTAACTCATTACAGGAATAACACAATCACAAATGGCAGTAGAAAATCTCTGGTTTAGACAGTTTTATACATTTCGAAAGTTATACCTAATGATAGCAGGCCATTTTATTTATTTAAAACATGTATCCTGAATCTTTAAAAGTTAGCTAGGCTATTTGGAACTGAATTGCAGAAAAATTTGATTTGTCTAGCTAGGTTTTTTAGGTGACTGATTATTTGTCTGTTTAGCTATTTAACAGTTATTTAAATGATTGAATCAAATTAACAGTTTGAAATTCCTAACAGGCCAGGAGTCAAGAGTCAAGGGTCCTGTTTTGAGATTTGACAATAACTAGGTGTGTGACCTTAGGTGAATTGTTTATTCAGTCAATTCTTCATTAGTAATATGAGATCATTTTGCTAAGTGTGCACTAGCTTAAATGAACTGATGGGGGCCTGGCAGTTTTTATTATCAAGTCAGAATCAATAACTCAAAAAATTCCAGATCTGAAGGGATATGAACTTATCTAGTCCAAAGACACTAAATTGGAATGCCTATAGAACCATGTAGGTGATTAAGATGAAGAAACTATAACAACAATAGGTCAAAAAAGATGATAAAAGGCAATTAATAATCAATGTTGGAAATCTAGAAGAGAAAGCTTTTATCTTTTGCTTAAATGGAGACAAGGAAATCTGTCTAAAGTGGACAGTAACTCCTTGCTTCTCATTTATTGTTGCCACAGATAAGACAGTCCAATTTTGCCAGATTTTCTGATGCTCAGATGTCAAAAGATATTCTAAGAGATGCAAGAAATTAAGATTTTCTCATGAAATATTCTGAATTTTATATGTGAGCAACGAATTTGTTTCTTTTTAAATAATAGTTACAGCTAAACAAATAGACCATGGGACTGCATTTAGCCCAAGAACCACCAAACTGCCACCTTTACATTCACTGCTTCAATTCCTCCACAGCATCCCAAAGAAGTTATCATTAAGTTTATGTTTATGCAATCAACCTGGTATCTTGCTCAACTATTCTGACCTTTGGGCAGTTTTTTTTTTTAATTAAAAAAAAAATTGTTTTGGCTGCACTGAATGGCATGTAGAATCTTAGTTCCCTGACGAGGGATCCAACCCACGCCCCCTGCAGTGGAAGCACAGATTCTTTATTTTATTTTTTTCTGCTTTATAACAAATTTAATCAGTTATACATATACATATCTTCACATATCCCCTCCCTTTTGCATCTCCCTCCCACCCTCCCTATCCCACCCCTCCAGGTGGTCACAAAGCACCGAGCTGATCTCCCTGTGCTATGCAGCTGCTTCCCACTAGCTATCTACCTTACGTTTGGTAGTGTATATATGTCCATGCCGCTCTTTCGCTTTGTCACAGCTTACCCTTCCCCCTCCCCATGTCCTCAAGTCCATTCTCTAGTAGATCTGTGTCTTTATTCCTGTCTTACCCCTATGTTCTTCATGACATTTTTTTCTTAAATTCCATATATATGTGTCAGCATACAGTATTTGTCTTTCTCTTTCTGACTTCACTCTGTATGACAGACTCTAGGTCCATCCACCTTATTACAAATAGCTCAATTTCATTTCTTTTTATGGCTGAGTACTATTCCACTGTATATATGTGCCACATCTTCTTTATCCATTCATCTGATGATGGACACTTAGGTTGTTTCCATCTCTGGGCTATTGTAAATAGGGCTCCTATGAACATTTTGGTACATGACTCTTTTTGAATTATGGTTTTCTCAGGGTATATGCCCAGTAGTGGGATTGCTGGGTCATATGGTAGTTCTATTTGTAGTTTTTTAAGGAACCTCCATACCGTTCTCCATAGTGGCTGTACCAATTCACATTCCCACCAGCAGTGCAACAGTGTTCCCTTTTTTCCACACCCTCTCCTGCATTTATTGTTTCTAGATTTTTTGATGATGGCCATTCTGACTGGTGTGAGATGATATCTCATTGTAGTTTTGATTTGCATTTCTCTAATGAGTGAAGATGTTGAGCATCCTTTCATGTGTTTGTTGAAAGTCTGTATATCTTCTGTGGAGAAATGTCTATTTAGGTCTTCTGCCCATTTTTGGATTGGGTTGTTTGTTTTTTTGTTATTGAGCTGCATGAGCTGCTTATAAATTTTGGAGATTAATCCTTTGTCAGTTGCTTCATTTGCAAATATTTTCTCCCATTCTGAGGGTTGTCTTTTGGTCTTGTTCATGGTTTCCTTTGCTGTGCAAAAACTTTTAAGTTTCATTAGGTCCCATGTGTTTATTTTTGTCTTTATTTCCATTTCTCTAGGAGGTGGGTCAAAAAGGATCTTGCTGTGATTTATGTCATAGAGTGTTCTGCCTATGTTTTCCTCTAAGAGTTTGATAGTGTCTGGCCTTACATTTAGGTCTTTAATCCATTTTGAGCTTATTTTTGTGTATGGTGTTAGGGAGTGATCTAATCTCATACTTTTACATGTCCCTGTCCAGTTTTCCCAGCACCACTTACTGAGGAGACTGTCCTTTCTCCACTGTACATTCCTGCCTCCTTTATCAAAGATAAGGTGACCATATGTGTGTGGGTTTATCTCTGAGCTTTCTATCCTGTTTCATTGATCTATCTTTCTGTTTTTGTGCCAGTACCATACTGTCTTGATTACTGTAGCTTTGTAGTATAGTCTGAAGTCAGGGAGCCTGATTCCTCCAGCTCCATTTTTCGTTCTCAAGATTGCTTTGGCTATTCGGCGTCTTTTGTGTTTCCATACAAATTGTGAAATTTTTTGTTTTAGTTCTGTGAAAAATGCCAGTGGTAGTTTGATAGGGATTGCATTGAATCTGTAGATTGCTTTGGGTAGTAGAGTCATTTTCACAATATTGATTCTTCCAATCCAAGAACATGGTACATCTCTCCATCTATTTGTATCATCTTTAATTTCTTTCATCAGTGTCTTATAATTTTCTGCATACAGGTCTTTTGTCTTCTTAGGTAGGTTTATTCCTAGATATTTTATTCTTTTTGTTGCAATGGTAAATGTGAGTGTTTCCTTGATTTTACTTTCAGATTTTTCATCATTAGTATATAGGAATGCCAGAGATTTCTGTGCATTAATTTTGTATCCTGCTACTTTACCAAATTCATTGATTAGCTCTAGTAGTTTTCTGGTAGCATATTTAGGATTCTCTATGTATAGTATCATGTCATCTGCAAACAGTGACAGCTTTACTTCTTCTTTTCTGATTTGGATTCCTTTTATTACCTTTTCTTCTCTGATTGCTGTGGCTAAAACTTCCAAAACTATGTTGAATAAGAGTGGTGAGAGTGGGCAACCTTGTCTTGTTCCTGATCTTAGTGGAAATGGTTTCAGTTTTTCACCATTGAGGACAATGCTGGCTGTGGGTTTGTCATATATGGCCTTTATTATGTTGAGGAAAGTTCCCTCTATGCCTACTTTCTGCAGGGTTTTTATCATAAATGGGTGTTGAATTTTGTCGAAAGCTTTCTCTGCATCTATTGAGATGATCATATGGTTTTTCTCCTTCAATTTGTTAATATGGTGTATCACATTGATTGATTTGCGTATATTGAAGAATCCTTGCATTCCTGGAATAAACCCCACTTGATCATGGTGTATGATCCTTTTAATGTGCTGTTGGATTCTGTTTGCTAGTATTTTGTTGAGGATTTTTGCATCTATGTTCATCAGTGATATTGGCCTGTAGTTTTCTTTCTTTGTGACATCCTTGTCTGGTTTTGGTATCAAGGTGATGGTGGCCTCGTAGAATGAGTTTGGGAGTGTTCCTCCCTCTGCTCTATTTTGGAAGAGTTTGAGAAGGATAGTTGTTAGCTCTTCTCTAAATGCTTGATAGAATTCGCCTGTGAAGCCATCTGGTCCTGGGCTTTTGTTTGTTGGAAGATTTTTTATCACAGTTTCAATTTCAGTGCTTGTGATTGGTCTATTCATATTTTCTATTTCTTCCTGAGTCAGTCTTGGCAGGTTGTGCATTTCTAAGAATTTGTCCATTTCTTCCAGGTTGTCCATTTTATTGGCATAGAGTTGCTTGTAGTAATCTCTCATGATCGTTTGTATTTCTGCAGTGTCAGTTGTTACTTCTCCTTTTTCATTTCTAATTCTATTGATTTGAGTCTTCTCCCTTTTTTTCTTGATGAGTCTGGCTAATGGTTTATCAATTTTGTTTATCTTCTCAAAGAACCAGCTTTTAGTTTTATTGATCTTTGCTATCGTTTCCTTCATTTCTTTTTCATTTATTTCTGATCTGATTTTTATGATTTCTTTCCATCTGCAAACTTTGGGGTTTTTTTATTCTTCTTTCTCTAATTGCTTTAGGTGCAAGGTTAGGTTGTTTATTCGAGATGTTTCCTGTTTCTTAAGGTAGGATTTTATTGCTATAAAGTTCCCTCTTAGAACTGCTTTTGCTGCATCCCATAGGTTTTGGGTTGTCGTGTCTCCATTGTCATTTGTTTCTAGGTATTTTTTGATTTCCTCTTTGATTTCTTCAGTGATCACTTCGTTATTAAGTAATGTATTGTTTAGCCTCCATGTGTTTGTAATTTTTACAGCTCTTTTCCTGTAATTGATATCTAGTCTCATAGCATTGTGGTCGGAAAAGATACTTGAGACAATATCAATTTTCTTAAATTTACCAAGGCTTGATTTGTGACCCAAGATATGATCTATCCTGGAGAATGTTCCATGAGCACTTGAGAAAAACATTTATTCTGTTGTTTTTGGATGGAATGTCCTTTAAATATCAATTAAGTCCATCTTGTTTAATGTATCATTTAAAGCTTGTGTTTCCTTATTTATTTTCATTTTGGATGATCTGTCCATTGGTGAGAGTGGGGTGTTAAAGTCCCCTACTATGATTGTGTTACTGTCGATTTCTCCTTTTATGGCTGTTAGTATTTGCCTTATGTATTGAGGGGAAGCACAGATTCTTAACCACTGGACCGCCAGTTCTATTTGAGCAGTTTTGATAGAAAGTTATTTTATTGTATTGCTTTTGCTAAAAAAAAAATGTAGTCTCAGTAACTGTCAGATTTATCTATCTTTTTCCTTCTCTTAAACCATGATGAGAAATCTAATCTGTCTCTTCTATCTGTTGAAGAAAATTGTCCCATTCCTGCCCCCTCAATAACACCTAAGTCCTTTCTTATTTCAATTATTTCAGATAAAGCTGGAGTTTCTTCATCCTTCTGATTGAAACTGCAGAATTGATAGACTTTCTCTGTATTCTTAGAAGTGTTCTAGATGGAGCTAACTCCTGTAGTCTAGACATGGTCCATCAGCATAGTGTGGGAGGGCTATCTTTTTACTATACCACTTTAGCACATGAAAATCTCTGTTCCTGGAATTACTTTGCTTCTAATTATTGCAACTATTATATTAACATTAATCTCCTTTTTGTTTTCTGAATTTTCCTCATACCCTATTCTGCCTAACCCAAAAATGAGATATCCTTAGGCTCCTATATTCAGTAGAATTGGTCAGGATCTAGGCTCAAATAATACATTTCCCCAAAGTTGGAAAGTTGTTCTGTGATCATTTATATTTTTATGATGTTTTGTGTATTTCATTAGTAGTTTTGGTCATAGTTTTAGAAACTACAAGATTATTTTAAAAATCAAAAACATTTTTACAAAATTATTTTATAACTTTCCTTTAAAAATCAAAACCATTTATTGCAACTAGAAGGACTACACTTTTAGCTCATTAGAAGTTTGACATAGTTCATACTTATCTAAAGAGTAGCATAGAGTTTGTGAAGTATGGAATTTGGGGTCATATTGAGTAACATATGGAATTTCTCTTCCTGCTCTGATGTGATTCCAGTTTATGTTTGAGAAAAGTGCTTGATGATCATCTTTACAACAACTAATTACATCATTGTCTAGGCTCAGCAATGGTCTATTCCTAATGGATTTTTATTTTACTCTAATTATTTTATGTTTCCTCCTTATGCCCTGTATATTCTTCCTCTGGGGGAAATAATCTATGCATCTCAAAGAACAGTTCTAGACTTCCATTTTCTGATTTACTAATAAGTTATTGTCTAAGAGGCTATCACCCTGCCAAGGACAAAAGGACCCTTATTAATTGTAAGGTGGTGAGGTGATGTTACCCTGAGCGAGTCATATAATGTAGCATTGTGAGCCCATAGAAATGCATCATCCACATCTTCCCTACATCTCTGTGTTAAGTGCCTAATGAGGTCAGTCAGGGGCATGCAGTTTTAGCCACAACTTTGAGAGCTATTTGTCTCTATCCAACTTCACATGGAAATGTTTTTCCTCATATGTTTCTGGGGGAAATATGTGGTATGCTCACTGTTCATGTGAGTGATTTTTAATAGATTTACTTACATCCTATTATGTTGGGGTGGGGGAGAGGCAATGAGACAGGAACGCAGATTCGAGGCCCCCTCCCCAGTTTCCTAGGTACCTGAATTTGTAAACTTTCCCATACAATCCCCAAGAAGAACACATTTGTGGTGGGAGTGTACTTTTACAGTCAAGAGAACCCCAAACTTCAGTGGATCAGTACCTCAACTCCCTAGCTGTTTACTTCTTTTTTAGTAAATTTACATTTGAACTAGTTCTGAAATCCAGTTCTTCAGGACCTCTATATTTTCCTCATCACTCAGTAGCCAAATATCTCAACTCATTGTCTTTCTACCAAATCCTTCCTGCCAAATCACTGCTCTGAATGAACTTTTTTGTTCCTTTTCCTTACTCCTGCTTCTGTCCTGCCAAACATTTTAGGAGAAAATTGCATGTTTTTGCTGACTGGCTTTATTCAGATATATGAGGGAAATGGGGAGATGGTCAAAGGGTAGCAGCTTTCAGTTAGAAGAATAAAATTCTAGGGATGAATAAATTCTGGGAAATCTAATGTAGAGCATGGTGACTATATTTAATAATAGTATATTGTATACTTGAAGTTTGCTGAGAGTAGATATTAAGCATTCTCACCACACACACGTACACACACACAAAGAGGTGTTTTTTCAGTCTTTAAGATATTTGTATTTATTTATGTGTGATCTATTTTCTCATTCCTCTGGAACTGTACTCCCCTGGTATTCTGGAACAGCTGGGTCCAGTATTGATCATTGTTGCCACATTCCCAAACCGTTAGTCTTTTTTCTAAAGCTTGCCTCATTTCTCTTATTATTTATCAATTTATTCTGAGCCACAATTTCTCTGTAATCTCTTGAATAGAATAAAACATACTTTAAAATCTGCAGCAATTCTTTTGTTTGCCCACAACTCTAGCTATTATAGTGAAGGTTGGTTTGTTCAATAGGCTCCTCTGTATACTTCTGCAAGTGGTACACCCCAGTTCTCTCCTGAGGCTTCACTCTCTTGTTACCTCCTTACTCTTCTAGCACATTTGCTTTTGTCTTGTTGCCTATTATTGGTATCTATCTCTCTGTCCAGTCCTTTAGATATGTGCTTCCTATTGGACTATCATCTATTTGGGGCATTGTTGTTCGGTAAAGTGGAGTGCTAACAGAATGGATCCTAAAGGCATAGAGCCTTGTCTTGGAAGCCCAGTTGAACCTCGGCAAGGCAAACTCAGACAAGTTATTTAATGACATGAAAGTTTTCTTATCTGAAAAGTTGAAAGAAACAATATACTAAGGTGTTTCGTTAGTTTTCTATTTTGTTAGCGATTTAAAATATCACAAATGTATTATCTCACAGTTTCTTTTTTTAGAAGTGTAGGCGAATCTTAATTGGATCCTACATTCAAAGGCTTACCAGGCTAAATCAAGAAGTCATCCAGGGCTGCAATTTCACCTGAAGCTTGCGGTCCTCTTCCAAGATAACTTGATTGTTAGCAGAATTCAGTTCTTTTTGGTGGTTAAGACTGAGATCCTCACTTTATCACTTGCTTGCTGTTAATTAGGAGCCTGTCTTCACTTCCAAATGCCACCCACCATTCCCTCTACAACATGGCATTTTGGGACAAGATTCACAATTTTAGGGCTAAATTTAAAATCTCATGTACAACTATGTTAACAATTGGAATGAGACATTAGGAGAATTAGGTTTCAACTGGAAAGTCAAGGAGAATAAAGTTTCAACTGTAAAGCCATTCAGGATGTACCAAGTGGGTAATTTGTGTAACAGCAGTTTCCTGTAATAAAATTAATGTTTACCAGCAACCTGTGGGATGTGTAAGTCACAATAAAAATAGTTAACTGAGACCATGAGACCATGTTTTATTCATGGTAATTTCTGTCCATTTATTTGTGGAGTGTAAATGAATGGATAGAGAGAAAAGTAAACTTGGTAGGGAGGAAATTAAAGTCCTTCTCATAGCTATATAATAAGGTGGTGGTGCACAAACCACCATATAGTTAAGACAGATGTACTTTCTGTGCCTTTTTTCCTTACCTGCAAAATTAAACATATAATAATCTTGCAAACTTCTTAAAGTTCAATGATTTGTTCGCATGGATACTGTAAGAGGGCGTTTAAGGACGTTAATGTTAATAGGGTTATTTAGGGATGTCATTTTCTAAAAGCAATTGTAATAGCTAAAAAAACACTATGGGCATAATTCTCTACATGTTGCTTTATAAGAGAAATCAGTTAGCTACTCATGTATTCAGCATTCTCTGTGTTTTTAAAATCTGGAAAAGAGAATTTATGGGAGATTATGAAAGAAAGAATTATCACATTAATGACATGAAAGTCATTTTGTGAATATAAATAGATAAAAAAAGAATTAATACATGTATACCATTAAGTGTAAATAAATACAGCTGAAAGTTTGAAAGGACCTGAAGTTAAAGAACCTCTGAGTCACATGGAATCAGGAAATTCTTGAGAACCAAATTATTTTTAAGGATCTCACAAGGGCAGAAGCACACATTGGGGGAAGAAGGGAATCAAGAATAAAGGTGTTATGAAAGGCAGGGATAGCATGATAAATGGAGGTCAGTGAGACATTGGCTGGCAGGAGCCCAAGAGCCACTTGAGAGAATTAAGGTGAAACGAGATTAATGAACTATAGCTGCTGAGGAGACCTTCATAGTAGCTATGCTACCCATAGCAAAGGTGCTTTATGTTCTTGGGCAGGTGAGTGAAATACAAAAGGACCTTCTTTAAGATGATAATAATAACAACTAACATTTATTAAATGCTTAATTACCATAAAATACATGTCTTAACTCACTTTTCATGGCAAACCTATGAGGCAGGTGCTATTATTATTTCCATTTTATAGCAGGAAAATATATCAACACAGCAATTTCATAAATTCTCCAAAGACAGAGATAATAAATGATTCAGTGGAGATTCAAATCCAAATAGCCTGACCCGACACCCCATAACAATCCCCATGCCATAGTACTGCTCAAGATAGTTATTCTAGAAGTCAGCATGAAATGAGAGGAATGGGTCAAATTGCATTACAATGAAATCAACTTAAAGTTCAAAGCAATCCATTTTTCTCCCTGAAGATAAAATGAGGAATAATTTATCTTCCCATATCCTGCCAGTTTATCTCTGTATTCATCTCATTCTGGAACGTAATCTATACCTGTGAGTTAAATAAAACAGTAAGCTTATTAAAAGACTCTAAATTCTTTAACGATAGTCTTGCACTTTACCTCTAGATATTTGATTAGGTTGAATGTTGTTTTTTGTTTCGGTCATTTGCCAGGGTATAATATTAAAATATTATAATCGAATTGTGATTTTAACCCTTTGAAAAAGACTATTAATTTCTATCATACGTGGGAATGAAATATTTCCGAGCACTAACTCTTTTATATCTATATTGATACCTATATTATGATAAGAATGATGTCTTTATCATATTAAATACTCAATAAAGAAAAAAAATTACTATTTAAAATAACTATTTCATTATTAGTGAGACCTACTTATAATCATAGAGCAAATTCTATTTAATCAATGAATTCTTATGACACCTCATCAAATAAGCCTATAGCCTAGAATTGTCTTTACATTATTTAAAAACTTTAAATTGTTTAATTGCTTTTTAATTTAGCCTAATAACTTTTTAAAAATTTATTTATTTTATTTATTTATTTTTGGCTGCCTTGGGTCTTCATTGCTGGGCGCAGGCTTTCTCTAGTTGCAGTGAGCGGGGGCTACTCTTTGTTGCCGTGCATGGGCTTCTCATTGCGGTGGCTTTTGCTGTTGCAGAGCATGGGCTCTGGGCACGTGGGCTCAGTAGTTGTGGCTCGCAGGCTCTAGGGCGCAGGCTCAGTAGTTGTGGTGCACGGGCTTAGTTTCTCCCTGGCATGTGGGATCTTCTTGGACCAGGGCTCGAACCCGTGTCCCCGGCATTGTCAGGCAGATTCTTAACCACTGTGCCACCAGGGAAGCCCAGCGTAATAACTTTTTAATTTAACCTTCTCCATGATTGTCTTTGATATATCAAGACTGAAATAATATACTAGGGAAGTCCACTGATTTTTTTCTCAATTTATATGGCCCATGGGTCTCTGATTCCTACATTAGCTTTTTTCCCCTGAGCTTTATAAATGAAATTACATTACAGATTAGCAGAAGCCATTGTTTAATTTTGTCTCAGAAAAATAGAATAAGGGGTGAGAATGGGAGGAGTCATTAATGTTTACACTGTACCCTACTACTTCTTCCATTTATTCTTCCTACTTAGGCAAAAAATCTGTGAGAGATCTTATTGATTCCAGTGCAAATAAAATGCAGAATTTGCTTTTGAATGCAAGAGCCAACCAACATTAACAATAATATTTTAATGTCTTCTTATGGAAATAAGAGGAGGAATCTGTGAGAACTGAGAAGATACACTGATGCAGTTTGGTTTTGAAATACATTTGTACCAACTTATAATTATCACAAAGAATAAGTTAAACATATTCTAATGAAACTGTGGATTTTGTTGATTAAATAGGCTAATCATGCAGAGATTTAAGGTCATGTAAGAGTAAATATGTTTAAATCACATTAACATTACTAGTGTAATTTAATTCAAATTTTTACCAAAAGTGTAAATACTTGGTAGTTCAGATTCCCGTTACCAACTTCATTAGTTGAAATTCCACTCTGTAGAAGAAATATCTACAAATTTGCATCCCAGAAAGAATAATTCTACGTGTGTTTCAGAGACAAATCCCTTTCACAAGAGGTAAATAGCAAGCTTCATGCTGGTGAATGAGTATCTTTAATTCGTTATGATGCCTCACTATTAAATCAAGAAAATGATGAGACTTTAGTTCACTTTTCAAGTGTATAGGGAAAAGCAACACAGTTATTGCTAAAATATACCATCCATTGTAGTCAGCAAGTACAATGAAGCCAGAATTTTTTTGATGAAACAAGCTGACAGCTCATTATGTATGGATGCACATTTATCACTTTAGGAAACTCTTGATCTTATTGGCATGGGAAAGCTGAAGAGAAATAGAACTATAAAGAGTGATTCCAAATTAAATTAAAATTATATTCTTAAAACAGGTTCATTTGGCATAAATGACTTTTCTTAACATATATATATGTGCATGTATATTCATATTATATATGTATAAATATGTGGATTTAGGACATGTAACATGCCTTATTCTTCATTTTTCCTGCTCCCCTCCCTTTGCAAAATTTAAGCAAACTTCTTGCCTTTTCTCTCTTTCACTACCTGGCAAATTCTTGATTATGCTCTAGTTCTAGCATAAACCTCATTTCTTCTTTCAAAAGTTTTATCACTAATTCTATCAGAAATATCTCTAGCTCCTCACATTTGTAGCAGTTTTTACTTATTATTCCTCATTCATCCATTCATTGTCAAGTATATTATTGAATATCTACTATAGGCTAGGCCCTGTGCAATGCAGATATAACATGGATAAGACCAAGTATATTTTCTATTGAGAATATGGTGATAAAAAACATTAGAGACATAGTTACAATAATATCACATATATTTATGTGTTCCTCCATTGATCTTCTTTAAATCGTGAACTTTTTAAAAAGTTCTCTTTTACTGACAGTTGTATTATCCTTTTTTTCTATCAGTATCTAGCAAAGTGTTATGTAAATAGTTATTGCTCACTAATCATTTGTTGAAATTTATTGACAAAGGCTGTTTATTTATTTATAGATTTGAATGTTTTCATAAGGCAGGTTTGTAAATGCTAGTTAGTAAGAGTGCATTTCCATGTAAGTAGGACTGGCATTACTTATAATTGGGTAACTGACTGCCTACAGATCATGATGCTGACCTGGGAAGGACCCTTATTCATCCAGAACCTACACTCAGAACTTAAGACAATTGGAATTAGTTTATGAAAAAGATTAAATACTTTCACAGAGAGTATAATGAAAAATGCAGCTCTTATTAGAGAGTGAATTTGACATATTAACCTTAAAATGTGACATCAGATTTTACTTGAGCGCCATTTAGTAGTGGGATTGGAAAAAAAAAAACAACTATAAACAAGCAAATAAAATGACTTCAAAATTTCCTTGAGTTAGTATTTCAGTTAAAGAAATATTAAATACTCTAAGCCGATTATTTCAGTAAGCATATGTATAGTTATACGTAGGAAGAAAGCTTTGAAATCATGTTTTTTTCAGTGGAGTATGTTGAGGTTGTTTGTGGGTCTGCATAAGGTAAGTACCCAGATATCTATAATATGTAACCCCAGAACTATGCCCTTGGTAAGGAAAAGGAGATATACAACTTTATTAAACAATTTTTATTAGTTAGTCATGCATACATAATCCAGAATAATGTACAAAAATGTATTTAACTTGTATGTCATATTTTCCAACTCATAGATACACAAGATCTTGGGCATTTGAGACTGACTCTCAGGCTACTCTGTTTACCTCCAGACTCTTTGGTCTTAGCTATTTTTGAGGACAGATTTTAGCAAGGTATTTGATGAATTTCATTTGATATATTTCTTGCCCATCTCTGCATTTGTCTTTCCTCTTTTTTAAGTACTTCTGTGAAACTGTTTTTAATGGAAGTTTGTGTGGCAAACCTTTTGAGGGCTTGTATGTTTGAGCATATTATTATTATTATGTTCTCATATTTGAATAATAATTTACCTGAATATCAAATTCTAGGTGCTAAGCTTCTCTTCAATGTGTTTAAAATTCTAATTTTAGCCTATTTATCTCTGAACTTTTCAACTGTATCTGATAATTTAAACCATTTGGTATCATGAGGGGAGACAGTCCAAGAG
The DNA here is from genome assembly GCF_964165515.1 of Mesoplodon bidens. Lineage (NCBI taxonomy): Eukaryota > Metazoa > Chordata > Mammalia > Artiodactyla > Ziphiidae > Mesoplodon > Mesoplodon bidens. The sequence goes on from NC_138176.1 coordinate 42,746,489, forward strand.
GACAGTCACTGTTCAGGGATCACAGAAGTGAAAATTGGGTCTTTGACAAAGCTTATCTGATGTTGAATTAACCATCTCTGGAACTGCCTTACTTCTAGACTCTTTGTGTGTGTGTGTGTGTGTGTGTGTGTGTGTAAAATAATAGTCCTGTGTTGAAAGAGAGAGAGAATACAATTTTTCTCCATTGTCGTTTGCATCCAGTGTTGCCATAGAAAAATATTAGTCTTATTTCTTTATACATGGTTTCTTTTTCTCTGTGTAAATAATTAGAAAGTCTTCTTTTTCTTAATCTGAGATTTTTTTTTAATTCAGGAAAATTTATCTTTATTGTTTTTAGAGGTATTTCTGTGATGAACTCTCTTTCTCAGTTCCACCAGTGAAATACAGAAAGTCCTCCAGCATTAAATCCCCTTTATATATCAACAGATATATGTTTTCCTAATGAAAGGAGCATTTAGATGAAATAGATAGCAGAGCATAACCTCCCTGTTAGAGCCAAGTACCTCAGGAGAATATATGGACTTTCATGTTACCTGCAAAAAATGACTATCATTTTCTGAATGTTTAATATCTATATACTATGATAAACACTTCACATGTACTATTTTATTAAGTATCATTACAACCTATGAGAAAATAATCATATCATCATTTCTGTGAGAGAACAAACAGCATATATACTTCCCAGGATCCTGCAGGTGGTAGATCCAGGGCACAAATAAAATTCTGTCAGAGCCAATGCTCCTAACCATTGGATGCACCCACCTCCTTGTAAGACCAACAAGTGCAAATGTGGGTGACTTTGTAGGCTTTCCTTTCTTCCTTCAATATCAAATATCCCATTAAATCATCTTATAAGAAATGTCTATATGTAATTTGAAACTTCAATGATAAAATTTGCTTCTGTTTATTCTTTAACTTCTTGTAGTTTTAGTTGAAATATAGTTACACAATTTAATGTCTTTCTGTTCATGTGGTATCTTTATGTATAAAGGAAAATACTCATACATGATTTAAGCCGTATTATGTTACAAAGACTAAAAATATACAGAAATAATAGAATATAATGAGGAGTTGAGGTCTTTAATGTCTTAAAGATGCTTAAATACTTTCAGAGCTGTTCATATCATTTTTAATGACAGCACCAAATTTTTCTTGAATACATTATTATACATTATTTGTGGAAGTTTAAGTGCTAATAACTTTGGAACTTAAAGAGAAAACAATCAGAATTACACAATTACAATTTTACCTTTTAATATATGTTTAATCCAGTATAAGAACAAATAACAATATGTGAGAAAATATGTTATGTGCCACCAAGTGTTGAAGAGGATGTGTATGCCACAGGAGCTCAGAAGAAGGGCAGCCCCACAGATGACATCTGCAAGGGAAGGAAAGGAGCTTAACTTAAAGAAGTGAGTTAAAGAAGGATAGCATCTCAGAAAGGAGGAAAGTCTTGAACAAAAGTGTTTGAATATAAGAAAGGAATGACAATAGCAGAATTTAATACTGAGCTAACAAATATAGTGTAAAACGCATCAGAGGAGGAACGATTTAGTCAGGGTATTATAATAACCTAGGCTTAGAGTGTAGTAATGAGTGTTTAAAGATATATTTGCTTTTCAAAAGAGTGATTTACCTATAAATTTACTAATGCTTTTGTAAGCTATGCTCTCTGACATCCCATTGGAGGTTATGCGTCTGAAAATCCAATTGTTCTCTGGCATATAGCCACAAGGGAGTTTATATTAATTAGTAAAATATAAGAGAAACAGACTATAGCATGGAAGACCTGATAATATGGGGGAATTTTTAAATGCTGCTTTGAAATGTCATTAACAGCAATCAAGATGTAGAGCATGTAAATAGTTAGCACATTCATTTGCAGCCTATGATCTCCTCCTGGTGAAAGATTATGCATCTTCATATTGACACAACTTAGAGCCAGGCATATAGTAGGGGCTGAAGAATTCATGGTTACTGAATTAAATTAAAATAGGTTGCTACCCAAAAGATAATACCTTTGAGAGGGAAAATCGATAGTTATGTACCACAGAGTGTTTAAGTAAGAACATGAAAGTGCTAATGGAACAAAACGGAGGGAGCAAATAACTGAGAGTGATTTCAGTAGTTTCATAAAAGGAGTGGATTTTCATCTGGATTCAAAAAAAAATGAATAAGGTAGAAAACTGGGCATGTGTGGGAAGAATGTCTTAAGATTAGGTTGTGGAGAAGATATGCTCTATTGATGTAATCTATTAATGTAGGTGTGTAAGACAGAAATAAATATTGCATTAAAAAATAAATTAAATAGGGGCTTCCCTGGTGGTGCAGTGGTTGAGAGTCCGCCTGCCGATGCAGGGGACACGGGTTTGTGCCTCAGTCGGGAAAGATCCCACATGCCGCAGAGCAGCTGGGCCCGTGAGCCGTGGCCGCTGAGCCTGCATGTCCGGAGCCTGTGCTCCTCAACGAGAGAGGCCACAGCAGTGAGAGGCCCACGTACCACAAAAAAAAAAGAATAAATAAAAACATAAATTAAATAGATATATCTCCATTCTTGTTTTGTAATACTTATTTGTAATTTGTCAAACATAATGATGGAAAATTAGAATGCCTCCTGATTTGATGTTTTGTGCTGATGGCATAAAATATGGTATGCTTTTCTAGTAGTGAGACAGAAAAGGGAAATTGTCACTGAAGTCCAAATTAATACAGTTTCAAAAGAAAGTAAGGAAAATATTTTATCAGTGGTAAGATATGGTTGAGGTACCTCATGTATTCATCTGTAATCATTCAACACATATTTTTGAGCATCTACTATATGTCAGGTACCATGTTAAGATACAGATATTCATCCATGAATATAGATGAATACAAAAATATGTTACACCAAGAACACCACTTCCATGGGCTTAAGCTCAGCTGTGCTGGGTTAAAGTTCTGCTCTTCTTTTTGTTATTACCATATGTCTCCCATCTTTTCCTCACAGCACAACTATTTTTTCTTTTTTCTTTGGAAAACTACTTCCCTCATATTCAAATTGTCCAAATGATCATTGGCTCAAGTTTGGGCAATTTATCTTTGGAGTTTGAACCTTAATCAAGGCATATATGGCTGAAAGACATTTGGAGTTGAATTACTGAATTTCAGCTGACCTACAGTCCATGAACCTCTGCTGTTGAGATTTTGAGAATAAGTAGAAATGCTCCTTATTTTGTGAAGAAAGTCTGTATAGTGGGAAAGAATGATTTTGGGAAAGTAAAGCTCAGAGATGAAGAGAGATGAAGAAATGATTCGTCCTTTTGTAGGAGAGAGAGAGCATTATTTAAGCTTCTGAATCTAATCATTTGAAACAGTGCCACTTTGGACTTCTCAGTGACATGTATCAGTGAAATCCCTCAGTTCTTAAAATATTTGACCTGGGTTTCTGTCTCTTAAAAACAAAGAGCCATAACCAGTATATTACATATAGTTATTTCATTATTATGACAAATGCTATAAATGCTATAAAGTTATTTCGTTATTATGACAAATGCTACAAATGCTATATTATGACAAAGAGCCATAACCAATATATTACATATAGTTATTTCATTATTATGACAAATGCAGCTTTTATGAGAGCATTTTAATTTTAAGAAAACACAAAGAAGGGAAGAGTTTAGAGGGGCAATGACTTCTAAGCCTTACTCAAAAAAAGTTTAACTAGGCTTATATTTGTGAAATTTAGGAAAAATATTTTCTCTTTCTGTAAAATATATATATATATTATATAAAATATGTATAATATAATGCATGTATTATATATTACATGGTATATGTTTCACATAATATTATATACACACACATAGAGTCTCATAATCACGAAAGAAAGAATAGAATGGACAACAAGCTCCATTTCAGTCAGCAATTATATATATCAAGGAATTTAGCTTGTTAACACCATTCTGAGTTGGCTAAAATTAAAAAAAAATGATCAGAGGTATTGTGTAACTGATATTCATATTTTATTTATCCCTGGTACAAATAATGAAGGTAATGACTAGGAAGCAGATGTGAAATGAATAATTACTATCACATAAGTATTAAAGCAAGAAGATATAACCTTGAAGGGTTATTTTAAGCTCTGAAGTAATTAGTTACAAGAAACAAACTACCTGAAAAATTCAACTTTTCATGACATAAGATTTTATAGTTGAACTAGGTAGAAACATAGAAATCAGATTAAAATTAAAATGATAAACTAAACCAAAGTTAAAACAGGAAAGAAATAGCTGAACAATGAAATACAAAGAAAGAAGACAACCATAAGGTGTTGCAGATACTATTGATGTTGGTTATTTTCTTCTTCTTCTCAACAGCCTCTCCTTCCCTTTGTCTTTTTCTTCTGTTCTTTGCTTCCTCCCTTTTTCTTTGCCAATGGCAGTTTTTAAAAAGACACTTGGTGAAAATTCTGTGTTCAGTCTGAATACTTTTTAAAAATTATTCAGGCTTATAGTTAGCAAGTCAGATGGGTAAATAAATTATTCATATTTAATTTGTCAAATGGCATATTTCTGCTTTGCATCTCTTTATATTTACCATTTTTCATCGATTGCATTTCTGTTCTCAGAATGAAATAGTCTATGAAATTGAAAGTTGGCATATAACTGAACAGTACATTTCTGATCATTTTTAGATGAAAAATATTACTTCACAGAATATCTCATATAAAAATAAGCCTGAGAATATTTCCTAAAACTTATAACCCATAAGTGCTTATACCCATATGATTTAGTGTTATAATTATTATAAAGTAGATGGTCAAGTGCAGTTAGGAAATTACAGCCATTAAGACTTCACTCTCAACATCTCCACTGCCAAATAGTTGAGAGATCTTTTACTTTTAGTAAAATAACCAAACATCCAATCAACCAACCAAAAACTAAAGTTATTATTTCAATAAAAACTTTAATGTACTATGGTGCTTTGAGGGAATAAAACTAATACATCTAAACATATTTTTGATAAGTACAAAGTTGTGCTATAACTGGGACTGAAAGAGAAGGGAATACTTTTATTACTTCCACATATACCTGAAAAACCAATTGCTAGGGCAGACTAAATTCCCTTCACTAGGCTCGTTGAATTTGTGCTGACCCTAAAGAATGAGGTTAGGACAGACATTGATGGAGCCAATTTCTTGAAAGTTTTCATAGAATTAGAGTACCAAAAGCACTAATTCAAGGCTCAGAGGACAAAGCAGGACATAAGCTTAGGGACAGAGCCATCCCACCATAGTTCTGGTCTCTTCTTGGAGAACTGAGGGCTTTGGGAGTAACAGGAGGCAACACCACCGGCATGGGTGGTGGTGTTCAATTCTGAAACATCATCAACCACGTTGGTTATAGTGGGCCGGTCTTAAGCACCACTGCCTTAGGGATTTGACAAGATGGAAGTGAAGCTGGAAGAGAAAAACGAACTAAAAACAAAGAAGACACTCCACGATAATGAAAAACTGAGCATATAAGAGGTATGCCTGGGGAACTGTGCACAATAATTGGAGACTTTGGAGGGAGAACATCATGCAGAAGGGCTGGAGTTTCCTTAAACCTCAATTGAATGTATAGACCTATGAGGCCGAATACATTCTGGATAAATCTTTGATAACTATTTATGGCACAAAAGCTGTTTGAAATGTGTAAGTGGAAGTTTTCACAACATTTAGCAAAGACAGCGTGCAAATTCCCTTGCAGATGCTGGGGCTTTCCACTCCTATTTGCTGACTAGTGAGGTTTCAATAGTAAAGCATGGTTGCTTTCTGCATGTGATGGCTGTAAACTGTGAATTAGTGAATCCTGGTGGAAAAATCCAGCATTGAGCAATAATAATTATTCTTACTAATGTACAACTTTCTTGCACATTACACAATTAAAAATTGATACAGGTTAAAAAATGGATCATATTCCTTTTATTAAGAATAAAGTGTATCTTATATTTCTCTTCTTAAAAAAAAAAGTGTATGTAGTCATACCAATTAGTGAAAGGGTGGAAGGAGACTACAAATTTTTCTTTATGTTTTGTTTTGTCTCACTGATTGGCATGATGCAGTAAGTAAATTTCTGAAAACATATGCTCTAGAAAGGCTTCTAGTATCTGCCAGAATGTTTATGGCAGCACTAATTTTTCTGCCTCCCCAACTACAAAAGAAAAAAAAAAAGAAAAGAAAAAGAAAAAGGAAAAAAAAAACAAACACAGGATACAGCTTCAGTATCCACAAGGGGAGAAAGGAAAATTGAATTCATCTTGATACAACCATACTATGAATTACTGCAGAGCTGACAGAAAAGGATGTGAAATATACAACTCTTGAATTTGAGGCTGTTATTTGATTCCAAAGTAAAAAAAATTCCAGAGATATATTAATTGTATGATGACACTTTGTAAATAAAACCCATATATTTTCTATATATATATTTTTAGGCTTGGAGAAAGATGTAGAATATATAGCCCAGGCTAACATTGGTTACACTGGAAAGTGACAGGCAGAAATGAACTTGCCGCACAAAATTTAAAGCTTAATAGCTATTTCCGCAATTTTATTTTATTAATGAACTCTTTGTCTCTTTCTTGCCAATTCGTATGATTCATTGCTAGTTATTTTGTTTATCAGGATTCTTAATTTTAAACAATGCAAGCTGCCTCAGGCTGAGTTGAGCAGAAAAGGATTTTATAAAAATATTGGATAGTTCACTGGATTATTGAGAGAGCTGAACTGCCTCATTTGGAAAAAAAAAAAAAATCTCCACCTCGTGATGTATAATTGTTACCCGTAAGTGAAGTATAGGTGCTCATATAATAGAACTAGCTGCTCTGTTTAATTTCCAGATGTTTGGTCACAAATTTTAATTACTGGGATTTTCAATATGTACTGCTTGTTCAGCTGGATCTGATTTTGCTCTTCCTTCTCACAAATCCCTTGTTCTTTGTAAAAATGTGTTTTTTCCATATTTTTAGGAATTAGTTCCCCACTACCACCAAAACCTGCTAAAATTTAATTGAAATTCCATTGGGGAAAATTAATATCTTTATATTCTTAAGTTTTCCACTTCATTAATTTGGCATGTCTCCATTTATTGTGAATATGCTTCATGTATTTATAGAATTTACGACCTTTCCCCATAATTAGAGTTGTATATTTGATTAAGTTGATTCCTGGGTATTTAAAATTTTGTTGCTCTTGTGAAGTGTAAATCTTTTCCATTACATTTTCTGAATGATTTTTGATGGTGTAGAGGAATTTCCTCAATTTATTAATTTTGCATTTTACAATGTTGTTGAAATTTCCAAACAATTTTACTAGGTTTTTGGTTTTGGGGAGTACCATGTCATCTTGGAATAACTACACTATTATATCCCCCTTTCCAAATGGTAAATATTATTACCATTTTCCTTTTTTTCTTATTGTTCTTTTTCTTTTTTTTCCTTATTGTTTTGACCATCTCTTATGTAATATACTAAACAATAGTATAGATGATGGGTATCCTTGTCTTGTTCTTTATCTCAAAGAAACTGTTTCTACATATTCCTTCCGCTGAAAATGATGTGTACTATAGTTTTTACTAGCTAATCTTCATATATTATGTAAATTCTCTTAAACCTTTGTTTTTCTAAAAGTTTTGTTACAAGTAAATATGAAATTTTAGGCAGTGCTTTTCTGAATTTATTTAACTTATATTGCTTTACTTCTTTAGTCAAATAATTTAGTGCATTATAATAATAAACTTTTGCATACTAACCAGTCTTACATTTGAGGGATAAACAAGCCTTGGTCATATATATATATATGTAAATATATATATATATATATATATATATATATATATGTAAATATATGTAAATATATGTATTTAAAATGGAGTTGACTAACTATGGCCCTTAAGAGTTTTGTCTCTATATTTATAAATAAAATTAATCTGAGCATTTATTTATCCTCCTATGTTTGTCTAGTTTGATATCAAAGTTATATTAACCTTGAGAAATATATTATTGGAATTTCAATATTCTCAGGGTTTTGCAGAATTTTTGCTCTTCATGATTTTCAGATTGTGGTTTTACATGTGTCTGGATGCTTTGTAAGTCATGCTGATAATCTAACACTCAATAGGGAAGCTTGATTCCTTACTTAATAGATACATGTAATTTTAACTTAGGACTTGTGCGCCAAAATGTGATAGAAATTTTAGGCTGCCCATTTCAATGTTATATATTTGAAATTTGCAAACCAGACCAATTTAAATAAATATATTTCACTATATGAAAAGCCTTAAGGGGCTACTTCATGATGTTTAATAGTGTTTGTTCCACTCCAGGCAAAAATTTAACTTCATCATCATCTTGCAGTATTCCATCCATGGCAGTGTCATATGTGAACAAATATAAGTATCAACAGGAGTTTCTGTGATACAGGGTCTTCTTATTACCCAATTGCAAATGACATAAAGATGTAAAATGTCAATGAAACTTCACATTAATTACTATGTAACAGGTAAAAGGATTGCTTAACTGCTTTTATCAAAATAATTGGAGAGCTGAAAATAAGTGTTTGGAGCTGCATTTTAAGAAATAAAAGCTAGGGGCCTCCCTGGTGGCGCAGTGGTTGAGAGTCCGCCTGCCGATGCAGGGGATACGGGTTCGTGCCCCGGTCTGGGAGGATCCCATATGCCGCGGAGCGGCTGGGCCCGTGAGCCGTGGCCACTGGGCCTGCGCGTCCGGAGCCTGTGCTCCGCAACGGGAGAGGCCACAACAGTGAGAGGTCCGCATACCGCAAAAAAAAAAAAAAAAAAAAAAAAAAGAAATAAAAGCTAAAAATATAGCATTCTTGCTTCTAATCATACCAACTCTCCTCCTCCTCATGTTGACATCTTGGAACCATTTTGTTTCAATTCTTTTGTCCACTAATAATGAGGATTAAGATAAGTATTAGAATATAAGTAATGCTAGGGTCTAGAGAGGCAAATATTATTAAACAATACGCCTTAGTTTAAATTGAGATTTTTAACCATTTATCTGATATTTGAGTACAGTGGCCCTCTCTCTCTCTCTCTCTCTCTCTCTCTCTCTCTCTCTCTCTCTCGCTTGCTCTCACTTTCTCAGAGAAATATTTAACCTAGTGTTCAGAGAGTTCTTTGGATCCAAGTTACAGTGCTAAGATCAATGTTAGAAAATATTAAAGAAACAAATAAAAATGGATAGCGAATGTTTTCAGCATCAGCAATTTAACTGAACAAAAAAGAGACTCTCAAAGATAATAATTCTCAAACTTTCATAATGGATCAAGACTATGTCTGATAATTTTCTGGCAAACTAAGATAATCTCAAAGGATTCCCTAGGTTTAGAAAATGTCAAAGTAATGAGAATTTAAATGAGACAGCGTAGTTATTTGCAATTAAACTATACAACAGTTATAATTTTAAGACTATAAGCTCCAAAATGCTATCAAGTAGCTATATGAGTTATAGAAGATGAAAGGGGATAAAATACCACATAGGAACTGAAACTGATTATTTCTTATCTTACGCTCTTTGTTAGACAGACAGCATATGCTCGTTATAATATTTAATGAGTAATACTGAGCTCTGCATAATCCCAGCTTCTATCTTTTCACAAAGCTGTTTATCTTATTATAAATCTAAACTCTAGTTCTACTGTGGAATTCAGGGTGACAGATAAGTCCTGTGTATATTAGTTGAAGCTTACAGTGGGAGATATAGCCTGTAGATTAAGTGATGTTACAAGGAAACTATAAGGAAAAGAGACTTTTCACCTCTATAACATACATTAGCACATTTTGGATGGTAACATGATTTAGGGGGCAATGGTATTTTAGAATTTTTTTAAACATATATGATTGAAGATTCAAGGATTTCCTATCCCTTATACAGAAAATCTAAATATGCCACAAGCATGGCATAGAAACAAAGAGTATGGACTTCATATTCAAATAGTTGTAGTTTCCTTCTTTTACTTCTCTTTTTCTCCCTTTTATATTTATTCTTTTTACCTAGAATTTAGCAAATATTTGTTGAACATGTCCTGTGCGCCAGATTCTATATGAGGCATTTGTATTTCCATGCCATAGCTGAGGATCGATGAACAGTTAGATAACTGCTCTGAGTTTCAGTCTCTTTCTTTCTTCTTTTTTATTGGAATAATGTCTTACTTAGTTCATTTAGCCTGCTATATCCAAATACCATAGACTACATGGCTTATAAATAACAGAAAATAACAGAAATTTATTTCTCAGAGTTTTGGAGGGTGGGAAGTCCAAGATCAAGATGTAGACAGATTTGTTGCCTACTGAGGGTCAAATTTATGATTCATAAACTATTGTCTTTTCCTTCACATGGCAGAAAGATGAGGACTTTCTCTGGGGTCACTTTTATAAGGGCACTAATCCCATTCATGGGGACTCCACCCTCATGACCTAACCATCTCCCAAAACCCCACCTCCAAATAATATCCATGGGGTATTAGGACTGCAAAATATGAATTTGGTGGGGGGGACACAAACATTCAGTCTACAGCAAATAATATCATCAGCTTCTTCAAATTTTGCAGAGGATAAGTGAGATTGTGGCTATGTTGATATAACATGGTAGCCACTGAATAAATAATAGCCATTACTCTTGTAGCTTAACAATTGTAACTTTAAAATATTTCATTGTAGTATCTCCATTGTGCTTGCTTCCAGTAACTTCATTATTTTACTCCACTCTTCATAGGTGTTGACTGAAAAAAATGCACAACCTAAAAGCTGAGAATTATGTTTCAGTTGAGGACTTAAGCCCCAGATACAGCCTCGCAAATAGCTCTCAGGGACTATTCCAAAGAGTAAAGGGAGGAGCAAGGATATACAGGAGTTTTGCTGAGAAACAAAACAAAACAAAACAAAACAATAAAAACATATAGTTGAACATCAAAGGATTACTGCTAATAATTTAAAAAACCCAGACATCTCAAGTTGATGAATTTAGCACTTTGCTATGTTTGGGAAGATGCAAGAGTCTGGGCTTATTGAAATTATTCTTTTGATGTGCACCTTAATTATCTAGGGCTGGTGTTCTGTTTTTCTGCAGGTCCCCTCAGGGTGCACCATCCTCGGGTGGGGAGGGAGTTGCAGACGCTGATGGCTTTATGGCCACAACATCTTTTTTTTTTTTTTTTTTTTTTTGTGGTACGCGGGCCTCTCACTGTTGTGGCCTCTCCCGTTGCGGAGCACAGGCTCCGGACACGCAGGCCCAGTGGCCATGGCTCACGGGCCCAGCTGCTCCGCGGCATGCGGGATCCTCCCGGACCAGGGCACGAACCCGTGTCCCCTGCATCGACAGGCAGACTCTCAACCACTGCGCCACCAGGGAAGCCCCAACATCTTTTTTTTTTTAACTGAAATGGCAGGTGGCATTCTCTGTCCTCATAGGCAAAATTCTTGAAAGTAGTTTTGGCTCCCAGTGTCTAATTCTCACTTGCTTTTCAAGTTTTAAATCACAAACCATCACTTCCCTAAAAACCTTCTCTATTTTTTTGTTTTAATACGCTTTTTGTAAAATTTTGTTATTGCTTCCTAGTCTTAATAGTGCTCTATGGCATTTGATGTCCACCCATTAACTCAGTCCTTAAACAAATATTCATTCAGTGTATGCTTGCTGACAGTTTTTGAGCCGTGTCCTAGGAATACAGAGGTGACTACTTTGGATGCTGCACTATTGTGCATGGACTTTAGTCTGGAGCTACTGATCACTCTCTTCTTCCTAGAACTCTCCTTCTGTGGACCTTGTGAAAACTTCTATTTTCTCCTGCTTTAACCTCAACCTTTTGTTTTTTTTTTAAACAAACTTTTTTTTTTAAATAGCATATAATCCAGAGAAGTTGGAAATATCATTAGCATTTTGTTATATGAAGTTCCAAAGTAAACACACCAATGTAGCTACAACCCAGAAGAAAACCAGAATATTACAATTATCTCAAAATTCGTCCTATTCATCCTCTCATTACTACCCCATTCTTTCCCAAAGGTAACCACTATTATGACTTCTAACACTTTTTAATTTGCCTGTTTTTAAGTTTATATCAATGTGTCCATGGGGTACTAAATATTTTGTAAATTCTCAAAAATGATAGATTATATAAATGTTTACTCAGTTACCTGATGTAAACCAAAAAAAAAAATGCAGAAGGCTGTAAATAAGAGAAGCCTTTATCTAGGGTCAGAAAATTGCAATTTGGGAGACACAGATTCAGGTAAAACCAAATGAATGATGGGGTAAGAAAAAGAGTCAGGAGGTTATAAAGACAAAAGTCGTGAGGACGTACTCTGATACAAGAAAGGAAATATCGTCCTTAAGGGATAGGCTGTCACCAGTTATTTAGGGTAAGGGTCCAATAAGTAGATAGGCTGTCATGAGTTGTTTTAGGTTAAGGGTTAAGTGTAAGGGTCTGATAAGTATCTTGAATTTCTGGAACATTGGGCAGATGTTATCAGTGCCTTTGTTCAGATAGTAAGTGGTCAAAAGGTCAGATTCTATCCAGGCCGAGACATGTATAAGTCACACTTGCTCAGTGGCCTCCCAGGTCCATTTTCAGGAGCTGTCTTAGCAATACAAACTCCATTTTTATTTTCCTTTCACGAGATGATATTTTCATCAAATTTTTTCTGTCTTCTTGCCTTAATTCCCGCCTTCCCATTTATGAGTTAGCTATATTGAATAATCAAATTATCTTTTATTGGAATTCCATAGGGGACTTATTCTTTTAATTTTATTTGACTTTTTGTATATAATGTATGTTTCTTTTGTTATGTAAAAAAGAATAAAACCTTAGGGTCTTGAAATAACATTTTTCTTCTTAAGAGAAGTTGAGGATGGGTTCAAAAATAATATTTTTCATTATTCTTATTATTAAATGGGAGAGAGTTTTGTCTCAATAAATAACCACTTTTTTACTTTTCTCGTGTTAACCTCATTTAGGTAAACTTAAGTATGTACATTTTGATAACAAAGAAATACAGATACATTTTATTGACTATAATGAGTAATGTATTTGTCTACCTGGGTAAACTGCAGAAGCAGGTATATTGACTTTAGTATTTTTGAGTAATTAAGGAGTTGATTTCTAAGGTCAAAGTTAGAAATTTCTAATGAATAGAGCACGTAATTTAAAAATTTTTCTTTAATCTATCAAAAGGATTTATATATTGTCCAGGAAAGATTGAAGTTATATTCCAACTTCAAGCAGTGAAATTTAATTTTCTTCAAAAGAGTCTCTTTTTTTTTATTTAAAATACATAAAATGAGAGTTCTCTGACTGAAATTGAGAGTTGAGTATCCCAGAACTCAGCTGATTGACATCACTAATCATTTTGTTTTGGCCACTGATTTCCATCCACAACCCTTCAAAGCAGTTTGTAAACAACTATTTTGGATTACTAAGATGATAATAGCAATTTGGAAAGAAGCCTGCACATTTTCAGAACTTTCTCTGAAATATGTTTGCATTGCTGTTATATAGACCCATTCACTTCCAGCTAGATTAGACTGTCAACGGATACCTATCTCAACTGGAAACAGTACATTTTCTAGTCAGCAAACAATAAATGGGGATTTCATAGATGAAGTCCATGTTGATAATGGGCACTAGACCAGTAAAGTCATTTAGTGTTAGTGCTGGTAAAATTACTGGGCTGTGTCCAAGCAGAGGGTGCTAAGATAGAGGAGATTTAAAGCAGGGTGAAAGAAAAAATGCTGTTCTAGGATAAGAAAAAAGAAGAAAGTAGTTGCATGTAAAACAAAGTTATTTTTTAATTGTACCATAATGGCTTTGTATTTGTCTCTGGACTTGCCTGAAAGACTAGTATTCACCCTGGACCAACACAAGAGCAAGTAGGGCTAAGAAGTGATTTTTTATTATACTATTTAAAGTTCAAAAATCTCCTAGAGATACTCAAACTAACTGTCTACATTACTTAGCGATGTTTAGATTGATTGCTTTCCTATCATTTAACTGGTTGTAAAACCTGACTTGACTATATGACCAGTGGGGTATTAAAGGTTCTGCTAGAAAACTTTTACCTGATCACTCACTGAAACCAAGATTCCTTGAGATAACTTGCTGTTTCATGATCCAGAGAAAAATTACATCTTATGTGACTAAAACCTTAGGAAGTCTCTCCTAGAAGGCCCTCAGCCACTGATGTTTGCCTGTCTTTTCTTCGACCTGCTCTATCATATCCTTTATCTTTATTAAAGTCTCACATGAATATGTTCCATAGAGTCTGTGAATCTTTTTAATTATCTGAACCTATGTAACCATTGGATGCTGCCTTGGATCACAATAGCTCCCTAGTTATCAGGACCAGTTTCATTGCCTGTCCTTGTCATCCATTTCCAAATAACAAATTTACCCATAACATAATGTTAAGTAGATTGCTATTATTGAAACCAAAGGCTTCACTAGAGCAAAAACCACAAAAGGGTGCTATTGAACAGAGCCATAATATGTGTTGCCCAGTAGAGTTACAAAGATTGGACAATTAAAAATTTTGTTATTTACCCTCTGGATGATTTTAAGATATACAGACAGCACCTGTAGGGGAAATGGAGCTGTGACCATAGCACTGGAATCCAACTCAGTGTGAGTTCTACCCAAGTAAAAGAGTATTAAATCAGAGCTGAGGGATAGACTGCAGAGTCTTTGACTATAAAGCTAGAGGCAGAAATAGTATTCAAGTTCACCATAGTGCAGCTTCTTTTCTTTCTTTCAGATGAAACTCTGGCCTTACTGATACTGAGCATAATATTAAAACTATCAGATCTTGTTAAGTGTAAATTATCCCATTAAATGAAAGAATACTATTGTTTGTGTACAATCTTCCTGAATGATAATGTAGGTTTTAAGTAAGAAAAGCCTTGAAACAAGAGCTATTTCCACAGCTGGTGAGAGGTGCCTCTGTTTTGACAGTGACAGCAACAGAAGCATGACCCCCTTTATAGGGTCTAGCTATATGCAAGAGTTATGCTGTGCTTATGTGTCTACCTTCTGTCGACATGTCTTTTCTGAAAATATTTTGTATTTTTGACTAAAATAACATTCAGACAGCTTTGTGGAATGTTCATGAGTGATTAGAAACTGATTTAGACTTCACAGAATTATTGTTGCAATGGGACAAATGCAGGAAGCACTATTTGAGAACCTTCTGTCTCATCAGACACCCTACCTCTTCTCTTCTCTTTCTAGCCCTTCTCTATGCCAGCCCTTATTTCCTGCACTGATATTATTTAAACAGTAGGAGAGGAAAGGGGAAAGCAAAAGGAATAAGAAAATTCCTTTAAAAAAGGGACATATTTGTGTACCTGTGTGTGTTTTGTTGTTGTTTTGAAATGCCTTAATTCATTTGTCACATTCCTTGCCTGAAAAGATTGCTAAATCTCTACAACGAGACATATTTGTTTTCTTTTCAAGCTAAGTATCCATAAATTGAATCGTGATGTCTAAGGGGTAGTTTTGGCAGCCATCAAGTGACATTTTAGGGTGGACAACAGTGGTCCTCTGTGTGCTCTCCAGTGCCATCACTGTAATTCCCTCAGGTATCTTGGCATCCAGCCCCCTTCCCTATCTCGGTCAGTGCACCATACTGTCTCTCCAGAGCTTTTGAGAACAAATAAACCTCATCTATTAAATTTGTCCTTTTGTGAATGTCATCCAAATACAGTCAGGTGCTCTGTGACTTTCCTGTCAATAGTTAGCAGATCTTATAAACCAATTAATCATAACGCATTCCTGAAAAAAACCAAAACAAAAGTAACATGAGAGTCTTATGCATCTTCCCAGGTAACATGTACTTTCATATTTGCAATTTTACATGTTTCTAGGGTTTAGGTTCAATCCAATTCACGATTATTACAATGAACTATTCAGGGCAGTAAGAAAGAGAAAGTGATGTAGTAATAAAGGAGATTACATTTAGGTAACTCCTTTATGAGCTCCTAGATAACAACTGTTTTGTAAACTTTAACATTAGGAGAGATCTAGGTTATCTGCTCCGAAAATATTAGAATAAAAACAAAGGATTATATGAGTAATTTATCCCAATGAATGAAGGTTATGGGAACTGAAAAAGTGTGTTCAATAATAGGCCTCCATTGTTTCCTTGAATATCAGCTATCATTCTTATGGTTTTTACTTTTTTTCTCTATGAATGCTTTTAAGATACTATCTTTATCTTTGGTTTTCAGCAATTTGACTCTGAAATGCCTAAGTTTGGTTACTTTTTAAAATCATTCTATTTGGTTTTTATCTTGGTACTCGAATCTGTAAGTTGATATTTTTAATCAAATTTGAAAAATTCACAACAATTGTGTTTTCAAAATTTATTGATTCTTTCCTCATCTTCTGAACACTAAATTTATGTATGTTAAGCCAGGTGATACTTTTCATTTTTTAAAATCTTTGTTCTCAGTGTGCTTCCATTTGAATATTTTCTACTGTAGTGTCTTAAAGCTGACTAATCTCTCTATGTTGTATAATTTGCTCTTTAGATCATCAAATGGGTTTTTATATCATTATTGTATTTTTCAGTCTCATTTTACCATTTTCATCTGTTTTTCAGAGTTTTGATTTACTTCCTAATCTTCCTCGTATATTCATTTATTATATCTATCTTTTCCAATAGGTTCTTGAACATATATATATATATATATTTTTTTTTTCAGTACGCAGGCCTCTCACTGTTGTGGCCTCTCCCCTTGCGGAGCACAGTCTCCGGACGTGCAGGCTCAGCGGCCATGGCCCACGGGCCCAGCCAATCCGCGGCATGTGGGATCCTCCCAGACCGGGGCACGAACCCGTGTCCCCTGCATTGGCAGGCGGACTCTCAACCACTGCGCCACCAGGGAAGCCCTAAACATATTTTTAATAGTTATTTTATAGTTAATTTATGTTAACTTCAAAAAGGCTTTTTTTCTCTCTCTGTTATCTATGGTTCACTTTTATGTTTGCTTAAATGTATAGTTATTTTTTTTTAATTTTTATTAATTAATTAATTTATTTTTGCTGTGTTGGGTCTTCGTTTCTGTCGCGAGGACTTTCTCTAGTTGTGGCAAGCAGGGGCTACTCTTCATCGCGGTGCACGGGCCTCTCACTATCGCGACCTCTCTCGTTGGGGAGCACAGGCTCCAGACACGCAGGCTCAGTACTTGTGGCTCTCGGGCCTAGTTGCTCCACGGCATGTGGGATCCTCCCAGACCAGGGCTCGAACCCGTGTCCCCTGCATTAGCAGGCAGACTCTCAACCACTGCACCACCAGGGAAGCCCGTATAGTTATTTTTATTGTATACTGGAAATTATAGATGATAAACTCCACAATTTGTTTTTTTTTTTGTGAAACATGTTGAGATATTTTAGTAGTAGGCAGTGAAATTATTATTATTATTTTTTAACACCTTTATTAGAGTATAATTGCTTTACAATGGTGTGTGAGTTTCTGCTTTATAACAAAGTGAATCAGCGATACATATACATATATCCCCATATCTCTTCCCTCTTGCTTCTCCCTCCTTTCCACCCTCCCTATCCCACCCCTCTAGGTGGTCACAAAGCAACGAGCTGATATCCCTGTGCTATGTGGCTGCTTCCCACTAGCT
Source organism: Mesoplodon bidens (assembly GCF_964165515.1). Lineage (NCBI taxonomy): Eukaryota > Metazoa > Chordata > Mammalia > Artiodactyla > Ziphiidae > Mesoplodon > Mesoplodon bidens. The sequence continues at coordinate 42,764,168 of NC_138176.1, forward strand.
ATCGATTTTATATATGGTAGTGTATAGGCAGTGAAATTATTGTTGGATCACCACAAAGCTGTAGAGGCTTTGTTTCTGGCTTTTGGGACAATGCTGAAACATATCCTTAGATTCTTTGATACTTCCCTCATTTTCAGATGTGGTCATGACTTCTCCCTTTTTGATTTGTTTGTATTGAAAAGAATATGACAGACTTGATTCTGGTTAACTTCTGAGGCTAGATCAGTAAAAATGATTGAGTTTTTCACTTGTTTGTTGGGATACTCTCACTTGTTTCCTCTTTGGAAACTTAGGCTTGGTAGGTCATAAAGACAAGTCAGCTTCCATCTCTTTCATTAGAATACTTGAAATCTGCAGCCTTCATGTTAGTAATCCAACAGTCCTGAGACACTCTATGCTCTTAAGAAGCCCAGGTCACATGGAAAGTCCACAAATAAGCGCTCCAGCCAAAATCCCAGCTTAGGTCCAGCATTGCTAACATCAATCACTAGACATGAGTAATTCCATGAATTCAATTAATTCCAACACCTATATTCCAAGTCACTTTCTTGTAAATATTTCTACCTATAGTATATGTCACATCCTAATATTTTTCTATCAGATTTTGTCTCTCCTTTTGGTTTAAGCTTGTACAGATTTTTCCTCAGAATCTATCGCTCAAAGAGTTACTGCTACTGAGGATATCTTTTATAGAATGAAGTTTAGTAAGCTGATTATCTCGTACTTAAGGCTAGTGTTAGGCTCAGAAAGTAAATGAGGTTTTCAAAGTGCTAACACATCCATGAGTTTATGACCCAGCAAATGTTAATATTGATTAACCATAGATTGGTTTATTTGTAGTCTGTCTCCACATAGTGTGACTATGTGCTCTCTCATTTATAAACCATCTGTTCTGTTACTGGATTTCTTCCTGTGGTATGTGTATAAGCCAAAATTAGGAGAAAAATATATTATCATAAGATAATTTAAAAATTTACAATTTAAAGAACACATATTTTGTAAAGAATTGCCTTTACAATACGAGAAACAACCTGCTGGTCATGGGGGCTCATCCCCTCTTTTCTGGAGCAGTTGACATGAGCTGGTTTTGCTAGACTAAGCCAGATCACAGAAGACAGAGGAGGGAGAGAATGTTTCTCCAATAACATGACTAAAATTTCTATGAAACACTCCTGGTTGAGCAGTGAAGGCTCTGCAGTGTTACTTCCTGGGCTAGGAACTCCCTTTGTTATAGAGAAAACCTGGTGTCCCTATACTGAGACGATATATGCATAAAGCAGTGTGGGTGTGAGTTTCCCTCTGCTGGAGTACTCTTATCTATATGTCCAGGCTTGAAACCAAAGGGATAACTATGGGGGCTCAAGGAATCCTATGCTTTTAGAAACACCTTTACTTATAAGTTGTTTTCATAAAATGTATCATATGTCAGTAATGCATCTTGCACCATGCACATTGCACAACATTGTATCTGAATAATGATCATATTTTACAAAAATATGTTTCTAATGAACAATTTTCACATATACTATGAGAGAAGTCTTTGTTTTCTTAAAAATAAATATCAATAACTATATGAAATGGTCTTGTAACTAAATGAAATACTTTGCACTTAGATTATTTTTACTAAAAGATATAACTGGAAAATGCTTCCAAACAGATGCTTGTCTTTATATCATTGGCTCTCAGATAGATTGTTGTAAGTACCACCTTAACTATTAAAACAAATTCATTTCCTCTTATGACTTATGGAAATAAATTTAGTTATATTATTCTTGCATCTGGAACATCTCTATTTAGTTCAGGAAGGAAAGCCACTCAAGTGAATTGAATTTGAAATGGAAATAATACACAATGTTGTCTTCTGGAATACTTACCATGTCTGACATTTAATGAACAATAAACAATATATGCTAACAGAAACATTTATCTATTTGGGAATCCCTGAAAGACTTGTCTATGGAATACAAACCCTGGCTCTGATTCTTGATCTGCCACTTTTTATCCATATGATTTTTGACAAGTCATGTAGCAATTTTCCTTGCTTACAGCTTTTTTTTTTTTTAATTCTGTTAAATGTGTGTAGGTAAGCTCTACCTCACGGTGGTTCTAAGAAGTATATGAAATTACATGTGATTTACTAGGGGCATGATACTTGGTACACTGTGAATGCTCAAAGTTAATTTTAAAATGATTATGGATAATTGCTAGAACAAAATTATGATTATGTTTGTGGTCCCTGAAACTGCCTCTACAGAGTGTATAAACAGTTGTAGTTGATATAGAAAGAATACCTTGCTAGTCATACATGGATCTTAAGCTTTCCGTTTTAACCATCTTGATGCTGGCTGCCAAGGAGGTACCCCATTTTATTGTATACTTAAAAGATCAGTTAAAACTGGCGCTCACGGGTTTCCCTGGTGGCGCAGTGGTTGAGAGTCCGCCTGCCGATGCAGGGGATGAGGGTTCGTGCCCCGGTCCGGGAGGATCCCACATGCCGCGAAGCGGCTGGGCCCGTGAGCGGCCGCTGAGCCTGCGTGTCCAGAGCCTGTGCTCCGCAACGGGAGAGGCCACAACAGTGAGAGGCCCGTGTACCGCAAAAAGAAAAAAAAAAATACAAACCATTTTCATTACCTGGGGGAAAGATGTATTTTCTTATAACTTAGAATATCTACTACTTGGAATAGGTCAGTAAAAGTTACACTGGTACTTAACAAGTAAAATATTATAATCTGGCCATATTTATGAAGAATATGAAGAACACTCTCTATTTTTTCTTTTCTTTCCATCTCTATATTCCATTATAGAGATGGAAAAATATGTTCAGATCAAGTCTCTGATTTTATCTCTTATTTGAGGTGGATGTTATTATTGTCATTTCCCAATGGGGTAAATTGTCAAATGACCCACCCAAGGTCATGCAGTGACAGGGCTAGAATTAACTCATTCTATTAAATGCAATATTTTTCTGGTGTGAGCACCAGAAATACAAAGATAAATAAAATTCTATTCTATGATACGAAGAGCAAAGGGGCAAAAGGCCAAGAATTTACTCTGTATATAAGACAGTTGTTTCAGAAAACTTATTCTTCTCAATACTGATTGTTTGAGATAAAAGATGATTGACACTTGCCGCGGAGTGGCTGGGCCCGTGAGCCGTGGCCACTGAGCCTGCGCGTCTGGAGCCTGTGCTCCACAGCGGGAGAGGCCACAACAGTGAGAGGCCCGCATACCGCAAAAAAATAAAATAAAATAAAGACGATTGAAGTGATTATATCAGCTGCATTATAAAGTTAAGGTAAGCTGCATGTATCCAGGGAAATATGAGCATAGCTAGATAGGTGGATGAATAATAGATAAAGATATAAATACACAAATTATGAACCTGAAACACCCAATCTTGTAAAAAGGCATAATGTAACTTCATATTGACTATGCTTCTTGATATATTTATGCTGTCATTTAGCATTTCTATGGACATGCTGATGGATTATATATTAACATCTTAGTGTTTATGTGATTATAAAAATTGTTTTAAAAGTAAGTGGATAGGTGGTATGTTAGAAAACACAGTGTCCCACTCTTCTTAGAACTTGGTAACACGTATACATGAATGAAATGTATCAGAAAGGATGATAGTTTTAAAATACACATCCTTACTCCACATTGTTCAAACATAAGAGTTTGAAGAGCAGGATTTTCTTTGTGTTATCAAACTGAAATACTAAACATGTAAATAGGAAAATCGTTAATGATGTTTATCCCCACCTGACAGAATCATGAGAGGCCGTTTTTTTCAAATGGAAATTTATTTTTGAAACATTGTGTAGTGAGTAACAATGCATTTTTAACTTAAATTTTTAATTCTTATTTTACATACAGTAACATATTTGTTTAAAAAAAAGTGTTTGGATAAAAGAAATTGGGAGAGCAGTGAATGTGTTGATAATTTTCCAAACTATAGACAATGTTCAAGCCTTCCATATATGTGCTTATCATAAATATAAAGTAGATTGCAGTGAAAAAATACCAATCTAAAAAGTAAAGATTGTTATTATAAAGATCAAAGTCAACAAATGTAAAAACGAGAGGAAAATAATAGAGCAAAAGAATCCATGTTATCATTTGAGTAGAGGAAGAAACTATCAATAAAAAGTAGAGGTCCTCAATATAATTTTGAACCTATCTCTCAGCCTTATCGCTATGTTATTTGCAGGCACCAGTGGGCATCTGCCCTGAGAATGGATTATTAGAACTCTCTGCCTATTTTACTAATTAATTTAAGTAGTATATAAGCCCCACTCATGGCAGAAAGGGCAGAAAGTGAAGCAGAGCAAGAGTAAGGCTCATGAAGTAAAAGAAAGAAAATGTCTTCCCTCAAGAATCAATATTCAATTTTTTCTGGTGCTATGATACATAAATATAATTAACAATATTTTAATAGTAGCTACCATATCCCATTTGGAAGAACCACTTAGCATAAATAACATGTTTCAACATTCCTGTTAACAATGTGGTTTAATAACATGAATGCCATATCACATACAAAATTCAGGGCAAACTTTTTTTTTCTGGATTTAAAAAGATGCTTCTGGCCAGCCTACAGTTATCATTCTATGACAACTCTCACAGTTTGTACCTAATGAAAAAGAGAAGTTGAGAGAGAGAGATTAGCCTCTGTGATTTCATGATTGTTGAGTCACAAATGTCCTCTGCCACCTCGAATCTATTTTTTCATTTTCCTTGCCTTGCCCTTCATGCCAACAAGGCCTTCTCTTAAAATCAACAGGTTTAGCAATATTATAGTCATATCAGTCTGTGCTCATCTTAACCAGACAAGATCTGCTGTTTCTTCTGACTGATTGAAAGCTGGTGCTGATTAAGAACCACCACAAAAAATTGCTATACCCATCTAGGAAAAATAACCACCACTTTCTTTATAAACATTTACATAGAAACATCATTTACATGAAGTATTCTTAAACTTAAACATACTTGAATGTCTCCCCTGGATTCCACAATTTTAATCCTGAGTCAGAGGTTTATAGAATAAAGTCCTATCAAAGTTACTATTCAATCAGTCCAGATTTATGCTGTTAGTTGGTAATGCTTTTGCTGCAATATATACTTTACCTCAAAATATACTGAGCAAATATTTGATTTGGCTACTATGTGTAAATCTTGCTTATCTTTAGGTATGTCCACTAACTTAGGGACATATTAACTTCATGATTTTTACTGAAATGGTCAACTTGAAATGGCTGAAATATATCTGCTAAGTAGCTGGAAATATTTTGCATATTTCCTTGTAAAAACTGAACATTAAAATACAGCGACATCTCATATATCAGGGTGTTAGTCTTCTGCCAACTTTCAGATTTCAAGAACAGTGCTCAGATTCCAATAGTGACCCTGAAAAGCTTCTTAGAATCACAAGACTTTTGCTTGAATCCACATACCTTATCCCTATCTTAGGTTTTAATGATTTTTCAATAACAAGCAAAACAAAGAAAGACACAAACTTTCTCACCAGAAGATTCAAAGTAAACTGGAAGATGAATTTTAGAGAGAGGCACAGTGACAAAATTAGTGAAATATCACAACCTGAAATTGGAGAAAGAAAAAAAAAAGAAAACATAATCTATATGCAGAAAGAATACCAGGATGCTAATTGAGATGACCCTGGGACATCAGGAAATGATTAACTTATATTTAGTAATTTGAGCATGTAGGAAAACACAATATGCTTAATATAACTTCTATCCAAAATATTTTAAACTAAAAATAATTGCTTTGGTGTTTCAAGGAGTAAGCCCTGGAGTTCAATGGTATTAATGGTAATTACTTCTCAAAAGGTAGTATGCATAGAAACCACCTTGGGATCTTGTGAGAACATGGATTCTTGTTAAGCAGACCTGGGGGTGTGGGCAAGATTCTATATTTCTAATAAGCTCCCAGTTAATGCTGATAGTTTTTCTGGCAAGAGTGTAGAATGCATTAATTTCCAATAATGTCAGATAAATGAGATGTTACTGTATTCGATCTCAAATACTTTTTGAAATTTGAAATTAAAACATACTACTCATGTAAGTTAAGTTACATACAATTTGTTCACTTTGGAAATAAGGAAATAGCATTATAATATACAAGTTTTAAAATATGAACCATGTAGGAGGGAAACAGATAGTAACACATTATTCAATCTTTCAACCATATAATAAGCATGTATGAGAGAATTTTATTGAAATCTGAACTTGGTCAATACTGTGCAAAATTTGAGGTGAGCTACATCTATAAAATACTAAGCCATAATAAAATTCTGAATTCTCTTAAATTATATTGCTTCATCCTTTTTATATCTGGAGAGAATGCAACACACAAGGCAAGTTTGGGGGATTTTTTTCTGAAAGGATATTTTGTTTTCATTTCTGTTAATGGTGAAACACTGTGCTTTGTTCAATGGTGAAAAATCAAGACTGTGTTCTTTGATAAAAAAAAATGGACCCAGGCGATCATTTTCTGGTCTGCATTTTATGCACATAAATATTATGTGCATTAAAATATTTTATGAATAAACTGGAGCTGGGAAAAGTGAAATACTATATGTTTGAAGCTATGAATTTGCAGCTTTTATTGGCATTTCACATATTATATAAATTCTTGACCCTGCCAAATTCCTTTATACTGAGTTAATAAAATATTCATGTTCAGTGGCATTAATGTGAGACTTCTCTGATCTTACTATACCTTCCATACTGAAATTGTGGCTTTAGATGCATTACTGCCTATTTGACCCTTTCTTGCCTCAGGAAGCTTTTGCTCTGATGCCCCAAATAATTATTTAACTTCAAATGGCTACACTAAATTGCCTATTATGATTGGTATGGTTAGAGTGTTTACAGAGTGTGGGGCGCACACCAGGGAAAATTGTAAATGATATTTATAAAAGAGATATGACTTCAAGTATTGTTTAATAGGTCAACATATACATACGAAAAATTTGAAAAACTTTCTATTGGACAATAAGGAAAATAGGCCCATGATTCTACATAATTTACAGAAGATCCCCACATTAACTATCACTCTTTGTAATTCAACCTTTCATTTAAAAAAATCAGGATGGTATAGACAGCAACTATATAAAACCGTTACCTGTAAAATCCTCTAATATAAATTTTTCCCATTTTTTATGAAAAGTAAAATTACATGCACCATAACAAGTTCCGTGAAGCTAGAGATGAAAAGTAATCTATGTTAATCAACAAAATACAAATGATTATTTAGTAAATTATTTCTTCTTTATTAAAATGAAAAACATTTCAAGGCCCCAAAAAACAGCTAAATGTTTAAATGATGTTATATGGTGAATTGAGAGTCTGTCCAAAAAGATATTTGGGAAGAACAATTTGTTGATACAAATGTGAGTGTACATCTCTTTTTAAACTTTAAAGCCTACTGTTCAAAGTTTTATCTTGTGTGCATGATATAAATCCCATATGTTGTTTTCTCAGTGACAATAAAAAGGGCAGTTTATTAAAAACTGAAGTAAAAATTAAAATAACTTTAAAAAAATCAGTCACAGTTTTGTCATTGGTATATGGAGGTTGTTCCAGGGACCCATCCAAAGCTCCTCGTCATCTGACTGCGTGTGGTCACTATGGAAGTCCAGAACCTCCTTGATGTTCTTACCGTCAACCATGGATTCCTGTTCAACTGTGCTTATCAGCCTGTTCCCCAAAGGCTTCACTGTTGTACTGTCAGTCCCCACGTGGTAAGGGGCAAATGTAACCAGAGTTGGTCTTGTGTTCATTTTCTCAGTAGAAAATGGCCCCTTTGATAATGTGTTCAAGGGGACATTCTCCTCATGTGTCACTGCCAACTTGTCTAGTTTCTTAAAGTGCCTCCCCAGTTGAACAGGGGAAGTAACTTTTAAGTTATCGGTGAGGCAGGCACGGCGGGTTCTCACCACAGAGCCATTCTGTGCAATGTATATATTGCCATTGATATTACTGTGGATACTGGGATTGTGAAGACGGTTTCTCTGACATTCAGGAGCACTGTCTTCTCCAGCTGAGCTACTTTCATACTCTCGATCAACAACTAACTTTATCATTCTTTTTCTTGCCCACTGTCAAAATAAAAAAGCATGACTCATTATCAAAGGAATTAAAAGGGTAAAGATTACAATGTCTGCAAAATTCAAAACCTTTGACAGAAAGCTATCAAAAGTAACAACTCAAGAGGTAGAGGGAAGAACCTTTTTATTAACATCAGTTTCTCTTCCACAAATTCTTCATTGGTTTGAGAGCTTAATAACTTCTGAAAAAAGTTGCTAGATTGGAAAGTAGACATTTCAGGAAGTACTTGTATTATTTTAGATCAAATTACTGCTATACTGTGAAAAAAAAGTATATTGGTTATATTTAAGAATCTGATCCATTCTTTGACAGTTGCTATACTTTTCAGGAAAGTTAAATTGAAAGGAAAACCCAGCATTATTAGTATATTCTGTTCATGCTAATACTTCCATTCCCAATATTTTAAAGATATTTTTAAACCCACAATATTGTAATTCTTAATTAATCCTCCATTATTAGCCAAACTTTTTGTATAATTTAATGCATTTATTCACGTGAAGCGTCCTGGTTTTCTGGATCATCCATTTAAATATATGTTAACTTAAAAGAAAATATCTTCCCATCCTGCACAATTTATTTTGTAATACACAAAACAGAAAACTAATGATTGTAAATTTTCCTTTAGTAAGCAACTGGAACACAATGGAAATTTTCACAAATTTATTTTTCTTTTACCAATCCACATTAGAAATGACAAGGTGCAGAGGTGAAAAACTACTTGGTTATTCTTAAAATAGTATTGCCATTTTTGGGATATGTGAAGTACCAACATGTTGCACTAAGTAAGCCATGATTTTGGATTTCCAGATACATATTTCAAAATTATTATGTTACCCAGAAAAAAAATTTATAACTGTTACAATTCAATTTTTTTCTAAATCCACTTTAATTCCTATCCACAACAGAAGGGAAATGGTGATAACTTTTATTTTTTAAAATTTGTATCATTTAACTTCTAATAGTTGAAACTGCCAGATATAAACCTAATTGAACATATTCATGATATTTTTGATAATGTGTTTGCCATTTGAAATGTACATATATGCAAAAGGAGTCTTGTAGATATCTCATTTGTTACAGATTGTCCTAAGGATTTAAGATGATCCAAAACCACTATATATATAAAAAAAATATATATATATATATATATATATATATATATATATATATATATATATATTCATATAGTCCATTCCAGTAGTCAGAGCATCACTGGCAATACATAATGCCACACTGCATTAACAGAAATCACACTATGAAATATTAAATACTGAGTTACTGATTGCATGTCTTCTGAATTACTAATATAGGAAAGATCAGTCAGATTTACCCTAATATATTCTGATATACAAATATTTTTGGATAGCATATATATTCACTTCTCTGGCATGCTTCTAAATCTTAAGCCAGATAAGAATCATGATCAATTTCCTCCCCTTCAAGTGTCATTTCAGAGAACACACAGAAGGCACTGCACACAAGAGAACTCATCACTGCAAAACTTTCACCTACTGTGATCTCTTTTAAAGTGCTGTGTTGTAACCTTCTGAGCTTGCTCCTGGAGACTTCTTTTGGTTTGCCCGCTTGCTTGGGTCATACTCTGGCACCTGAAAGCCCCAAGGACCTCCAGACTGACTTTCACTACTACTGCTACTGCTACCCGATTCTGACTCCTCCTCACTTTCCACACCTCCTTCCACTGAAGCTGATTCTGCACTGCCCTCCTCAGTGATGTCTTGAGATTCGAGGTCTGTGGGCTCTTCCACAGGGGCCAGCTCACTTTCCTGTTCTTCTGCTGTGCGTTCCTCCTCTTCTTCCACGTTCCGTTCTTCTGGCTCTTCAGGTAGCTCCTCTTTTCTATCTTTGACTTCCTTGACCTCTTCAGCAATGGGCCTTCTTCTTGCAAGAAAAATGTTCTTCCTTGCCTTTTCTCCTTCTGACTCCGTGGATTCCGATTCTTCTGATTCAGGGGTAGAACTTTCTTCCTCCTCAGAGGGTGTCTCTGTCTCAGACTCTTCTGTCGTCTCAGACTCACTGAACTCGGATTCCTCTTCACTGTATTCAGTATAGTCGCTTGAGGATTCCTCCTCCGACTCTACTGTGCTTTCTGTAGCTTCCTCTTGGTCCAGTGTTAGTTTCAAATAATCTTTATCTTCTGCCTCAAGGCGTCTCTGCCACTCTTCATCCTCAAGGTCAATGATGCCTCTTCTATCAGCTAGTCCTCTAACTTTCTTAAAAATCATGGGGAATATCCTGGCTCTTTTCCACGTCGTATATGTTGGCTCAGCTGCTGGTGGCTTTTCAATAGTGACAACTACTTCTTCCTCCTCACTAGGCTCTCTAATTTCAACTTTTGGTTTTTTAACTTTCTTTTCCTTTTCCTGAAAATCACGAAAATGCAATTGAAGTGTCAGCTGGGGAATGATTATTATGTGACCGTGTCTCACACAAGTTAAGCAAGAGTGAATCTGCAGGCTGACAGCTTCATGCAAGTTATAAAACTGGTTTCATAGAACAATCACACAATTCCCTACTGTTTATCCCCACTGCATATAGGCAGAAGGTGTTCAAGGAAATGTAAATTATTTTATTTTAGCTTATACCTTATAATACCAAAATTTAATGCTCATTTTTTCTTATTCAAAATTTATTTGGCACCTTAGATCAAAGGAGAAAGAAAGAAATTAATCATTACCTCTTCCCTCTCCCATCCCTAGACTTTGATTAATAGTTTTATGTATTTGCTTAAACAAAATTTTAAGCAATCAGGAAGTTATGATAGCTTATTTGAATAGCTAATGTAAAATCTATTTTTAAAATTTTGAACAGGGTAAAACTACAGTGACGTTAAAACTTTTTTCTTTAAAATTTTTGGATAAGTATTCCAAATAAATATTTCAGGCAACATATAAGAATTTGATATAGATGATTTATGGTAATTTAAACTTAAATGATGTAATTCCGTTAAGAATACTGGTGGTTTTATTTTTCTCTTATAATTAAAAGATTAATATTGCGCTTTTTCATGATTTTTAGGTTTGCTAGACAATGTGGAAGCATTTTGTTTTGCAAAATACTTTTTAACATATTTGATTATAATATCTTTATGGAATAACATTTAGGATTTTATAAAATATAAATTTTATTGTGGCTTTATTCCAAGTGTTTAATGTTTTATAGAAATAAATAAACTTATATAAAAATAATTTCTTTCTATAGACAAGGCAATGGAATGGTTAGCGTTATTAAATTGTTCTATGGAAATCAACTACTAAATGAATAGGATTTCTGAAATTTTGAAATGTTTTGTAGCCTGCTATTCAAATAGGGCTAAAAATATTATTCTTGAAATATTAATATTCCATTAAAAATTACAGTAATTACCTCTTCCTCCTCATATTCCTCCTCAGCTTCGCCAACCACCTCACCATATTCCTCTTGTCCAGTTGGTGGTAACAAACGACGGCGACTTCCATATTGAGGCATTTCATACCTGTAACAGAAACTTACAACTTTAAGCAGTTCTTCATTTGATCTGTATAACCATGACTGATCTCTGTTTTCTTCTTTTTCTTCATCATTCAATCAACAGATATTTATACAGCACCTGTTGGGCTCCTTGTAAACTAGTTACAAAATCATAGAGAAAGAACTACAACCTGACGACCAATGACTTTTGCCATAATTGTACCCTGGAATAACAAGAAAAAGAGTTATTTCAGATTTAAGTTTTAGGAGAGACTAAAGAGAAAGGAATATTTTTCCTTGACTAACTGAAGAATTTAGGGCACCAAATTGGTTCTTTCTGAAAGTATGATAGCTTATTCAAAACATAAATTCTCTAAGTTTATAGTAAAAATCTGCTTCAAATGTGGTCTGTAATGGTCTTTATTTTCCTCTGCTGTATGTTTAAAAAGCAGTTAACTTATGTGTGTAGAACTGACTTTCAAAATGCTTATTACCGGATTCTAAAGTATGTTTTCTTCTTCATTTCTCTTGGGCAAATCTTGAGGCTGATTGGTTAGATAAATTGTTAATTATCTCATATGAAAGAAATGGTGAATTCAGGAATTGAGCAAATATGTTTGACTTCTATTTCTCATTTAAATAATTTGAATAATTTTATTGCATTTTTCAAGTTGTAGCCAATATCAATATAAACATAATAACAGAATTCAACATAGAAATATGGTTAAACTTGATTAAAGCTAAACTAGATACATAACTCATTTTCAAAAATGAAACTGATGAAATGACACTCATAAGAATGCTAGTAATAATAATCATTTAATAACACCTTATTATTTATAAAAATATTAAGATACTGGATAAAAAATCTGAAGATGTACCCATGCTCATAACTGTAATAATCTTGTCCATATTCCTGGCCAGGATCAATTCCAGACTCCATGGATAACTCCTATTATTCAAAAAGAGAAATCGCATTTGAAAATAAATTCTTATCACATTTCAGCTCAATGTCAGATTTCCAGACCTAGTATTCGATGACTCAAAACACTGCTGTCAAAATAACTTTAATTACAAATGTTAGTTAAACATATTCAAATATATATATATATATATATATAAATTATATATATATTATATATATATATATAATTTATATATATATATATATATATATATATATATATATTTGTAACTCTTTTACACAAAATTAAGTTATGCTATTAGGACTGAGGAGGGGGAAAGTAAATTTGTCTAATGGTAAACCTGTTAAAGATAACAGATAAGCATATCAAGCATATCATTTGTTCTTAGATAAATTTTAAAACTATCAATAGACAGTTAATATTTCAATCTATTTAACACATTACTAATAGACTTTAGCCTTGAAGAAAATTATAACATCTTCAGCACTGTTTCATTATCCTGATAACAATTTTCTAGTATCTAGAGCTCTCCCATTCATCAAATGCTATTCTTATGAAAGGATCTGAAAATAATCATTTATACATTAATAAAAAATGTGCTAATATGCGATATATCCCAAGGATATTTACATTTAAAACATACTGCTAATTCTGAATTTAATTTTTTTTAAAGAAATTTGTCAGACAATAGGCCCTTTCAAGGTTTCCAGTTCTAAGTTCCAGACAATATTGATTTTTGTCACTCTACACTTATGGAAAGATATTTTTCCTGAGACATACATATAGAACTAGCTTTAAATAACTATTAAATTCAATTTCACTGTATTTCCCTCTTTAACTCTATTTTAACGTTTAAATAAGTTGAACTGCCAAGGTTTAACCAAATTAATTTGCAATGAAGAAAAGGGAAGAAGGAAAACGTATAGGTATACATAGGAAAACCAGTGGATACTTATTTCTAAGATCATCTACTATTCATAAGAACTAATTTTGTTGATCCAGGTATAGTGTGAGTCAGGAAAAAAAGTCCTCTGTGGACACTAATATATCATTTTTAAAAAGTGTGGAAATTCACAGCCTGCATGATGGAAATGGACAATAGCCTTCACTTGTGCTTTGTTTGGCAAATATCATTTTAAAAAAGTGATTAGTTGCCCAAATGCTAATCAGAAAATGCTATTAAAGATCCGAGTTTTGATTTCTTTCAAAAAATAAAAAGATGGCAACACTGGGCTCATACTTTTACACATCATGAATTTAGTTGGTGGTACTACTCCTTAAAGCAGTCATGTTTTCTCCTGGTTACTACTATATTCTCAGCCAGACTATTTTACATCTACACCCCCAGTGACAATAGGATGCCCCATATGCTCTTTTTTTTTACATTGATAAACTCTGTTCATTTACATCACTTCCCTAGATTTTTATGTTTGCAATTCCTCTACTAAATGTACTCTCTGATGAATTTGCAGTTACAAATACTTTGTGAATTAATTGCAAAGGAATCCAGTTTTGATGTTAAAAAGGATTCAGTTTACCCACAAGATTAACTAAAAGTAAAATATATATATATAGATAGATAGATATAGATAGATAGAGATATATAGATATATAGATAGATAGATAGATAGACCAGCAATACCATGTTGTGTCAGGACATGGAGCTCTCATATACTTCTGGAGGGATTATAAATTAGCAAAACCATTTGGGAAATGTTTGTGAATAATACCAAAGTCAAATATATGCATCTTTTTTCACAGAAATTCAATTTAGTTCAGTCTATGTGCCCAACATATATATGTAAAATTGTTCACCAAAATGCATCATTTGTAACAGCCCCAAACTGGAACTGATTCAAAAGTCCATGAGATAAGCACACTACTACATCATACAGCAGAGGTGAATCTCCCCAACAGAATGATGAGCAAAGGAAGTCAGGTACAAAATGAAACATGATTCTATATTATTCTATTTATATAAACTTCAAAAACAGACAAACCAATCTGGCTGTTAGGAGCCAAGTAAAAAGTTTTCAATTAGCAGTAAATCACACTTTGGAAAAACCTCATTGGATACAATATTGCTGCTACTGAGAAGTAAATGGCTATATTTAGAAGGAACTCATGCCATTTGTGATGACAACATGAAATGAACCTTGAGGGCATTATGCTAAGTGAGACAAGCCAGACAGAGAGATACAAATACTGTATGGTATTACTTATATGTGGAATCTGAAAATAAAAAAACAAATTAAAAGCCAAACTCATAGGGGCTTCCCTGGTGGTGCAGTGGTTGAGAGTCCGCCTGCCGATGCAGGGGACACGGGTTCGTGCCCCAGTCTGGGAAGATCCCACATGCCGCAGAGTGGCTAGGCCCGTGAGCCATGGCCGCTGAGCCTGCGCGTCTGGAACCTGTGCGTCTGGAGCCTGTGCTCCGCAACGGGAGAGGCCACAACAGTGAGAGGCCCGCGTACCGCAAAAAAAAAAAAAAAAAAAAAAGCCAAACTCATAGAAACAGAGTAGAAAAGTGATTGCTGAGTAGAGGAAATAGGGAGAGGTTAGTGAAAGTGTCCAAATTTTCAGCTATAAGATGAACAAGGTCTGAGCGTCTAATATAAAACATGGTGACTACAGTTGGTAACACTGTACTGTATGACTGAAATTTGCTAAAAGGGTACAACTTAAATATTCTCACCAAAAAAAAATTAAAAAAAAATAAATATGTGAGGAAGGATGTGTTAGTCTTTTCACAGTGTATACATACGTTAAATCACCACAATGGACACTTGAAATATCTTACAATTTAATTTGTCACTTATACCTCGATAAAGCTGAAATTATATATATTAAATATTTATCCTGGGAAAAAAGAAGCTAGGTGAGTGGTTAGGGAAAGGAGAAATAATATCTGAGTGTTAACATGGAGGGGCTTCTGGAGAGCTAGTAGGGCATGAGCACCCTGTAAAAATTCATTTTGCTGCACTATATGATTTTATGTCTGCAGTTTTATTTCCAATAAAAATGTTTATTGTAGGAAAAGGTTTATTGTAGGAAGCTGATTCAGACCAATAAGAAATTGGGACAAAGTCAAAGTCTAAATTTGACTTATTCAAATTAAATACTTTAAAAAATACACGTTTCTTATTGGTAGGCTTAGACTTTTGAGGCATCCAAACCCAGTGTAATTATACTGGTTTAAATGAAGCAAATAGGTCTCAGAAGTAATACTTAACTACTTGACCAATGCATGTTTTATCTAATACATAGGGAGACTGAACAAAGACTGCCAAATGATTTTGAAGTTGAAACCTAAATGTCCATGAATGGAAGAATGTATAAAGAAAATGTGGTATTATTCAGCCATCAAAAAAAAGAAGGAACTCTTGCCATATGCTACCACATGGATGAACCTTGAGAACACTGTGCTAAGTGAAATAAGCCCGTCACAGAAGGGCAAATGCTGCATGACTTCAGTTACATGTGGTATCTAAAATAGTCAATCTCAGAGAAGCAGAAAGTAAAATGATGGTTGCCAGGTGATGGGGAGAGGGGGTAATGTGGAGTTGCTATGTAACAGGTCTAAAGTTTCAAAAGCAAGATGAAAATGTTTAGAGATTGCTGTGCAGCATTCTGCTTATAGCTAACAATACTGTATTGTGAACTTAAAAATTTAAGAAGAAAGATCTCAAGTTATGTGTTCTTACAACAATTTTTTTAAAAAACAAAGGTTTTGAAGTTGAATTCTAATAACTTTTAGCAATAATGAAAAATATTTAACATATTGCAACTGAGTGGGTTTCAGATTTGAAAAGAATCAATTTTCTTTACAGACACGTACTTTTTCTTTTTCTCTGAACAGTAAATGAAACTCAGCTCTTGCTAGCTACCATATATATCTGGCATCAAATGACTTTAAAAAATACAATAGAAGGATAGAGCAACTGGGAAAGAGCCCAGGAAACTCAATCATAGATTTAATCTGTCACTCTATAGTCTGTAGGGAGAGATAGGAGCTAGTAGAAGGGAATACTCTGAAGGGTTGGTCTTGGATACTTATACCACCCAGAAAAAAAGAAAATGGAGGAAGGACTTGGTGATCACTAAGCTCCTTAAGTCAGCCCGAAAAAAGAGTGTAATATTGGCCTTTTTTTGCTGTTCCACACAGTCCCTGTTGCCATCCACTTAGCAGGTAAATCCTAGAGTTCAGAAAATCATGCTAAGTAGCTTACTAAAAGGTGCTTTTATGGGCAGATCAAATGCTTAATGTTGTTTTAAAAATTCATTTTAGCTGACCACACACACATAGAATTAACCTAGTATCTTATTGACCAAAGTATAAAAATTTATACTGATGCAAACAAAACAAAAATAACTACCATTTGCTAAATTTCTTCCCACTATGTTCCAGTTGCTGAGCTAGGAGCTTATATATTAAATTATTACTGCCAATATTCTATAAAAGATGAAATTGATGCTTAGGAGGATACATAGCTTGACTAAGGCCTTGCATCCAGTAACTGGCATTTGGATTTTAACTCTGAGTTACCAGATTCAACAGTTTATGGAGAAGTCTCCATGGAAATTTTTGATAAAATGTATAAAAGTTGAATATTCCTGTCACTCAACCTCTTGATGATTTGGGGGAGTAAATTCTAACCATAAAATGCCTGTCTTTAGCAACGTTAAGATTCTGTTGCTGAGAAATAGGAATAAAGGAATAATTTTTTTAAGTGGAGCTTAGAAAATACTAAATTTTCCAAAGTAAGGAGATATTTAAAATTAACTTTAATATATATGTTTTTTATTTAGGAAGTATATACGAATAATAAATAAATAAATAAAAATGATATGCATTTATTATATAACTCCAAATATCTTTTTTCTTCTTGCAGAAGAAAATGTCATAGGCATCTTAAAATAGACATGTGCCCAAAGGCAGTATTTTGAATCCCATTTCAATGATCAAAGTCTGTTTATCACAACCCAATTTCTACCTTTGTTATTTCAGCACAGATGTCAGCGTTCTTTCTTCAGACTTTGCCTAACCTAAATCTGATCTCAAGAACAGTTCTGATGAATCTAGATTCACTAAGATAACTGACAGATCAGGTTCATGACTCGCTTCATTTAATGATTGCTTGTTTTTAATAGGAACAAAGGTCTTATTTATCTAATTCCCAGAGAATGAAGCTAAAAATTTGGAATTTCAGTCACCAGAAAACAGCAGAGAGGTGATTTGCTTGCTTATTTATTTGCTTATTTGTTTTAATTTAAAACCACCTCTTCTCTTCCTTGTAAAATTATGCCATACTGGCAGCCACCCACTCTGCCCACATGTTAGATGGGCCTCAAAGTCACATAAAGTATTGTCAAGACTCAGTGAAGGTTGAAAAGAAAAAGAAAATTGATACCTCTGGTTTAAGGAGAGAAGGCCTCAGCAGTTGTTGTTGCTGCCAAAGGAAAGTAAAATAGAAAAAGGTTTAGAAAATAATTCAGGTGGAAAAAGTAGATTATCACTGAAAAGAGAGGAAAAAAAGGCCACAGCTTAAAACTGGTTACCTTGGGATATGATTTACTATTCATGTGATAGCTACTCACAGCATTAAATACTATTTTGACTATTAATGTTAGAACATAATTAATTAGTGTGCTTTAATTTCATCATTGTTTTAACATCAAAGCTAATAACCTTAATAAATAAAAATCTATAAATAATTTTTTGGTTTAAGCTTCATAGTACAAAGAGTCATTCATGGTTCTGAAGCACTTTAAGTATCACACAATTCTTTTTAGAAAATTCAATCTTGTTTTAAATTGCCCCTCTTTTTTTCTCCCTGGTCATATTATATATAATCAGGTTCATCAGGAAGAAGGGTAGGGCACACAAAATAATGATATGGTTGTAATATATTCATCATTATATTTAAGACATGCTCCCCAGTTTTCTTTTTACCAAAATGTGGATTGCTTGAACTCAAGCATTAAGCACGTTTTCAGAAATTCTTTTGTGATTAAAGAAATTGTCTTTCCTCAGTTTTTGGAGAGATCATTTCCCACTGCCCCCCATTTCACCCATATTTTTCAAAAAACACAGTCTCTATTGATCTGTTTCATGATAATTTATATTTAACCAGATGAAAACAAGATACACAATTCAAATTTTGGCTTCTCAACTCTTGAGGGGAATAGTTATACAACATAAATCTTAAAGTAAGCATTGGGAAAGCAGGCAGAGAAGTTCAGGGAGATAATCCTTCCAATGAACCAACTGTTTGAAATGGCCAATAGAACAACTATTTAACTGAAGGGATAGATTTTCCATGATACAGATGTTAATGAGTTAGTGCAGTTAAGGTATTAACTTAAAGGGGTAGGAAGTTGAAGTTAGAGGTACTCTGATTCAATCTGTTAGCTGTTATAATTATTCCTGAAAATCAGTTTTTCTTAAATGCATTCATTTTGATTTCCAAAAAACCTAAGACGTATGAATTCTAAACTGTTAGCCAATTAGGTCATATGCTTATTTCATTCTCTTAACTGAAGAGCTGTATGCCAAACCATACTAACTTCTCAGTGATTCACTGATAACACCACTTACAGTATTATTCACCAAATACCATTGGCCAGAATGCCCAGTATCTTCTCTGTAGACTGAGAGTCATATTAACAAAAAGAAAAGCCACAGCTTTCTAATAGTCTGACCTGTTTTTAACTCTTCAAAAGCTCAAGCTCAAACATGGTAGGAATGAGCCTTGGACTGATCAAAAAAAAAAAAAGTATCTAAATTAGAAACAGTTTCTAGATTAGATTTATAGCCTTAGAAAAATAAATTTGGGGGAATGTCACAATATTGAGAGATAATAATTCAGGAAAAAATAAATTTATCTTTGAAAAGGTAGGCAGTTGATCTTTATTCACCCATTGAATAATAGACTTAAAACCCCAAAACAAAGAAGCAACAAATATACAAGAAAATAAGTAGCAAAGCATACTTATGTTTTGTTAAATGAAAATACCCTCATTTTGAAAGAATGTAAATCAGTCCTGCCTGTAACATAAATATTGTCCTAATAAGCTTATAATGTAACATAACACCATAAAGCCCTTACCTCTGATGTATAACCTCTCCTGCAAGGCAGAAATGAAGAAATCAGTATTAAACATCTTGGATTTTCAGATTAAATAGAATTATAGATAAGGGTAACTTAAGAAAATCAGAGAAAAACTGAGAAGGTAAATTTTTCTAAAATGTTGTCTCAGTGAGAAATATATTTTGTGTCAGTATCAAGACAGGAGAATCAAGGTTTCATGCCTGCATTATTAAAAATAATTATCACGCCAGACCCTTATTCCATATGAACACCAAACCATTCACAGTCTATTTTATCTCAATGGTGTATAATAACATACTTTGACATATTTTGACTCTGTTATGATCAGTTGTATTAAAAATATTCTACATCATGTCTGTCCTAAACAAGTCTTGATACATGTAAGATACTCATTTTGGGGAAAAGATATGCTTCATACATGAAAAACATATTGGTACAGGACCAAAAAAAAGTATCTCCATGACTAGAACATATTCTTCCAAATGTTTGTAAGATTTTTTTGTTTGTGTCCATTTATTCTAAAAATAATAAATGCAAAATATTGACTAGCCTTTAAAGGTCAATTACATTATTAAACATGAAGTAAAAAAGTTTTTAGAGATATAATAGCCAAACATTCAATATTACCTAAAGATTTATAAAGTTAAATGGACAAGTAAGTGAAACAGTTGACTGTACTTGAGAGGAAAAAAAGCATGGAATCTTTTCAATGTTGAATGTCATTAATTATGAAGATTTTTCATTTATTATTCATTAAACACTTGACCTAAAGTATAAAACTGGTGCTTTTGACTATGCTATATGAAATTAACAAACAACTGCAATGAAGATTTATTATGAAGACTTTCTAAATTTCAGCAAAACGATCTGTAGAAAATTTATTTAAAATATTTCAAGGACTTTAAAAAATAAGTCTGCTTATTTGAATGCATCTTAAGTGGTTAAGGCATTGTTGATTGAAATGGCTGGAAATAATGGTAATATTATGCTTACACGCATATATTGCTATCAGCAATTTATTACAATAGTCCTCCCTTATCTGTGTTATCTCTATCTGCTACCTGTAGTCAACCATGGTCCAAAAACATTAAGTGGAAAGTTCTGGAAATAAAAAATTTGTAAGTTTTAAATTGCACTCAAATCTGAGTAGCATTATGAAACCTCACACCATCCTTCTCTGTCCCTCCCAGGATATGAGTAGGCCCTTTTTCCAGTATATCCATGCTGTATACACTACCCACCCATTAGTATAGGATAGAAAAGTACATATAGGGTTTGGTACTATCCGAGGTTTCAGGCATCCACTGGGGGTGTTGCAGGGTGCTTATATGGTTCTGCCAATAGGGGAATGATAATCCTAAAGCATTTAGAAGTTTATACATTTTCAGCTTTTACTCAATTTGTATCTTTTAGAGATATGTAGAGTTGAGAGCTCATACTTAGGTTTTAATAATGACTACTGAGTCACATATGTAATATAAAATATCCAATAAAACCTATATTTTATTTTCTAGGATATTTAAATTGCTTCTTTTCATTAGCAATATTTTCCATAATGTAGGAACTAAAATATCAATAGATGAACTATACTTTTTGTTGAACTATACTTTTTGAACCTTTTTGTTACTTTTTATTTGGTTATTTGTATTGTTTGTCTTAGCTCAAAGGCAAAAAGTAACTCAGAAAAGGTAAACAACAGAATCAATATGAGTAGTTATCTGTCTGCTTTCAATTAACATGAATTCCTATTGATCCTTATAAAACCATTCATATGATATTGATACATCTTGTAATGTAGTTTATATCCAATGTGTATTAATTTTTCATTTTACACCATTTGTATTATTACTGTTTATTTTTAACAATAAGGATAATGTATGGTAACCTGTTTATGTCTTTTAATAAGGTATCTAATAATTTCTTGTGCACTAATTGGATCATAATAAATGCAGAATGAAAAAAAGGCATTCTTTTTTTAGAGGTTGGTTGTCAGGTTATGGGGGCTTAGGAGCTGTGGAGAGAAATAATATTTTGGCCTGTATACTCAAAAGAATATTTTTAGGTCTCATGTAGAAGATGTTCCAATTGACTTTTATGATGAAGGGAATCTCTAAGTATAATGTGTGAGTAAAAGACTAGATTAAATATAAAACATGGCAATGGATGTTTCATTTGAAAAGTGTAAGATGCAAGAGGGAGGGGTATGTGGATATATGTATACGTATAGTTGGTTCACTTTGTTATAAAGCAGGAACTAACACACCATTGTAAAGCAATTATACTCCAATAAAGATATTAAAAAAAAAAGAAAAAAAGAGTTCCCAGTCAAAAAAAGATACTAATAAAATTTTTAAATTATAAAAATGTTATAAAAAAGGACAAAGTAACAATTTAATAAGGCTAAACATACCTACATAAAATTGTTATTTGGATTTCTTATATTTCTTTGGTAATTATTTAGAGATTTCATTATCAAAGAATTCTAAGGAATTATCAAGAAATTTCTTTCACAATTCCAAGAGGTTGATACAAAATAGCATAAACACACACACACACACACACATGCACACTTGCACATTAAAGGCTTACACAGTTGTCAATAATACCTTGTCAGAGTCCGCCAAATAGCACAAGTTCTCATGCATATGACCAGCTGCCAACAAAAACTCCAACTGAAGTTTTTCAGTGAAAGAGAGAAAAAAATCATGTTCAAGAACCCCAGGAAAAAAAAAATTACTCTTGATTTGGATGAAAAGAATCTGAAGTAGAGGAACTAATGAAAATAATTAACTTTGCATTTTTTATTTGATACTGTTAATTGGGGATGCCAGATCAAATTCTTGAAGAAATGTCACATAATATGAGTCAAACAAAACCAATGAAATGATGCATTCATTGTAGGGCTCTGAATCTATATTAATATACTTACAAGGGCAATTATCAAGCAAGACTTTCCCTATATTTTGGAATTGTGTTTTTCTCTGTGCAGACTTATATCTTCCAAAATATTAAAGCTGAAGAGTATAATAAACAATTACACTTGTATTCAAAGTGGGGATTTCCAGTAAATAAAATTTATTCCATGTGTGAGACGGAACAAACAAAGTAATTACTGGATGGTCCAGTGTAGCTTTCATTAGGACAGAAAGATGGTACTTAGCTGATGCCTTTAAGAATTTAACAAGTTTAGCTCTAAGATGTAAGAACAACTACAACTACCAAAATTTCTACCTAGAGTATAATTTTTTTACTTTCTTTGCCTAAACCAAAGAGGAAAGACATATATAAAACTGGTGACAGTTCACCAGATATATTCTGCTTGATTTCTATTTGAAATTTTTATATTTCATTTACATGCTATAGGCTAAATTTGGATGATTTATCCATAGCAATTAAAAGTAACTAGGAGTAAAACTGATAATGCATTTTTCTAAATTTTAATACATAAGCACATTTTATACTATTGATAAACTTAATGGAAATATAATTTTCAACAATGAAATAATAACTCACACTAGATAAAACTTTGTAGGCATTTACTTAACCTTTTGCTGAAACGGATGAGAATTTATTTATTAAACTGGAGATAAATATTATTTTTGAAGGAGAATCTTATGACAAAATTATAATTAAGGAGATGATATAATAATGTGAACAAGCAAAACTAAAGAGCACTTTAAACATTTGTGGGAACAATGAAATGTCTTACAGAAGTCAGCAACTCAAGATTTATTTCCATTATAAAGGGAAGAGAAAGCACAATGAGAAATAAATATAATAAGACAGCCATTGAAAAAAGTAAAAGATTTATCAAATGTTTAAGCATACTAGGAAGATAAAAGCAAGCCAGAGTAAAGGGTGTTCTTATAAGAAAACAGATGTCTACATCTTATAGCACCTGAGATTTATTTTGGAATATGATAATGTCTGTCATCTCCTACATTTCTAGATACATAACATTTTACTTTGGTAGTATTTCTTCTTACCAAATACATAGGCTTCAAGGCAATAACAGAACATATGATATCATTTTTTAGCTTACTTGTAACAGTCTGCTGTTTTCCTGGAACACTCATATAAAACTATGATTAAAAAGTAAATGTAAAATTTAACATGATAAGCCATTGGTTTAAGCTGGATATCTAACTTTCATGCCCATATATGCCCATTGAAAAATAGATTGAAATTACTTACTTTTTAAATAAATGTAGACAAATAATACTACTTCGTAGTTAAGAAAATTAAGGTAAATCTATAATATGAGTTAGTAATGGTGAGATTAATAATCTTTTAAATTAAAAATGAGGAAAAGCCAGCATTGCATTGAGTTTCAAGTAAAAGAATGGAATCTTCTTTAATGTTCAAATTTGCCTCCACTTGAAGCTTATGATCAACAAAAGAGTTGTCCATTTAAAATCAGAAAAGCAACATTACAGTGAAGTAGACTGACTGTGAGTTTGTTTTTCAATTCCCTCAACAATATTGTGCAAATTCTCCTGGTTTTGTTCAGATGTCATTTCCATATTTGTTGTCTCTGAAGGGCAACTCATTTGAAGTTTTAAGAGTTGTGCTGGTGGACTATTGTTTTTTATTTGACGGTACATGTTAGCTACTGACTTTTCAAGTTCTGCTAAGTTTTTTATATGCTTGAGGATGCCTTTTGGTTCCCTTTGAGGATTTGCATTACACACTGTTGTTGATGTTGACAGCTGTATCACAGTGGACTTCATTTCCTTGGCTGGTGTCACACTGACAGTGTGTTTAATAGCTGGTGTAAACACACACTTCGTGGATGGAGCTGAAGTCGAAGGAGGCAGTGAAGAAGGAAGAGGAGGAGATTGTGGAGGAAGAGAGGAAAGTGGAGGTGGAGGAGAAGTAGAGGGAGGAGGAGGGGGAACAGATAGTGGAAGAAGTGGAGGAGGAGGATGAAGAGGAGGATTACAAGGAGGGGAAGGAGGAAGACTAGAAAGAGCAAAAGGAGCAAGGATAAGAGGCACAGGAGGAGGAGGAGAGATTTTTAGTGGATGGGGAAGGTTTTCGAAAATGTCCCTTTTGGCTTCAAAAGTCATCATACAAGTGGGTGTCTCTCTGCTAAGGAGTGCAGAATTTAAAATGCAAGTCGTTGACGGAGAAAGTGCCAAGGAACAGTCAGCAGGAGAAACAACATTAGGTTCTGATTTGAGTTCCACAGGTCTTGAAACGGTTGGCAAAGTGGAGAATGAGGGGTGAGACCAAGGAGAGGAAAGTGAAGAGTCTGAAAACAGAGATTGCAACTGTTCTGTTCCTTGTATAATCAGTGATTCACTTTGCCTTATTTCCTCTTTTTCTGTTACATTTGTGTCTTCAGCTGTAAGCAAGGGACTATTGTTACCTCTTTTGTTTGGATTGGTTCCAGTACTTTCATTTTCAGCTTCCTGCCTGTTGCTTTGCCTTGGCTTTAGAGCTATGGTTTCTGCCCTATTGGAAAGTTCCCACATTGGTCTCCTAGGTAAGCAGATTGGTCGATTCCACATCCTCTGAATCTTTTCTCTTGGGCCCCTCAGAAACTCATTCTTGGCTTGCGTTTTGGGTAAAAATGATTCTACAAAATTTGTTCTTAGTAAAAAGTCTGAATTTGTTGGTCTTTGATCTGTATATTCCTTGTAAATGGTATTGTGGGTATATAAGTCGTCATCATCAGACATCAGTGTGAATTCTCTTGCAGACTCGGGCCAGCGGTTCTTAACAGATCCATCTACATGAGTCTGCTTGTGAGCCTCAACAGTATTGGAAGAAAAGTGCTGATGTTTCCTGTCTTCTGAGACTGATTTATTTTCCCTGCTTTGTTGGAAATGGTAGAGAAGGAAAAGACTTGAAAGAAAAGAAGATAATGAAATGTAAGGAAACAGGTTGTGACACAGCTTTTATGAGAAAGATGTTTTTATGGTTCTCATTACTATTTCAAAATATAAAAGGCCAAATAACACTAATCTACTGAAGCAAGCCATTACTTTGATGTTTCTGTTCTCAAAAAGGCAGGGCAGGAAAAGCTAGAGAGCTGTGAGCAGCATGAGAAATTTTCATTTTTTAAAAAATGTGTCAATCTGCACACTGATTTTTTTTTCTTTTTTTAGTTTCCATGTGAAGCGTCCATGACCACACATTATAGTTCTCTCGTGTATAAATCACAGTTCTCCAAATTGCAGACCAGCATGTTAGCTAGTGGTTTCATACCCTTTGCCTTGTTTAAGGATGCTCAGAACTGACTGTTTTGAGGAAAGGATCCTTAGCTGTATCTGATTCATACCTGTCCATTATCTCTCATTTTAGTAATTCTGTCCTGGAGCTAAAAGTACTCTCCTATTTGACATAAAGCTTGCAAGAGGATACAGAAAGAGCCCCTCAATTTTATGCTTAATAGTTTAAAAACACTATAAATATTACAAATAAGAAGAGGGGCTTCTGGTGTTTCTTTTGAACATGATATGGATCAAATTTCAGTCAAGACTCACTTTAATGAAAAGATATACTAATATAGCATAGTTTTGATATCACTGAAAGATTTGCTCAGACATGGTTACTGAGTCATAGTGGCTGTGCGTCATAGATAAAATTGGATAAGTCAAAGGGCACAAATAAGTGTCTCTAATGAAAGCATTGGGACCCTTTCCCCAGAAAGACTGGGGACTTGTGGTTTTAAATAGTTTGTCATTAGACTTTGCTCTCAAGCTCAGAGTAACAGATTTATTTTCGTTATTTAATATTTACCAACATAGTACAAATGAAATAAAAGGGAAATTTTTTGAAAAAAAAATTAAAAGCCACATTGACACAAAGCCACATCCTAATAAAAATTAGTATGAGAGGTGAGACAATAAAATGATATATAAAGCCAAAGTTGTTATTGTGGCATTTGGCAAAAATACAAACTGGAAGAGAGAATTCTTACAGGTGGTCAGGACCTCCTGAATAATTCAAAAAGTGGAGACAACTTGGATTAAACCAACAGCAATCACTTTTAAAACCTTAAAAAGTAGTTTTTAAAAATCAGGGTTGACATTATATAGCAGTTTCTGTATAGATCTGTTCTTGGTTTTCTTTTTCTTGGAAAGAACTGTCTATACAACGATACCACATCATTTTTGATGGAAAGATATCCATAAATATTTTTAACAAATTAAAAAATAAGGAGAATTTTGAAACTCCTTTTGCTAGGCACAGGTACTATCTGTGGGAACACTTGTTTAAACTCATGCAATTTCAAGATATCAAGAGGGAATAAGGTATAGAAGATATAACTTTCTTTTTAAAAGTAAATGTACAGTAAAAGATGAAGATTACTGTATATAGTCTAAAACAGCAGTTAATCTATTCTGTTGCATCTTTTTTTTTTCTAATACCCTTGTATTAGAATGATATTATTTACTTACTTATGCCTATGTATCCACAGGTGAGAAAGAGAAAACATGTGATAGAAAAAAGAAGTTTTAACTATAGTTAAATTGAGATGATCATGAGAATATTAACAGGAACTTGCTTTAAACACTTAATATTCATATCCAAAAAAGAAAATGCATGTATATTTTCTTTGTATTTATTCATATGAATAATTTTAATAATGCTTTAGATAAAATCTTATGGCATTTATTTGGTTGTCTTATCACAAAAAATTACACCTAGCTATCTATCTCCTATACACAGGTAAAATTCACCTCTATTAAACGTGGATGACTTCGTTTCTAAAACAGAAATTTTAAATGAGATTCTAAGAATTGCTTCTATGTCCTAAGTGAAAAGTTACTCCACATTGATTTATAAAGAAGACAAGTATTGTTTGGAAGGAATATAGAAGTACTATGATGACTCTTACAGAGTAATTGTTGAATCTACATGGAGTTGTTAATTATTTTGTGAAGGCTTTTATTTTTTTTCAAAATGACCTTTGGTTTTTTAAAGAAAATATTTGATAATAAATCATTTGGAGATAGCTTATTTTCTAGTAATTTATGCTTAGAATCCTTGAAAAAGTTTTTGAATAGATAATTTAAACATTTGTCAGATAATTAAATGTGTAGAACTTGACACTTCAATAAATACATATTAGAATTACAAAATCCGCTACTATCTACCACAATTTTCCAAATAAAAATAATCCCTAAGTGTTGCTATTTGAAAATTATCACCATCAAATGTATGATACCAGGTGATGTCATAGTATACATATATTAATATATATCCCTCACTAATTTCAAATAAAACACATTCCACTTTCCACATAAATCTTTTTTTAGTTCAAACATGTTTTGCTAAATGTGGTTAACACAATCAAAGAGAATCAAATCTTATTGGCTCAATTCCTACATTCACCAATAATTCAAAAAGAGACCATCATTTTCAACTTATAAAAAAATGAAAAAAAAATAAAGCATGAATTATATTATTATATTATTACTGTAGAAGTAGCATGCTACTATATACCTGTATTATATTACTACTCTAGAAGTAGCATGCCAGGCATTAAGTTCTTTTAAATTCAATTTTAGCATTAAAATATATATTAAAATCAGTTTTAACATTTTAAAAACTCTTTTCAATATAACCTTGTATAATAGTATTAATACAGCTATAATATATATATGTTTAAAAACAGTTTTCCCATTAAAAGGTAAATTTTTTAATTTTTGAGGCTCGCTTTATTCCTACTAGTAAATACTACAAATGTAACACAGTAGAATGTGTCTTAGTCCCTCATTCCACCAAATTCCAATTAATAAAATTTTCCTGGATTTAATTTAATCATATTCAAAATTGTATAATATCCTTGGTTGTTCTGCATTTCATGTTGATACTCTTGAAATTTTTAAAAATATAGACAAGTTAAACATCTCCAAAAGAAATAAGGGTTTGCGAGTAGCATCATTATAGAAACTATAAAGCTATGAAGTCTTTTAGCAATAATTTAAATAATTGACTTTTCAAAAATGATGATTTTATATTGCTTAGAGATTCCAAATAGTGCAAGAGAAATATTAAGTTATATACGAGAGTATATACAAGAGTTATAAATATTAAGTTATATATAATAAGACAGCAGTCTCATTAGAGAGGAATATGATGAAAAGAATATTCCTAAGTGGTTAGATATTTAATATTAATTCTTTATTTTATTCAGATTTTAATTATTCTATTTTATAACATCTTAAAGTAGTATCTTAGAAAAGTCTATTATTTTAGACCACAGAATTGTTTTTTTCTTACCAAATAGGAGTTGGCTTTTGATACCAAATCAGGAATTACTATTTTACGATTGTGCTTTATTTTCCTCATTTTTTATGAGAAAATATACCTTCAGAATTAATTTTTAATTTGGGGGAAAATGCCTGATTCTGAAGGTTTAGAAATGAAATATGAAACTCAAGCTATTCATCTGCAAATGTCTCCTCAAATAGAATACTTCTTTCCTGTTACTCAGTTTCTTTTAATGATCTTTTGGTTTTCTGGTTATTACTTTTCAATTTAACTTTTCTTAGGTTCTCATCTTAACAATTTTCTGTTTAAAATAATGTAATAAAGCAGGCCGTAAACGGTACTTCCACATCAAGTTGAAATTAAATACTCACCACACAGCATCCATCAAAACCCACTTCTAAAAGCCCCTGAAAGGTCTACTTACATCGTGCTGTCCCCCAGTTCTTCATAGAGATGCGCCCCCGGAGGCGGTGGGGGCGGCGGGGGCATGGCCACTGGTGCAGGGGCAGGTGCTGCGGGTTTCGCTGCAGGTAGGGCGGATTGGATTCGGGCTGTCTTGGTGCACTCAGCTTGGCGTCTTCGGTAAAGTAAGGATGTTTTGTAAAACTCATTTTAGAAATCATATACTTATCAATAGGCTACCTTTCAATAATAAAGTCCAGTTATCAGAGGAACTCAAACATTTTTACACAAATATTTGAACTTATTAACTGATAAAATTACAAAAGCATCCCCACAGAGTATCTTTTATGTATAACCCCTTCTACTTAGTTCTTTAAAATATTTACTCCTTGAAAAACAGGTAGAATTCAGTAGAAAAATTTGCAAATTAAGTTAAATGATAATATTAAAGGGAGAAGGCAAAATATTTATAAAAAATGTGATTGATAATTGGTAGTTGTTTAATGGATCTCTTTCATAATGTGAGGCATATAGAAATACATAATTTCCCTTTATTATTAGTCTTCCATCTATTTAAAGAAAAGTTATTTAAAAATGATTTAAAACATTTTTGACATTAGTTTACAGGGGCTGTGTAGATGTACACATTTAGGAGGGATATTTGGTTAACTTTTATTTCCTTCGAATTCCCAGGAATGCCTGTGATTCTTGCATTGGAGGTAAGCTGCTCTTTTTTGACTTTCTTGGATCCTGATTGTTAGCTCTTGCCTCCAAATCAAGATCCCAAAGGGTGGAGGCTATAAGGGCAAAACTGTCTTTTTCACATTCCTTCCACTTGTATCCAATTGTCTAAAACGAGCTCAATTCTATACACACAAAACCACAAAGGAATTTGAACTAAAAAGTAGTTCAAATACAAAATACAAATACAAAATAGACAAATAATACATGGTTCAGGGCAGGCTGACTACTTTATCAGCGTTATCTCTTTTTTTTTCTGTTTATATCACATAAAATCATATGCAAAATATTGGTAATTATACTTACACTTTAAACCTGTTTGGGAAAGCAATGAATAAAAAAAAAGAGAAAGCTACATGAGAAATACTGCATTCATAATATTTTAACATTTAATTTAATCTAAATTATGAATAACTTACGGGTTAAACTCATAATGACACAGACTTAATGACATAGCAGGGGAACTAAGTATTTCAATTCAAAAAGTGAAAATGGTGACCACTGTCACAGTCCTACAAGATGTTAAAACATTCATTGTAAGAAAACAAATTAACTAAATGGAATAACAAAAACTGGATTAAAACATGCATATGTGAATTTCAACTCTGATAGAGAAATGGAATATTAAAGATGATATGACCTTTATAATTAGCTTTTTGGTTTACTACACTTGAACAATATTAAAAGAATGGAGTCAGGCAGCAAGCCCTGATTATACTCTTGGCCTCACTTTGAAGCTGAAGCTAGAACTGGAAGGTGCCACTCCTGGGTAATGAATTTATGACACTTTTTTTCACATTTGCCTCCTAGTTTTCCATGCATAGCAAATTTCAAAGACACATCTTAGTATTAAAGAATAACCATTCCTTCTAATCTATTTATAAGCAGAATATGAAGGTACAAAAGTTAGGTTTTAAAATATTAGAATTTTACTTTGAAACATGTTTACTTCTGTTAATCTATAAAAAAGAGTTACCAAAATTTATTCATAGAGTGTCAGGCTGATTACTGAACTAAAAAGATTAAATAATGCATCTTTACAATGTTTAAATATTAAGCATCTTAATTTTTTGTTAAAATTCAGACCATTTAGCATAACATCCAAGGTGCTTCAGTTTTGATCACTGCATTGTGTGCCAAATATATGAAGTTTTCTCACTGATTTTAATGCTAGCAGGATATAATAAAGCTCCTTTGAGAAATATTTGAATGAAAAAGAAAAACTGTAATACAGACTAAATTTAACATGAAAATTAATATTGGATTGATAGGTTAATCTAAAAATTTGTCCATTATTAAGTTTGTGCATAGGCTTTAGACTTGGCATATCAACTGATTTATTAACACATGTTGAATTCAAATATATCAACCTAAATGTTATATTTGCAACTTCACATTAGTTTTGTGAAGGAAAATATTCCTATAGTATCTTCATGCAGAGGGTACTTTTTAACTTTCAGGTTGGAATTACCTTCTCTTATTTAATTCAATAGAAAATTCTCAGTGGTAGACAACAAAGATAACAGTTTAAGAATATATAAGGACTTTTTCAGTCCTTTCCCTGTAAGTATTTTAAATGGTGAGTAGCTGTTCTACCATTATTTCTTACTGTTTGTTATGTCAAGTAATTTATATGACTTATGATTCCTGTCTGTTATTTACTTTCATTTTGTGGCACCTTCAGGGCTACCTCTCTTCTTAACCTATTCCACAATTTTTTCACCGATCATCATCAATAGGGATATACTTAAAGTATAGCCCTGTATCACAAAGGGTCCCCATTCCTAGTGTCAAATAAAGAATAGCTCGCTAGACTATTTTAAATATAGATGTTTAAATTAGGAAAAATTTACTTGACTACTTTGAAGAGCCTAAACAAGAAAAATATAGATACTTTAAATGGATGTATTTGCCTGTAGGAATCAGAGAAATGTAAGCCCTCTACAGCCAAAATATACTGTTAGATGTTACAATATAGGCTCTAGCAAGGCTAGCCAGGAAAGAAGAAACCATATGGAAAATTACATATTGTGTGCTATGATTTTTAAATGATTTTTTCAAACATTGTAATCATCTGCATAGAGGTAAATTTAACAATATGGATAAAAACCTAGCATGACAATGTATTTAGGTTACAGACCTTCCTTTGGAACTGGGTTATCTCTATATGACATTCCACTGCCTTTGCCCCAGGATACCTCGTACCTTTTCTGCAAGGCTCTTAACCTGATGAAGAGCATAAACAAAGCTACAGGAGGTAACCTAATATTCCTAGCAGATAAGAATATTTTAGGAGCACAGGAACACTGAGCAATCTGTGACAAATGTTTTGAAAGTTTGTATTGTTTTCCCTTAAAGGAAGGTCATTTGGTACAAGAAAAATACACAGCACTCCCAAAATGGCTGCAGCATTAATATTTTACAGCTACACAGCCATTTTACCAGAGATAGTTTTTTGATAATGCCTTCTTGAGGAACTATCCATGTTCAGCATGTATGAACATGAATACTTACTGTCTGTAGCTGACCAAAACCACCAAGACGGCAGGAATACAGCAGAGGATGATGATGAAGGCCAGAGCCAGCAAGGCCCCTTCTGTGTAGCCTAGACTTTCTCCTCGCTTCTTAATGCTGGTTACTGCCTCTGGAGTCCGGATCTCCAGAATGCGTCCTCCTTCCCCATAATACGGCTGAAAGTCTTTATTGATATCAAGGAGTTTGCCATCTAAAAATCTTTATTGTTAAACAGTAAAAGCAATGATATTAACAGAGAAAGGCTTTTTTTTAAACAAAATATTTTTTGTGATATCTTTTAATATTTTCTTTAATTATAACATAAGCTGAGTCAGAAGTCTTATTATGAATAAGAAAAGCATATATAAAAAGCAAGAGCAATAAAGAAGAGTAACGCCTCTATATTCACATATCAAAGATACTAACAACAATGACCCTTAATACACTTACAGACTGGGGGAAAATAATTACCAATGTCATTGAAATTTATTTCACTATGTTGAGATTATTTACTTTAAGTTATTCAGGTGGGATAAAATATAATATTCTAAATGATATAGTATAGTTTAAAAATATATTCCTGCATTATATATCCTTTGGTTCTCAAAGTAGTCCTGTAAAACAGAACCTTAATACTGACTTCCTGCAGACCACAAAGCTACACAGTTAGGGAAACAAATCTGAGATACCAACCCAAGCCTTCATAGTGCATATTTGTGTTTCAACACACCACCTTAAATACTGACACTCTCAAATCTCAAACCAAAATACTTTTATGGGCTAGGAGTGAACAAATTAAAAAGTTTTTTTCTTCCTGGAAAGAGAAAATGAAATAAATGATGCAGGTAGTAAATCAGTGTAGTCAGGATGACAGGAATTGGTGGTCAATTTAATCTAGTAGTTCTTGCAAACCCTTTCTCTAAATAATGCAATTCCAGCTATGAGCATTGTGTTGGGGAGGAGAATTAAGGAATAATTGTTACTTATTTCTATTAGACTGAACAATTTTTTTTTTACATATTTTACGCTGTAATTAGCAGGCATTTATTTTTTTCAAAATTCCCCAGGAACACTTAAATGACCCTTTACAAATCCTATAATATTGAAGCAACAATTATGTTCTTAAAACCACAAAGCCACAATATGTCTTAGGTATTTTTTAAAAAATTTTAAGACTTTTATCTACAAAGGTGAAATGTCTTGCTATAGAAAATTGAAAAACACAAAATAGTTCAAAAGGTAAAATTACTCAAATGCCCACAATGCAAAGATTATTACTACTAATATTTTGGTGTACTCAAGTCTAATCTCTTTATTTTTGCTATTAATAAACATTTTTATATACTTGTAACTACACAGCATACACAAAGTGAAAATATTTTAGAAATACATGTCTTAATATAAAATACCATAGTTATGCTGAAGATGTGGAAAATACAAAGAAATGTGAAAGAAAAGATTTAAATGGCCCAAAATTTCACCATCAAATGGTAACCAAAGAATGCTATACTTGTGCATTTTACAGGCTATTTCATCCCTTTGAATACTCTTTATTCTAATTTTCCAAGTGATCATGCTGACTTTAAATCTAGTTAAACACACTGTTCATAGCTTCCATAGAGGAAAAAAATAAAGAGATGCTTGATATCAGATATGAATTCCACTGGATAGTTTATTAATCTTCCAATTTAGGAAACCTAATGGCTCAAGTAACTCAATTTTAGTTTTAAAGCTACACAGTTTTTCATTCAAGTTTTCATGCTATAACTTAAGGCAGTTAGGATGCTTTTCTTTTTTTTTTTTTTACAAATATGCTTTTGTAGATGAAAATATACTTTTTATATCAATTTTTTCTAGGCCATTTTCAGATACATTAAGAAGTAAAAGTTTTACCCATTGTTCTAAGTACTAGATTGGAATAGAATTGTAAAACACTTTGTTTGAATTGTTTATCAGATAAAGTAAGAAATTCCAAATGAAGTACAGATAAGAGTTATGTTGCAAGAACTGTATCATTAGAAACTGGGAAGGATCAGAAGGAGAGGAAGATCATTAATTGCAGGGAAAAATTATTCCTATCATGTGGATCCACAGATCACAATTCTATTGGATTCCTACTGGATTCTATTTGATATCCAAACCACCTAAAGGAAGATTTATTAGTCTTCTTACACTACAATAACACCATTATTTAGATCTTCATTTTGTTTTATTTCTCAGTTTTGGTAATCGTAAGTAATTGTTTACTAGAAGAGTTGATAGCTTTTGAATCCATAACTGATCTAGAATATCTTTCTTTTTTGCTGTATATATGTGAAGCAACTTGCCTAGGCCAAGATTCTTGAGATATAACATTTTCCTTAAAATACTGTGGATTTGATCCCATTGATTTTTGGCATTTCATCATGCAGATGGGATGTATAAGGCTTATCTAATTTTTGTTCCTTTACGATTAAGTCATTTTTTTGTTTGTTTCAATAGTTTTAAAACATACTCAGGTACTTTTTGAGGACATATGACAACATTTTCATTGATTTCACCTGTAATGTAATGAAATATTTTAATTACACTTTTACCTCAGAGATACATGCAATTATCAGGTTGTATCTTGATTGTCCTCTAAATATATTCTGACTTCTTTTATGATTTTTTTTCTTTTCTGTAATATGCTGTGAGCTTCTTATGTTTATACTTCATTTTGCCAATTTATTTTTCAGATGCTTTTTCATTCTAGGCAAGGTTGAATCCAGATTGTCAATGGAATTTAGGAGAATTTCTCCGTAAGATTGAAAAATTAGCCCCAAGAAACTTCAGGCTTTTGTTTTATACTTTTTCTGATTTCAGGACTAAGAGCTCTACTGTCTCCTAACATCCATGTAAATCCTTGAAGATGAAATCTAATTGACCTTCTCGTGAATGTGCACTAACCCACAGGTACTCAATGTGAGCAGAGGAAAGGCATACTTCAAATGGCCTGAGGGGAAAGCACTACATCAAAGCCCACCACCAGGGACTTCCCTAGTGGTCCAGTGGTTAAGATGCTGCATTTCCACTGCAGGGGGCATGGGTTCGATCC
Organism: Mesoplodon bidens; assembly: GCF_964165515.1. Lineage (NCBI taxonomy): Eukaryota > Metazoa > Chordata > Mammalia > Artiodactyla > Ziphiidae > Mesoplodon > Mesoplodon bidens. The sequence goes on from NC_138176.1 coordinate 42,799,770, forward strand.
CTGGTGGGGGAACGAAGATACTACATGCCACATGGCTAAAAGCAAAACAAAACAAAACAAAAAGCCCACCACCATGTTGGAGAAGGTCAATTCTCACTATTCTTTTATGGAGCATTTCTTACCAGAAGCAGGTAAGGATTCAGGGCATGCAAAACACATACACCATTTGTCTTGTATGGTCTTGTTTTCTACACAAAATATTAAACTGTTTTCCAGTGGTTTCTGTAAGAGAATTATTTCCAGAGATATAGTCTACCTCTGAGTCATCAGGGTGTTATTTCTTTTATTTTGTTTTTCAGTATTTATTACTGATCCCATTTTTCACCTTGCTTACTTATTTAGAAAGGAGATAAAGCTGTCAGATTCAATATCAATAAAGAAATGTGATTTTCTCTTTATTCTTATCCATAGTCTACTTAGCTGCTGGTTAAAATGCTTTTCAAGTCTAAGGGTGAGGTGAACAGACCCCTTCCTAGTATTTAGCCAACATTAATTAATTACTGCTCTGTTTTCCTGACATGAGGTAAATTCCTAAGCCAATTCCATGTCTTCTGATTCACCCAACTGATGGAGCACATGCAAACAGGTATCCCTGGCTCCATTCACTTGAACACAACTTTCAAAGTACAATGTATAACTACAGACCACTCTGCATTTTACCGAGGATTTCAGTGTTTCAATGTACATATGGATGTAGAAATAAAGGGGAGGGTGAGCAGGAGAATGTATTCTGTACTTCACAAAAGCACACACCTAAACAGTGGAGGGGCAACTGCCTATTTCCTTTGTCAGCAAATAATGTGGGTCTCTGAAATAGGTTTACAGAATGGGCAATGGTTAACATATCTGCCCACGTCCATTCCACTTGGATAAGGTCGTTCCTCTTAATAAAACAAATCAAGGGTGGACCACTATTTCCTCTATACAGTTCCACAATTATTTTAACTAAATTCTAACATTTAGTTTTCCAATTATTTGAATTTTCAGTATTTTGAATTTTTTTTCTGGACTTAGGAAGTTGAAAGAAGTTTTATTAGAGATTGGTAGTTAGATTCATTTTAAAGTATTTTTTTAACATTGCACTTTTAAATGCAGTTTGTAGAATATACCAGCTTTCTCTACCTTCTTCTTTATCTCTCATTTACTATCTGGACAGACTAATTTTAAGCAGACTGGACTATTAAGTGTATAAGCTAAAATTGTATTTGCTCATTTAATTAAGTTTTGCTTTAAAATAGTATGGTCTGTTTCTGCTCAGAAGGCAGAAAGCCTTAAGAGAATGTGGCACCCACCCTAATGACGGGAAAGTCATATAACATTAAAATCATAAAATTTTTTGCAAGCATAAAACCAAATTCCAAAGAGTGACAGCTTCCTCCAACAGTGGGATGAGACCATGTATTGTTTCACCTTTCTCAGAACAAGCTAAAAGTAGGTACCATAAATCCAAATAAAACAAACCAGCTAAATTTTTAATAAATGCCTAAAAGCTAAGTGTGTATAAGCATGTAAGGTTAGATAGAATAAGTGACCCACAAACATAAGTGGGGGTTTGCACTCACTCGCAAACTCTTTTCCATGGCCCACCATAAGATAGACTGGGTACAGGGCAGGAGACCAGAGAAATCCTCTTCATAGTGCAGGGATATAGGAAGTAATCAGCTAAGGCTGGGGTGCTCTGCAATTTTCTGGACCTGTATCTCACATAAAGCAAGAGCCATATAGAGAGAGAGGGAGGAAGTACTCCCATCCCTAAGGCTCAAGTAAAGGTCCACTGCTTCTGGAGAAGAGCTATGAGCAAAATCCACCCCATCTGGGGGAGGAAAAGGAGCTCTCTTGGGCCTAAGACCCTGCAAAGTAGAGGTCTACTACTGGTTGGGGAGGGGCAGGGAACTCTCTTACACCCAAGAACCTCCACAAATATGAAGTAGAGTATGGATGCCATGGGAAGGCGTGGAAGAAAAGCTGAGAAAGCCCCACCCCAAATCCTAGGCACACCGGCTAGACAAGGAAAACAGAATCCCCCAACCTCTCATTGTCCCATTCCCACCTTTAGAGTAGAACCAAGCAACAAGCAAGAGCCATTTACTACATTGGGAGAGTTAAGAGAATGGAGAGAAATCTTTCTGTGTCACAGGCATTCAGGGACTGCTGAAAGATAAAGAAAGAAATAGACCAGACACAGAGGTAACCCAGATACTGGAACCGTCACATAGGGACTTTGATACAACTCTGATTAATATTTTTTACAGGATCTAGTAGTAAGGCAGAAAACATGCCTGAAATGATGGAGAAACTCAGTAAAGTGGTAGAAACTGTAAGAACCAAATGGAAATGCAAGAATTTTTTTAAAAGATATGAAGATTAAGAATTCCTTCAATGAGCTTATCAATAGGCTAACAGATGAATCAGTGAACTTGAAAACAGGGCAGCAGAAATTATTCAAACTAAAACACAAAGAGGGAGGGACCTTCAACATGGCAGAGGAGTAAGACGTGAAGATCACCTTCCTCCCCACAAATACATCAAAAATACATCTACATGTGGAACAACTCCTACAGAACACCTACTGAACGCTGGCAGAAGACCTCAGACCTCCCAAAAGGCAAGAAACTCCCCACGTACCTGGGTAGGACAAAAGAAAAAAGAAAAAACAGAGACAAAAGAATAGGTACGGGACCTGCACCTCTGGAAGGGAGCTGTGAAGGAGGAAAAGTTTCCACAAACTAGGAAGGTCCTTTACTGGTGGAGAATGGGGGATGGCAGGGGGGTGAAGCTTTGGAGCCACAGAGGAGAGCACAGCAACAACGGTGCAGAGGGCAAAGCAGAGAGATTCCTGCACAGAGGATCAGTGCTGACCAGCACTCACCAGCCTGAGAGGCTTGTCTGCTCACCCGCCCAGGGTGGGTGGGGGCTGGGAGCTGAGGCTCGGCTTCAGAGTTCAGACCCCAGGGAGAGGACTGGGGTTGGCTGCGTGAACACAGCCTGAAGAGAGCTAGTGCGCCACAGCTAGCTGGGAGGGAGTCTGGGGAAAAGTCTGAAACTCCCTAAGAGGCAAGGAACCATTGTTTCATGGTGTGCGAGGAGGGGGGATTCAGAGCACTGCCTAAATGAGCTCCAGAGATGAGGGCAAGCTGCGGCTATCAGTGCGGACCACAGAGACGGGCATGAGATGCTAAGGCTGCTGCTGCAGCCACCATGAAGCCTGTGTGCAAGCACAGGTCCACACCTCCTGTCCTGGGAGCCTGTGTAGCACACCACTGCCAGGGTCCCGTGATCCAGGGACATCTTCCCTGGGAGAAGACACAGAGCACCTCAGGCTGTTGCAATGTCACGCTGGCATCTGCCACCACAGGCTCGCCCCACATTTCGTACCCATCCCTCCCCCTGGCCAGAGTGAGCCAGAGCCCCCAAATCTGCTTCTGCTTTAACCCCGTCCTGTCTGGGTGGGGAACAGATGCCCTCAGGCGACCTACACACAGAGGTGGAGCCAAATCCAAAGCTGAACCCCAGGAGCTGTGCTAACAAAGAAGAGAAAAGGAAATCTCTCCAAGCAGCCTCAGGAGCAGCAGATTAAATCTCCACAGTCAACTTGATGTACCTGCATCTGTGGATTACCTGAATAGACAATGAATCATCCCAAAATTGAGGCAGTGGACATTGGGAGCAACTGTAGACTTGGGGTTTCCTTTCTGCATCTAATTTGTTTCTGTTTTTATGTATTTCTTAGGTACTTAGAGCTTATTATAATTGGTAGATTTGTTTATTGATTTGGTTGCTCTCTTCCTCCTTTTTTAATATAAATATATTTTATTTTCCTTTTTATCTTTTTGTGAGTGTGTATGTGTATGCTTCCTTGTGTGATTAGGTCTGTATAACTTTGCTTTTACCAACTGTCCAAGGGTTCTGTCTGTCCTCTTTTTTTTTTTTTTTTTTAACTAATCATTGGTGAATTTGTTTTTTAGTTTGGTTGCTCTCTTCTTTCCTTCATTTTTTAAATTATTTTTTTATTTCTTAATATTTTTTATTTTAATAGCTATTTAATTTTATTTATTTTATTTTATTTCCTTCTTTCTTTTTTTTCCTCCCTTTTCATCTAAGTCATGTGGCTGACAGGGTCATGGTGCTCTGGCCAGGGGTCAGGCCTGAGCCTCTGAGGTAGGAGAGCCGGGTTCAGGACACTTGTCCACCAGAGACCTCCCAGCACCATGTAATATCAAATGGCAAAAGCTCTCCCAGAGATCTCCATCTCAACGCTAAGACAAAGCTCCACTCAATGACCAGCAAGCTACAGTGCTGCACACCCTATGCCAAACAACAAGCAAGACAGTAACAAAACCCCACCCATTAGCAGGGAGGCTCCCTAGAATCATAATAAGCTCATAGACACACAAGAACACACCACCAGATGCAGTCCTGCCCACCAGAGAGACAAGATCCAGACTCATCAACCAGAACACAGGCACCAGTCCCCTCCACCAGGAAGCCTACACAACACACTGAACCAAACTTACCCACTGGGAGCAAACACCTAAAACAATGGGAACTACGAACCAGCAGCTTGCGAAAAGGAGACCCCAAACACAGGAGGTTAAGCAAAATGAGAAGACAGAGAAACATGCAGCAGATGAAGGAGCAAGGTAAAAGCCCACCATAACAAACAAATGAAGAGGAAATAGGCAGTCTACCTGAAAAAGAATTCAGAGTAATGATAGTAAAGATGATCCAAAATGTTGGAAATAGAATGGACAAAATAAAAGAAATGTTTAACAAGGAACTAGAAGAACTAAAGAGCAAACAAACAATGATAAACAATGCAATAAATGAAATTAAAAATTCTCCAGAAGCAGTCAATACCAGAATAACTAAGGCAGAAGAACAGATAAGTGACCCAGAAGATAAATAGTGGAAATAACTACCACAGAGCAGAATAAAGAAAAAAGAATGAAAAGAATTGAGCACAGTAACAAAGACCTCTGGAACAACAGTAAATGCATCAACATTCGATTAATAGGGGTCCCAAAGAAGAAGAGAAAAGAAAAAAAGGGACTGAGAAAATATTTGAAGAGATTATAGTTGAAAACTTCCCTAATATGGAAAGGAAATAGTCAAGCACAGGAAGTGCATAGAGTCCCATACAGGATAAATCCAAGGAGAAATATGCCAAGACACATATTAATCAAACTATCAAAAATTAAATACAAAGAAAACATATTAAAAGCAGCAAGGGAAAAACAACAAATAACACACAAGGGAATCCCCATAAGGTTAACAGCTGATCTTTCAGTAGAAACTCTGCAAGCCAGAAGGGACCGGCAGGACATATTTATAGTGATGAAAGGAAAAAACCTACAACCAAGATTACTATACTCAGCAAGGATCTCATTCAGATTCAATGGAGAAATTAAAACTTTTACACACAAGCAAAGGTAAGAGAATTCAACACCACCAAACCAGGTTTACAACAAATGTGAAAGGAACTTCTCTAGGCAGGAAACACAGAAGAAGGAAAAGACCTACAATAACAAACCCAAAACAATTAAGAAAATGGTAATAGGAACATACATATCAATAACTACCTTAAATGTAAACGGATTAAATGCTCCAAGCAAAAGACATAGACTGGCTGAATGGATACAAAAACAAGACCCATATATATGCTGTCTACAAGAGATCCACTTCATACCTAGGGACACATACAGACTGGAAGTGTGGGGATGGAAAAAGATATTCCATGCAAATGGAAATCAAAAGAAAGCTGGAGTAGCAATTCTCATATCAGACAAAATAGACTTTAAAATAAAGACTATTAGAAGAGACAAAGAAGGACACTACATAATGATCAAGGGATCAATCCAAGAAGAAGATATAACAATTGTAAATATTTATACACCCAACATAGGAGCACCTTAATACATAAGGCAAATGCTAACAGCCATAAAAGAGGAAATCAACAGTAACACAATAATAGCAGGGGACTTTAACACCCCACTTTCACCAATGGACAGATCATCCAAAATGAAAAGAAATAAGGAAACACAAGCTTTAAATGATACATTAAACAAGATGGACTTAATTGATATTTATAGGACATTCCATCAAAAAACAACAGAATATACTTTCAACTGATCATGGAACATTCTATACGATAGACCATATCTTGGGTCATAAATCAAGCATTGGTTAATTTAAGAAAATTGAGATCATATCAAGTATATTTTCTGACCACAACACTATGAGACTAGATATCAATAACAGGTAAAAATCTGTAAAAAATACAAACACATGGAGGCTAAATAATAACACTACTAAATGACCAAGAGATCACTGAAGAAATCAAAGAGGAAATCAAAAAATACCTAGAAACAAATGAAAATGAAAACATGATGACCCAAAACCTATGGGATACAGCAAAAGCAGTTCAAAGAGGGAAGCTTATAGCAATACAATCCTACCTCAAGAAACAAGAAAAATCTCAAATAAACAACCTAAACTTACACCTAGATCAATTAGAGAAACAAGGACAAAAAACCCCCAAAGTTAGCAGAAGGAAATAAATCATAAAGATTAAATCAGAAATAAATGAAAAGAAATGAAGGAAACGATAGAAAATATCAATAAAACTAAAAGCTGGTTCTTTGAGAAGTTAAACAAAATTGATAAAGCATTAGCCAGACTCATCAAGAAAAAAAGGGAAAAGACTCAAATTAATAGAATTAGCAATGAAAAGGGAGAAGTAACAACTGACACTGCAGAAATACAAAGGATCATGAGAGATTATTACAAGCAACTATATGCTAATAAAATGGACAACCTGGAAGAAATGGACACATTCTTAGAAAGGCACAACCTTCTGAGACTGAACCAGGAAGAAATAGAAAATATAAACTGAACAATCATAGGCAATGAGATTGAAACTGTGATAAAAAATCTTCCAACAAACAAAAGCCCAGGATCAGATGGCCTCACAGGCGAAGTCTATCAAACGTTTAGAGAAGAGCGAACACCTAACCCTCTCAAACTCTTCAAAATAGAGTAGAGGGAAGAACACCCCCAAACTCATTCTATGAGGTCACCATCACCTTGATACCAAAACCAAAGATGTCACAAAAAAAGAAAACTACAGGCCAATATCACTGATGAGCATAGATGCAAAAATCCTCAACAAAATGCTAGCAAAGAGAATCCAACAGCACATTAAAAGGATCATACACCATGATCAAGTGGGGTTTATTCCAGGAATGCAAGGATTCTTCAATATACACAAATCAATGTTATACACCATATTAACAAACTGAAGGATAAAAATCATATGATCATCTCAATAGATGCAGAAAAGCTTTCAACAAAATTCAACACCCATTTAAGATAAAAACCTTCCAGAAAATAGGCATAGAGGGAAGCTACCTCAACATAATAAATGGCATATATGACAAACCCACAGCCAACATCATTCTCAATGGTGAAAAACTGAAACCATTTCCACTAAGATCAGGAACAAGACAAGGTTGCCCACTCTCACCACTATTTTTCAACATAATTTGGCAAGTTTTACAAACAGTAATCAGAGAAGAAAAATAAATAAAAGGAATCCAGATTAGAAAAGAAGTAAAACTGTCACTCTGCAGATGACATGATACTATACATAAAGAATCCTAAAGACTCTAACAGAAAACTACTAGACCTAACCAATGAATTTGGTAAACTAGCAGCATGCAAAATTAATGCACAGGAATCTTTTGCATTCCTATACACTAATGATGAAAACTCTGAAAGAGAAATTAAGGAAACACTCCCATATACCATTGCAACAAAAAGAATAAAATACCTAGGAATAAACCTATATAAGGAGACAAAAGAATTGTATGCAGAAAACTATAAGACACTGATGAAAGAAGTTAAATACAATACAAACAGATGGAGAGATATACCATGTTCTTGGATTGGAAGTATCATCACTGTGAAAATGACTATACTCCCCGAATCAATCTACAGATTCAATGCAATCCCTATCAAACTACCAATGCCAATGACATTTTTTTTTTTTTTTGGTACGTGGGCCTCTCACTTTTGTGGCCTCTCCCGTTGCGGAGCACAGGCTCCAGATGCGCAGGCTCAGTGGCCATGGCTCATGGGCTTAGCCACTCCACGGCATGTGGGATCTTCCCAGACCAGGGCACGAACCCGTGTCCCCTGCATCGCCAGGTGGACTCTCAACCACTGTGCCACCAGGGAAGCCCCCAGTGACATTTTTTTATAGAACTAGGACAACAAATTTCACAATTTGTATGAAAACACAAAAGACTCCGAATAGTCAAAGCAATCCTGAGAAAGAAAAACGGAGCTGGAGGAATCAGGCTCCCTGACTTCAGACTATACTACAAAGCTACAGTAATCAAGGCAGTATGGTACTTGCACAAAATCAGAAATATAGATCAATGGAACAGGATAGAAAGCTGAGAGATAAACCCATGCACGTATGGTCACCTTATCTTTGATAAAGGAGGCAAGAATATACAATGGAGAAAAGACAGCCTCTTCAATAAGTGGTGCTGGGAAAACTGGACCACTACATGTAAAAGAATGAAATTGGAACATTCCCTAACACCATACAGAAAAATAAACTCAAAATGGATTAAAGACCTAAATGTAAGGCCAGACACCATAAAACTCTTAAAGGAAAACATAGGCAGAAAACTCTATGACATAAATCACAGCAAGATCCTTTTTGACCCACCTTAGAGAAATGGAAATAAAAACAAAAATAAACAAACGGGACCTAATGAAACTTCAAAGCTTTTGCACAGCAAAGGAAACCATAAACAAGACAAAAAGACAACCCTCAGAATGGGAGAAAATATTTGCAAACAAAGTAACAAAGGATTAATCTCCAAAATATACAAGCAGCTCATGCAGCTCAATATCAAAAAAACAAACAACCCAGTACAAAAATGGGCAGAAGACCTAAATAGACATTTCTCCAATAGAGATATACAGATTGCCAACAAACATGTGAAAGGATGGTTAACATCACTAATCATTAGAGAAATGCAAATCAAAACTACAATGAGGTATCACCTCACAACGGTCAGAATGTCCATCATCAAAAAATCTACAAACATAAACGCTGGAGAATGTTTGGAGAAAAGAGAAGCCTCTTGCACTGTTGGTGGGAATGTAAATTGATACAGCCACTATGGAGAACAGTATGGAGGTTCCTTAAAAAACTAAAAATAGAACTATAGAACCATACGAACCAGTAGTCCCACTACTGGGCATATAGCCTGAGAAAACCATAATTTAAAAAGAGTCATGTACCACAATGTTCATTGCAGCTGTATTTATAATAGCCAGGACATGGAAGTAACCTATGTGTCAATCAACAGATGAATGGATAAAGAAGATGTGGCACATGTATACACACATGTGAATATATGTATCCCATATATACAATGGAATATTACTCAGCCATAAATGGAAATGAAATTGAGTTATCTGTAGTGAGGTGGAAGGACCCTGAGACTGTCATACAGAGTGAAGTAAGTCAGAAAGAGAAAAACAAATACCATATGATAATACATATATATGGAGTCTAAAAAAAGAAAATCGTTTTGAAGAACCTAGGGACAGGACAGGAATAAAGATGAAGACATAGAGAATGGACTTGAGTACACGGGGATTGAGAAGTGTAAGCTGGGACAAAGTGAGAGAGTGGCATGGAGATATATACACTACCAAATGTTAGATAGATAGGTAGTGGAAAGCAGCCTCATAGCACAGGGGGATCAGCTCAGTGCTTTGTGTCCACCTAGAGGGGTGGGATAGGGTGGGTGGGAGGGAGGTGCAAGAGGGAGGGGATATGTATACATATAGCTGATTCACTTTGTGATACAGCAGAAACTAGCACAACATTGTAAAGCAATTATACTTCAATAAAGATGTTAAAAAATAAATTAATTAAAACAAAAATTAAAAAAACAAAATAGTACTTTTAGCTGAAAGAAAACCACAAAGTGATAAGAATGTTGGGGAAAGGGAGAGGAATAAGAACAAAGCATCCAAAAGCTATGAGAAAAAAAAATTTTAATTGGAGTCCCAGAAAAGGATAAAGAAAAAATAGGGTATAAGAAATATTTGAATATATATTGTCTAAGAATATTCCAGAAATGAAAACAGCAACAACAAAACCCCCACAAATATGCAGATTAAAGATGCTCAAAGAACCACAAGAAGAAAAAAAGGAAAATAAAAGCAATATACATTTATTGTAGAAAATCTAAGCAATTCACATATCCCAAAATAAGAAAAATCAACATACTCATAACCTTGTGAAACAAAATATGTAATTAATGAGTTGTAAAGCCATTCCAGTCTTCTCTATGCAGTTATAAGGTTTTTAAATTTTTTTGATATAGTTAAATCAATTTTTAAATATCTAAGTGAACTCCTTGGAGGAAGTATCTTTTCTGTTTCTAAATCTTTGCCCTAAAAATTCTAACAGCCTAGAAGCTTAGATTTTAGCATAAGGAGAAATTGAGAGGATAATCCTATTTCCACTGGTCTGGGCATTAGGCAACAATCAATGTTCTAGTATATTTGTTCAGTGTTAAAACTAAATATACAAAAATTTTATAACTTCAGAATAGGTAATAATATCTGATAATAACATCTATGCATATCAACCTTGCATTTTGAAATATATCTATATAATTTCATTACAAAATATTTCAAAGAACAATTCCAGGGTTTAAATTAGACCAGTGGTTCTCAGCTAACAGTTCAAGGTGAAGACCGCTACGGCAAAATTTTTAATACTTCATGGTTATTCCATCCTCTCCTCAATATAATTTTTTAAAATTTATAGTTATTCTATATATTTTTCTTTTCTTCTTGGCTATAATAGTTACTCAGTTGAATTTAGAACTCTACTTTTCACAATATAATCTAGGTTTTGGAAAACTTGATAGAATGAAGAATGTTTATCTTGTACTTCACAGTGTCAGCTGAAACCAAATTGGCTTCAGTTTCCAAATCTTTCATCTCTGAAATATTTACAAGTACAAATCAAATTATAATCATCATTATTTTACTCTTTAAAGCCAGGCTGTCAGCCTAAAGAAAATAGATATTTTTAAATTTAGGAAAGCACCTTAAATTTGAACAATCTATCATCATATTTAAAAATAAAACCAGTGTATATAAAAAAGAATGCAGGGCTCCCTTGGTGGCGCAGTGGTTAAGAATCCGCCTGCCAATGCAGGGGACACGGGTTCGAGCCCTGGTCCGGGAATATCCCACATACCACAGAGTAACTAAGCCATGTGCCACAACTACTGAACCTGCACTCTAAAGCCTGTGAGCCACAACTACTGGGCCTGCATGCCACAACTACTGAAGCCTATGTGCCTAGAGCCCGTGCTCCGCAACAAGAGAAGCCACTGCAATGAGAAGCTCATCGACACAATTAGAGAAAGCCCACGTGCAGCAACGAAGACCCAACACAGCCAAAAATAAATAAATTAATTAAAAAAAAGAATGCAGATAGATTTAAATAAATGTTAATAATGACAATTCATAGAATATAAAAATTACTTCTAAAGTATATTTCTAAATACTTTTTTAAATTAATAAAGTAAGCAATTATTGTCTTAGTAGACCTAAATGCACCTTCATTTGGATGGTGAGTCTAAAACCTGAGAAGAAGCCATTGTTTCAGTCATCTGTATTTCTTCGTAGTGACTAGTATACTCTCTTGCATATGGCCCAAATATCTATTATATATAAATTGATTTTACATACTTAATTATTAATACTTAATAACTATGGCTTTTTAAGAAATTAAGTTGATACTGAATCACTATTTCATTGCTGCTAAAATAGTAGTGAAATTTTGTTGAACAGGTATAAAGTAAAACTAAATTCAGAATTTATGGGTTTTAATAAATAAATGGGTAAATAGATGTTTACTAAATAAAAACATGCACTCATATATGGATATATGCATGTAAATTTGTATATGCATATATTTATTTGCATGATGTTTATTATATAGAGAGACAAAGAAAAACTAAATTCTGAAATAATGGATTTTGGAGATTATGTGTATATATATACACACATCTCTGAATATTTAGAATATATACATATCATTATATATCAATATGTATTCTTACTACAAAACATGTTTTTAGGTAAGAATTACATGCCAATAATCTTTTGGACACCAGATGTCACTAGAGTAAAGGAGAAACTAACAACAACAACTAAAGCTGTTCTAGAATAATTTCCAAAGGAGAATATGTAGCAGGGTTTTGTTTAAGATTTTGTATATTCCTTATTTTTAGGATTTAAAACTCAAATATTCAAATTCATACCTGGATGAAATGTCACATGGACTTAGGTGGAAGTGATTATCCCCTCTGCTCTCTACCCCCAAGTCAAGGGAAAAATCAGATGTTAATTTTTGCTTATTCAATAAGACCTTGAAGAAAGCTAAACTTGTTCTTAAAATTCAAGCCTACTGACATCATTGCAGGCAATTTGCCACTTTAAGAAGAGATCTGTGCTTTCCTCTCAAAGAGCAGGGTCTTGGAGCAAGAGTGGAAGCCGAAGCAAGGTGATCTCGTTGAACTGCTTGCTCTTAAGCATAATGGATCATCAGACATCTCAAGGAGAACCTATCCCCCGAAGTCACTTTATCTCATACTTAGACTTAAAAATTCTAGGCGTGAGCACCCTAGGTATTGTTTCTTAGATTTTTTTCTTTTGCTTTGATTACTCTTCACTTTCAAGAAAAATTTGATGGGTTTTAAACTATTTACTTATAGCCTTAAATCAGGATTATCTATGGGTGATACTGTAACCATAAAGCTGTTACAGACGATAAAAATACTCACTTAAAAAGCTCATTTCTGTCGATGGCTCTGTTGGTTTGGGGGTCGATTGCATAGACAGTCAAGTCACACTTCGTGTAATCTTCTAGAGAAAAGGCATCGCCATGCCGGCGAGCTCCAATGGACTCTACCACAACCTTGGCACCAGGAATTTGCTCCTGAACATAGCGATCCAAAATCCTGTAAATCAAACAAAGCACAAACACGACATTCTGACAGGCTCGCTGAGGAAAAAAATCACCTTCAACCTGAAATGACATTTAGTAAATGAAAAAGGATGACAGCCTGGTTTTTGTTAATGTTTACTGAATATGAACTCTTGAAAAAAGTTCTCTATATATTTAGAGTGTTTAACTCCCAGTGATGCTAGAAGCTGAATAAGGTAGAAAGAGGTCATCAACCATGTCCTATTTAAGTCTAGACTTTTAAAATTTATGATACCATTTGAGCTTTCACATGCCTCATAAGAAATGCCAACTATGTTGTACAAATAAAACTGTCTATGCTTTATGGGAGCCATGGGGTCTTAGAACTCTTGAGTTCATATGGTTGGTGTTATAAATTACACCTTCCACCAGATTTTGTGATATGTCCAGGTGCAACAGTAGGATACCTTTTTTCCTAAGAGTGTAAAGACCCTTAGAGCATTAGCAGTGAGAATGTAGAGATATTTTGCTTTATCAGGTTTACCAGGTTAAGATAAAAATATTGCATTCAAATCTCAGAAGCTATTTAGGAGAATACAAACAACTAAAAGGTACATCATTTAGTATAGAATCAGTAATGTTCAATAGAAAAGAAAGAAATAATGATAACCCATAGATAATTTTCTGTAAGGTACAATTTGTTTCTGATTAGATAGCTTGATTTTAATTAAAAGTACAAATTATTGCCAAATAAGTATTTGTTATCTGTACTGTTACAAATGGCAGTTTCCTTAATGTTCTTTTCCTTATTAAAAACTTTATATTATTAATCCTTGAAGATTAACATTAGAATGCATATTATTAAATATTTATAGACAATTATATGTAAATGAATTAATTTTAATAACTATACATGGCAAATATTTTAAAATTTATCTATAGATTCAATGTTCCTTTTGGAGTTCAAGCTGTGTGGAATTTGGGGGGAGGGAGGAGTAATATATTCTAAAGACCTTTGATACAACAGGAAATAACTTTTACTTCAGATGCCAAAACTGACCTGCTTTCTGCTCTATTAAAAAATATATATATATTGCCTTCAGAGTCTGGTATGTGCTTGGCTTGCCTTTGTTTAAAGAACAAACAGGAACGAACCTTCGGAGGAAATGGCTGTACCACTGAGCACAAGTCTATGGTGTGCACACCAGGGGACACGACAATGTAAATGAGGTGTTTTCTTGTTTACTTTTAAATTGATATAGAGGAGCATAGTTGAAGTTTCTCTTACTGAAGTACTACTCATTCTTTTCCTTCTCTCTCATCAACATTTTTCTTTTCCTTAAACATTTAGAGATATTTTGGAATGAGATATCTGTTATGATAAAGCAGAATATGTTCATATTTGAATTCCTTTTTTACTTTTTTCTGATAGATGCATATAAAACTAAATTTAATTCTTTTAAAATATGAACACATTTTGTAAAAATTAATCTGTCCACTTCTCATCTATGTCTATATACCTAAGCATTTCTACAATGTCTATCTCTGTCTCCATTTCAATATATATGTATATACATTACATTACATGTATACATATATATACATTACATATATACATGATATTCATTAAGAATGTATTTTTAGCCCTTGATCTTCATATGTACATAGGTACATGGTTGTTTCCAAAAATTTTTTTTACCTCATATTTAAAAAAAATATAACTCTCTAGCTACTTACTTTGAATTGGTTCATATAAACTAATGCCAATGTTTAAATTGCCCTTATGTTTATTTCACTTTAATTTATTAATATACAAAGCCAATTCACACATACATTTTGGAATCAAATGTCATGCAGATTTACAACATGTATTGATAATTACATCAAGAGCAAACATGTCTCTCCAGTCTACCAGCCTAAAGTATTTGCATGCTACTAGGTCACTGTCAATTTATGGTATTACAATATTTGTTTAAACACTTTAATTAATAAAAGAATTTCTATAATTTATAATATATATATTTGTATACATACAAACATACATAGAGCGTGCACACGAGAGGGGTGTATAATATTGTTTATCAATCTGTAATATCTGTGTCACAACATACACTGTATCAAGGGAGATGTCTGTGATAATGTTTATATAATGTTAATAGTGCCCTGAATCTAAATTCTTAGAAGCAATATGTCAATTGAAAATATAAGTAGTATAATCAAATATATGGCAGTATAGTATTTAATTATGGCAAAATTTGTCAAAACAAAGAACTGTCTGATCTTCTAAAAAGCAAATACAGTGCAAATGAATTAGTATAATAATTACAATATTAAATAAAAATTAAATTTTCATTTGGGTTTATTGTTCTACTTCAGTTTAAAAGATCTGTAACATACTGATAATATTTAATAATATATTATTATGTGATCTTTAGACAAAGTTTCAAAAACTCTAAACTGAGGAAATATGTTAATATAATTAACATATTTCATTATACGTATACATATGTTTATATATAAATATATGTATGTAGAATGTTTTACTGTGCTACCACATGATAACTAATTAAGTAAAATTTAAACTAGTTTCTAATTTAAACTAAAATTAGTAATCTAAATAGCTTTCTTATGATAAATGTTGAAAGGCATATTTAACTAAAACTTTTTTTTATGCAAACACAAGACACTTTTTTTTTTAAACGATAGCATTTTGTTTAAGGATTCTAAGGGTTTTTTTAAATAAATGTATTTATTTATTGATCTTTGGCTGCGTTGGGTCTTTGTTGCTGCGCGTGGGCTTTCTCTAGGCACGCGGACTTCAGTAGTTGTGGCACACAGACTTAGTTGCTCCACGACATGTGGGATCTTCCCAGACCAGGGCTCGAACCCGTGTCCCCTGCATTGGCAGGTGGATGTTTAACTACTGCGCCACCAGGGAAGTCCCAAAATGCTTTTTTTTACATCACAAACTAAGGGTACAAATAAACAACTGGCTCATTAACTAATTTATTACCAAACCAAGTTATTTTTGGTTGATTCCTCTAAATTTTAACTTACAACATCACTTATCCAGTTACCTATATGTACATTTTCAATTAGTTTTAACCAGAAATTGCTTTATAAAAAAAATGTGTAGAGGCTTTACTGAAATAGTTTTATAACTAAAACAAGTATTTGCTTATGGCTGATTTAACTTTTATATTTTTACACTAAAATTATTACATCAGCCATCGTCTCAATTACCTATTTGTGTGAATGAGCCAAGCTAAAATTACCATTTGATGAGAGTTTCTGGCCTTGTGTGCTAGAGCAGCTCACTCTCAAGAAAAAAATGGGATGGGTTTTTAGTGAGGTTTGCCTTCTAAGAAGCATTGTAAAGAGGGAGTGGTTAGGAACTCAGCCTGCCGCTGGCCCATAGATGTAGATTCTAATTAAATTTCCACCACTGGCTTCCTGTGTCTCTGTGGAAATTTCTCAGCCTCTCAGAGTTTTAGGGAACTCTTCTGTACAATGGGGAAAGTAATCATATCTACCTCAAAGGTCTCTGTGAGAAGTTAATTAGATGGCACCCATTAAATGCACAAAACCCAACAAATAAAACGTGTGCCACAAATATTAGCTATTTGTTGTGGTGGTTGTAGAAACTCCTCACATTTCATGATTGTAAACCCTACTTAGCCTTTTGTTGAAACAAATGCTTTTTATTTACCTTGCAGCATAAGAAGCTGCACTCCAGGTACTTGCCAATATTTTCTCAAAAGCCTGGCTAAAAGAATCAACAGGCACTGCAGATGGCTGGAGAGATATGCAGCACAGTACAGGCTTTCCTAATATTGTAAACTTATTTCCTCTGTTAATACAGACTGGTAGAGACTCTACCCAGACCATATCCTCAGCAATGTTCCAGTTTCCATAGAACATTCTATTCATGACATTAGGAGATATCCTCTCCATGATGTCCCACAGGATAAAAACATTTTCCTCCAATCTGGCATTTCACTCAGAAATAGTTCTGCCTTTCCACCAGAAGTGGTTTGGTTTGTTGAATCTTTTGACTGATTCTTTTTCTTCTTCTGTTTGTTTGCTTGCTTTTTTTACTTTGGCCTTAAAATGATGAAAACCAAGTTTTTGTTTCCTACCTTCCAGTGACTCTGCAGGACGTTGTAGCATCTTTGTTACTAGTCTCACTTTGACTCCTTCTGTAATGTCTTTCTATTCTGTTTGCCATATTTTTCTGACTCATGTTAAACGTATTTTACCTTGTTTCATTGTACGAATCATTACAAGCTGCCTTAAATTCTCCTTGAATCATGTCAAACATTAAAAATAAAATTAAACGTAGCCTCCATTACAACTTAGACATAAGTGAAAGTATCTAAAATACCATTTGTATTACTGCTGATACAAACGGAATTTTCTTATATAAACATGTGGTTGAATTTATTTCTCAAGTTAAAAAAACAGCAGCACAGAAAGGGAAATTGTGTAGAAGTTGGAGAAAGTTAGGAGAAGTATAAATATGATTAAGAGAATAGAGGCACTGGCCATTGCTGATCAGGTATCTGAACTGAGTGGCTGCACAAGAAAATGCTATTTTTACCTTGTACCATGGATTGGGACTAATTATAAAAGATAATAAGCCATTCTATTTGACAAAACTTCTGGACCATAAAACATAAAAGAATATGAAAGAAAGAAGCATTTTGAAAGGAATAAACTCCCATATAAAAATCCATATAAAAATATTAAGGAGATATTTTACTTTCTTTTTTGTACTAAGTCTTTGAAATCTGGTGTGTATTTTACACTTACAGCACCTCTCATTTGGACCTGTCACTTTTCAAGCACTTAATAGCCACATGGAACTAGTGGCTACTATATTGGACAGTTATAAGGATTTTCTATCTTACGCAGAGTAAAATGTTAAATCCTTCAAGTGGCCTATGAGATCCTATATAACTCATTCCCTACCTTGACATCTATATCTTGATATGACCAGTATGCCTCTTAATCTTGATTTTCATATCTGTGGTGTCCTCTTTCTGGGATAACTCCCTCTACCCCTAACCCTCCCCACATCACCACAGACCCATGACTTTCTCCCTCACTTCTCTCAGGTTTCTGCTCAGCTTTCACCTTATTAGAAAGGTTTTCCTCAATCATCCTATATGAAATAGTACTTCTCTTCCATATTTTTATATTGTTACTTTTATTTGTCTTTATCATAGTTATCACTACTTAACATCACATTATAAATTAATTTATTATTCTTATACTTATTTGCTGTTTTCCCCCAACAGAATGTAAGTATCATGGAAACAGAGACTTTGCTTTAGTTCACTGTTAAATCTACAGTGCTTACAACCAGGAACTACCTTTTTTTTTTTTTTTTGCAATACGCGGGCCTCTTACTGCCGTGGCCTCTCCTGTTGCGGAGCACAGGCTCCGGAAGTGCAGGCTCAGCGGCCATGGCTCACGGGCCCAGCTGCTCCGTGGCATGTGGGATCTTACAAACCCGAGTCCCTTGCATCGGCAGGCAGACTCTCAACCACTACGCCACCAGGGAAGCCCTACCCTTTTTTTAATGACTAAATTACCAGCTTCAGGATATGGATATTAGGAATCAAAAAGTTTAATTTCCTGGCCCAAGACCTCCTAGTCACTGGTGGGCCAGGGCTTGAGCCTAGGTCCTCTGAATTCAAAAGGAACAGCCTTGCTAGGAAAAAAATATATATCACTTGGGAATTTCACACAAGATTCTCCCCAATGTGTTTTCCTATAGGAGTTTGAATATAATAGATATGCATTGTAGCTTTTTCTCTCTACAAAGTATAATGCTCTAAATTAAGAGTTGCTAACTTAGAGCCCTCAGGCTAAATCCAGCCTACTACCTCTTTTTGGAAATAGTTTTATTTGCAAAAGGATTATGCTATATAAATGACTAATTATTGTTAACATTTAAATATTATAATAAAAAGAATTAATTTAATGAAATAACAAAATTTAAATAACATTATTAAAAATAAAAATATTATTTTTAAATTTATACTTACTAAACTATTAATATATCCCTTTATAGAAAGTGCCCTGAGCTCCTCAACTCTAAAGGGTAGGTAAAAATGATCAAATATAATGTGTTTGATTTACCTTTCAACTTCACCTTTCCCCTCAACACCAAGTCTTTATTATGCAGATTTAAGACAATGTCAGTGCTGGCACTTATTTTTTACTGTTTCATAGGTTTTCTTCCCAAAAGACTTTATAATTCTTATCCCAGAAATACACATTTTGGCTAGATTTCTAAAGTATGTTTGGAACCTTAATTCCAGGAGCTATAAATTAATTACACATTTCATATGCTATGCAAATATCCTAGGAAATAGACTCTTCCAAACCAAAGCAATAACTACATCAATAAAGTCCTGATTTCACTGAATTTTCATATTGTATTTAGAAAGTAAGAGAAGCATTTGATCAACTCCAAGATCTAAGTTATCAATTCTGATTCATACTGTAACAATATTTCTAAACTCTTTTATTTATATTTTTGAAAATGCCATTTCCATAGATTCTTAAGGATTTAAATTTTAGAATCCCAAAACTCTTTTATTTATCTGGGCTTCATGGTGAATTGGAAAGAGAAAGGAAGAAGACACAAAATGCAAACGTTTCTTAGCTTCTTTAGACATTACTGCCAATCATTTGTAGGTTATAATAAGATCTCCTTAACCTTATTCTCATAGCTATTTCTACTCAATCTCAAGAATTTGTAAGAGAAAAACAAGGCTCACAAAGAGATACATGCTAAGGTCAACCTAAAATACTTCAAAACATACACATGTGAGGCCACTTGTAAGGGTCATAGCTTTGCATTATGGGGGAATTTGCTGAATACATTAATATAATTAAAAAGAGATGTGTTTCATTACAAAGGGTCACTGGTTAATTCTATAAGCATTAAAAAACAAAGTAATAAAAATTTTGTTCAGTAGAGCCATTTTCAGACAGTTCCAAGGGAGTGGGAAGTAATTATTAGCATTCCTATAGCAGCTAACATTTACTCTTTGAGCATTCTGTTTTCCAGGCACTGTGCTCTTAGCTATCAGAGGATACTGACCCCTTCTGAAAAACCTTCCCCATTGTGAAATGGATATATTAGGTCATTAAATTTTTCTTTCATCAACTCTCTCAATTTGTACTGATTTTTTTCTTATCAGAAAAACTTTGGATTATGATCTGGCCTCATATATGGGTCTACCTAAAGGAAAAAATAAAAGTAATGATCATATGCAGTTCAAGTTTCCCCTTCTTAAGATAGGGTAAGTCTCATAGGAAATACAGAACATGGCTTTGATGATGATGTGATTTGTCATCTAAGAATGTCTACAGGAAATGAATGTGTTCGTTAGTCTGGTCACTGGAACAATAAATTCCTATATTTTTTTAACATCTTTATTGGAGTTTAATTGCTTTACATGGTGTGTTACTTTCTGCTTTATAACAAAGTGAATCAGCTATACTTATACGTATATCCCCATATCTCCTCCTTCTTGCATCTCCCTCCCATCCTCCCTATCCCATTCCTATTTTTAATTAATAAACTGGTACTCTGCTGTCTACCTTGGCTATATGTGTGTTTTCATTATGCACTCCCCATCCCCTCCCCACCACCCCAATACACTGAGAGTGAGCGTTTGGGGCTTCATGGTGCTGCTGGATTAGATCTAACAGTTTTTATCTCTACTTCCATCTTCCATCTACTAAAGTAGCTTTCAAAAAGGAATCATAATGACTACATACTATATGATTCCAAGGGTATTATGTTCTGGAAAAGCTAAAACTATGGAGATAGTAAAAAGATCACTGATTTCTGGGGGTTAGTGGGGAAGGGAGTTTTGAATAGGTGGAGCATGGAGGATTTTTTAGAACAGTGACTCTATTCTGTATGATACTACAGTGAGTGATAGATACATGTCTTTATACATTAGTCCAAACCACAATGTACAACACCAAGAGTGAACCTTATGCAAATTATGGATTTGGGATGATTATGACGTGTTGAACTAGGTTTGTTGATTATAACAAATGCACTACTTTGGTGTAACATGTGGATAGTGAGGGCAGCTATATGTGTGGGGGAAAGAAGTATATGGGTATTCTCTGTATCTTCTACTCTATTTTCCTATGAACATAAAAGTGCTCTGAAAAATAAAGCCTCTTTTTTTTTTTTTTTTTCTTTTTGCGGTATGCGGGCCTCTCACTGTTGTGGCCTCTCCCGTTGCGGAGCACAGGCTCCGGATGCGCAGGCCCAGCGGCCATGGCTCACGGGCCCAGCCGCTCCGCGGCATATGGGATCCTCCCAGACCGGGGCACGAACCCGTATCCCCTGCAACGGCAGGCGGACTCTCAACCACTGCGCCACCAGGGAGGCCCAAAGCCTCTTTTTTTTAAAAAGGGATCCAAAGTTGTTGTGCTTAAGAATCTCTAAATTAACACAGATTGAAAAAAAAACTATAAAAGGGAATCTGGCATGTGCCTGCTGTGCTTACTGCACTAGTAAATTTATGTTTAGTTCTATCAAAAGCAACACAAGATTGACATCCTTATTCCAGTTTTCAAGATGAGAAAATGTGGTCCTAAGTGTTAAATATCTTTCTCAGAAGTCACACAGCTATAATAGGATTCAAACTTGTTTATTTGAATCCATAATCTGAGCTCCATTACTAAACTATGCTCTTTTAATAGAACATGCAAAAACTCTGGCATCTCTCTGCCTTACCCTACTGACTTTGGATCACTAACCTCATTTGTATA
The DNA here is from genome assembly GCF_964165515.1 of Mesoplodon bidens. Classification (NCBI taxonomy): domain Eukaryota; kingdom Metazoa; phylum Chordata; class Mammalia; order Artiodactyla; family Ziphiidae; genus Mesoplodon; species Mesoplodon bidens. The sequence goes on from NC_138176.1 coordinate 42,821,623, forward strand.
GGATATCTATTATTCATTGAATGTTCACAATTTCCATTGTCCTAGATGGCTTATATTATTTAGTTCTCACAACAGTTCTATGACAGGAGTTTTATTTGGTCAACAAGTGGTGAAAATGAGTCTGGTGAAGATTAAATTATTTGCCCAAGCTCATGTTTCAAAACCAATATTATATGAAGTCAAAGCTCCTTTCACAGTGATATATTTCTCTCAAGACTTGAAAGATGCCTGATTTTTCTTTCATATCTTCACATCCATGTAAGAGGAATAAATCATATAATTGCTATGAAATTATACTTTTACATTGCCATTTTTTCCAGTTTTTATAAATTTTGTCTCAGTATGAAAAGGGCATCATGATTTTGCTTGTATAACATTTTCATTCAGTAAAATGCATCAAATGCTTACTATATAACTGGAATTATGGTAGTGAAAAGTAATTTCCTATCCTTATGAAGCTTATATTAAATTGATATAAATATAAACATTAGATAATGCTTTGAACAAAATCAGAACAAAGGGTTAGAGGTTGAGAAGAGTGTCATCTATTTTGGATAGGGCAATCAGAAAAGCCTGCCTCAATAGATGACATTAAAGCAGCTAAGAGACAGGCATAATTCTAACTTTTTTCAGGTGTAATCAGCTATTATTTTAATAAAGGTTAAGCATGTATAAACCACTTTTGCAGAAGTAAACAAGGCACTGTGTGATTGCTATTCTACACTTAAATGTTGATAATCACCTCTTTCATAGGACATTTTATGTGACACCCATAGGTTAAATTTTGTGAAACATTAACAAGTAATGGTTGCAAAGCACATATGCTTTTATTACAGGAGTCTCTCATGCCTTAATCAGTGCCTATTGTATTTTATTTCACACATAATTACTAAAAGGTTAGCTGTATGACTATCTGAAGCTTCTTCTGGCAACTTGGAAGTGTAAGATATTTTGCTCAAAAGAGACAAATTGGCAGTAATTGACATCTGTCAACCTGAACTCAATAGAAGACAAGGAATAACTAACAAATACAACTATAAAATTATTAAATGACAGCAGGCTAGGTTAGGGTAGTTAAGAGTGAAATAGTAATAATCCTTGATAACATTTAGAATATTACAGAACTGTGAATTCATAATCACTATTTGTCTGAGTCAACAATAACATATTCAGCCATGTACAGTGTAAACTGTTCAAAAGGCAGAGGGGAATGACATACATTTTAGAATAATTTAAATATATGTTGTTTAAAATTAGCAATCTTAGTTTTTAAAAGAATAAGCTTTAGCCATCTAGATACATCACTTTGAGAAATAGCATTCCCCAGACTAGCTGGATTACTGAGATGATGAATTTTTTCAAGAATTTGGGGCCACAAAATCAAGACATATACTCAAATAATTAAGTTATGATTTATCTGTTATATGCAGCATTTTGAGTTTATGTTGACCCATCAGTCAAAGTATTCTGAATAATAAGATCTTCTCACATCTAATTTTCATTCCTATTTGAACGTACTCTTAGAATCTTCACATATTCCAAATGAAGCTACCTATTTCAATAAAAGAGTGAGCTAAATTGTTTTTAAGGTATTATAAAATATATGTTTAGTCTGAACATTGTAATTATTAAAATGACTTAATTCAATAAAAACTATAGCCATATGAAAATAAACATATAAGTAAAGAAAAACCATTACTCTGTAAGGTCTTCTATCTTTTTTTCCACTAGAGTAGGGGGTACATTAGAAACAATGACTTGCATATCCAGCTGATTGACCACAGAGACCTAAAAGAAGAAAAAACAGAATTCATTTGGCTTTTACTCATTAGCATTTCTATAATCAAAAATTAACATTTTTCCTTCCCTACTATGCATAGTGGTTTCCCATTTATAAATTTAGGAATAAATGGTATTTCTAGCTACACAATCTCTACTAGGTATGTTGGAGCAGGTTGAGAATGACAGACTAGTTGTTTACTTAGAAGTTATAGAACCCTAAGTGACTTCGACTGTTGTTGGTTTTGCGTTTGTTTTCTTGGCTTTTACAAAAGCATAAACGAAGGTGGTTTTGTATGTTTTTTAAATTGGGTTATTTAAGAACACTCAGAAAAATGGAAAACCCAGCTTTTAGGTTAAGCCAGGTGTCTATCTTATTATCACCTGTGAGCAAATCGCTAACATTGGCAGTTCCAATCCTGTATCCCTAACTCATTACAGGCATCTGGGATCAAATGTTTAAATTTCCCTTAAACATGTACATGAATCTTGATTGTGTCTCCACACACATAAAAAAAATCTAAGTTCATTAGAATAAGGGATTATCACAGTTTTTCTGTAAGTTTGTCTTTTTATCTTTTTGTATTGGTCCTGAATAAAAAAACAGACAGAAATTACATATAAGGTTTTTTGTTATTTTTTTGTTTTGTTTTCTGTTTTAGTTTTTAGTAGTAAAAATACATGGTAAAAATCTCTAGAAAAATATATATGAGATTTGTGAAAATGTGTTTCCTTTCTTCCTTCCTTTGCTCTCTTTCTTCTTTCTTTTCTTCCTTCCTTCCTTATCTTTTTTTCCCTTCCTTTCAACATTGGACCAGGAAAGGTAAAAAAAAAAAAAAAATCTGGTCAAAAGCAAACAGCCTGGAACAAATAGTAATCATGGACTGTTTTCTCAACAAGAGTAGACTTCTCAACTTCCTCTGGAGTTTAATGGAACCATATGATAGAGTTTTGACCAATGGAAAGTTAGTGGAAAGGAAGAAATAAATATTCTTAAATCTGCCTCATGAGTGAACCTCCCCTTTCTTTCCCAATCTCTATCTGAATAAAGAGGCCATAGAGAAGGGCACAGAAACATTTGCAAGAGAGCTGTCAAGAACACCACCCAACCATATATGCTCTCATTGTTGTGTCATGTGAAAGAAAAATAAAACTTGTTAGTTTAAACCACTGAAATTTTAGAGTTTTCTGTTACACAATCAGCCTACCAAGACAAACACCCAGGGATTTATTATACACAGCTGTTAGATTTTCACTAATTGTAAAACAATGAAAAACTAGAATGTTAGTTATATTTGGTGCAAGGAAATGGTAAAATTTCCCCCTGTATACATAAGTTCTGAGTTTTGGAAGTAGATTTACAAGTAAACTGTTGGAATGCAATCAATTCAAGTGCTAGGGACTCTATTTGGAAGCAAAATTTGGCCTTACAGATATAAGTAACTCTTTCATTTGCCTTTAAAGGACTGTCAGTACTTTCTCTTTATTCAGAAGGATAAATCACTTCAAAAGGAATTTTTAATTTGTTAAACAAAATTAATTAAGATTTAAGGTCCTCTGGAATATATACATATTAAGCCTACAATTTATCAAAAATATTTTCTGAACTTAATTATTTTGAAAACATGCTTTTGTACTCTTAAAATAAAACAATAATATATTTCTAATTCTAATAAGATACAAAACTCAGACTGCATTTAACTACAAAAGTAGTTTTCTTAGATTTACCTATAAATAGTTAATTTAAAATTTAAAATCTCCTTAAAGCATTGACATATTTTTCATGTAGAAGGTACATAGTTTAACTATGAAAATGAAGACAATAAGCTATTATAGCTTAAATTTTGATCTTTCAAAAATATTATATGTCCCTGAGTCATTGGTTTCTTATACTATCTATAGCAAAGATATTTATATGTTTAAGATTACTAGACTTTATTTATGTTACTTTTCTAGTATAGCCTTTATGCAAATACTTTCAGAAATACACATCAGTTTATTACACTAAACACTTAAAAAATTCTACTTTAAAGTTGCTTCACTTAATTCTTTATGCCTTAATTACTAATGAAAGTTTTTCCAAAAAATTATTTTTATCATTTTTGGGATTGATCTTTGTAATGGATTAAAAGTACTAGGTATTGTCAAAAGGAGAAAAGAAAAGTAACATTTTGTGCAGCACATAATTCCAAAAACGAAGGTTATCAATTTACATATTTATTACTTCTAAATCCTTTTAATTCTTTCTCATAAACCTCTTATAACTCCCTTTTTTTCTATTCATTCTCATACAGTTTAGATAGGCAGTCCAATAGAAATATAATGTGAGACACAAAAACATGCCAGGTACATAATTTTCAATTTTCTGGTAATCACAATAGAAAGATAAAAACTGGTGAAGTTAATTCAATAATACATTTAACTCAATACACTCAATATATTATCATTCCAACATGTAATCAATCTAAAACAACTTATTAAGGAGACTTTTTTTTTTTTTTTTTTTTTTTTTGCGGTACGCGGGCCTCTCACTGTTGTGGCCTCTCCCATTGCGGAGCACAGGCTCGGGACGTGCAGGCTCAGCGGCCATAGCTCACGGGCCCAGCCGCTCCGCGGCATGTGGGATCCTCCCGGACCGGGGCATGAACCCATGTCCCCTGCATCAGCAGGCGGACTCTCAACCACTGCGCCACCAGGGAAGCCCCTTAAGGAGACTTTTTACATTTTTTTTTCATGTTAAGTCTTTGAAGTCCAGTGTGCGTTTTACATAGTACATCTAAATGCAACCTAGCCACATTTCAAGTGCTCAGAAGCCACAGAGCTAACATATTATACAGTGAATAGAGACCCACACAATTTATTGCTTGGACTGGTCACTATCTCTCCTAACTGTCTCTGGTGTCATCTCACTTTTCTTGAAAAGAAGAGGTATCTTAATTTTTTTAAGATAATTTTGTATATTTTCTTCAATACTCCACCCACCAAAACTCAAGTGGAAGTTTCTTCAAGGTGAGTTTCAATGTGAAATCTAAAACCATGTTCAGTTACACTAAAATACATTTATCTATCTTGCACTTTGAATGGATTTTTTATCTTTGAATTTTTTTTAACATCTTACATTGGTCATTTGGAAAATATTGGTTCACTGAATATTGCAGATTTTTCAAATGTTGACACATTTCATTACACAATATAAAAAAATCAAATTCTTTAATATGACCACTGATCTCATCAGAAAAGTCTTTGAGTAATGGGAAGCTGTCAAGTTCAGAGTAGTGAATACATGCTTCCCAATATTCTAATTTGTGCTTGAAGGCTTGAATGTCATCATTAACAACAAATACTGTCAGTTGTTTTCCTTGAATTGACAGTCTCACCTTATTCATTTTTGTGTAAATGCCTATCAAATATTCAAGTCTGAATAACCGTATTTTATCTCTAAGTTATTTTTTCAAATAAAAAGCTATTCCTTGACAAAAGCAGCTAATTCAACTTGCATAGAGCTTTTCTCTCAGACAACCATGATACTTCCATACACACCAGAAGTGCTTTATACCTACTTCCTATTTCATTACAGAAAATATTGAAAAAGTATTTAGTCAAGAGTAGACATTGGTTAAAATTCATGTTTTACTGCGTTAGTAAGGGCATTCTTAGTTGAAACAGGCTTCCTTTTTTCTGTTTATGTATGGCTATGAAGCATACAATGGCAGCAGCAGGGCAAATGCAACATGGTAAAAAGACAAATCATGTCCTAGTATCCTTATTAAAAGAGTTTTGATCTCATGGGCCCTGAAATGATTTGGGGTACACTCAGGTTTTCATGGACCACACTTTGAGAACTGCTAACCTGTATTGTAAGAGAGGGGCCATTCATTCACTGAACTCATAGGCATTTAGTACTCACTCAGTAACAGGAATTATTCTAGGTGCTTGAGATAACATCAGGGATTTAAATAAATAAATAAATAAATAAATAAATAAATAACATGCTCTGAGGAAAAAACATGAATATAATAAGTGTTTTGAAAAAAGAAAGCAATAAAGCGATGTAAAATGACACAGTATGTTGCAATATTAACTAGGATGGTGAGAGTAGGCTTCACTGTGAAATAAATTCTTGCAAATATTTAGAAGAGATAAGAGAGTCAGTTGTGAACACATTTGGGGAAAAAGCATTCTAGGTAAAGCCATTACAAAATCTCTAAAGTGAGAGCATTTCTGGCTATTTGAGGAACAGCAAATTGGCCAATATTATTGGGTTTGAAGGAGTTAGAGGGAGAAGAGTTGAAAACGGATCATTGGAGGCCAGATTACCAAGGGTCTCATAGTCTTCTATAATGATCTAAGAATTTCTCTGAAAGAATTGGGGTGATATTAGGAAGTTCTGAGCAGAGAAATAACAGAACCTGAATTACATTTTAAGATATCACTTTACTTGCTATAGTAAAACCAGACTTTAGCAGGGCAAGAGTGGAAGCATGAGAGCAAGTTAGTGAGTTTGCACAATGATACAGGTGAGTTATGATGATTGTTCAACCAAATTGTAACAGAAGTTTTGGAAAATGTGCAGATAACACACATATGTAGCATATGTATGTTATAGTACATATATATACACAACATCATTTACTGAGGAAGTAAATGTGTGGTTGAGTAGAGAAAAGAATTAAGAAATTCTTAGCCTAAGGAATTCAAAGTCCATTTGGTCATCAAGCGAAACTGGGAAGATTATAGATGGGAGAGATGTGATGAGGAAGAGGAGTTCAGCTTAGGAAACATAAATAGATCTTTAGTAGATATTCAAGTATAACACTGCATGTACACTTGGATATATGAATTTGCTGTTCAGGAATGAGCTTTGGGGTGAAGATATAAATTTGACATTTTCTAATATATAGACTATATTTTAAAGTTGTTGGACTGAATGAGTTTACTGAGTCAGTGAGTGCAGACAGAAAAGAGAATTAACATCCAAGCTCTAAGGAACATTGACTAAAAGGTCAGGAGCATAAAATGAACCAGCAAAAGAGGTTGAGAAGGAATGAACAGTGAGGGAAGAGAAAAATAAAAGCATAGTGGCCTGAAAGCCTAGGAAAGGTAATAATCAATCAAGTGTTGCTGATGGTTCAAATAAGATGAAGACTGAAATTACCAGTGCATTTAATAAGTGAAAGCCATTGATGATGTAGACATAAGCAATTTTGGGTGAGTGTTGGGAGAGGAATTTTGATTCAAGAGGGTTTAAGAGAGATTAGATGGTGAGAAATCAGAGTTGGCACTAACAATGAATTTTTCTGGAAAGAGGAACATAGAAATGGAGTGGTAGCTGGAATGAGATGTAGGTCAAGAGGGTTTTTTTATAATTTTTGAAGCTAGGAAAAATAGCACAGTTATGGGAATAATCAAATAAAGAGGGGCTATTGTTACTGATAATATATAAAAGAAGTAGGAGAGTTGCTGAAACAGTGTCTTAGCGCTGGTGAGCAGAATTGGATCTGTTGCACATGTGGAGGTAATGGCTCCAGATAAATGCATAGAGAATTGGGCTTCCCTGGTGACGCAGTGGTTAAAAATCCGCCTGCCAGTGCAGGGGACAAGGGTTCGAGCTCTGGTCCAGGAAGATCCCACATGCCACAGAGCAACTAAGCCTGTGCACCACAGCTACTGAGCCTGCGCGCTCTAGAGCTTGCGAGACACAACTACTGAGCCTGCGTGCCACAACTACTGAAACCCACGTGCCTAGAGCCCATGCTCTGCAACAAAAGAAGCCACCACAATGAGAACCCTGCGCACCACAGTGAAGAGTAGCCCCCGCTCGCCACAACTAGAGAAAGCCCACGCGCAGCAACGAAGACCCAATGCAGCCAAAAAAAAAAAAAAAAAAGCATAGAGAATTCATCTAAACAAACAGGAAATAAGGCATAGAATATTGGTGAAAACACTGGTAAGTAGGCGGATTTAGTGGCAGGAGTTGTAGAAGTATCTTTCTAAATGCTTTAACTTTATCTTTCAGTGAAATAGGATGTCAGTTAATTAGGCAATGGTGAGGATGAGGAAGCGTTGGAGGATTGTGAGAGAGAAGCTCTTCTAGGAGAGAAGGAACATGAATGGACCAGGAAATACAATGTGGTTACTGGACAACGTAAGAGCTCACTTGGGGGCTTTCATCCTCAATTTAAAGTAAGACTAACTATATAATTGTATATGTTTTTGCAGGCATCCGGCGTAGATATAGGTCTGGAGAAAGGAGAAAGCTGGAATTAACTAGGGTTATGTTTTTTCCAAGTGAGTGTGATGTAGGGAAAGAGGGCAAGGAAGTTGCATTTTTATGTGATTGAGTGCTTATAATAATTAATAATGCACTATAAATCTGGCAAGCAGGAAAGAGAAAACATGAGGGGTAGAGGGAAAATGAAAACATAGTAGGATAAACAGGAAATAGATTGAAGGTCTTGGTGGAGATAGAAGAGTGCTGGAGTTAGGTGAACACACCTAGTATGATGGTCAAAGAATGGGAGGTTTGAAACGGAGGTTACAGAGGGGGTGCCGTGAGTGGTAATGGCAAAAATAACTCAGGTTTTAAGTGGTTGAAGCAGGATGGAGAGTAAAGCCATTGGAGGAAGGGCATTCAAGAGACTGTGAGTTCAGGATATTGGAAGAATCATCTCTGCATATAATGAAATTGTTCAAACTTAGGACAGGAGGATTGTTGGAGAAAGTAACAGTAACTCAGGAGGGGAACTCATTGAGATATGTTGGGGATTGACCCAAGGCTTGGGAGATCCCAGCAATAAAGTGAGGCAGCGAGTGACAGTCAAATGATGAAAATCAAGGCTGATTCCTAGGAAGGAGGGTCTAGAAGCAGTGATGTTGTACACTGAGGATCCTACTCTGCCAGTGGATAGTACGAAGTCTGTGACAAAGAAAAACAGAAAAGAATAAAAACAAAAGCTACTGCTTGAGAAGGCAGCAGTAGAAGTGGCAGCCTCAGGGGAGAACCAGATTTGCATTAAGAAAGAAAGTTTTATCTAAATTAAAAATCATATCTTCACTCACCTTTACTAAAAATTTTTCAATGATTTCCCGTTATTTTAAGAAAAAGTTCTAATATTTTTAATATGGGCTACATATTTTATTGATATATGGACCACCTACTTCCATCTCCAGCCCCTGTCTCTCATTCACTTTCTCTCTCTCCCTCTCCCAAGCTGAGTAAATATCTATCAGTCATTCAGAACTGTCATGATTTCCCTTCCTTCTTGGTTCTGGCACATGTTGTTCCCTCTGCTTAAATCTTATTTCTCTACATCTCCCTTCTCTTGATTGAAAGGATTTCTGATTTTATAATAAATATCATTTTGCTAGGAAGGGTTCCTCGTATACATAGTGTGGTTAATAAATATATCACATTATATTTACCTTAAATTTTATCTTTCTAAATATATTCTGGATAATTTAAAAAATATACTTTTAAATTTCCTCACAATAGTTTAGAGTCCAAATGAGAAATCTATACACTTCACATTGATTATGTACATATTACATATATAACCTATAGTTATGTTTTGTTTATGTTATTATAATATTTTAATTATATAATATTTTAATTATATAGTGTAGTATCCTTATTACATTGCCTTAAAGACCACAATGTGCGTATCTTAAATAACAGGAAGAGAAATGACATTATTTTATATAAGGTTTACAGATCTTATTTTGATCAGAAAATCTATGCCAACCTTAATATCTTCTATGTAAAAAGCGTTTTGGCTTAGATTGGCCTTTGTTTATTCTATTGCAGCTTTACTGTTACAAATGAGAGTGTTCTGGTCTTCATTTCCACCACAGTTATGGTGATTGGTCTTCATCATTATCTAAGAAAAATATTTGATTGAGTCTGCATCTATTTGATGGTTAATATTGTCCTGATAACTAGATTAGGAGAACAGTGAAAACTGAAGATTTAAGTAAGGTATAAACAGCAAAAGAAAAATTATACTTGATTCTGTCTTTATGTGATAAGTATTTCCAATAGTAATGATAATTATAACTTTTACTAATTTCATCAGAAAAAAGTCTAAATAATCCACACTTCCAAAGTTGGTAGCAATTCCATAGGATAAATGCTTTGGTGTTGAATATTTTGAATAAGTGCCAATATCAGACTGCCTTTGGTAATGACCCACCACTGACCTTGTGTACAGCCTAAGAAAAAGTCAGAGTAGAACAGTGATATTATTGACTGAAGCCAAATATAACTCTGTCAAGGATCACCAATGTCATCAGTGGGGATTTTGGTAAAACAAGGAAGTCACCTCTGCTGGAACATGAATTTGCTCTAATACATTTCCTTTTGTTTTCTTAATTACAAAAGGCCTAAAAGTAAACAGTAATAAAAATTTCATACATTTTAATTTCTACAGCACAACTCTGTGAAGCATTTTAAAATTTTAAGTAGCTCCAGCCAACTTTATATTAAAATTGAGATCTGTAGACCAAACAGAAAACCAGTGCTTAAGACACTGCTGTCACAGTCATGTTTAAAAACGATATGGTACATTTCCAAAATGTCAGAAAAAATAAACCCCCATAAAGTTGTATTTTTTAATATTCTAAACTATACATATTAACAACCTGGATGGAAATTAATCACATTCATGTTTTGGAAAACATATTTCAAACATTTAAAAGTTCTAGGAATTAAAACACTGACCCCTGGTTAGTACTTGCACGTGCCCAATTATCTGAAGTTTTATCTACTCACAAGAACATCTGCTTTGCCACTTAGGCCCTTCCCATAGTCGTCAGTTGCAATGACTTGAAACTTGAAGTAAGACCTCCTCATATTATGGAAGAGCATAGCCGTTTTGATAAGCCCTGTGTATGTTTCCACCACGAATCCTTCTTTTCCCTCTTTAATTGGTGGTATGATGAGTCTGTATGCCATGGCACTATAATTGCCGGTATCTTTATCAGTAGCCTAGGAGGGAAAAAACACAGGTTACAAATAAGCAGGAAAAAAATAAACTTTATTAAAGGGCTTATTTATGTTTGTAAGACTTTGTATTTCTTGTGTAATAATAACACAATAAAGCCCTCCTAAGTTTATATTTTTCTAGATACTGTTATATAGATTTATAGACTTTGTGTACACAGGGTTGAATGGCTATTATGAGAAGGATAATGACTATTAAACTGTGAATACAAGGAACAGAGACACTAACAGTCCAGTTGATGAACCAAGTGTTTTGATTGGCATGTTTGATGGGTTCAGCTCTGGGCTGAGATCCAAAATGGTTTAAGGATGAAACTGTTTACCTAAACATTGTCTTGTGTAATAGGCATAGCATGTGATTGTGCTTTTGATCTAACCTACTTCCTAAAGGGAAAAAAATAATGTATTAAAATATCTCAAATGACAACAGGACAGTGTTCAGATCTTTAAACAATAAATCTAGATATATATAAAGAGATCCTAATTAGTGCCATATCAAAATTAGAGAGGGTTAGAATACCAGTCCACCTTCCTTTTTCATCAGCTTGTATCCTGATTAACCATTTTTTTTCCTGGTTGTAGGTACTTATGTTCTACATGTTGAGGTTTCTTCACATTTAGAATTTTAAAAGAAATAGTTGCTTAGAATACTTTTTTAAAAATAAAGCTGCGAGCATAATAATATTAGCCTGGCTCTATGGTTTCTACTTCAGGGGAATTTTTCAGAATGTCAATTTGAGAATTATGTCACAGTGAAATATTTGAAAGTGGAATGGTGGATAAGATAGTTTTAGTGAATTTATACAAGGCTATGTAACTTTATTCATGATACTAGATAGGTAACATTTATATTTTAATTATAATTACTATTTTTATTATCTGGTTATTCTTATTTTATTAAATATTATTGTTAAATATCAGATATCAAGTATTTATGATTTACCAGTACAATGCTAATAATTCTACAAAAATAATTTTGTTTAACAAAATTAAAACTCTCTGAGGAATATATTATTCTAGTTACATAAATTAGTGCTGTCCAATAGAATTTTCTGCAATGATGGAAATGCTCTACATGTCTTCTATCCAATGCAGTAGTCACTAGCCACATATGACCACTGAACACTTGAAATGAGGCTAATGTGACCAAGGAAGTGAAATGTGAATTTTTTATTAAATGTAAATAGCCAAAGACTACAAAGTAAGTGGTAAAGTTGGGCTACAAATAATGACAATAATAGTAAATAATAACAAATGTGTGTTGAGATTCAGCATAAGTTTGAATCTCTAGCTTTAAATTCTATATATGGGCTTAACCATTTAAAATATTTCAGGATAAATTTATCTGTTAGACAAGGTAACTTAAAGTAAAAAAATCCAGATATTTTGCTTCAGGATAAAATATTTCTTGAAATTCATAAGTTAAAATTCTCAGCTTTAGAATAGGACAATCTCGAGCTACCAGCTCATCTCTTTAAATGCTCCATATGTTTTACATAATGGCAGAGCTTAGTTTTTGCATTAGAGGAATAGTAATTAGATTCCACATAGGTCACATTATCACTAAAGAGAAAAGAAAGAAAGAAAAATAGTTATCAAAGTGTTTATTTTTAAGCTTTGAATCCAGGTTTTTATTCATTTAACAAAGTATAAAGTAAGAAATAAAAAGCACATTCCCAACTAAAATTAAAATCAGTTTGAATTAAGTAATCAAAGACATTTCTTTCATATACTGTGAGCAAATTTAAGACATGCTGAATCAGTCAAAGATTAGGTTGAATATTATCCTTTCACTTATGATTAACATAGGTATTTCCCCTGAAATAAACATTTTACCATTAATGCAAACTTTACTGAGGTATAAGAAACTGGCACAAAAAAATGTACAAATCATAAATACACGGCTTAATAAAAATCTGCAAAATATACACATCCAATGGACCAGCACCTGCATCAAGAAATCAAATATTACCACCATCCCAGAATGTCCATCATATCCTTCCAGCCATACCCAGTTCGCCAGAGAAACCACTATCCTGATTTCTAACACCATTGATTAGTTATGCTTATTTTTAAACTTTATATTGATGGAATCATAATACACGGTCTGTTTCTTGTCTGACTTCTTCTACTCAATTTTGTGTTGTAAGATTCTAAACCTCAATATTTTAAAATAAACCGTGTAACACAACATAATCACATTTAGAAAAGAAAAGGCAGTTACAGTAAAATCATCATGATTGCTTGGTATATTAAGCTTCTTTGCACAGTTGTTACTGATTAACTTCCATTTCAATAAACAAGTAATTTCACTTTGCTCTATTCCTAATTTATTAAATTATTATAACCACAAAGTGCCATATTTTACCTTAACAGATTAAGGTGTTTTTAAACATACGTTTCCTGAAACAAATAATCATTTAATACAAAAGTTTGGGTAACTCAGAAATATCTTTTTAAAATGATTTTCCCTAGTACATTAGTAGCAAATTGTCAAAAATGAGATATAGGGTTTAAAAAAATCATGTTTACTGGACCTTTTTTTTTAATTGAATGAAAGATTTCTTAAATTCTATAGTGCCTTCCAATTTTCAAAACTTTCACACAGATGATTTTATCTAATCCCATTATAACCGCTTTTTTTTTTCTCCTACCCCTATATTGCCCCTCTCCCCTTCCCTCTTTCCACTGGTAACCACTGAATTGTCCTCTATATCTGTGAGTCTGCTTCTTTTGTGGTTTTTTTTTTTCAAATATATAAAACTTTACTGTCATATGTATGTTGTTAGTAATGACTCCACTTTAAATTTTTAATCTTTGAGTAGGTTTGATCCTCTTTGGAATCTGAAAAGATCTTATTTCAGAAAACACACATGAGGATAGTTGCCAGAACCATAAGCATTCTTTCAAATCTACCCACTCTCTCCCAAGTATAGTTGAAACTAACAAGTTAAAACATGAATGATAAAAATTCCAGTAGGTACTCTACTTATGATCAATTTAAAGGATTATTAAGTTTAACTTAATAATATTCAATTTCAATAAACACATGATTTAAAACAAAAACCTATATTCAGTTGACCCTTGCACAACTGGGTTTGAACTGCGGAGGGTCCACTTAAAGTCAGTGACTGAGGCTGGGTCAGTCTCAGGTCAACAACCTGTCAAGTGCTCTTTAAACCACAAAGTCAATTTACATTATTTGTGTAATGTTATGTTATAGCTGCTGTGGCGAGCTAACTTTTATTGAGCTATTATGATTTTCCAGGTGCTATGTAAATAATTTTCATAAATAATCTCATGCCATCCTTTCTTTTGAGTAAGTTTTTTTTTTTTTTTTTTTTTTTTCGGTACGCGGGCCTCTCCCACTGCGGAGCACAGGCTCCGGACACGCAGGCCCAGCGGCCATGGCTCACAGGCCTAGCCACTCCGCGGCATGTGGGATCTTCCCAGACCGGGGCACGAACCCGTGTCCCCTGCATCAGCGGGCGGACTCTCAACCACTGCGCCACCAGGGAAGCCCTTGAGTAAGTTTTATTGTTATTATTTTATAGGTGAAGAGATGGAGGCACAGAGAGATTAGTAACTTGGTCATAATCACAAAGATAGTTGATAGCAAAGTTGGGTAGGTCTCATTCTAAAACCTATACTATAACCACTACATTCAATATGTCAGAATAAGTACCAGGATTAAAATCCCAGTGAAAACAACATTAAATGCTAGATAAATAATCTTCAGAATTTTTCCTAGACATATCAAGGAGATAGAAAGACAATAATAAATATGCAGGTCAACAACCAAGAGAAAGCAAGAATACAAACAGCTTAGTACTGATGGTAGTTTCACCTAGAGGGTTTCTTCTGATCTAGGTGAACTTAAAATTTAATTTATGAGGTCTTGAGTGGCTCAGAGAATGGGAGGCAAGACCGAAGGCCCACTCATAGAAGTTAGTCTAATAAAACTCCACTCTCAAGAATGCTAAATTCTCACTTTAAGGGTGAATGATAAAGTCATTTCTCCTTTCCAGCAACCACTGCCACTACCACCCAAACCTAAAAAGAAAACTGCCTGGTTTAAACCTTGATGTTGAAAGCAGTGCAGAAAAAACAAACAAAGAAACAACCAAACAACAACAACAAAAAACAAAAACAAAAAACCCCAAAAACTTCCTTGAGACTCAATCCATAACCAACACAAGCCTTCATCAGAGTTTGCAGCCTTTATTCACACACTACCAATTTCCTCAACTCAAGGATAAACCATAATATTCTCAATTTGTAAATTCAGTGGTCCTGAGCTCTACCTGAATGAACAGAAAACCCACAGCTGAGAAGGTGAGAAACTGGTCTTTGACTGACAATGGCCTAGCCTCCTCACAGAAGCAAGCACTTTTTCAACAAAGCTACCTCCAACATATGCCTCAAAGAATTCTAACAAATAAGTTTCAAGAAAGACAAAAACTTAGAGTTAAATAATTCTCAAAATGAACAAGAAACAAAATACCATGAAAAAAGAGTCTGTTGTGATAAAAAATGAAAGTTGAACCCGCAAAGGCTTTAGATATTTGAAATAGTGGACAGAGCGCATAAAGTAAATGAACAATATGTTTCACTAAATAATAGTGATCTTTAAAATATAAATAAAATGAGAATAGTTGAACTTAAGTAAAATGTATTTTCTAGAAATGAAAAAAATAATAATTGAAATAAAAAGCTCATAAATGAAGTTGTTAGAAGGTTAGGCATAGGGCACAAGAGTATTAGTGAACTAAATGACACAGCAAAAGTTAGGCCTGATGCATTCTGGGGGGCTAAGTACCAGTTTGGAAGGAAAAGCTTTGCCTAAAATGTCATTAGTGAACTCAAGCATGAATAGAGCAAAAGAGCCAAGAAGTGTTTTTTCTTAAATAAATAAACTATTGTGTATATAACCTGCATTGTTTCCTTAAAAATTGGAAAACATTCATAGAGATATTCTATGAAAGGGAACAAAATTAAAATTATAAATCTATTCTATCATTTTTTAGATAGTAATAAGGGGACATCTAACAAGTTTGGTTAAACGAATGTCTAAAAATTAAAACTGATCTATCCTGAAAGCTCTAAATGAATCAAATTTACTAAAGAATCAATGTCGCTTTATTTATAACATCAGCTTCTTTATAATCAAAACTTTATACTGGGTTCCTGACACAGCCATGTAGAAGAGGTGACTCTGGAAGATCTGACTCACTGACTTTTGTGAGTTTCTCTTAGTGAGCAAAATCAGGAAATTTATGTCTAGAGCTGTTTTTTAAAAATGAAAGTCAGAGATGAATATTGTACTTGCTGTAATTATATTTTTAAATGAAGGCTAAGACACAGGAAACCACTTACGCATTTCTAAGACCTCATCTGGAAATTTTAATGCACACAGGTGCCCAACATTAAGAGAAAATCACCAAATAATTGCTTCTATCATACAGGGGAGTAGGTGAGCCCATTAATTTTCTCACAGCCTAAATAACTGTTCCCCTCTGTTGCCTAAATGAATACTATGGATGCAGAAATATTAGTGGAATAATTAGTGATATCCAAAGAACTTCCAAAGCCCATTAAAGTCCAATAATGCTAACTTTAACATTTGCTGCTCAATTAGACCCCATTTTAACAGTTAACAGCACTGAAGGCTCACTCTCCCTGAAACAAGAGTGTAAATATTTTAGAATGTCATGGTAAAAGTTCTCAAATCTCACATTACCACGACTAATGTCAGTATGTCAAGCTGTGTTTGTAAGGGGCAAAATGGCTCTTGCATTTTTAGGAACTACAAAGAAACCTTCATTTTAAAGCCCTTAAAAGCAATATGTCCAACATATAATAAAATATAAATAAGGAAAGTGTCAGGTAGATTGATCTAGTTAGAAGGCTATTTAAGACTTCTGTAAAAATGAAAACAAAAAAAAAAAGAGAGGAAAGAAACATTTTAAATAAGAAATCTTAGTATTTAATTTTTAAAAGAACATCAAAAAAAGGACCACAGTCCAATAAAATAATCCCTAATTTCAATATGCCCATTAATCATTTACTTAACTATAGTTAAGTAAAAGTCTAATGTAATCAGAGATATTCTAACGAGTAAAACACAACTTGGTGTAGAAACAACAATTTAATAATGGTTTGTAAGATCATACAACACAGAATTACAGAATTTTCAGGGGTTTTATTATTATTTTATCCTAGTTAGAATTTGCCAAAGTTTACTCTTAAGTTAAAGAGTGGTGGCAAATATCACACAATAGTATCTATTTGAAAAATTAAAGAGAGAAACTGACCTGAAGATTAGCAAAATATTCTTTTTATAATTTTTTTAAAGTTATACATTGGAACATTCTGTATCACAGAAGGCATGAGAGTTCAAAATAATCAAGTCCTGCATTTATGTAATAACTGAAACATTTTTTTTGTTTTATTTCCATTTCCTTGTAAAATGTATTCAAAAATAAATATTACCTCAAAAAATAATTTATTCTTTTCATCATTGCTAATATAATGTGATCATATATTCTTCAATGATGCCTTGAAATGAACTCTGAAATCATTTTTCCTAACTTCTCATTCATGTGGAAAAGAAAGAAATTGCACTCTATTCAATAGACATCGTATGAAAAGAAAATACAGGCACAATTTCAGTCCTCTCTTTGAGAGAGGAAACTAGTTTTTAAAGTTGATTTTGGATCATAAAATATTATGTATTTTTACCGAAAACTTACTTATATTAAAATGTTTAAGAAGTTTGTACTTTTGCAGAAATTCTGTAGCTACAAATCCTAAATCTTTCCGTATTCAAAAGAAATTAAATGATGTATTCATTATCTCTAACTTTCTGGTTCTTCCTTAGTTACATTACATTTGATCAATACAAACCAATTTTAGTTTCTTCTCATCTCCCACCCTCCTAGTCCTTCTTCTGGCTACCATACTTGATCCTCCTTCTGTCTTCTCTTTGCCTGGTAAGGGCATCAGTACCTATGGATTGAACTGAGCTAAAAATCTCAGTAGACACTTCAACTGTCTTATCTCACACCTTGCCTTTCTACTCTCAGTCCATCAGCAAGCCCTCTGAGTTCTACTCTGAAATACTTCTCACTTCAGTGACTATCTATGAAGCTGATGTTGCCCCAAATCAGGCTCTCCTATCACATTTTTAAATTCAGCAATAGCTTAAAAATGATAACTCACACCTCCCAGAAGATGAACTTTAAGACAAGTCCATGAAATATTCACAATCTGATCCTAGTTTAACATTTCAATTTCTTGCCCTACATTTACTCTATTTATATTTCTCCAAAACCAATCACATTACCTACATTTTTTTTCCTGAACAATCTATGTTCTTTCATGATTCCAGGCCTTTGCACACATGGCTTCTTCTCTCTTAAATGTCTCTTGTCTGCTAGGCCACATGATACTCACTCCTGGACGATACTATGGCATGCATGTTTGCACACACACATTGAGTATACGTAATGTTGAATAAGGCACTAAAACCTCAGCTGAAATTATTGCTTTTCTGAAGGCTGGCCTGACTCCCCTAAGGAGTGCTGCTTCCACCTATATGTTTCCAGTAGTATATTTTATATTATTTTTAGTATAGCATTTACCTTTGCATATTACAATATTTAAGTGTCTTTATTACACATAAAGTGTGTTTCTATTCATATCTTTTATTCTAATATCATGTCCAGCAAGTGATCAAACAATGTTTGGCTGAAATGTCAGTAGAAGAATACCAGAGATCAATATTTAGAAGTGACGGATGTGAGCTTGAGTCTACCACTTATTAGCTATATGAGCTTGGGCAAATAACTCTCCAGGGCTTAGTTCCTCACTGTAAAATTAGGAAAGTAGGACATGCTGAATAGGGTGGCTGTGAATATTCACTGAGGTGTGAAATGGAGTGCCTCGCACAAACAATCGAGATCATGTCATCTTTATGACTTTATAACTAGTATTCTCAGTCATTAATCAGCCATTGAGAATTTTGTTTATTTCAAACAAAAGAGAGTATATTTCCATTTCAGATAAAATATAGCATTAAGAGTAGGATAAAAAATTATGATAATCAAGTAAAATTATTTACAAAGAGAAAAAAAAGCTGTAAATTTTGTAAAACCACCCCACAGAACATCAAAGTTAAAGCTTGAAAGACAGTTACTAGATAGCATTTATATGTAATAAAATTGCTCGTTTTTATTTGTGTGTTTGTATTGTTTTGGTCAAAAAATAGCATTGGCCAACCTGTCTTTAACCTAATTGCCTTTGGCTAACTTGCTCTAATCTAAATAGTTCTTCAGCCAATGAAGAATTGGCACTGACAATGATTGAAATAATTAAATGTAGGTTGATTGCCTGAAAAAGAATAATATATAGAAGATTATAATCAGGAAAGATCTGGGAAAACATCAGAGATAATCTGAAGGTATAACCAGTGTCCTGCATTGGGCTAAGCACTTTATGAATAGAGTATCATTTAATTTTCTTAACTCTGGGGCGGGTAGAAGGAACTAAAGCCATTCTGTAAATGGTATTCCAAACTGTGGAGGACTCAGTAAATGACCTCAAATCACACAGTTGGTGAGCAGAGCTTTTAATCTTTGACTTAAAGGCCCATGCAGGATTTGCCAACGGACTTATTGTGCCTAGAGAAGTATGTGGTGGGGTGAAGATTATTCCCAGGTTCCTTGCTTCAGAGAGAGATAGCCCCTGTACTAAGCCGACAGATTTCATTAAAAATTGCACTTTAATATTTCTTATTTTTTTTCCTTCTGTGCAGATACTATCAGAGTTCAGTAGGAATTAAATTAAGACAAGTAGCTTCATCTCCACATCTCTCTTTCAGGACAAAGCAGAACACAAACACTGGCAGGAAATAGAGTTGTTTATATCCTTATCCTCGTCGTGCTGCTCCATTAAATGACATGTTGAAAGAGAATTCAATATTTTAATTGCATTTAGTGCTAATCAGACCCTTATAAATGTATGTGAGATTACACATTTTCACTGTGTTCTTTTCCTTTTCTCATTAGTTATCCCTAATTTTCATGATGATTATTAACATAATGTTAACATGCTCAGGAGGTGCCAGGAAAGATGAAGTGTCATGCTGTGATTCATTAAAGCCAGAGAAAGGACTGCTTCATTTTTCAACTTTTTAACAGATAGTTCATTTATAAACTTGAAAGATAAATTTTTTGCTGTTCAGAATTTTCTATTAATACTTTTTCTTGGAGAAATGGTATTTTTGACCACGTCTATCTACAAGGGGGGAATTTAAGGGTTGGCTTTAACATTCTTAAATTGCTGGACTTTTCCAGTCTGGGATTACTTTTTTTATGGCTTTAGTACCTTCTTTCTGAAAAAGCCTATTTAAGAAATTTTACAGATATCTTAATTACCTTTCTATTTTAGTTAAAAGAACTTCAAGATTTTTTTCTACTTCTCAGACATATGTTAGTTACTGAAGATAACCTCACCCAATTTTGTGGTTTGCTATGGTACGGTATGGTATGGTATGGTATGATAAGGACCAAAAAAAAAAAAAAAAACCCATATGCCCTTTTAAAAAATATTCTTTTTAAAACTGTCCTCTGGATAAGTTGATACTGGTACTATCTGAAGGCTGAAATTTCTCCTAGCTGTGCTGTTAGGCTTTGTTTCTCAAACGTCACACCTGTATATATAGAGATTTTTTTCTTCTTAAATTTGCTATGGTTTCCTAGAAGGGAAATATCAAGCTATCGACAATTACTGATAAATAAAATATATCCAAAACTACTTCATAATGCAGTGTTAAGATAATACTACTCATTTAAAACAAATATAAATATGTTTCAAAAATATCAATATGATCATTGCTTATGTAAGAGAACTGACCACCTCATTTAAAATACATAAGTTGAAAAAGTTATATTGATTACTTCTCATTGGGATAATATCTTAATATTAACTTTCAGCTTTTATAATTATTCTTTATTCTACCATTAAGGTAAGAAGAAAAATTAGTAGTCCATACTGATGCTAAAGGTGAGTTCTAGAAAGATATGCCCACTATTTGGTTTCAAGGGCAATGATAAAATACGTGAGCATTCAATAGAATTGTGTTTTTAATAACTTATATGCACTGTGCATGCTGAATTAAGAACATCTGGAGTCTGGGATTATGATTATCTTATAGGTAAAAAGGACTACTTAGATAAAATAACTAATCATGACTGTGATTATTTATTGAGAGATTTCTGGGAGCCAGACACTGTGTTCATGCTTTTTATGCATTTTTAAAATTTATAACAAAAGAAATTTGTTAGATAGTACTTCCATCACTTGTAGACATGATGCTTAGAGAAATTAAGAAATTTGTCCAAGGTTACACAGCCCAGAAGTGGTTAAAGGACAAAAATCCAGATTTGTGTTCTTCGTTATGTTTTTGGAAAAGATACAGATTTAAATATCAAAACTTCATTTTTATGGCCTTTATGTTTTTTATTCATTTACCTGATATTTCATAGTCTTGGGATTTAACATATTCATAATATTTGATTAAACTTTAATCAATATCGACTTAAATGAAAAGTTCCCTAGTTCCCTAAGTCATTCCTGCTGTCATAGAAGGAGCAGAGGCATTCCTGTTCTATTCACTTCCTGCCTACAGAAGTACTTTTTTGTACTTTTGGTCTCAGTTTCATCCCACTCTCTAATTTTAGCTCTAACCCAGAACTGTAAACCCACAAAAAGCCCCTCCCTCAAAAGTGGTTGTCTCAGTATCACCTGGCCTTGCCCTTGTTACTGAACCCTGCAGTGAGTGTGTTCTGAGCTCACCTCCGGGGCTTTCTAGGTCTGGAAGGCACACTATACGTTTCCTGTGATGCTTGTTATCTGCTGAGTACCTAAATCCTTCTTTCACCTGGTTCTTCTAAAACTTCAATCTGTTCCCTCTCACTTATTCTTCCTACTCAGCTCAGATTCTTGGTCGGTGCTCTATATCATAACATAGCAGCAAGGCTTTGCCTGTGCTCATGTGTCTTGCAAGGACTTAGCAATCTGTTTCTAAACTGTGGATACGATTATGCAATTTTCAGGTCCAAATCTTATCTCTCTGGCTTACAATTTTGGATTCTGAAACCAAGAACCAGATAATCCCATGTGCTTTTTCATACCAACGTGCATTCTCTCTACCAATACCATCTTCCAGATTCAACCTACCATGCTTGATTACTGGCATTTCTCAGTCGCAGCTGCCAATACCATAGTGTCCCATCTTCCCAAAACATGCTTTCTTGCTAAAAATCAAAAGCAAACTATGTGGCACTGTTTCACTAAGAATTGAAAATAGATAATTCCTTAATATTAACTACACAGAGGGCTAATAAGAAAAATATGAACTCCTCTACTTTGGTCAGAATTATTTGACACCTTCCAAGAAAAATAGCTTGAATTACCAGAAAGTTGAATAACTTTCTACCTTTTGTTTTTATGAATTTAGCACTTTTTAAACATTTAAAATTTTTATTTTTCAAATTATACCTCTAGACATAACCAGCATCTACATCAAGCAATAGCGCACATTATCAGTCTCCCCCTGAGAATAACAATTATTCTGATTAGATTAGTTTTTCCTGTTTGGGGACTTTATATAAAGGGACTTAAAGAAATTTGTATTTTTTGTCTGAATTCATTTGCTCACATATATTAATGTATGTACTGTTGCTGGACATTGAGGTGCTTTGCAGCTTTTTGATTTTACAGACAGTTAACATATTTACAAATAGTGGATTTTTTGTACATATCTCTTATGAGCATATGTATTCATTTGTGTTGTGTAAAAACTTAGGAGTAGAAATTATGAATTAGGGGATATGCATATGTTCACACTTAGTAGATGATGTCAAACTGTTTTCCAAAATATTGTTCCAATTTATAACCCTACGGCAATATCTGAGTACTTCAGTTGTTTTGAAATTTGGTTTTGTCTTTTTTATTTTAGCTATCCTGATGAACATGTGGTGATTTCTTATGGTTTATTTTGTAATTCCCTAGTAGTTAATAAAGTTGAATTCCTCTTTATACATTTTTTTGCCAATTTTTATATCTTTATTCACGGTCTATTCCAGTCTGATTCCTATCTTTTTATCTTGAGCTCTTTGTTTTGTTTTGTTTTCTTTTCATTCATCAGTTTGTTAGAGTTCTTATATACTCTGAATTGGAGATCTTTGATATTGTCTTGTAGCACATCTTCAGGTCTATTGGCTTCAGGTGGTAATAAAGTCTTTCAAATTACTATGAAACTCATTGACTCTGTCTTTTTATGGATCACTGGGATTGTAAGAGGCCATAACTGCTAGGAAAAAAAAAAATCCTGGGAACAAATAAAATGAGGCACTATAAATTTACAAAAATTAGTGTAGCAACCACATAAACTTTCAGGATCTACTTGATGAGAATTTCTAGAGTTTTACTATTCCTATTCATTAGAATGCATTTTTGTGATTGCAGACATTTCTGTGTCTGTTTTTGAAAAACATTTGAAAAGTCTCTTTGTAATTCTCAGATATACAGTGACTTATAAACTAACCGATGTAAATTATATTCTCTTTATGTACATAGTCTTGCTCCAGGCCTGCTGGTTTTCATTAATGTAAATTCATTAGAATTACTAGGGAGAGTCATCCATTCTTTATGACTTTTTTAGAAATGAATTTTCTTCAAAATACATTTTAGGGAAATCTACTACTTTACTCTTCTCATTGGCAGTACTAATAGGCAATTCAAAAATAAAGTGTATTTAGAGAAGTATGAATAAAAACCTTTTAAAAAGCTCACTTGTATCATTTTTGCTAAGATTGGTGTTATAGGTCTCCTGTGTCAGTTCAGTACAGCACAAAGTTAAATGGAGATTTAAAAAATTTCAGAAGAATATTCAGAAAATTTCAGAATTCTGATTGTCAATATTCCTACCAGGTGGTGGAAGATACAGTCCTTGAAACATAAAATAGGAATGTATATATAACCATCACTGCTCAACAACATATAAAATCTTCTACAAGAAAATGAAAGCTTGATTCAAAAGATAATATTCCACATCCATACCTTGGATTGTTAGACATTTAATCATCTGAAAGACATGCCAGCATTAAATACATTTCTAATCTCACTAAAGTGTGATCAGACTTTGAAATATATGGGCCACCAATTAATTTAGGGAAGGTTAAATGATTTGGACATTCATCAAATAAACTACTTTTTCTTCATGTACATGCCTGATGGCTTGAAACCCATAAAAGGTTCTCAAACTCTCTTCTTTTAATGTAATTTCCAGTTATGAGAGGAATTTTCCTCTACTTTTTTTTGTTTGTTTGTTTTTGTTTTTGTTTTGCGGTACGCGGGCCTCTCACTGTTGTGGCCTCTCCCGTTGCGGAGCACAGGCACCGGAAGCGCAGGCTCAGCGGCCATGGCTCACGGGCCCAGCCGCTCCGCAGCATGTGGGATCTTCCTGGACCGCGGTACGATTCCGTGTCCCCTGCATCGGCAGGCGGACTCTCAACCACTGCGCCACCAGGGAAGTCCTTCCTCTACTTTTAAGGACCCCAAATTTGTCATTCTTCAGACATTTATAGCCTGTAAAAAAATAGTCCCATTCCTATTTTAAGCAATAAAAATTAAGGCAATTCTTAAGTTATATTCAAAACAACAATTGTAAATTGAGTTACTACTATGTAAATGAGATGATTTTAGATCTCTCTTCTGGACAATAAAAAGACAAATTTTTGCAGAGAAGGGGAAGAGAAAGAGAGTAAAACATATATGTGGAATTATTTTATCTGGAAACTCCATTTGTGGCTACAAAGATAGATGTGGTCTTGTCCATGTATAATACTAGCTAAAAAACTATAATTTTCTGCTTGTTCTGACCAAAAGAGGCAAATGTTATGCATCAGAAACTGGTGATGGTGCTATGTTCATATCTCTCAACTGGCACAGGGGAAAATACAGGCTTAGAATGTATAGACTTTTAGACACAGAGTGGTTAGTAACCATCTGTTTGCATATACTCCATAGAATTCAAAAATAGACATGAGGTCTCTTCCAAAAATAAATAAGATACAATAATATATAACAAAAAT
This sequence comes from Mesoplodon bidens, assembly GCF_964165515.1. NCBI lineage: Eukaryota > Metazoa > Chordata > Mammalia > Artiodactyla > Ziphiidae > Mesoplodon > Mesoplodon bidens. Next base: position 42,846,559 of record NC_138176.1, read on the forward strand.
ACACCAGTTGTTAGGAAAAAATAACTTTCTTGACATTTGGTTTCTCCAGAGTGGTTAAATCAATGGAAAACCATGATAGATTCATAAAGATATCACCAAATCTAAGCTCCTAACTTTGACAAGAAGGGAAATTACCAGAGAAATGATAGGTCCTGTCACTCTCAGTGCTGTAACCAGGCCCAAGAGAGTTTAATTTAAAGTGTATTTTACTTATCTGAAAGTCAATAATTCATTCAAGTATTACATGGAAAGTCTTTTTTTTTTTTTTTTTTTTTTTTTTTGCAGTATGCGGGCCTCTCACTGTTGTGGCCTCTCCCGTTGCGGAGCACAGGCTCTGGACGTGCAGGCTCAGCGGCCATGGCTCACGGGCCCAGCCGCTCCGCAGCATGTGGGATCTTCCTGGACCGGGGCACGAACCCATGTCCCCTGCATCGGCAGGCAGACTCTCAACCACTGCACCACCAGGGAAGCCCGGAAAGTCTTGTTTAAACATATTAAAAGGCATAACTACATGTAAAAATAAATAAAATTTCTAACACCACTTTAAGATGTTGAGCACAATGTATCTATAATGTCATTAAGTTAGTGAGAAAGCATGATACTTGCTTAGATGAAATTTGAATTCTAGTAGAGAAAATAAGCACATAGATACATGATAACAATATAATATCTAAATTAGATAAATAGATAGATAGATAGTAATTCAGTTATAGGGTTATAGCCAAGAAGACAATGAGCCCTCAGGCTCATGCACCTATGTGCATTCACTTTGTTCAAGGTACAAACCATAGAAGGTTAGATGGCATGGTAATCATGAAGGAAACAAATGGTAAGATCTCCTAAGAAACATCACTCTTGAAACAATAAGCAGTGTTTGTATAAAGCTGGGTTTCCCAGAGTTGGCAAAGGGGAATCAAAATTACTATTTCATGGGAATTTCAGACTGGTACTTGTTTACATCTTTGTTATATGGAGCAACTAGGGAGAAATTGTCATAAAATAATCCACCAGCTTCATGTGACATAAACCATAAAAACTGTGAAAACTATATGGTGCTTTGGATTTCAGAATTTGACATTTAAAATGTAGTTCTTAAATATAACAATTCTCTTAGGGTACTTGGCTTTTTTTCCCCCACACTGTAGTTTTCCTAAGGTAAATAACATGCAAACCATCAGAAACGGTTATAGACGTTTAAGGGCACCTAGTTCTAAAGCAGTATTTGCATAAGAGAAGACAACTATGGCCCAGAGTGATGAAGCATAATGTTCCATAGAGAGTTAAGAGCAGATCTGGGACTGAATCCAAGTGATTTGACTCCAGCCCAGCGCTGTTCTACCTGGGAGAACAGAGCATTGTCTCCGGGCTAGAGTGCCTGGCTATGAATCCTGGCTTCACTATGGACTAGCTGTACACATTGGGCAGGTTACATATTGTTTCTGTGACTCAGTGTTCTCATCTATAAATTGAGAATGATAATAGTAGCTAACTCATATGCTTTCTGAGGGGAACACATGACTTCATTCCTGACAAGTTTCTAGAATACTTAGCAAAATGTAAACACGGGGTAAGGGTTTGCTATTAGTAGCAGTTTTGACATAAGCCAGGCATGAGTCTGGCCCAGTAAAAGATGCTACACTGGGGAAACACACACTAAACCCTCATGGATGTGCTGGAATTGTTTTCTGTCAGACCCATATGAGCAGGCAGAGGGCCAGGGACCAGGATCCCTCAGAGGCCCTTATCTCTGTCTAGAAACAAATTATGTTGCTCTCTGCATTGTTAATCTTGCATATTTCTATACTTTTGCCACTAAGGAAAATTGCATCCTTTAACCATGGCTGTGGCTTTTTGCTCTCACCAGCATCTTTCTGCTAAAATCTCTTGCTGTCATTCCAAGCTTATTTAGGCAATGTAATAAAGAATTAGAGATTGGTCAGAATGCTCCCTTTCTTGATGCTTTTTTGAAATATTACTTTCTTTCAGTCCATAAATTTCTTGAATCTGGCTTCTTTATTAACTCAAAGATGCAATGTTCACGGTCTTTTGGACTTTCAGTAGAAATCAAGTCTACATTTTAATTCAATTTTTCTGACACTGAATTTTTCATATCTGCAACTTATAAGGAGGGATTAATCCTTATTGCATTAACTTCTGGAAAATATCTTCATACTTCAGAAAGATTTAAATTAATCTTGATCACATTTAACTTGTCCCTATATTTGTATTAAATTAGGCTATCGGTTGCAGTTAAAAAGACATGCAATAAACTAGACAAATTAGTTAATAAATTGAAAAGTGTTTCTAAAACGAGATCTGACTTGTTACCTTAATAGAGGGGGTCATAATTCACAGAGGTCATCTCAACTTGAGAAGCAGTTAGTTGCCATGTTAATTATCTCCAATTTTTTCGGAGGAACTTAATATGTTATTTTCTACCAATATTCTACCCCTGCCAAGATACTACTCCTCACTTCCCAGAGAAAGCAATGTGATACAGAGATTACAAGAAAAGGCCTTGAACTAAGGTAAACTTAAACTTTTAATTCTGACTTCATTGGTTATTGGCTGAGTAATACTTGGAAAGCTATATAACGTTACTAATCTTCAATTTTTCCAACAATAAAACAAGGAATAATTGCATCTACTTTATAAGTAAGTGTGTTTATTTGTTTGTTTTATTCATTTGCTTCTTTATTTAAACACTTTTGGTAGGTTAAAATAAAGAGGTTTTCACAATTCTCAGAAAAGTAATAAAGACAAATAATGGCAGCTATTGTTATTAACAAATAATATTCACTGACTGGTATTTTCCAACAGCCCAAGAGGGAAAATATTCAAAGGTCTAGCTTAATCTTTCTTACCTCACACAGAAATTTTTGAATAATATGACAAATATTCATGACTTTTCAACCTTGTTTTTATTGGATAAATAGTTGCTGTTTTAAAGTTCTTTCTATATTCTGGAAACTGTTTCTTTGAGGTTTTTTTTTAATATATATTGTAAATATTTGCTTTCAGCTAATTGCTTGTATTTTAATCTTTTATGCTGTCTTTGTCATTGTAGTCCGTTATTCTGATGTAATGAAATTTATCAGTCATTTTTCATTAGCATATTTCAGTTATCAATGTTCAAGAAAAAACGAAAATTACAGACCAATATCACTGATGAACACAGAGGCAAAAATCCTCAACAAAATACTAGCAAACAGAATCCAACAACACATTAAAAGGATCATACATCATGATCAAGTGGGATTTATCCCAGGGATGCAAGGATTCTTCAATATACACAAATCAATCAATGTGATATAACATATTAACAAATTAAAGACTAAAAACTATATGATCATCTCAATAAATGGAGAAAAAGCTTTTGACAAAATTCAACACCCATTTATGATAAAAACTCTCCAGAAACTAGGATTAGAGGAAGCCTGCCTCAACATAATAAAGGCCATATATGACAAATCTACAGCAAACATCATTATCAATGGTGAAAAATTGAAAGCATTTCCTCAAAGATCAGGAACAAAAGAAGGATGTCCACTCTCACCACTATTATTCAACATAGTATTGGAAATTTGAGCCACGGTAATCAGAGAATAAAAAGAAATAAAAGGAATACAAATTGGCAAAGAAGAAGTAAAACTGTCACTGTTTGCAGATGACATGATACTATAAATAGATAATCCTAAAGATGCCACAAGAAAACTAGAGCACATCAATGAATTTAGTAAAGTTGCAGGATACAAAATTAATACACAGAAATCTCTTTCATTCTAATATACTAACAACAAAAGATCAGAAATAGAAATTAAGGAAACAATACCATTTACCATTGCAACAAAAATAATAAAATACCTAGGAATAAACCTACCTGAGGAGGCAAAAGACTTGTACTCAGAAAACTATAAAACACTGATGAAGGAAATTAAAGGTGACACAGAGGTGGAGAGATATATCATATTATTGGATTGGAAGAATCAATATTGTGAAAATAACTATACTACCCAAAGCAATCTACAGATTCAATGCAATCCTTATCAAGTTACCAATGGCATTTTTCACAGAATTCAAACAAAATATTTTACAATTTGTATGGAAACACAAAAGACCTCAAATAGCCAAAGCAGTCTTGAGAAAAGAAGAACGGAGCTGGAGGAATCAGGATCCTGGACTTCAGACTATACTACAAAGCTAAGTAATCAAGACAGTATGGTACTGGCACAAAAACAGAAATATAGATCAATGGTACAGGATAGAAAGCTCAGAGATAAACCAACACACCTATAGTCACCTAATCTATGACAAAGGAGGCAAGAATATACATTGGAGAAGAGACAGCCTCTTCAATAAGTGGTGCTGGGAAAACTGGAAAGCTATATGTAAAAGAATGAAATTAGAACACTCCCTAATACCATAAACAAAAATAAATGCAAAATGGATTAAAGACCTAAATGTAAGACCAGACACTATAAAACTCTTAGAGGAAGACACAGGAAGAACACTCTTTGACATAATCACAGCAAAATCTTTTTTGACCCACCTCTTATAGTAATGAAAATAAAAACAAAAACAAACAAATGGGGACTAATTAAACAAAAGCTTTTGCACAGCAAAGAAAACCATAAATAAGACAAAAATACAACCCTTAGAATGGGAGAAAATATTTGCAAACAGAGCAATGGACAAAGGATCAATCTCCAAAATATACAAGCAGCTCATGCAGCTCAACATCAAAAAACCGAACAACCCACTCCAAAAATGGGTGGAAGACCTAAATACATATTTCCCTAAATAAGACATCCAGATGGCCAAGAGGCACATGATAAGATGCTCAATATCACTAATTATTAGAGAAATGCAAATCAAAACTATAATGAGGTATCAACACACTTGTCAGAATGGCCATCATCAAAAAATCTACAAACAATAAATGCTGGATAGGGTGTGGAGAAAAGGGAAGCCTCTTGCACTGTTAATGGGAATGTAAATTGATACAGCCACCGTGGAGAATAGTAAGGAGGTTCCTTAAAAAGCTAAAAATAGAACTATCATATGACCCAGCAATCCCACTACTGGGCATATACCCTGAGAAAACCACAATTCAAAAAGTCACGTGTTGGGCTTCCCTGGTGGCGCAGTGGTTGAGAGTCCGCCTGCCGATGCAGGGGACATAGGTTTGTGCCCCGGTCCGGGAAGATCCCACATGCTGCGGAGTGGCTGGGCCCATGAGCCATGGCCACTGAGCCTGCGTGTCCGGAGCCTGTGCTCTGCAATGGGAGAGGCCACAACAGTGAGAGGCCCGTGTACCGCAAAAAAAAAAAAAAAAAAAATAGTCACACATACCACAGTGTCCATTGCAGCATTATTTACAATAGCCAGGACATGGAAACAACCTAACTGACAGATGAATGGATAAAGAAGATGTGGTATGTATATAATGGAGTATTACTCGGCTATAAAAAGGAATGAAATTAGGTCATTTGTAGTGATGTGGATGGACCTAGAGTCTGTGATACAGAGTGAAGTAAGTCAGAAAGAGAAAAATATCATATATTAATGCATATATGTGGAATCTTGAAAAATTGTACAGATGAACCTATCTGCAGGGCAGGAATAGAGACACAGATGTAGAGAATGGACATGTGGATACAGTGGGGGAAGGGGAGGGTGGGATGAATTGGGAGATTTGGTTTGACATAAATACACTACCATGTGTAATATAGAAAGCTACTGGGAACCTGCTATAAAGCACAGGGAGCTCAGCTTGGTGCTCTGTGATGACACAGATGGGTGGGATGGGGGTGGGGAGGGAGGTCCAAGAGGAAGGGGATATATGTATACATATTGCTGATTCACTTCATTTTACAGCAGAAACTAACACAACATTGTAAAGCGATCACTTTGTTTATCCATTCATCCATTACTGGATATATGGGTTGTTTCCAACTTTTAGCTATTGTGAATAATGCTGCTATGAACACTGATATACAAATACCTGTTTGAGTCCCTGCTTTCAATTCTTTTGGGTATATGCTAAGGGTGATACTTTTTTTTTTTTTTTTTTTTTTTTGTTGTATGCGGGCCTCTCACTCTTGTGGCCTCTTCCGTTGCGGAGCACAGGCTCCGGATGCCCAGGCTCAGCGGCCATGGCTCACAGGCCCAGCCTCTCCACGGCATGTGGGATCTTCCCGGACCGGGGCATGAACCCGCATCCCCTGCATTGGCAGGCAGACTCTCAACCACTGTGCCACCAGGGAAGCCCCAGGGTGATACTTTTAAGGGACATTAATTCTTGTATTAAAGACTGAAGAGAAAAATTACAAGTTGATTTTCTTTTCTCTCTCCCTGCAATTAAAATGACTGATTGGTGTGATCAATGGAAATCAGTTTTGAAGAATCAGTTGTGACAGAGTTATCAGCATTAAGCCATAGCAAATGTAGCAGATAGTCCCTAATAAATTATCTTGTTCTGTGTCCTTTGACACAATCCAGGAATTACTTTAACATGATATGAACATTCATATCATTGAGCCAGAATCCAAATCTTTACATGTGTGTTTAAATAAAAGCCTTAATAATTACTTGCTTTTTTGGTCTAGTTTATTAGAATGCTAACTCTATAAAGACAGAAGGACAGTCTGTTTTGTTCGCCTCTGTATTTTCAACACACACTAGATATACAATGTATATTTTCTAAAAAAAAAAAAGGAACTTTAAAAAGATCTCTAAGCATATTAGGTATACCATTTCAGAGCATACCCATACACAAACATATATATATATACAAAATTTTCTTTCTTTTACTATCACTTATATTGAATAATTAATTTCAATAATGCTCTCATTGTGTTGCCTTTCTCCTAACATACTTTTAGTAATGCCTTTAATCCACTGTCCATATTTGAAAATAGTAAGTATTGTTTTATTCGTTGATATTTTAGTCTCATATTTCTTAGTAAATCCTGTAATACGTTTCCTCTTCCCATTCCTACACAAAACACAACTTTTAAAAATTTATCTTTATGATTTCATGATGGACTAAAAAAATCTAACTTGCATGTATGCTGGATAAAATCTAACACTACCCCAATATTATACAGTAAGTGGTAAAAAGCCTCTCTCACAATCATAGGCTGCTTCCCTGTTTTTTAAATCATCTTCTGCCAAGATCAGGGCTTGGCTGGCCCAGATCCAGGGCTATTTCTAATAACATTTTTTGCTGCCCTAAGTATGAATTGAAAAGACTTGCTTAACTCACTTTCACTCCGATTAAATTTGTAAAGTAGAAGCTTCCAGGCTTCAAGGCTAAAGGCAGCATTTGAAAATGTTCACCACTGAAGATTTATAACCCCCATCACTTCCTAAGGTCCTTGCCTCCTATCACCATTCCACAAACACACTCTGCACATTGTTTTTTCTGGGTTTGGCTTTGTGTTTCCTCTGCTTAGACTATTCTCATTTATTTCACTTTGAGAAAGTCTAAAGGCTCTTCAGTGCCACTCAAATTCTTCATCCCCCAGGAAAACTTTTATGTTCTTTACCAATGAAAATGTCTCCTTCCCTTGAATCCACATAACAATTTGTGCTTTCCTAACTGAATTAATCATAACAGCAATATACTTGCATCAATACATTGCTATGCTTTTTCTCACATCCCTTCTCTCTGTCTCTGTCTCCCCTCCTACATAGAGTATTATATGGCATGAAATTGGTTTCCTAAAAAGGACCCCTCTCCCTAGCCTGAATAACCCACTGATCGATTGAAGAAGGGACTGTCCTATAGAATTCTTGGTAGTCTTGGAGAAATAATGAATCCCATCCCTGTCTACATCATCAAAAGTAGTCCATGGCTTCTCTCCAATGCATCTCTCACCCTCCAGATATTTCTTCCCATGTAGCTCTTCACACACCCTAATGTTATTCAGTTTCCCACTTCACCTTTACTTCCACCACCAACCTTTCACCAGGATTCCTTGGAATTCATAGTCCATCATCAGCAATATCCCCTAAATATTCAACCTTCCCTTTGAATATTACCATTACTTTTTTACTCTTCCCACCCTGGTCCTCTCCCCTACGTATGATACTGCTTTCTAAGGCTGACTCAAAAAGTGGCTCCCATATCTGACATAGCACAATGCCTAGAGGTAGATAGGTGGCACGTGTCCTGTCTCTGAATCACTGCTTCTAGAACATTATTCTATCTCCTTTGCCACCTTCTTGCAATTCTTCTGAAGTAAATGCCATCATCAGATAATATCACCCATTAAATTCTCTTACTGCTGTCATCAACAGGTTTCTTGAATAATCTCCTTTATTAATGGAATATTTTAGCATTTAGCTTATTTTTTTCTCCACTACAAAATTACTTCTATTAGCATGAGTGGTCATGTAAAAATACACAGGGGCACTCTGTTCACAACAGCGCGTGACAGTTGATCACTCCCTCTTTCATCAATCTAGTTCTTACGAGTCTCAGGGACCCTATTATACATTTTCCTAGTATTCTTGCTACCTAATGGCAGCAATTTCTCAGCATCATTTGATGAATCCTCTTCCTGATCTCTAAGTATTGAGTTCCTAAGGCTTAGTCTTTAGACTTTTTTTTTAAGATTTTCTTGTTTTTGATGTGGACTATTTTTCAAGTCTTTATTGAATTTGTTACAATATTGTTTCTGTTTTATGTTTTGGTTTTTTGGCTGTGAGGCATGTGGGATCTTAGCTCCTCAACCAGGGATTGAACCTGCACATCCTGCATTGGAAGGCAAAGTCTTAACCACTGGACTGCCAGGGAAGTCCCTGGACTTTTCTACCTACATCCATTTTCTTAATATCATGATTTCATCCTGGTCTGCAATTTCTTTCCTGAATCTAAATTAGCATCTGTAACCATCTTGCCAAGAATTATGCTTGCATATTGAAAATGCCTCACAAACATGAAATATCCAAAAGTGAACTCTTGATTTTTGCACCATAATTTCTGAGGGAGCAATGGGGACCTGTTCAGAACAAAACCCTCAGAGTCATCCTTGATTTTCTCTAATGCCCCACATATAATCCATCAGCAAATCCTTTTGGCTTCCTTTTTACTTCCTTCTCATCATCTCCCCATTCTACACTATGATTCAAGTCACTATCAAATCTTGCCTGGACTAGTGATGCATTGGGCTCTGTTTCTACTCTTGTCTAAAAACACTGTGTACCTACTCCCACATCCCACCCTGCACAACATCCAGAATAATCCTTTTATATTGGATTATGTCACACTTCTAGACAAAACCATTCAAAGACTTTCTTTCTAAGCACATCTAGAATAAATCCCATATTCTAGTCCTGGGCTGCATTTCCAGTCTCATCCCCAGCCAGTCTTTTTCAGTCACACCGACCTCCCCAAATTCCCTCCAACTTTAGCGATTTTATATTGGAATGCCCAGAATGCTCCTTACCTAGAAATAGACAAGTCTCTCTCTTGATCACATGACTTTATGTTAATAGCTCCTGTTTTCTTGATCTACAATTTGTTTCTTCTATTAGTTCGTTTGTATTACTAGGGCGGGAAGTTTGGGGGTTTTTTGTTTGATTATTTTTTAGTTGCTCTATGTCCAACTTCTAGAACAACTCACACTATAAACACCCAAAAATTATTTACTGACTAAATGAATAAACTGAATCAATCGTTAATAGGACTAAAATGTAAAATAAGATAAAAATCAACTACAAAGGACTGTTACCTGTAAAACATAATGCAAGTTGGATGTAATGTAATTGGCTTAAATTTGTACACCAATTTTAGTTGCAACTGGTGATTCAAATCAAGAGTCAGAATTTGGCACTGTGGAAGAGCTATTTTGCAAGTACAACACACATGCTTTATTTGCTTGGTTGATTTTTCTCTTTCTTACTTAAGGATGTTAAGGTGATAAAATCATATGTATGAAAAGCTCAATCATGGTGCTCCTGGTAATAGGGAAAGAAAGGCAACTACTCATGTCCAAAACTAGAGGCAATCAATAGCTGGATTTGCCTAGAAATATTTAGGTTTTATGTTTGTATGCTAATAGCTATTTTAAAAACTGATTATTAAAATAGCTTCAGAAATATAACTCTGTAATTAATAATCTAAAATCCTATAGCCTATAAAATTTCCTCATTGTAATGCAATATTTACAAATTTATTTTTTAGTTATAAAACTATCTCAACTTTATGTACTATTGAAAAAATATTTGATAATTAACTAAAGAAAAATTGAAAATTATCAACTTTAGTCTATGATGTTGTGTTTTTAAATTCTAACATTTCTGACATATGAAGATTTTAAAAAATCTTTACTAAAGTACTAATGTTAGTAGTGTTAGTAGTGTTATTTTTTACATTGATTTAACTAGCATCTTGAATTTAAAAAAATTATTGCAGAAAAAAGAATTACAAAATTTATTACATTATTTCTTCAATCAGAAAATAGTAATTTTATATTTGCTACAAGAAACTCCATTTTGAGAATCTTTGGAGTTATTGTAAATTAAACCTGAATATTAAAGGCATACAAATATACTAGGAAAACAGACATTTTGATATCTTATTCAATGTAAAACATCATAAATAATTTGTTCCTATTTTTATAGTAAAAATAAAGCACAAAAAGTTGCTTAGTATTCACCTCATAATTAATCTGTATTTAGTTTGACTAATTAAACTCATTTATCTGTTTCAGACTTTTGTTTAAACTATGAAAATGTACTCAGTTAATATAAATTACATGGTTATAGTTTATCTACAAAATGTGATCTCTTTGTTTTGACTTTTTAGTTCTGTATCTTAATAAAAGTTCTCATACCTTAACTCTGAGCACAGAAGCAAACATTCTTGCATCTTCAGATACACCTCCAATGTAGAATTTTTTCTGAAACACTGGGGGATGATCATTTTCATCCTGAATCTCAATATACACTTTAGCTGTATTGCCTGGAGGAAAAGAAATAATATATTTTTATTGATGGTCATTAATTAGAAAAAGATAGACCAGAGTAAATAATTATTGTACTTTCTTTTGAACAGTGGAAGAAACTTAAATCAGAAAGTCATTCCTAATTGGCATGCTTAATACCCCATACCCAAAGAGGACATTGATAATGATGTTTCTGGCAACATAATGTTAAGTTGCTGCTATTTCTTTTTTTTGCCATATGTGGGCCTCTCACTGTTGTGGCCTCTCCCGTTGAGGAGCACAGGCTCCGGACATGCAGGCTCAGTGGCCATGGCTCACGGGCCCAGCCGCTCCACGGCATGTGGGATCTTCCCAGACCGGGGCACGAACCCGTGTCCCCTGCATTGGCAGGTGGACTCTCAACAACTGTGCCACCAGGGAAGCCTTGCTATTTCTTTTAATTATAACGTCTTGTTAATTCATCTTACTTGATTTAATAGACACTAAAGTATTGTGTTCTGCTAATTTAATAAAACAATTCAAACTTTCATATTTACAAATACTTCACAGACATTACAAATTACACCAAAGTGACATAAATATATAAAACACCTTATGAAATAAGTCTGCCATAAATTTAAAAATATTTTTATTCTTAAGTATAGAACTAGCAATGATATTCTCTTAGCTTAACATGTAGTATTATATATATATGCATATCTATGTGTATATATATATATATATATATATATATATATATATATATATATATATGATTAGAAGTAAACAATGTTTGGGTGAGGTGCTTATTTCCACAAAGGGAAAACAAATTTTATCGTGCATTAGAGGCTATCTAGCATTCACTGGAAAAGATGTAGCTGGAGAGATGATTATTGTATGACTTATAAATACTGGGTTTTATAATTTAAACCACATTAAATATACCATAAAGAATACATTTCATCATCACATTTTAAAATCTCACTCCCTCAATCATCACACTTTTAATGAAAAATGTAGCACTTTTTACTAGTACAAGAATGACCCTTTACAAAGAATCTGATAAATGAAAATAACTTACTAACCGGATAAAATGAGGAATAAGTGGTAAACGTTTTGCAAAAAGTAGATTCAAATTACACAAATATTTTGATGTATTATCTAAGTAAACTTTTCTCATGCATTTCAAGTAGGATCAAATATACGGCAATTGATCTACAAACTATCAAGCAGACCCAGAGGTTATTACTTTATCATATCCTCAGCTATAACTAATTAACACCAACCTACTAGCACAGTGGGTGGATCATGGGTGTATAATATATGTGTCAATTAAATGAATGAATAATCCTCATTGTCCTAGTAAGAATTTAGAAAAAGGCTCCTTTTTGCTTAACTTGGGAAAGGTCAGTGAGACAAGAGAGTTAACAACAAGGTTTTACACCTGTCCTACTTCTATTCATTTAGTTTCTCCCCTATTTATCTCTTTCCCACCATTCCTGAACTGGAGAAGCTAGAATCAAAAAGAAAAACTTACTAGGTCAACAAAGAAGAGTACCAGCAGGGAAGTAAGGTTAATGATAGATTATGCTTCTCTATCCGACAGTACCAGGGCTTCAAACTGCACCCTGGTCAGCCACGAACAGAGTTCATCCAAAATGAAACCCATTTTCAACTTAGTAGCAATTTTTAATTTCTGGAATCAAAGGAGCTAATTTGATAATCTTTTTAAAAAAGTAAGTCAAACTAAAACTGAGGATCTAAAGCACAGCATGGTGATGATAGTTAATAATACTGTACTATGTACTTAAATCTGCTAAGAGAATAGATTTAAAATGTTCTCACCAAACACACATATACACACACACAGAACAGGACACAAATGTGAGTTGATGGATGTGAAAACTAACTTGTGATAATCATTTCACAGTATAAATGTATATCAAAACACCACATTGTACAACTTAAATATATAGTTTGTTAATTATACTTGAATAAAGAGGAGGGTGGAAATTGTGATGTATCTAATTAAGGAACATAAAATAAATGTTGGCCGGTCCAAAAATAATTAAAGTACCCCTATAGTTTGATCACTAGAATAGCATTCACTTAGATTTTCTGATACATTAACATACAATGTCCATAAGGGACGAGGGGAAGATGGCGGAAGAGTAAGATGCGGAGATCACCTTCCTCCCCACAGATGCACCAGAAATACATCTACACGTGGAACAACTCCTACAGAGCACCTACTGAACGCTGACAGAAGACCTCAGACCTTCCAAAAGGCAAGAAAGTCCCCACATACCTGGGTAGGGCGAAAGAAAGAAGAATAAACAGAGACAAAAGGATAGGGACCGGGACCTGCACCAGTGGGAGGGAGCCGTGAAGGAGGAAAGGTTTCCACACGCTAGGAAGCCCCTTCGTGGGCGGAGACTGTGGGTGGCGGAGGGGGAAAGCTTCGGAGCCGCGGGGGAGAGCACAGCAACAGGAGTGCGGAGGGCAAAGCGGAGAGATGACCGCACAGAGGATCGGTGCCAACCAGCACTCACCAGCCAGAGAGGCTTGTCTGCTCACCTGCCGGGCGGGGGGCGGGGAGCGGGCGGGGCTGGGAGCTGAGGCTCGGGCTTCGGTCAGAGCGCAGGGAGAAAACAGGTTGGCGTCATGAACACAGCCTGCAGGGGGTTAGTGCGCCACAGCTGGCCGGGAGGGAGTCCGGGAAAAAGTCTGGACCTGCCTAAGAGGCAAGAGACTTTTTCTTCCCTCTTTGTTTCCTGGTGCACGAGGAGAGGGGATCAAGAGCGCTGCTTAAAGGTGCTACAGAGACGGGTGCTAGCCGTGGCTAACAGCGCGGACCCCAGAGCCGGGCATGAGACGTTAAGGCTGCTACTGCCGCCACCAAGAAGCCTGTGTGCAAGCACAGGTCACTACCCACACCCCCCTTCCGGGGAGACTGTGCAGCTCGCCACTGCCAGGGTCCCAAGATCCAGAGACAACTTACCCGGGAGAACACACGGCGCGCCTCAGGCTGGTGCAACGTCCTGATGGCCTCTGCCGCCGCAGGCTCGCCCCGCACTCCATGCCCCTCCCTCCCCCCCGTCGTGAGTGAGCCAGAGCGCCTGGAGCAGCTGCTCTTTTAACCCCGTACTGTCTGAGCGAAAAACAGACGCCCTACAGGGACCTACACGCAGAGGCGGGGCCAAATCCAAAGCTGAGACCCGGGAGCTGTGAGAACAAAGAAGAGAAAGGGAAATCTCTCCCAGCAGCCTCAGAAGCAGCGGATTAAAGCTCCACAATCTGCCCAGTTTTCCCAGCACCACTTATTGAAGAGGCTGTTTTTTCTCCACTGAACATTCCTGCCTCCTTTACCAAATATAAGGTCATATGTGGACAGGTACATATAAAAGTAGGAGATAGGATCACTCCCTAACACCATACACAAAAATAGGCCCAAAATGGATTGAAGACTGAAATGTAAGGCCAGAAACTATGAAACTCTTAGAGGAAAACATAGGCAGGACACTCTATGATATAAATCACAGCAAGATCCTTAACGACCCACGTCCTAGAGAAATGGAAATAAAAATAAAACTAAACAAATGGGACCTAATGAAACTTCAAAGCTTTTGCACAGCAAAGGAAACCATAAACAAGACCAAAAGACAACCCTCAGAATGGGAGAAAATATTTGCAAATGAAGCAACTGACAAAGGATTAATCTCCAAAATTTATAAGCAGCTCAATAACAAAAAAACAAACAACCCAATCCAAAAATGGGCAGAAGACCTAAATAGACATTTCTCCAAATAAGATATACAGACTGCCAACAAACACATGAAAGAATGCTCAACATCATTAATGATTAGAGAAATGGAAATCAAAACTACAATGAGATATCATCTCACACCAGTCAGAATGGCCATCATCAAGAAATCTAGAAACAATAAATGCTGGAGAGGGTGTGGAGAAAAGGGAACACTCTTGCACTGCTGGTGGGAATGTGAATTGGTACAGCCACTATGGAGAACAATATGGAGGTTCCTTAAAAAACTAAAAATAGAACTACCATATGACCAAGCAATCCCACTACTGGGCATATACCCTGAGAAAAAAATAATTCAAAAAGAGTCATGTACCAAAATGTTCATTGTAGCTCTATTTACAATAGCCCGGAGATGGAAGCAACCTAAGTGTCCATCATCAGATGAATGGATAAAGAAGATGTGGCACATATATACAATGGAATATTACTCAGCCATAAAAAGAAACGAAATTGACCTATTTGTAATGAGGTGGATAGACCTAGAGTCTGTCATACAGAGTGAAATGTCAGAAAGAGAAAGACAAATACCGTATGCTAACACATATATATGGAATTTAAGAAAAAAAATGTCATGAAGAACCTAGGGGTAAGACAGGAATAAAGACACAGAGCTACTTGAAAATGGACTTGAGGATATGGGGAGGGGGAAGGGTAAGAGAGGCATGGCCATATATACACTACCAAACATAAAATAGATAGCTAGTGGGAAGCAGCCCCATAGCACAGGGAGATCAGCTTGGTTCTTTGTGACCACCTGGAGGGGTGGGATAGGGCGGGTGGGAGGGAGGGAGATGCAAGAGGGAAGGGATATGGGAACAGATGTATATGTATAACTGATTCACTTTGTTATAAAGCAGAAACTAATAAAAAGAAGTGCAAAAAAAAAAAAAAAGAAAGCTCCACAATCAACTTGATGTACCCTGCATCTGTGGAACACATGAATAGACAACAGATCATCCCAAATTGAGGAGGTGAACTTTGAGAGCAAGATTTATTATTTTTTCCCCTTTTCCTCTTTTTGTGAGTGTGAATGTGTATGCTTCTGTGTGAGATTTTGTCTGCATAGCTTTGATTCCACCATTTGTTCTAGGGTTCTATCTGTCCGTTTTTTTTTGTTTTTCTTAAAAAATTTTTTTGAATAATTATTTTTCATTTTAATAAATTTATTTCATTTTATCTTACTTTATTTTATTTTATCTTCTTTTCCTTCTTTCTTTCTTTTCTTCCCTCCTTCCTCCCTCCCTCCCTTCCTGCTCCATTCCTTCCTTCCTTCCTTGCTTCCTTCCTTCCTTCCTCTCTTTTTCTCTTTCTTTCTTTATTTATTCTCCCTCTTACTCTGAGCCGTGTGGATGAAAGGCTCTTTGTACTACAGCCAGGAGTCAGCGCTGTGCCTCTGAGGTGGGAGAGCCAACTTCAGGACACTGGTCCACAAGAGACCTCCCAGCTCCACGTAATATTAAACGGCAAAAATCTCCCAGAGATCTCCATCTCAACGCCAAGACCCAGATTCACTCAACGACCAGCAAGATACAGTGCTGGACACCCTATGCCAAGCAACTAGCAAGACAGGAACACAACCCCACCCATTAGCAGAGAGGCTGCCTAAAATCATAATAAGTCCACAGACACCCCAAAACACACCACCAGACGTGGACCTGACCACTAGAAAGACAAGACCCAGCCTCATCCACCAGAACACAGGCACTAGTCCCCTCCACCAGGAAGCCTACACAACACACTGAAACAACCTTAGTCACTGGGGACAGACACCAAAAACAATGGGAACTATGAAAAACAATGGGAGCTACGCACCTGCAGCCTGCAAAAAGGAGACCCCAAGCACAGTAAGATAAGCAAAATGAGAAGACAGAAAAACACACAGCAGGTGAAGGAGCAAGATAAAAACCCACAACACCTAAAAAATGAAGAGGAAATAGGCAGTCTACCTGAAAAAGAATTCAGAATAATGATAGTAAAGATGATCCAAAATCTTGGAAATAGAATAGACAACATGCAGGAAACATTTAAAAAGGACCTAGAAGAACAAAAGATGAAACAAGCAATGATGAACAACACAATAAATGAAATTAAAAGTACTCTAGATCGGATCAATAGCCGAATAACTGAGGCAGAAGAACGGATAAATGACCTGGAAGATAAAATAGTGGAAATAATTAGTGCAGAGCAGAATAAAGAAAAAAAAGAATGAAAAGAACTGAGGACAGTCTCAGAGACCTCTGGGAAAACATTAAACACACCAACATTTGAATTATATGGGTTCCAGAAGAAGAAGAGAAAAAAAAAGAGACTGAGAAAATATTTGAAGAGATTATAGTTGAAAACTTCCCTAATATAGGAAAGGAAATAGTTAATCAAGTCCAGGAAGCACAGAGTCCCATACAGGATAAATCCAAGGAGAAATACGCCAAGACACATATTAATCAAACTGTCAAAAATTAAATACAAAGAAAACATATTAAAAGCAGCAAGGGAAAAACAACAAATAACACACAAGGGAATCCCCATAAGGTTAACAGCTGATCTTTCAGCAGAAACTCTGCAAGCCAGAAGGGACTGGCAGGACATATTTAAAGTGATGAAGGAGAAAAACCTGCAACGAAGATTAGTCTACCCAGCAAGGATCTCATTCAGATTTGATGGAGAAATTAAGACCTTTACAGACAAGCAAAAGCTGAGAGAGTTCAGCACCACCAAACCAGCTTTACAACAAATGCTAAAGGAACTTCTCTAGGCAAGAAACACAGCAGAAGGAAAAGACCTACAATAACGAACCCAAAACAATTAAGAAAATGGGAATAGGAACATACATATCAATAATTACCTTAAATGTAAATGGACTAAATGCTCCCACCAAAAGACACAGATTGGCTGAATGGATACAAAAACAGGACCCATATATATGTTGTCTACAAGAGACCCACTTCAGACCTAGAGACACATACAGACTGAAAGTAAGGGGATGGAAAAAGATATTCCATGCAAATGGAAACCAAAAGAAAGCTGGAGTAGCAATTCTCATATCAGACAAAACAGACTTTAAAATAAAGACTATTAGAAGAGACAAAGAAGGACACTACATAATGATCAAGGGATCGATCCAAGAAGAAGATATAACAATTGTAAATATTTATGCACCCAACATAGGAGCACCTCAATACATAAGGCAAATACTAACAGCCATAAAAGGAGAAATCGACAGTAACACAATCATAGTAGGGGACTTTAACACCCCACTTTCACCAATGGACAGATCATCCAAGATGAAAATAAATAAGGAAACACAAGCTTTAAATGATACATTAAAAAAGATGGACTTAATTGATATTTATAGAACATTCCATCCAAAAACAACAGAATACACATTTTTCTCAAGTGCTGATGGAACACTCTCCAGATAGATCATACCTTCTGTCACAAATCAAGCCTTGGTAAATTTAAGAAATTGAAATTGTATCAAATATCTTTTCCAACCA
Source organism: Mesoplodon bidens (assembly GCF_964165515.1). Classification (NCBI taxonomy): domain Eukaryota; kingdom Metazoa; phylum Chordata; class Mammalia; order Artiodactyla; family Ziphiidae; genus Mesoplodon; species Mesoplodon bidens. The sequence goes on from NC_138176.1 coordinate 42,864,810, forward strand.
CAATGCTATGAGACTAGACATCAATTACAGCAAAAGATCTGTAAAAAACACAAACACCTGGAGGCTAAACAATACACTACTTAATAACGAAGTGATCACTGAAGAAATCAAAGAGGAAATAAAAAAATACCTAGAAACAAATGACAATGGAGACACGATGACCCAAAACCTATGTGATGCAGCAAAAGCAGTTCTAAGAGGGAAGTTTATACCAATACAATCCTACCTTAAGAAAGAGGAAACATCTCGAATAAAAAACCTAACCATGCACATAAAGCAATTAGAGAAAGAACAAAAAAACACCAAAGTTAGCAGAAGGAAAGAAATAATAAAAATCAGATCAGAAAAAAATGAAAAAGAAATGAAGGAAACGATAGAAAAGATCAATAAAACTGAAAGCTGGTTCTTTGAGAAGACAAACAAAATTGATAAACCATTAGCCAGACTCATCAAGAAAAAAAGGGAGAAGACTCAAATCAATAGAATTAGAAATGAAAAAGGAAAAGTAACAACTGACACTGCAGAAATACAAAAGATCATGAGAGATTACTACAAGGAGCTCGATGCCAATAAAATGGACAACCTGGAAGAAATGGACAAAAGCTTAGAAATGCACAACCTGCCAAGACTGAATCAGGAAGGGGAAGAAAATATGAACAGACCAATCACAAGCACTGAAATTGACATTGTGATTAAAAATCTTCCAACAAACAAAAGCCCAGGACCAGATGGCTTCACAGGCGAATCCTATCAAACATTTAGAGAAGAGCTAACACCTATCCTTCTCAAACTCTTCCAAAATAGAGCAGAGGGAGGAACACTCTCAAACTCATTGTATGAGTCCACCATCACCCTGATACCAAAACCAGACAAGGATGTCACAAAGAAAAAAAACTACAGGCCAATATCACTGATGAACATAGATGCAACAATCCTCAACAAAATACGAGCAAACAGAATCCAACAACACATTAAAAGGATCATACACCATGATCAAGTGGGGTTTATTCCAGGAATGCAAAGATTGTTCAATATACGCAAATCAATCAATGTGATACACCATATTAACAAACTGAAGGAGAAAAACCATATGATCATCTCAATAGATGCAGAGAAAACTTTCGACAAAATTCAACATCCATTTATGATAAAAACCCCGCAGAAAGTAGGCATAGAGGGAACTTTCCTCAACATAATAAAGGCCATATATGACAAACCCACAGCCAGCATCATCCTCAATGGTGAAAAGCTGAAAGCATTTCCACTAAGATCAGGAACAAGACAAGGTGGCCCACTCTCACCACACTTACTCAACGTAGTTTTGGAAGTTTTAGCCACAGCTATCAGAGAAGCAAAAGAAATAAAGGGAAGCCAAATCAGAAAAGAAGAAGTAAAGCTGTCACTGTTTGCAGATGACATGCTACTATATATAGAGAATCCTCAAGATGCTACCAGAAAACTACTGGAGCTAATCAATGAATTTGGTAAAGTAGCAGAATACAAAATTAATGCACAGAAACCTCTGGCATTCTTATACACTAATGATGAAAACTCTGAAAGTGAAATCAAGAAAACATTCCCATTTACCATTGCAACAAAAAGAATAAAATATCTAGGAATAAACCTACGTAAGGAGATAAAAGACCTGTATGCAGAGAATTATAAGACACTGATGAAAGAAATTAAAGATGATACACATAGATGGAGAGATATATGATATTCTTGGATTGGAAGAATCAAATTGTGAAAATGACTCTACTACTCAAAGCATTCTACAGATTCAATGCAATCCCTATCAAACTACCACTGGCATTTTTCACAGAAGTAGAAGAAAAAATTTCACAATTTGTGTGGAAACACAAAAGACCCCGAATAGCAAAAGCAATCTTGAGAACGAAAAATGGAGCTGGAGGAATCAGGCTTCCTGACTTCAGACTATACTACAAAGCTACAGTAATCAAGACAGTGTGGTACTGGCACAAAAACTGAAATATAGATCAATGGAACAGGATAGAAAGCCCAGAGATAAACCCACGCACATATGGTAACCTTAACTTTGATAAAGGAGGCAGGAATGTAGAGTTGAGAAAGGACAGCCTTTTCAATAAGTGGTGCTGGGAAAACTGGACAGGGACATGTAAAAGTATTAGATTAGATCACTCCCTAACACCATACACAAAAATAAGCTCAAAATGGATTAAAGACCTAAATGTAAGGCCAGAAACTATCAAACTCTTAGAGGAAAACATAGGCAGAATACTCTATGACATAAATCACAGCAAGATCCTTTTAGACCCACTTCCTAGAGTAATGGAAATAAAAACAAAAATAAACACATGGGACCTAATGAAACTTAAAAGCTTTTGGACAGCAAAGGAAACCATAAACAAGACCAAAAGACAACCCTCAGAATGGGAGAAAATATTTGCAAATGAAGCAACTGACAAAGGATTAACCTCCAAAACTTATAAGCAGCTCATGCAGCTCAATAACAAAAAAACAAACAACCCAATCCAAAAATGGGCAGAAGACCTAACAGACATTTCTCCACAGAAGATATACAGACTGCCAACAAACACATGAAAGAATGCTCAACATCATTAATTATTAGAGAAATGCAAATCAAAACTTCAATGAGATATCATCTCAAACCAGTCAGAATGGCCATCATCAAAAAATCTAGAAACAATAAATGCTGGAGAGGGTGTGGAGAAAAGGGAACACTCTTGCACTGCTGGTGGGAATGTGAATTGGTACAGCTACTATGGAGAACAGTATGGAGGTCCCTTAAAAAACTAAAAATAGAACTACCATATGACCAAGCAATCCCACTACTGGGCATATACCCTAAGAAAACCATAATTCAAAAAGAGTCATGTACCAAAATGTTCATTGTAGCTCTATTCACAATAGCCAGGAGATGGAAACAACCTAAATGTCCATCATCGGACGAATGGACAAAGAAGATGTGGCACATATATACAATGGAATATTACTCAGCCATAAAAAGAAACGAAATTGAGCTATTTGTAATGAGGTGTATGGACCTAGAGTCTGTCATACAGAGTGCAGTAAGTCAGAAAGAGAAAGACAAATACCATATGCTAACACATATATATGGAATTTAAGAAAAAATATCATGAAGAACCTAGGGGTAAGACAGGAATAAAGACACAGACCTACTAGAGAAAGGACTTGATGATATGCGGAGAGGGAAGGGTAAGCTGTGACAAAGTGAGAGAGTGGCATAGACATATATACACTACCAAACGTAAAATAGATAGCTAGTGGGAAGTAGCCGCATAGCACAGGGAGATCAGCTCTGTGCTTTGTGACCACCTAGAGGGGTGGGGTAGGGAGGGTGGGAGGGAGGGAGACGCAAGAGGAAGAGATATGGGAACGTATGTATATGTATAACTGATTCACTTTGTTATAAAGCAGAAACTAACACACCATTGTAAAGCAATTATACTCCAATAAAGATATAAGAAAAACATACAATGTCCATGACACCATCGATTTCTGAGGCTCATACATTTTCACTAGGTGTGTATAAGGACTAAGGACTGTATCACGATCTTTCACCTAATTTGGGTTTTGATTATTTCCAAGGCAGAAACTTTGAAGCAATTCTCATTTAAATTCATTTAAGGGAATCTACTATTTACCTCCTTGAGTATTTGCTGCATCTTTTTTTCCCTCCATATTATATCATTTTTTAAGGTATGTGGTTATGAAGCATAGAACAAGAAACAAAGATGCAGGGTGGGTGGGGGAGAAAGGAAGGTGGTGTTGATAAAATGGATATGAGAATACTGTGAGAAGGACAACACAGTGCCTGATGACCCAATACCCTCTTGCAGTCTTCCTTATGGTTGGGTGAGATAATGACAGCCTTCCAAGGAGAACCACAGGGGATGAAGGAAATTATAAACTGGATGAAAGATTGCTTGGCAAGTGTTTTGGTTAAAAGACATTGTATCCTTCTATGCACTTTGGGGCCCAGCGCCTCTTTTCCCTTCCTTCACTGACATTCTTTTTCTCCAGTTCTGTATGAGAGAAACTTCTCTTTGGGCAGTACCTTTGGATTGAGTCAGGAAGTTCCAGAAGTGACCCTTGAGGCAAGGAAATGTGAGCTACGTTCCTGGGACTTACTAGTTTAAAGAAAGTGAAAATAGAAATATTAAGAAGTAAAGCTCAGAAAAGGAAATAGAAGTCAGGATATCAAACTCCTTGAATAGATCTTCTGTTCTATGTTAGACATCCTAAACAAGGTGAAAAATGTTCAGAAGAGTAACTGATAGTCAAAATACCATTAACTTTAACTTGACTCTATGTTTTTCAAAACGAAATTTGGTTTGGATATTTTTCCCTTTCCTTTCCTTTTAATAATTAATTCTGTACAGTTAGTTTTCTCTTCTTAGGGAACCCTTATTATTCTCAAGATGAATCTGTTTCTTCTATCCACATGACCAACCTATTGCCTGCATTGCATCAGGTTCTCATAAAATACTTTCTGAATAATGTTCCAAGGAGTTAAAGGAATGATTCTAGACCATGACTTATTTTGCCTATCCAGAGACATTTCTGGTAGTAATAACTACAGAGGGTGGGGCAGTGGGGGGAGTGCTACTGGAATTTAGTTGGTAGAGGCCAGAGATGCTGAGAAACATCCAGTGATGAACAGGACAAGCCCCTATGACAAAAAATTATCCAGCCCAAAATGTCAATAGTGATGAGGTTGAAAAACCCTAGTTAAAATGAGAGAGAGAGAGAGAGAGAGAGAGAGAGAGAGAGAGAGATTGACTAGAGGAATAAAGATAAAATGGAAAGTGTGTGTAAATATATAACAATGCCCACTCCTGAGCCCATTTACGTGCACATGCCTTCGATATGGGACTCAATTAAAATGGGCTGCAATTATTTGATCAAACATTGGTCATCGCCACCTTCACTGCGTTCTTTAAAGTCAGGGGTTCAATCCCATTCACCTCCACCCCTGTCACTGCCTGTTGGCATCTGTTACTGACATTCCCTCAATCCATATACTGTGAACTCCAACCATATCTCTAATTATTACTAGCATATATACATCAAAGAAATATTGACTGTAATACTTGGGAATACAGGAGCTTAGTCTGATAGAAAACATACACTAGATTAGACTGTAAAACCTTGAAGCCAAGGACGGTGTTTTTCTTATTAAATATTCTTTGTGGTCTAACACATTACATAGATTTTTTTTAATTGTATCATAATGTGGTTCTATTGCACAGAACTTTCAAAAAAGTGCTTGGAATACCAGAGTTACATATTTGTTACTTTGCTGGTGCCAAGAGATCAAAGTTAGATCCTCTTTAAAGTACACATACACACATACACACAAATATCTTTTATGCTATTTTTCCTTTAATACTATTTTTGTATGTGCTTTACTGGCAAACTAAATTTTAGAAGCACCATGACTTCTATACAGTAGGTGTTTAATAAATGTTGAATTAGACTAAAATTGCTACCACTCCCCTACCTGATATTCGCTTAAATAGAATGAATCACTGTATTTTATCTCCATAAATGAAATGAGATGATCCATATTTAAGCCCTTAAAAAATCATAGTGCCAAGCAACCACATGTTGTTGTTAAGAGTAAGGATATCTCTCTTAAAAATAACAGACTTTTTAAAAGTTTAATATTAAGAAAATACTAAATCTAAAACCACTCATAATTCCATGGGCTGTCTGGAAATACCCTGAAGATTCTTGGTTCTCACACTACTGTTAACGTCCTCTCTGTTCCTCTGCCTTAGTTTATATGCCAGAAAAATGACTATTTCTATAGATAAAGTAATGTTTGAGAACAAAAGGATCATATGAGATAAGCATGTAATCTGATCTTACTAAAGGGTTTATAGACAGTTATTCACTAAGAAAATGGAGTTTGAAAAAAAGTATAGAAGAAATGTGTCATAGTGTGTTCATTAGATGGAATTAGGAATATATTTACATGATCTTTTGAAAAATAAGTTATTAAGTATGTTAGAATGAGAAAAGTCACTGTTTCTTATCTCTCAGCTTTTTGCTCTGCAGGAATTGTACTTAGTCATATTTATATACAATGCTTATTTTAAGTAGTTAGGCAGCAAGAGAGATAATATTTTGAGGTTCATTTTAGTAGTTTTCTAATTTAGCTTTGATGCTGATTTAATTAGTTTTTGCCTGATTTTAATAGCTTGTATCTAAAACATACATTTCTGTATATGTGTTGGCTGAAAGGTTAATAACTGAATTAAAGAAATAACTGCATGTGACTACTGGCTTCAAAACTTACACTCAGATTACTATAATATACACTTGATTTTTTTTAAATATACACTTGATTTTTAGCTAAGTCTTTTAGTGAAGGAAATGACGACATTGACAATTTTACAACTATAGTGATGAGATAATCAGGGGAGTAATATTCTAAATATTAATTAAAATTTCACTTTGTGTCTATATTAACATACTTTTCCCATTAGGAAAATTAATAAACTAAGTTTCCCTGTAAACAGTAACCAACAAAACAGAAGCTAAGAATGCAATATTATTTCTTTTCACTGGCATTGCTAGCATTTTGTGCTAATGCTATGAGACCACACTGATGCATTTAGGGGCATTTGCAACAGGAACGATGATGACTTTTAGCTCAGTATGTTTCCATTCAGAATAAACAAACACTATTTTAATTCATTTGTATCTATTAAACTCCATCTCTTTCACAAAAACAGTTTAATACAGGAGTCATAAGGACCAATAAAACTGCTGTAGTTGTAAACTGGGAAATAAACAAATTTAAGCACAAGCTATGGAGCCAGAGCCTGGGTCAAATGCCAGTAATACTCCATGTACATGGTGTGACCTTACACGGGTTACTTACCCTTTCTGAGTTAGTTTCTCAACAACAACATGGTAAAATGAATGAATAAATGTAAAGCACTAAATACAGTACATGATGGCGTCACTATTTCAAATATGTCTCAGAGCTTCCTGACTTTCGAGGTAGGAGAGAGAAAGTATTATTATTATTATTATTATTATTATTATTATTATTATTATTATTATTTTATCTGAATGAGGAAGAATATTAATACCATGAAATTTTAAAAAAATAATAATTTCTAGCATTGAATTAAAAATAATTTTTTTTCATGTGGGATATTATATATGGAATATCAAATAATGTAGTAGAAAAATACATATATTTTTACTGCAAATAGAAGAATTTAAATAGTATGAAATACCGTTGGAAGACAGTAAAAGTACTATATTAATTATCCATACATTTGTTTACATGACAGGACTACAAATTTATGAAGAACTTATTTTAAAAAGTCAACAGTCTTTGAGAAAGACACACACTATACAGTATTTGATGTAAGAATATTCTGTGGACATTACAAGCCTAGAAAGAATCATTTTATCCTAAAATTCAGAATCATAGCTGAGAGAAAATAATTATGTTTGAATAGAACAATAAATGAACTTTGTATTTTTGACACATAGTTATAAACAAAAGTATATATTTAAGCCCAAAGTTGTTTTATTTAAACAGAAACAATGATTGATAAATTTGGTAAATTATATAAATAAACAGAAAGCCAAGCCAACAAAAAAAAAAGATTGTGTCTTGAAAATGCACAGGCTTTAGAGACTAATGTCACATAGGCAGTCTTGAATTGTCATACCTGTCCCTAAACACACAGACACTCCCTCCCACACACAAGCACACAACAGAAAGAAACATTACGTTCTTCTTTTTGAGACTATAAAGGAGCTTTGTCCAAAAAGGTAAAAAAGAATCCATCAAGAAGAAATTAATAAGCAAACTTTGGTTTACCATATTTTGACAGAAGGAAAGGAAGATGCATTGCTCTTTTTTGAATAGTTTCTCTGTAACAGCCCTTGTATTGGCTTTCTGGTTTACAGTATCTTTTTTCTTTTGACCTATTGATTGATTGATTGATTGATTGCGGTACGCGGGACTCTCACTATTGTGGCCTCTCCCGTTGCGGAGCACAGGCTCTGGATGCGCAGGCTCAGAGGCCATGGTTTATGGGCCTAGCTGCTCCGCGGCACGTGGGATCTTCCCAGACCAGGGCACGAACCCGCGTCCACTGCATCGGCAGGCGGACTCTCAACCACTGCCCCACCAGGAAAACACAATATTTTTATTTTTTAATTTTTATTTATTTATTTTTTCACGGTTTTTTTTCTTTTTTTTTACATCTTTATTGGAGTATAATTGCTTTACAATGGTGTGTTAGTTTCTGCTTTATAACAAAATGAATCAGTTATACATATACATATGTTCCCATATCTCTTCCTCTTGCGTCTCCCTCCCTCCCACCCTCCCTACCCCACCCCTCTAGGTGGTCACAAAGCACAGAGCTGATCTCCCTGTGCTATGCAGCTGCTTCCCACTAGCTATCTATTTTACGTTTGGTAGTGTATATATGTCTATGCCACTCTCTCACTTTGTCACAGCTTACCCTTCCCCCTCCCCATATCCTCAAGTCCATTCTCTAGTAGGTCTGTGTCTTTATTCCTATCTTACCTCTAGGTTCTTCATGACATTTTTTTTTATTTCTTAAATTCCATATATATGTTTTAGCATACGGTAATTTGTCTTTCTCTTTCTGACTTACTTCACTCTGTATGACAGACTCTAGGTCTATCCACCTAATTACAAATAGCTCAATTTCGTTTCTTTTTATGGCTGAGTAATATTCCATTGTATATATGTGTCACATCTTCTTTATCCACTCATCCGATGATGGACACTTAGGTTGTTTCCATCTCCGGGCTATTGTAAATAGAGCTGCAATGAACATTTTGGTACATGACTCTTTTTGAATTATGGTTTTCTCAGGGTATATGCCCAGTAGTATTATCTCTTGAAAACCTTTTAAATGATCCATGAAGTAGATTGTCATTTCTGCTTTTCAGATAAAGATATTAAGACAAAGAAATTAAGTCACTATTATAAGGAAGAGCCAGACTTTATATCCAAACATGGCTAAAATTCATCCTCAAGTCTCTCTTCATAATAAAAATAAGATTTGTAATAAAAAGAAGATAATTGTCCATTAGAGACCAGAGATCAGTTCCCACCAGTTTCTAGAAAAGAGGCAAGGAAACAGTAGAAACCAAATAAAATGTTTCTGAATAAAGAGATAATTCTATTTCAAAGGGCAGACTATTGCAGTCACCCCTTCTATATTTGGTTATCAGTCTGAGTAATGAGTAATGACTTGAAGCATTTATAAATGCCTACAGCATTGCTGAAGGAAGAGAAAAAAATAGTATTTTGAATAATATGTTAAAGTATTTAATAGCAGTACAGGCAGAAGATTCTTCTGTTTAATGCAAAGAAAATATGAGCATCATATTAGTTTCCTATTGCTTCTGTAAACTAGTGGCTTAAACAATATAAATGTGTTATCTTAGAGTTCTGTAGGGCAGAGGGGTATCACTGAGCTAAAATGAAGATGTGAGCAGGTCTACATTCTTTTCTGGAGGCTCTAGGGGTATATCTGTTTTGTTGTCTTTTCTAGCTTCTAGAATTTGCCTGCCTGCATTCCTTGGTTCATAGTCCCCTTCCATCTTCAAAGCTAGCAATAGCTGATTGAGCCCTTATCCTTCTGCATCACTCTGACACTGACTGCCCTATCTTATTTCACTTATAAGGACCTTCATAATTACATTGGGGCCACTTAGATAACCCAAGAAAACTACAGCATCTCAAATCCTTAATTTAGTCACACATGGGAAGTCCTTTGGCCATGAAAGGTGACATATTCAATAAATTCCAAGGGTTAGGACATGGGCATCTCTTGGAGAAGGGAAGATTATTTTTTCTGCCTACAACAGGCATATTACTGCTCTTGTTAAAAAACATAAAATGCAGAGAAGACAGAAAAGTTTTAGGGTGCTCACGGATGACAAATTAAGGAAAGGCAAAATTCTGGAGTTTTTGTAGTTTTCTTTTACGTACAAACAACATTACTGACTCTGATCACTAATGGTTGTTATGGGCTGAATTGTGTCTCTCCCATAGTCATATGTTGAGGCTCTAGCCCCTAATTTGAGACAGGACCATTATGGAAGTAATTCAGGTTAAATGAGGTCATAAGTGTGGGGCCCTGATCCAAAAGGACTAGTGTCCTTCTAAGAAGGCTAATACTTTCTCTCCCTGTCTCTCTCTGTCTCTGTCCCTGTCTCTGTTTCTCTATCTCTCCCCAACTGCCTCTGTGAGGATACTGTGAGAAGGTGGTCATCTACCATCCAGGAAGAGAGGTATCACCAGAAACCAACCCTGATACACCTTGATCTTGAACTTCTAGCCTCTAGAACTGTGAGAAAAAAAAATTTCTTTTGCTTAAACCACGTAGTCTATGGTATTTCCTTATGGCATCCCAAGCAGACTAATACAATGATAATACCAATTACTTAATAATTGAGTGAGCTAAATGCTTTCTGTGCATTATTTCAATTTATCCCCATAAAAACACAGTGTTATTGATTATCCACACTTTATCGATGAAGAAAACAGAGACTGGAGAGATTAAATGATGTGTCTAAGATTACACAACTAGGAAAAGGCAGAAGATTCTCACCCAAACTCTGACAATACATATTCTTAACCATTTCACTTTAAGGCCTTCCTTCAGTTTGGGTAATTTAAAAAATCCAACATAATGCTTAAGCCTCTCTAAAGTTTGTGATTTGTGTGGAGTAGGGCAGGACAGTTTGTGTCAACTAGCATAAAATTTTAATTTATATTTAGGTATTAGGTTTTTAGATATACTTCTATGACTAAAACCACGAGAAACTAACATTTTACTAGGGGATTTCTAAAGTTTTCTAAATTTTAATAAGTGCCCTGGAGGCTGAGAATATAGAGTGATAGAATGGGGCCAGGGCAATCAAGCCAACTTCTCAGCTGTACCAGGAAAATGGTTGAAAGACTATGTAGATAATCCTGTTTAGATTAAAACTGCTCAGTGAAGTCTTTCTATATATCCCTCGCTGAAAATATCTTACATCCCTACTTCATAAGAGCTTGAGGCAAAGTAGAAACACCATGAATTCAAAATGAGAAAAATTTTTTCCACATACTTGAGTACTTTGGGACTGATTTTGGACAAGGACAAAGGCCTGCTTCTTTATCTATAATCTGTTGAAAAACGATAGGATTATTTTGGTGATTAAATGTTATAGTGAACAGATATGTGCCTATCATCACCATAAAAATGTAAAGCATTAGAGTTGTTGTCCATAAAAATTAAAAAGTGTTTTGGCATACATGCTATTTTCAAAACATGTGCATAGTGAGCAAACTATGTAAAAGTGTATATAATAGTACACTATATCTATCTATATATATATAATACTATTATATATATAATACCATTATATAATATATATAATAGTATTATGTATATATTCTTAATATATATATATATAATATATATATATATATTATATATATATATATATATCTGTGCCTGGTTCTTGAAACAGAGCTCCTAAAGCTGTAAGTAGAGGTACTAGGAGAATCTTTTGTTCTAACATTTAGTCTTTGACCTTGGTTGCTGACACACAGCTCCTAAGACCCTTGTAATTTCCTGAGTGATGAATGATAGGAATGTCTGTTGATTCTAATGAGGTGACTCTTGGCAGGCTCCTGGACGGATGCTGGTCACCAGAAAGACCAAGCCATGATTAGAAGCTTGGAACCTAAAGCATCATATACACAAAAATGAAAAAAAATTTTGAAATAAACTTCATTGGTTCCTTTCTATGCATTTTCTATAATGTCATCTCTTGTATCTAAAAAGTCTGGAGAGACACCATGTGACTCTACTTTTTCTGCATAAACAAGCCCTGGATGATGCCAGTTAAGCCTATATTTTGCCCCTTAAAATCAAATGAATTTGCTTATTTGTTTGCTTGCTTATCTGTAAGAAGGTATTTCCCCAGGCATTATGTAATTTAGTTGTGAAGACTTAACAAAAAAGGAATGATTAAAGAGAAAAGTGACCTTGCAATACACAATCTAATTATTCTTTATCTGTATATCTTTGCTTAGTTCATTAGTCATCTGGTACACAACATATTTAATAATTAGATTTTTGCAGAAATTGTAGAGGCGATACAAGATGAAAGAATTTAACTACAGCAATTTAGTGCAATGAACAGGCTAAATTTAGTCCTTAGAAAGTAGTTAATGAAAATGTGCCAAGTAGAGGTTCATAGTTCTTGCAATATGTCACTAAATTCAAGTGTTATATTTAATCTTCTCCAAAACATCAGATAAGAAAAAAATAATTTTTTGTTGCAACATAAATTTGTGAATCTTCAAAAATTCAAGTAATCAGATACTTAAAATTTAAAGCATCAGTCATAGTAAAAATCGAAAATAAATTTTCATTATGACAGAACATGAAATCTAGCACTATAAATTTCAAGTAATATGCCACTCCTCTACACCTGTCCCCACAGTGCCCACCTTAGCATTTCATTCAACCACAATTGGGCCCTAAATTAGTTTTTGAAAAGGTGAAGTAGAATTTCCTTGATTTGTCTGCCCAACATCACTTCCTCCCTTATTTTGAACATTGAACTCCATCTTTTTCCCTTTGGGTTACTGTACTTCCATGTGCTCTTAGTGGAACTGTCAATCACAGTGCTCTGCACTCCACACTTGGCCAGGTGTACATGTCTCAACCCAGGCTAATTAGATTCTCTCCTCAGACACTTGACCTTTGAGCTTCAAAGTTCATAATCCCAGCTGTCTTGATGATACTGCCCCCAAAAGCAGTGTTTTGAGTTTCTGACTAAGATTGCTGAAGCTTATCTCTTTTCTTATCCTTTTTTAGATCTTATTCAGCTTTTGCTTTGATTGTACAAGTCACAGAGTATTCTACTGAGAAGTTCTTTTTAGTATAGATCAGTCAGAGGTGGTTCCTGTTGCTTCCAACCAAATAACTGTTCCAAGTACAGGTGGAGAGACCAATTTAGTCCACATCAGAGCATGGGGACCATATCTCCCTACCTACAGAAAAAGTTTGGATTTTCCACCCCAAGGTACCAAAAGACATTATAAACTGCAAATTTTCTGTTTAGTGTTACAAAACTTAAGTATTATATTTTAGCATATTTTCCCCTATGTTGTCATGGATAATTATATTATTTTGACCATTCTTTTTTGGGAAAAATGTGGTCTATTTCTGTACTTATATTATCTGGCTGTCAATCAAGATAATGGTACTCAAATCTAAAGACTCCATAAGATGTCATGACTGTCTTCCTAACATGTCACAGCCTACAACCACTGTTACACAAAGAGCTTAGAAACATGTGGATTCCTTTGTATACAATAATCTACAGGAATAAATGAAGCACTTTTAGTATGTGATTGCTATATTTTTAAGTGTCACTCAAACATTTCACAGCTAGCAATAATAATGAAACAATAATAATTATTATTATAGCTTTTTTTAGTGGATGTCTACAGTGTTCTAATAAGGTAAATGCTTTGCAGGCATCATTTTGCTTAAAATTCTCAAACACCCTAAGAGGAATAGACATATTTATCTTGATATAATCTTGAAGATTCTAAAGCTTAGAAAGGTTAGTAAAAATCAAAGATGCATCTGGAACCCAGGCCTGCCTGAAACCAAATTTAGGAATCTTAAACAATTTATTATATCAGATTTTTAGTTATCTGACTTTTTCTCTGCTGTTCTATTAAGGTTATTTTTTATCTTGGGATGTTTCATTGGTAAATCTTCTGAATTACAATATTTTTCTTAATAAATATTTTTTTACAGAATTTCCATTTACCTCTTTTAATCTCATGTATATCTTAACTTTTATAGAATATCATCTAGTAGAAATCTTCCATAAATGAAACTGATCTGTTAGACTGGATAGAGTATCTGTCTTGTTCATTTTAATAAAATATAAACATAGCAATCTCTATCAGGAAATCTTGATGGCAAGAATACACCGTAAATTAATAACTATGAACAGACTTCCAAAATTGAAAGTGGCAGCATTTAAAATAATGATTTCCCTTAAATTGTTTGTCTGTAATTATTTTTAAGATATTACATAGGGAACTAATTAGGTACAAGATACCAAGAGGGAGAAAAACAGGAATAAGACTGATTAATTGAACTTATAAAAGTTCCTGGGAATAAAAGAAATGAATTCGCTTCAGGAGAAGAATTGACTACTAGACTTGTTTTGAATAATGGTTAAAAAGAATGACAGGCTAAATTTATGTTTCTTATGTCTGAAACATAAAATTCTGTTTCTGCTTTTACACTTATATAGTATGTAAATTAAACTGAAATGCATGTCTTATAAAATATAAATATTAATAAAAATACACTAAATTTTTAAATTGTGTCTATTGTGTAGATTTAAACAAGAAATCCTTGATCTATTATAGTTTCCTTTTCATCCACATGCAGGTCTTCTCTACTTATTTGGCATTAGCTATAGTCACTGTGTATCCCAAGTAAGTGTCATCCAACATATTTTTATTAGTCATAAATTTCCTTCAATACCTGTAACGTTTGCAGTTTTTGCCATTTTCTACCTTTCTTGAAATGCTTTCTTTCGTTTGACTAACCGATCATCATTACACAAATTTTACTCCTTTTTTCCATGGCCTCTTATGGCTATTTCTTTCTCTCACTCACTAAATAAACGGCCTCCCTCAAACTCAGTCTTTTGCTCTATTTTTCTGCCAGTCTCTCAGAGAGACAAGGCCAGATGGCCCTGGAGGGTCATTAATTCTCCTCTTTTGCCAGAATAACAAATAATGAGGTCACTATATCTGGTTTAGCTTGACCTAGGAAAGGCCAAGCAGGATTGAGAACCCCACTGAAGTTGAGACAGTGAAAACTTCTAAAGGTTCAACCTATTTACAATCTTCCTATGTGACACTCTCCCCCATATTTCTTTCTATTATTTAAACATAATGATGAAATTTACTTTTGTCTAGTTAATCGATGGGAAACTTTTTTTTTCTCAAAATAATCAACCAGTAAGTTTGGCTTCTTGTTAAACTTGGCAAAATAGAACATGTCACCAAAAGAAAAGGTTTTCATTTTTTAGAAGAGATAAAAATAAATAAAATCAATCTAACAGCATCTAAATCTTTAGCAAAATATTAAAAAGACTTGTGCTATCTTAACCTGTGGAGAAGACCTGACCTTGATTATATAACACCAGAGTGTAGAGGGTCAATAACTGTACTCATAAACAAAATGAAGACAATGTATTTAGCAGCAAATCCTGATAATTTTTCCAATATTTTAAATTTTTATTGAAACATAGTTGATTCATAATGTTCAGTTATTTCCCATATTTTTAATGACTAAAATGAACTTTATGTTTATGTTATATAGATAGTGGCTCAAGCTTTCCATTTCTGGAAACATTGATATTTCTATAATACATATGACTTAACAGATTTCACTTCTGTGCACAGTTTCATGTGCATTTACTATGGCTTAGTTTGTCACTATTGAAATTGTGGATATTTTTGAAACAAAAGGCATGGAGTTTCTATTGCATAGTTTTGGGACTTCATTATTAATCAAATGACTGCTGCTCCCAGAAATAGAATATAACGTAAAAATATTTGTGAATGAGTGAATAGTCTCCCATTTTAAATTCAGACCAATCCCAACTGAAATTCAGACTAAAAAGGCAAAATAAATATATAATTAATTAACTTTAATAATTAAACAGATGTTCTCATGAATAAAGAAAATTATACCTCCTGTCTTTTAAGTCCTGGCACTTAATCTTAGATGTAAGTTAAGGAGAACCATTTTATGCACTCTTGGACTATTAAATATTTTAATTTTAATTGCCAGTAGAAGCAATATAAAATGTTTCCCTCATGAAACATGATTTTTTCTGGATAACACATGTGAAGAAATACATATTATAATCTACACTGTAATTTAGAAAGGTTAACTGCACATCTTTGTCATCAGTTCAACAAACCACTTTTGGGATCAATGGAAGAACTTTGCCTCAATACACTTAGCTTCAGAAATGTATCAATAAAATTCTATAACCATTTTAAAATCACATTTCCAAGCAAAGCTTTTTGTACAATTAAATTGTTTTCTTGGACAGATAGATTTTTTTTTCTTTAAAAATGTAGTTGTCTCAACTGTGTATTTCTATAAAATACTTAGAGTGTTTGAGACAAAAATACCATAAAGGATTTATGGCATTAGTTTTCATATAGTAGTCCTCAAGTTTTAAAGTAATAAAGTATGAACATAGTTTCTAAAAAACTGTGGTTATATATTTATAGTACAAATATAAGGCCTTGAACATACCTGGGATTTTAGTACTGAAAAAGTAACATGTAACATGCTGCAGTGTTGTTACCTAAGTTATGTCAGGAATCCTTTTGTAAGTCAGTCAATCATGAGTAAAGAATCATTAACATTATTTGTCACAGACCTTCTGTTTGGAGACAGAAAAGCCAGGGAAATGAGATGTATTACAAGGTTGTACCCTAAAGCAAAACCATAAAATGAAATCAATATCATTTGAGTTGTTTTAATATAAGTTTAAGGTTTATCTTAATTGTCCTGTCACTTATTCCTGATTGAAAGGCTAGTTATTGCATCAAAACACAATGGTATATTTATACAAAGCTATGCTTTTTCTTCCACACTTAAAGATAATTATAATTTTACTGTAAAAGAAAAATTGCACTTCAATTGTGAAATTCCATATATCAAACTGAGCTGTAATAAAATTGCACATTATGTATTATTGCTTTTGTTTTATATAAGATAAAAAATGGTGATGACTTTGTGGCAGAAATATTGATATAAGTTTCTGTGGAATTTCTCAAGGACATAGGCTCCTTGAAATCTCTTTAAGGCCAATAACTTTCATCCTGAAGACCCAGGAGAGATTGAGTTGTTCAGGGGAGATAGAGAATTTATTACAGTGCTATATGTCAATTTTATCTCAATAACACTGAAAGAAAAAAAATGTTTCAACTACATTCTGCTCTCCAGCCACACTGAAATGGTGAGCTTAATCTGGGCATATGGAATTTAATTATAAAAGCCTGTTTTTTCTTTTCTGCTCTCCCTTTCATCCTGCTGATTTGAGGTAATCTTTTTTCTGCTGTTGAATAAAACCTCAAGATATTCCATAATTTAAAAAAATAAACAGATTTAGTTAATAGAAAGTACTATGATCATATTGTTTTTTAAAAAAGATTCTCTAGTTCAATATATTAATCAATAGTTCAAATTTCACTTAAAGGTAAAACTTTTTCTTCCTTCCCAGCTAAGATGTGCTCCTGGAAAGTATCCTGTCTTTGGAGAACACATTGTAAGAGATTTCTTTTTTCTTTATTAATTACCTCTTCACCTATTTACTAGCAGCTGTTTGTTTAACACTCAGGTTGCCATCGCCTGGTATTAGAGATTGAGGAGGAAAGATTGGTAAGGTAGGCATGAAAGTTTCGACTTAATCATTATTGTGAAACATTTGAACACTTTTGGGCCAGACCTGTGTTTAAAACAGACTTTGTCAATGGGGCACTTTCAGCATTGGTGTTCTCTCCTGCTGCAACTTTATTTTGGAAGTGCTTTTCAATTACAGTTGACCTTTGAACAACATGGGTTGGAACTGCACGGGTCCACTTATTTTTCATAATAGATATTTTGTAATAGTAAATACTACTGTACTATACTGTCCAAGGTTGGTTGAATTTGCTGTTTAACAAATGTTTTCTGTTAATGTGGATTATTTTATTCATCATTTATTCATTCATTTGATCATATATTTATTATATTACCCACTACTTCCAAAGAAGATTAATGAAGCTTAAAAGATAAAAGTTAGTAGTTAAGAGAGGGAAAAAATATATCTAGAAGCCCTGGGTGAAAAATCTAAAGCACGTGAGGGAAAACTTAATCCTAAACTCGGTAACAGCACAGCGCAAAGACCTGAGAGGGCTATATAGTCCTTATTATCTTAAATTCACTGACTGTGAAAAAAATTCCCCTGATTCAACAAATATTTCAAATATCCTTGGATTAAGATAATGTGTTTAGGGATTTGAGGAAGACGACTAAGGTGACAATGTAATATTTGAATCTTCCTGAATCCTCCTCATTACTAAAAGACAGAGATTTGGATAGCAAAATATTGGGAGAAAATATACCATGCAATTGACAATTATAAAAAGCGAGACAATGTCTTGCAGGAATGCCTCCCTTTTGACAAAGACTTCCTATCACTTGCTATAAAAGCAGCAGACCCTCTAAGTTCTCTCCTGTGGTGCAATCCACTCATATGCAGGTCTTAAGGACCTACACTGCCTATGAGGTTTGGAGTTCAGGGAGCTGCATTGCTATGCTGATTGCTAAGCTGATACTCCTGCTAATACTTTTGTAGGGAGTAATAGGGTCCTTGCATCTGACCCAGAAGTTTATTTTTTTATCTTGTATCAACATCCACAGAACTTTATTGGTTAAATTATTAACCCATGTAGTTATTCTTGTGGGTATTCTCCTGCTTTTATGTCTCCTGCCCACTATCAAGTTTTAAGTAGCATAATATCCTAGCATCAAACCAAAAACCTACAGATAATATCTAAAACTAAATAAGGCAACAAGCTAGCCACCAGATCACAGAGTATGAACTTCTGAGGAAAACAAATGACATAAACCAGATCTCTGTACTAACTGCAAGTGTGATAACAACTGCTTTTAAGGGAGTTCAGAGAGGGCTAAGGGTTTCTGTTGGCCCTGAGAGCTGGTGAACCTCAAAGTTACCAGCACACACTAAATGAAGAAGGTACTAAGTTAATATGAACGCAGTAGCCGGACAGAACTCCACGCTAAGGAGAACGGAAAAAACAGTGAGAGCAGAATATAAATTGAGCAGGACAGGCAAAATAGGGGAAAAGCAAAGAAAACATCTCCAAGTAAAATGGGAGTGCAGAGGAAAGCAAGCAGATTTCTAAAAGCTGAATAATAATTTTTAACACATTATGAAAATAACTGAAACAGGTATTCTAAAGCTGTGAATTAGAAAAGGATTCCTGAAATTACCCTGTAAGATTAAAAAGATAGAAGGTAGAAAGAGAAACATGAAAGATAGAAAAAGGTCATGGTCAAAGCCACAAAGTAAGAAGAGAACAGTGAGCAAAATAATAGAAACCTTTTTTTCTGCCTTCCCTATAGGAGTTGGACCTCAGAGTAATCAAATATTTGATATTGAGAGAGTTTTTCTAAAACGATTTTAGCTAATACATATAGAAGAAATAAAAGGAAGGAATTAATAGTTAGGAAATGATTAACAGCGGCTGCTATTATCACAGGAGGAGAGAGCCAAAGAGACTTGGTGTACCTCCTTAAAGAAGTAGTATCACCTATGATTTATTTCTTAAAACAACAACAACAACAAAAAAAAACTGGATCTAATCAAGACTCCGGCTCTAATGACAATTTATAGGAAATAAAGAAGACAGAGAAAAATATGAAGTGACCCACTGAAGATACAGTTGTCGAAATACAGGTTTCAGAGATCTGATTTCTCAAACAAGTAAATAACAAGATGGATAAACAGGAGTGACAATGGTGAAGCCTATAGATTAAAAGAAACTTAAAGAGCTGTCAGCCAATTGCAGTGTATGAACTTATTTGGATTCCGATGTGAATAAATTTTTAGTACAAGTATCGAATGGATACCTGTTGATACTGAGGAATTTTTGTTAATTTGGGGAGAGTAATAATGGTATTCTGATTAAGTTTTAAGAGTCTTTATCTTTAAGAGATACATATTGAAATACTTACAGATGAAATATTATGTTTCTGTCCTATTTCAAAATAATGGAGTGAGACTGTAAATGAAAGATTTCCCAGGACTCAACGAAGTTGGGTAGTTGATACATAGAGGTTAATTATAATAGTCTGTAATTTTATTTACATTTGAAATGTTCCCTGCTAAAAGATTAAAATGCCTTAAACACTGCTAATATCAAAATTTGGAAATATGCTGTAATTTTTTTCTATTTTAATTATTAATTTGCTTTAAATATTAAATTCAGTTACAGCATAGTTGTAAAACTTACTTTGAAAATTATTTCATTAATGAATTCTTGGTAAAGAAATTATAATAAAATCCTTCTTTAATGAATTAAATTTATTCTGTTTATTACCTTTTTTCATATGATACGTGACAGAGCTAAAGATCATAGGGTAGCTAATTCTGAAGAAGGAATGAAACTTTAAATAATTAATTAACCTCAATTTACATAATGGTCTTATTATTTGCATAGCTAATGGGTAGGGTTTGATCATAGGCCATTAACAGTCATTAATAAGTGAAACTGTGTTAGAAATACTACATGGGTTTGTACTTCAGACTCAAGAAGCAAAGGTTAGTCATGACACAGACATAGAGAATGGACTTGAGGACATGGGGAGTGGGAAGGGTAAGCTGGGACCAAGTGAGAGAGTGGCATGGACATATATGCACTATCAAATGTAAAATAGATAGCTAGTGGGAAGCAGCCGCATGGCACAGGGGGATCAGCTCGGTGCTTTGTGTCCACCTAGAGGGGTGGGATAGGGAGAGTGAGAGCGAGATGCAAGAGGGAGGAGATATGGGGATATATGTATATGTAGAGCTGATTCACTTTGTTATAAAGCAGAAACTAACACACCATTGTAAAGCAATTATACTCCAATAAAGATGTTTAAAAAAAAAAAGTCACGAAATGTTATTGGGTTGGCCAAAAAGTTCGTTCGGGTTTTTCCGTAAGATCTTATGGAAAAACCCAAATGAACTTTTTGGCCAACCCGATAATAATAAATAGTCAAAGCATTAGGCATTAAACGAACTAACAATTAGCTTTTCGGCTTCACACATTTCTGAGAGGATAATTCATGAATTTGCTAACTGGTCTCACTGTGCATGCGTACTAGGGCACATGTAAGTATATACATGGGTGTATTAGCTAAACTTTTATTAGCCTCAGATTTACATTTAAATTACAGTGAGAACTAGTTTACTATACTCACATATGAAACATCAATATGTCTTTATGCCTAGAAATCAGAGCTATTTCTTGAAAAATGCTAGGGTCTACAACTTAAATATTTGGCATTTTTTTTTCTAATTCTAACTTTCCGTTTGTTTCAAAGAAAGATGACAAATGGTTTTCAATTAACTTTTACATTTATTTTTATTTGCAGCAAGGTAGTTTACATTATGTAATTTAGAGCTACTCTAACCTTTCAACTCCTGGTTTAGTCAATTCAATTTACAATTGAATTGTAAATTGTAAGCGTCCTCTATATTTTATAAAAATGTAATTGCTTGCAGTTTAAAGATTTTAAAAACTCAAATAACTGGTCTGCTATTTTTAAACAATTATGTAAGTGATGCATAATCACTGAAGACAATTTAATTCCTTTAATTCCAAAGACACACTGTATATAATCTGATTTTTCCAATGATTTTTTTTTTTTTTTTTTTTTTTGCCATACACGGCCTCTCACTGTTGTGGCCTCTCCCGTTGCGGAACACAGGCTCCAGACGCGCAGGCTCAGCGGCCATGGCTCACGGGCCCAGCCACTCCGCGGCATGTGGGATCTTCCCAGACCAGGGCACGAACCCGTGTCCCCTGCATCGGCAGGCGGACTCTCAACCACTGCGCCACCAGGGAAGCCCCTGGTTGTGCTTTTACAAACAACTGTGCAGGCCTCTACCTTAGATTCGTAAGTGAGATTTGAAATACATGGACAGAAGTGATTTATTTTTATGATCATCAATTGCTAAACTGATACAGAAAACTCTGTAGCACATCTTTTGCCTCTCACTCCCACCTTGCTCACTCTTCTCTTATCCTGCTGGGGTGCCCTCTCTCTCTGGTATTCATATGGGTACTCTTGCTCTGGTTCTCAGGGTCTCTTCTTTTTTCCTCTTTCCTGTTTTAAAGATGCTGATTGATGGAGTGCTGTGAGAGTATGGCCAGAAATGGGCCCAGAGTAAAATATAAATGTTTCATACCCTGTTTTGTAATTTATACTTTCTCTGGGCCTCTATTCTGCTAGTAGTTAAATTAAATCAGGTTTTCCTGGGTTTTCTAGATTTTAAAAAATTTCCCATTCATTATAACATCTGATATATGACAATGTTAAGTTACAAAAAGATGGATTGCTTAACGTGCAAAGGAGTATTATCTCAATGGATGGAAAAGAACAGTGTTTATCCCATTATCAGTAACATCTCTCAGAATCTATGCTGGCCCCCTTCACAAATTGGCTTTTACTTGGTTCGCTGTATGGGTAAACTACACTACACCGAAATGTTGAAGAAAGATTTTGGAGTCAAAAGATAGCTTAAATCTCCCACTTTTCATTTACTGACAGTGACATTTTAAAAAAAAATCACTTAACCTTTTCTTGTCTTTGTAAAATGGGGATAATAAATCTCATTTCCTAGAAATGGGTGTGAATTAAGTATAATGCTAACATTATGATAAATGTTAGTCACTCTTTTTAAGATGCACTTTCCTCTGCTCTAAGAAAATACAAAGTACCAGAAGCCACACAATTCAGGAAATGTATGGTAATCATGTGCCCCTTAACAATATACCTTCCAAGGGGTTAGCCATAACTACCCAGTGTGATTAAGAATAAGGTTTTCTATGTAACATACACTGATAATGATGGCATTCTAATAAGATTGTGCACAAAATTTGAAAACACTGTGTTATTACCTTGACATTTAAGAAGTATGAAGTCATTCTCTGCATTGTTATATATCAGATCTTAAAATGAATGGGCAATCATCTTTGAGTATTAATGATCTTTCTACGTTCTCCACTGAGGATTTTATTTAGACATATGTATTTCATTAGAAAATAAGTAAAAACACCATAAAATTCTTGTAAATCCTTAAGTAATACAACTTACTTTTTGAAGGAACACGTAGGTTGGCGAGGACTACTTCCAGGGAATCAGCTTGGACTCGAAGTACATAGCTTGTCCTTGTCTCATAATCCAGAGGGGCATTCACATAGATTACACCTGTGATGTTATTAATTCCAAACTTATCTAGAATTAAAACACAATTCCTTGGTTAATCTCTTCACACTATAAGGGAAAATAATTCTCTTTAAAAAGCACTGTGATTTTTAAAACACATACGAGTTACAAAATGCTGGCTTTGGAAACTCTGTTCCAGTTCCCGAATGTATCAACAACAGTGTTTCCCTAAATGCATGTTTTGAAAATCAAGTTTTTTTTTGAGATTCTCCTGGAAATTGATGTTTCTATGGTCAATTAAATCTAGGAAACAATGCATACTATTTCCCTCACCGTAGATACATATAATCTTCTACCATACTAAATGCTTCTAGAAATTTTGTTTTAAAGAAAGCCATTTAATTTGGTTTAAGCAATTATTTTATTTTATGACCTTATTGGATTATTATACTTTTTATGATTTAATGCATCTTATTATCCTGCAGATTTAGTGCTTTTCTAAGAATGTGAGAGGGAACAAACAGAACAAACAGATAATTTCATATGTTGATTATTTAGAAAATATTATTTATTATTCTAAATATCTTAAAATATTTGCCCTGAAGTCTGTTTATTAAAATAAATTTGGTCCTATATATTTGAGTGAAGGGCAGGGCACACTGGCAACCTTTGTAATACCCCACCTCTTTCACTCTCTCTGTCTTTTCCTCAATTTGGTTTTCTCCACAGCATTTATCACTACCTAAACACTATATGTTTATTAGCTTAATAATTGTTTAATAATTGTTACTATCTCCTCTTATTGGATTGATAAATTCTATGAGGGCAAGGATCTGTCTATTTTGTTCACTGCTCTATCCTAAGTAGCTAGAAGGTACTGAGTACATGATAGATGCTCAATAAATATTAGTTGAATAAATTGTTAAGCAAATGAATGTAAAAAGAATCACTGTGGTGGAGTGTGGGTAATAAGCAGAGCCACTTTGCTAACTTCAAGGAAGAGAACAGATAGAATTACAGAAAAAAATTATAAGAACAGATTCAGAAATCATAGCTTCAGTCAGATGTTTTAAGTTCAAGGAAAAAGGAAAGTCAGTAATATTTGGAGGGGAGGCATAACAGCACAGGAGAAACAAAGAAAGACAATAAGGAAAGTACTACATTGAGCACTTGCTTCAGGGGCTGTAATTTCCAGTAATGGTTGGTCACTGAAATACTTGAAAACAGCTTTTATAATTTCCTTGCAAACTGCTTTACAACATTAACATTCGTTCATTTGTTTAATATTGAATATGCATGTGTTTTTTAAATGTATATTAACTGAGTTTTTAGTTAGTTAGTTAGTTAGTTTTTTTACCACCTACAACATGCCAGACCATTTAACTCAAAAAGAGGGAAAACCAAAGAACAACTAACCTGTGGGTCATAGGTGAAACAAAGAATCAGTATGCTAATTGAAAAACTGAGTTATGAACTTATTCCCACAGATTAGCAAACCATTCCATTCTCAGTGAAAAGTGATGGTAGACAAAACTCAAATTATTTATTTACTTACAACTGTTGATTATATGTTTGATTTGACAGTTTGAGGACTCATACAAAAGGTACATGGTTTTTATCATGGATGTGGCTCTTTGGGCACTCACAGTTATTTCTGTTCCTAAAATTTCTTCGAGATTAGTTAATGTATGACATGGGGTAAGGGCTGTGGATGGCACAGAACAGTGGCAAGAGACTACTGCAGTCTATGATTATGACCAAAAGCTGAAAGTATGCATTAACTTTGAACACATTATTAAAATATCCCTAATTCAGGGGGAGGGGAATGCTTTCAGAATTGGATATTGAGTATTCCCTAGGGGAAATAAGTAGCATTTGTCAATATAACTGGACTTTTAATCGGATTCAGCACATAGTTACACTTAAGTCAGACACATCTTACTAGAAAAATAGGGTAAAGAGTAATTAAATCTGAAATTTATTCCAAATCTAAGTTTATTGTTTTATGATGGAAACACAGACTAAACATATACTCACCCTCTTCATTTCCTGCAACAATGGAGTACACAATACTCTGATTGATGGCTGCAGCAGAAATTACACCAACCATAGTCCCTCTGGTTGCAAGTTCACTTACTGGAGGTGGTCTGCAGGTTTAGAGAAGATAATTTATTTTTCTTGTCCATTTTGTCATGATGGAGTTTTGAATTTAATAACAGAATATGTTAGTTTTGTGCGTGTGTGTTTATTTGAATAATACTATTTTTTGAACTTTTCAACAAAGTAACACATTCAGACTCCAGCCCTACCAAACTATGTTCAAAATTATGCAAATGTTCTTTGTTAAGAATGTCCTGTCACCTGTATATTACAACTTTATTATCTGCCAAAAATTGTATAAAATTCATTTTACTTGTCTCAAACAACTTCTGGACAGAATGCAATAGGTAGATACAATTTGCTATCTCAAGTTGCTAAAGAAAAATATTGCTTTTATGTTGGTAATATTAGCATATTTAAGCAAATGGCCTCCAGATATCTCTTTCTAGTCTAGTCCATACCCTGCTCTACTTTAAACTTTAACTGTACTGAATGTATTTGAATGGATGGCATCACAAAATTAGTATTTCTTTTGAATTCATTCATTTTACTTAACTGTAACCATATTATGCCCCCAGTACTATGACACTTAATTTTATTTATCTATTTATTTTTAAATTTTTATTGAATTATAGTTGATTTACAATGTTATGTTAATTTCTGCTGTACAGCAAAGTAACTCAGTTATACATATATAGTCTTTTTCATATTCTTTTCCATTATGGTTTATCACAGATATTGAATGTAGTTCCCTGTGCTATACAGTAGGACCTTGTTGTTTATCCATTCTATATATAATAGTTTGCATGATACTTGTTTAATTTTAAAAATATATTTTTAACAACACAGTATCTCATTCTCAAAATCTCCATTTTATTTTACAATATTGGTCACTGTGACTAGGCTATTATAACTTTATCTTCATAAACTAATGCAAACAATCTCACTCTTACAATTCACAGATACTTATATAATCCAACTCCAACAGATTTAGAAAATTCTTAAATATAAAGTTGTAATATCTCCGAATCTTTTTATAGTCCAATCTATCTAACCCATCTGATTTCTATAAGCTTTAGCCTCTTTCCTCAAACTGATAAAATAAATCCTACTGACACTCTTTCACATGGCCTTTTATCTTGCAATACTTATTCTCTTAATATTATCCTTCATTTTTATCTCCATCTTCTCAGTTCTTCTAATCTAGATTACATTACACAATTATATTGTGCTTACATGAAGCCTTTTATAACAAATTCTGAGCTACAAATACAGTCTGAAAAATTAATTACATACAATCCTTCTTAAACATCTTGTCCAAAATGCTATGTTCTTTGCCACTGTACTCCATATACTTGATAGACTAAAATTACCTAAATGTAAAATTATATATCTTACAGACAGATGCTATAGCACCTAATGGTGGTCCATATCTCCAGTGCATGGTCAATAACTATTTCTTGATACGAGTAAGAACTAACATGTATAATTTTTAATGATAATTATAAAGTATTTATCTATTTGTTTATCTATTTGTTTGTTTAATTTTACTTCTCTGCATATTTTCTGCCTTCTTTTGTTAATAGCATCCAGATATTGCTTTGGATAACCATACCTCCTTCATTGTTAGTCTAACTGGTTTGGGTAGAACTGACCCAATCCCCCAGGTATATCGATAGACACATTACCCAGCTCGGGCCAATGAGGGCACTTTATTTTGCTTTGCTCTATGTTCATGTGTGGTAAATGTTTCATGCAAACCCAATGAAAGTCTTGTCCAAGAACGTTACTGTAACCAAAAAAAGGTTTTTTGTTGTTGTTGACTAGAATATTAATGTTTTTCCCTATGAGGGGGTTCTTGCTGATAATAATACCAACACAAATGAAATAACTAAAGGTTGAAAATACATCCTGTACACTTTGACTAGTAATCTAAATGCTGTTATACTTGAAGCTAGGTAAACTCATCATTTCAGTTACTAAAACAATAAATTCTCCTTTATCTAGTATTTCAATCACTTGCAATCAAAAGAGTCCCAACGAATTAAAAAAATGTTTAGATAAGAAAAGGATACATTTACCTAAGTAGGCATTTACCTAAGAAAGATATCTGAGGTAACACAATTATATTTTATAAGAAATTTACCTAGGCATCGTCACAGTGTCAATTTAGTGAAATAAGGATGGCTTTGGTAATTCTGAACCTAAAATGACAGTAGACCACCACAAAAAGGAAGGCACTTAGAAAAGTGACACTAAGGTTAGTTTTGATGGATTATGAATAGATATCTTTTTCTATGATATTTTAGATTATAAACAGACATTAAGACTAATTGTTGTTTGCAACATTGGCTAGTGGTTGACCTTGGTGATTGTGAAATCATTAAACCTGGAAAGGGTTAAAATTAAAGAGTTATGCAAACACAGTAGGATCCTCACCTTCGTATTCCTACCCTTGTGTATCTCCTCTTGTAGGAGGGGCAGACTGTGACTTGTTTCTAACGGACAGAATACAGCAAACAAGATGGGATGTCACTTCAGTGACTATGTTATATTAGATTATAACTTGTAACTTCTTGCTAGCGGACTCTGACTACTTCCCTTGCTGGATTTAATGAAGTGAGTGGAGATGTGGAATGGTGAGTTCTGACCAACAATCAGCAAGCAACTGAGGCCCTCAGTAGAACATCCCACATGGAACTGAATCCTAGCAACAACCACATGAGCTTGGAGGTAGACCCTTCTCTAGTAAAGCCTCAAGTGAGATTCTAGGCCAACATCTTGACTAAAACCTGTGTGAGACTATGAAACAGAGGACACAGCCAACAATTTCCTGACCTACAGAAACTTCAAGATAATAAGTGTGTTGTTTTAACTCATTACATTTTCAGTAGTATTATTATGGTGCAATAGACAACTAATACACATGGCTTGGACATTAGAGCAATGAATTGTTAACGACAGATCAAATTTCATACAACTTAAGTTTGATATAAGAAAACATATGTTAGTCATATTCTGTGATGATTTTCATATACTGAATTTCTTTTTGTGGAAATAGAAGCTGTTTAAATTGTTTACTCACCTATCTTGTTACTATGTGAGATAAGAGCTAAATTTTATACTTTCCATAATTATTTCATAATGAACTCTTGATCCTTATAAAGTATAGAAATATAAAGTCTGCAGCTAATATGCCTTCAGGTTTAACATTATAAAAATGCCATCTTTCATTTCAAACTTTAAAAATAAAATATTTTATGCATATTTTTGTACAATCAGGATGAAAATGATTAATACTGGAAAAAGCAACTGACATAGTTTAAGAAGGAATTCAAATCCTATGCCCACCACTAAAAACATTTAAACTTCTATCTGTTAGTAAATGTTTAAAAGGGATTTATTTCTAGACAAAATATCTCCTCATTAACCTTTGTCTTAATTGTTCCAACACACTTCTTTCTACCAAAATCAAAACATACTATAAAAATGCAATTTTCTCCTAGCTAGAATTAAATCAACCTTTATGATAATGAGCATTAGATTACAAAATTTCAACTCTTTTCTATTTTATTGCCAGGGAAGGCCCATTTTATTTTTGTTTTATGCCCTGGAAAGTACAAGTTACATGATGGGGCAAATTACATATTCCCTTTGGGGTCACATATAACTTGAATATAAGATGAAGGAATTGGTGTAAATCAGGATCCATAAAATCAGATGTTAGAAAGGATAAAAAAAGAAGAAAGTTAAATAAAATGGGTTGGGAATAAATTAATGGGGAAAGGGGTGGAAAGGAATTGGACACTACATACTCTGTTTAATAAGGATAATCAGCATGCAATAAGGCAAGTCCAGAGTGATTTTAAAATGGAAAAAGGAAATTCAAATTTTTATGTAAATTCTATGAACTTTTACATTTTGGCATCCAAAGAAATTTATTTTTTAAAGCATCACCTGACTTGGTTTGATCTATGGGCTGACAATTTATGATTTTTACAGTAAACTATTTGTAAAGTATTTTCCAGTTCTACCATTCTGAGTCTGATATAATGTGATTTATCATTCCCCTTCTTCCTGTAGAATACAATCAAAATCTATTGATTAATTTCAGAAGCAAAGAATTATAGCCAAATAAATGATTCCTCATAAGCCACTTTTTTTTTTTTTTTTTTTTTTTTTTTTTCAGTACGCGGGCCTCTCACTGTTGTGGCCTCTCCCGTTGCGGAGCACAGGCTCCGGACGCTCAGGCTCAGCGGCCATGGCTCACGGGCCCAGCCGCTCTGAAGCATGTGGGATCTTCCCGGACCGGGGCACGAACCTGTGTCCCCTGCATCGGCAGGCGGACTCTCAACCACT
Source organism: Mesoplodon bidens (assembly GCF_964165515.1). Lineage (NCBI taxonomy): Eukaryota > Metazoa > Chordata > Mammalia > Artiodactyla > Ziphiidae > Mesoplodon > Mesoplodon bidens. Next base: position 42,894,377 of record NC_138176.1, read on the forward strand.
GTGCCACCTGGGAAGCCCAAGCCATGTTTTTTAAACAATTTTTTTCTCTTGCTATCAATTCACATAATTGTAGTTGCACTTCATCCATTTTATAATAAACAATGTATCATTAACCCTCTTCCAATTTAACTTTTTAACAACTAATTCAAAACTAATAGTTGTTTGGAATCTGAAATTCAAGAATTCTACTTTTTAAAGCCAGATTTACTGCCAATATAATTGAGAAAAAGCCCTCTTACAATAAAAGACACTTGAAAGAGCTAGGGCTCACTAGTGAAAATATATAGCCTTACTGATGAAGCTTAAGAGTCAAAAGACCAACTGGATTCCCTTTCCCCAGAAAAGGGTTGCGAAGAGGATGCTAAAGAAAATGGTATATTTTAAACAGACATGGTCTTTAGATCCCTGGAGTGACTGACGGTTTTATATTTTTAAAATGCCTTAAGGAAGGACCTTCACTAAAGGTTCTTTCACAAAGCTTGATCTGAATTGGGTTTAATGCCTACATGTCCTACATATTCCAGATGGCAGCACTGGCTCCTATTTATCCCTCAAAGGCAGCACTTCGGTCACAGTTTACATGAGGTTTCATTCTTTATGTTCTACGGGTTTGGACAGAGGTATAATGTCATATATCCACCATTACAGTATCATACAGAATATCGTTTCAGTGACAGAAAATTTCTTGTTCCTCATTTATTTGTCCCCCTACCCCCACCCAAATACCTGGCAACCACTGATCTTTTTATTATCTGTATACTTTTGCCTTTTCCAGAAGGTCATATAGTTGGGATCATATAGTATGTAGTCTTTGGAGTCTGACTTCTTTCCTTAACAATATGTACTTAAGCTTCCCCCCATGTCTTTTTGTGGTTTGATATGTTTTATTGCTGAATCATAAATGTACTACAAATAGGTGCACTTTAGTAAGAAGAAAGTTGATCAAAATAACTCCAAATCTGTTGTTTAGAAATACATTTTTGCAAATAAAGTAAGTGTGACCTAGAAAAGTTAACTACTACAGAATTTATATGCAAAACACATACACCATAATTTTCTTATGAATGTATAAACTAACTCATAGATATTTAACATTTAAAATATATTTTTTTGGAAAATATAGATTACAATAAATCTCTCAATTAAATATTTTAATGTATCTGAGTCATCTGAATAATGCCAATACTAAAATAACGGAATGTGTGGTTTCCAAATGTTAGCCCCAGTTTTACAGTATAAATATAAAATGAAAGAATTATTCTACAATTCAAAATTTACTTTTATCATTGGTTTTAAGAAGTAACAGTAAAAGTAAATGTTATATGTGCTCCATAAAGCTCCTAATTATTTTAAATGCTGTGCAGTTTAGGATATAAAAGTGTTTGTAAATAAGTGCTATAAAAGTTCACTGGGATTCAATCTGGCTCTATTGCTTTCTTTCTACTGAGAGACAAATTAATTTATTTTGACATGTTTGAGTTCAATATATTTGCAAATCAGTGTCAATTAAGGAACTGTTTTTATATCTACTATGAGGGAATTTAATGAAAATGGGAAAAAAAAAACACCCACTGGAACTCCTGTTATTTGTAACCTTGGAGTAATTGCATCAGGGTGATCTAATTTTACATATTTAACTGAGAAAAACAGTCTAAAAAAGACGTGAATCAGGAGAGAGATGCCAGCTTTCCTACAGTTCTTAGGATGGATTGTAGATAAGAAAATGAATGAAAGACCAATGGTTAGACACTGTTTTTTACGTCTTTTCTGAAGTGAACTTACTATTGGTAAGAGTTTTGTTTCTATTCAGATCCATGAAGTGACCCCATCTGGAAGACAAGAAAACTGAGGTCCTGAGTAGTAAGCACTTTCTCAAGTTCAGAAAACTACTTGAAAGCTAAATCTGCAATCTGTTTGTTTGACTGATTGATTGACTGATTTACTGTCTGAATTAATAGAGTTTAATCTTTCTTAGTCATTGACTCTAAAAACTTTAAACTGTAAAAATTAGCTGAATAACTTATTAAAGTTTCAGACTTTTGCATCATGCTTATAGATTCCCATTTAGTAGGTCCATACAGTCAGATCCAGGAATATCATTTATAAAAGGTCCCCAGGTGATTCAGATAGGAGTGGTTTGAAATCATTCATGTCTTTGGGGAATAATGGACTTTCTCACTGCTGCCTTCCTCTGTCTTTTGCTTCCCTCACTCTACTCACCAAGCTTTAGTGCTTACTTCTACAGCAGTGAATGCCCTTTCACAGACTAGAATTAAGCTAAGAACACTCTCCTCAGATTCTAATAGCTCTGAGTTTGAATTATGGCTCTCATATTTACTAGCTATGTGACCTTGGGAAAATTCTTAGTTTCCCTGATCTTATTTCTTTATTTGTAAAATGGGGACATTAACTAGATCAGAAGATTGTTCAGTTCACTAAAGGATATAATGCATACAAAAAGTTTTTCTTACACCTAGCATATGGTAGATTCTCCATAAATTATAGCCATTGTTAATATATCACTTTATAAGCTACACTTCTGGAAGTTTAGCTTAAATATTATAATGATGTGTAGCTTTGTCTCATAGACAGTAGACACAATAAAAATAAAACTGGAATACTTATTAATATCTATCTTGGCTAATATTATAGACTATGTTTTATGCACTCTGATTTTCCCTTTTCAGTTCTCAATCACATCAATTTTATATCTGAAATGGGGATAATATTTTTCTTTTTATTATCTTTACAGCTTTAAATTCATAGACTTTTGGGGGTTTCATTCAAAAACAATTACTATGGGGTGGGATTGGTATAGGCTGGCTCTGAAACTTAACAACAAAATCACTTAAAATGTAATGATTTTATGCATAGAGGTTTACTCATTCATTCAATAAATATTTACTGAACATATACCATGCGCCTGACATCCACTAGGCAATAAAGACACATAGACAGGATAGAGGAAGTGAATTGTGCAGTCCTGGAGTTTATAGCTTCACAAGCAAACCAGATAGTTGTGTAAATAGTTACAGTAAAATGTAGTAAATACATTAATACCAGATATCTGGTTAAAAGTTCAGTAGTAAACATGGCATGCATCATTTATATTTTATATTCCTCAAATACCAACAAAGTATCTGTAAGTGGAATCAGCGGGCTGCATGGTTTGATGAATGACTAGACCAGGCATATTCATTTCTGGCTAATTGATTTACTTAGTAAAAATAGGCTATGATGTAGGTCTTTATATACTTAGTAACAACCTCTGAGAAAAGAGTTTTGTATTTTGGCTTATTTATCAGCTCGGTGTTTTGTGACCACCTAGAGGGGTGGGATAGGGAGGGTGGGAGGGGGACACAAGAGGGAGGGAGATATGGGGATATATGTATACATATAACTGATTCACTTTGTTATACAGCAGCAACTAACACAACCGTGTAAAACAATTATACCTCAATAAAGATGTTAAAAAAAAAAGACTGTTTCTTTTCTCCTTTAAAGTTGAATCTGTACATTTGGACTTTTTGACAGGCATGACAGTACACTTCTGAAACAGGCTCTCTAATGCTTTTATTTGTTGTTTTCTATTGATTCCACTAGACTCTATGCCATTAGGTAAGAAATAGTCAAATAAAGATGAGAAAACACCATAGAATCTTGAAATATATTAGTGTAGTCATGCACATAACATCAAAAAAGAAAAATAGATACTCTGATAGAGCATTTAATATTTCAATTCAATTCTACTTTTAACAGTTGAATGAATGTACTACCTCAAAAAATAGCATAATAAAAATAGATGTTCAAATTCTGCTAGAATTTCTAAGAAAGAAAGAGATAAATCATTTTTCATTAAGTGTTATTCATACCCTAGAAAGACAGTAAACATTTACAATCATGCCATCTAGGTAGGAGGATATATATCTTAAGATGGATTAAGTATTCAATACCTTAATATAGATAAATTCAACATTATTTTAGGAAGTGGGGTTATTTCATTTTAATTTAAGTTTTTGCTAGAGAAGTTGCAATTAATACATTAATTCTAGATTTAGTTTTTATTATGATATATATTATATATATATGTAAATATGTGAAGTATTACTTAGTCATAAAAAAGAAGGGGATCTTGCCATTTGTGACAACATGGATGGACCCTGAGGGCACTATGCTAAGTGGAATAAATCAGAAAAATACAAATACTGTATGATCTCACTTATATGTGGAAACTAAAAAAAACAAACAAACTCACAGAAATAGGGAACAGATTGGTGGCTGCCAGAAGTGGGAGGTGGGAGGTGGGGGGTGAGGGAACTGGGTGAAGGTGGTCAAAAGGTACAAGCTTCCAGTTATAAGACAAGTAAGTTCTGGGAATGAAGGTACAGCATGGCAACCACAGTGAAAAACACTGTATTGTATGTCTGAAAGTTGCTAAAAGAGTAGATCTTAAAAGTCCTCATCATAAGAAAAAAATTGTAACTATATGAGATGATGAATGTTAACTAAACTTATTGTAGTAGTTATTTTGTAATACATGCATATATCAAGTTATTATGTTGTGCAGTTTAAATGAATACCATATTGCATGTCAATTATATGTCAATAAAACTGGAAAGGGGCTTCCCTGGTGGCGCAGTGGTTGAGAGTCCGCCTGCCGATGCAGGGGATGCGGGTTCATGCCCCAGTCCCAGAGGATCCCACATGCTGCAGAGCGGCTGGACCCGTGAGCCATGGCCGCTGAGCCTGTGTGTCCGAAGCCTGTGCTCCTCAATGGGAGAGGCCACAGCAGTGAGAGGCCCGTGTACCGCAAAAAAAAAAAAAAAAAAAAGAACTGGAAAGAAATTTATAGCTAGATATCCCCTACCCAGTTCCTTTATCCATATGGCATCCCTAGTTATTAAACTTTGAAAAGCCTGAGAGGTTGTTTTAACAAACAAGAGGTTGTTTAACAAACAAATATTTATCAATATTTCCCCTTAAATATGGTAATTTATTATTTAGAATCCATTATATAAAGATTTTAAATGTCCATTTACCAAAAACAGATTCATTATGCTCACTATGTCTGATTGGCAATTTGATTTTTCCCTCTTTTTTTCTATAATACCTACTTGATACACTGAGAAATGAAAATAAAGAAATAAAATAATCATGTAAAACCCCTTAATCCCGGAATACTTTTTTAGTTTGAGATGTAAATGTTATAAAATTAGAAATAATGTGTGACATTTTGAATACATTTTTTAAAATGCTACTGTTTCTATATCATTCAAAATGTGGCATTTACCTTATTAAATAGTTGCATAAGATATTTTACTCTTCTAATCTAACTGTTCTTCCACTTTTTGCTGAGGAAGATAGGAGAATATTGGCATGATGTGACGGATTAAAATTAGAGATAATTCCTTCAGTATCCTCAAATTTCTCCTTGAAAATGAACAATGCCTTTAATATGGCTCATATATACCCTCAAAATCTGACTCTACTTATGTCTCCCTTCTCATCACCAACTACTCTCTCCCAGAGATTTCTGTGGTCTATACTAGGCTTTGAATTCTTAGAACAATTTACAGTTGTCCTCTCTGGACCGTTATGTATGCTGCTCTCTCTTCCTAGCACAATCTTCCCCTGACAAGTTTTTTAGGGCACTTCTTTAGGTTTTCACTTTAACATTGCTTTGTCTAGGAGATTTTCTTTTAGGTCTCATCAATTTTCCTTCGCCACCATCCTACTCTAGGCCAACTGTCATTGTTCTTTGCTTAAAATACTATAGTTTTTTTTGACCAGTCCATATTCATCCATTTTGACTACTTTCCTGTCTGACTTCCACAGAGTGGTCAGTCATCTTTTTAAAGTTCACATGTACTTACATCACTATCGATCTGAGCTTTCTTAGCCCACTACATGCTTACCATATTTCAATGGCTTCCCAGTGCTCAAAGAATAAAACTCAAATCTCTAATATGCCCCAAATTTCTGCCTCATCTTACAGTAGTTTACGTTCATTCTCTCTTCCTCAACCATACTGACCTTCTTTAAATCTTGGAATGTGTCTTCTCCTTTCCAATTTAGGATATTTATGCAATCAATTTCCTTCCAATTCCTGAGTCCACTATATTCCTTCACCTACAAGTCTAATTACTACTTATTGACATCTCAACTCCTGTTTTTTTCAAATTTGCTTTAATATCCCCCACTGCTGCTGTTGTGTGCTTTGTTATAAGTGCTCATAAAGCACTTTCTTTTCTGTTCTTTTCTTTTCCTTTCTTCGATATCACATAAGTTTGTAATTATAATCTGTTTCTTATGATCATTTGATTAATTTCTGTCTACTACATATATTATAAGATCTCTGAGGGTAGGAACCATGTATATTTTGTTCAGTGTTATTATTTTTAGTGCAGTTATGTATTCAATAAATATTCATTGACAGGATGAGGAAAGGAACTAACGCCACTTGAATATAGCAGGCATTTTACCTCATTTGTAAACATTTTCCATGTTTGTCTTCTCTTATGAATTATACACTTTAGAGAGACCATGTGTTCCCTATTAACTGTTCTATTTTATACTCTGTACATAGCATTGTGCCTATATTATATATTTTTTAATTAATTAATTTAATTTATTTATTTTTGGCTGCGTTGGGTCTTTGTTGCGGCGAGCGGGGCCTAGTCTTTGTTGCGGTGTGCAGGCTTCTCTTTGCAGTGGCTGCTCTTGTTGCGGAGCATGGGCTCTAGGCATGCGAGCTCAGTAGTTGCAGCACATGGGCTCAGTAGTTGCAGCATGAAGGCTCAGTAGTGGCTCATGGGCTAAGTTGCTCTGCAGCATCGTCCTGGACCAGGACTCAAACCCGTGTCCCCTGCATTGGCAGGCAGATTCTTAACCACTGAACCACCAGGGAAGCCCTGTGCCTATATTTTTTTAAATTGTTAAATAAATTAGTGGACAAAGATGCTGGATGAATTAGCAAAATTCAAGGAAAAATAACTTTAATTTTCTTGCTTCATCTTTTTCATCCTACCCTGAACTGAAATTCACTGATCACAAAACATTCTGAGAACTTTGGTAAAAAGACAAGTAAAATATAGCATCAGTGAGATAAAAATACGCTTCACAAACAATTCTGTAAGGGGCCCTTTTCATCCTGGACATCAGGAACTTGACACTAAAGTGTGGGAATATCCCTCTACATGACAATCATTGAAGGAGCTATTTTGTTTATGAAGATGATTAGAAGATGATATAAAGAATAACAAACCACATTTGGTAATGAGAACCATATATCTTTAACCATGACATATATATTCAAGGCATTATTATTTAAACTAACATTCAAATTTCATAGAAATTCATTCCCCACCTTGCAACTAGAGTGATATTTCCCTAGACTTTTTTAAAATCAAAAACTGCTGAAGATCTCTTAACCAATGAGGGTAGAGAAATTAACTTGTGACATTTTGTTTTGCTTAGTATCTACTTTTCCTTCCTCATATCTTTATTTACTTTTAGGCAATTATTTATTCCCACTTTTCTTGTTTTGAAAATATATAAATGTGTGCTATTCTTCCAAACACAGAAATAGAGGCTTTTCATCTCATCACATGGGGGCAGCCAGAAGTCAGGCAATTAGGATTGCTTCTTTCCTTCCTCTGTATAAACTCCTTGAAAACAAAAACTACATTTAAAAAAAATCTTTGCATGACCAACACCTGGCATAAGCCTATTAAATAAGAATATCACAACTAATTTCTTAAGCATGTTTTCTGTACCTAGCACTTTACAAAGTCCTTTCTCTTGTATATAAAGTAAGTATCAGATCCCTAGGGAAGCTGGCCTCAGGGAGCTTAGGTAACTTGTCCAAATTCAAACAACAGCTGATAAAAGGTGCAGCCAGGATTTAAACCTAAGGACACTATTAAGTTATTTTTCCTCAAAAAAAAAGTTTACATTAACTATTAACAAAAAAAAGTAATGTACTATATGTTGTACTTGAACCACAATTTCTCATAGAGAGAATGCAATGAAAGAACAGAATCTATAATAACTCTTTGTATGGAAAGATTTGTTTTAAATTCTAAACAGTGGATTTAAAATGAACTGTTAGAACTTGAGTCCTTTGTTGTTGGAAGACTTGCTTCACTCTGCTCTGTGAGCAAATGTCAAAAACTATACATAACCTTGAACATGTGAAGGAGAAATTAAATTCCATGTGGATACAGAGAAAACGTATGAAAGCTGAAATGAAGGATTGTCAGAGTCACTCTTTCAATAGTGAAAGAGGCAAAATCTATTATCTTTGAGGCAATATTTTAGTAGTTCTAAAAAAAGACAGGAAAGGTTATCTTCAAGTAAAGTCATATCTTACATTGAACAATAAATCTAAATTAAAATGGAAAACTTTAGCAATCAAGTGATGCTCTCTGCATGTGGGTTTATTTTATACTTCTAGTTTTCACATAGATTTCGTTTTCTTTTTCATTCTTCGAAATCAAGACCAATAATTCCTCCTAAACTACTGTACTTATTGATTAAAAATCTTTTCTCAAAATTCCTGGATCCAAACTTGTATGGTTTATATAAGAATAATGGCAATCTTCCTCAACATTAGGTAATTTTAATTCTCTTGAATAATGAAATGTTAACTAGAACTACTCACTCATCATTTCCTTGGCCATTGTGATAACATTGTTTGCATTTTTCATAGTATATAAAAATGGATTTCTGGATTTTAAATTATGGTTTTTCTCTGTTTTTGTATATCAGGAGGTAGATTGTTTATCTTTTAGAGTTCTTTATAAAATCTACTCTATTTTTATTCTTCAGTATAAAACCATTTGAGAAACTTATTTTGAATATAAATTATACAAAATTTTGCACTGTCATTTGTTACAAGATTAATGTACATTAATCAGCAAAGTATCAAATTTTTACTTTAATAGGAAAACTGACAAGATTATTTTCTTCATTCAAGTGTAGTTGAATTTTTTTTAAAGTCAAGATACATATATGTGTGTTATTCTTATTTTGGATTTGATATATTAAATTTGAGTAATACTAGAAATTGAAAATAACTTATGATATTATTCTAAGAGTTAGCAAAATAACAACTTGTTCCAGAGGTTAATAAAAATACCTTACGAATATTTGCCCCTTCTCTTTTCTATATATACAAATATAAATTTTGAGTTTCTATGTTTATGGGAATTATATTTTAAAATACATGAATCCTTAAAAATTAATATAAATGTGGCATCAAATCATGCAAAGTTTAATAATCAATGTTGATATACTTCCATTTAAAATAAATACCAAGGTATGTCTATATTGGTAACATATTTGTTTAGAAAATTTGTAAATAATTATCTTTGGTAAAATTTTTGATAAATTGTATAAGATACTGCATTTCCCACTCAAAATCAATATTCACATTTAGACTCTATGATCTGTTCCAGACACATTGACCTTTCCATGATATTTACCTCTAAAACTCATGACTAGTGAATCACAGTATGTTTAAGTCTTAGTCCATCATCTTGAGATGAAGGCCAAATGTCATTCTTCTGAATGATAATTCACTTGACCTACAGGAGTCAATCTATTCTCGAGTAATATTATGTGTTTGAACTACTATTGGGATTTTGATATTTCTGTCTCAATTAAATGAAAGATATATAAAATGTGTTTTCTGCCTATGAGAGTGTAACTATTTTCCAGAAGATTGAAGTAGATAATTGACTGAAAACCTCTTATTGGATATGAAGACATGAGGCAGCAATGAGAGTGTGCCTCTCAGATCTCCAACTATAGGAAACATGCTTGACCAAGGTTCCAGTTGCTGTGCTCTAAAGTATATTTCTGTGTTTATATGAAGGTCATGTTCCTAGGGACTGCTTTCAGATAGTGATTAAGAAAAGCAAAGATGTTAAGGTAGGTCCCTTCCTGGGAAACATAGGATATATCTCTGACATCAGACTATGGTTTGACTCCCCAATCATCATGCAGAAACTTACTGAAATGACACATTAGTCACTCAAACGACACAGTAGGCTAGGATGTTTACATATGAGCTTTTCTCCCTGTTCTTCACTTGGGGTCAGAATGCATGTGCTTTAAATGTCTCCTAGCCTTACCCTGCTTTCTCCTCATTTCTCTCCCATAGGTATTTCCCCTAATGAAATACTTGCTTGTTAAATCTCATCTTGATGTCTATTTATGAGAGGATGAACATGAACTAATACAGTACCTTAGGGGATTAAATTCAAAAGGAGTATTTGTATTTTGAAAGATATAAATTAAATAGAAAATATTCATGAACATTTAGAAAAAAGTTTCTAGGAAAATAAAGATGAAAAACTTTAAAAGATATTAATATAGAACTGTAATATATATTAAAATAAGTATTAATATATATTAATATATTAAAATGAAGATGAATAAATTGAATAGACTGAATATGTATTAATTTATGTGGAGACAAAAAAGAAAGCCTTGATTGTGATAGTTAACCATTATTAAATATTATAACAATGTAGAAGAGTTTGCCATATGGATGTATTAAACCAGTATGAGAAACTGGAATTAATATCCTTTCAATTTGGCAACTTCATGGCTACTATCACTTTATCTGTTCCATATTAATGGCAGACATTACCAGGTATGCAGATTTCTCTTTCCCAATAAGCACAACCCTTATCAAGATACCTGCTTATTATTAATAGGAGAGTATTATTTGTCACACCTGTCTTAAATAAGAAGTTTAGCTCAGTTTCAATTAAAGGGTAGCAAAATATGTCACCCCAAAATAAGCTGCTTTGGTATATTGATTATTTTGAGCAGTAGGTACTTAGAAAACAGCAAATGCAGGGAGAGGCTTTCTCTGAGTTCCCTTATCTACCTAAAGACAAATCCTCCAAAAGGAACTTAGTCATCATGGATTCTCTTTCCAGGAGTTTCATCGACCAGTAAAGATTGACTTTTTTTTACAGGAGAGGAGACTAGAAGTGGATAGCACAGCCAGGCAAACTTTCTCCCAAACTATCATACTTTCCATCTATTCCAGGGACCAATTCATCTTTCTTAAAATTATTATTTACTCTCTTCCAAGAGGCCAACATCCTTCCTCCCCACTTCCTATTAAGATGGTATTTAATCCTGTATTCTGAAGCCACCAATTTGTGTTACTCATCACCCTGTGTATCTCTCATGTATACATGAGAGATACATGTTAATAAACTTGTTTGTTTTTCTCTTATTAATCTTTTATGACAGGGATCTCAGTTAATAAATCTGAAGGGTACAAGAAAAGTTATTTTTCCTCCCCTACATTTACACTACTTGAAATGAGTAAATGCTAAAATTGATGAAGGCTCAGAGAAAAATGCATAAAAAATAATTTAGAAGAGTAAATGTACCAATAATAACCTAAGCATGAGGAATGATTTCTCAATATTCACAGCTATCCAAAGATTGAAAGGGTGAGTTTCTCACAATTGTAAGGTTTTTAAAAGAGTGTAGTCAACTTTGTGGCAAGGACATTGGAGAAATCAAGTATTAAATTATTAGGCTGAATAAATGGTCTTTATGGTATATATCATCCATTACATGGTATGACTTTGAGAACAGAATTTTTATGAGTAAGATTACTTATTTTTCTCTATTTCCAATGAAAATCAAATTGTGAAAAATGGTTTAAATTCAGGTATAAGATTGAATATGGATAGAGAGAAACTTCTTAATTGCCTGAATGGTAATAACTCAAAATTTATGATTATTTGTATAAGGTAGGGTCTAATACTTGGATTTATTCATTGCAAAAAAAAGAAAAAAAAAGAAGTGAAGCCAGCTGGAGATGATTTTTAAGAAGGGAGTGTTGCTTAGTCAACCAAAGATAAAGAAATGCCATTAATTCTTTTTTTTTTTTTTTTTTTTTTTTGCGGTATGTGGGCCTCTCACTGTTGTGGCCTCTCCCGTTGTGGAGCACAGGCTCCAGACGCGCAGGCTCAGCGGCCATGGCTCACGGGCCCAGCTGCTCCGCGGCATGTGGGATCTTCCTGGACCAGGGCACGAACCCATGTCCCCTGCATCGGCAGGCGGACCCTCAACCACTGCGCCACCAGGGAAGCCCATGAAATGCCATTAATTCTTTAAGAAATTATTTCAAGGAAAGGGAGGAGAGGGAGAATAAAGAAGGATGATTTGGGGCATGCAGACTCTAAGACACTTAAATTATTGATATGTCTATCTTTGTCAAAAAGAGAAACTGAAAGAATCAAATAAAACAAGAATGATGCAGGAAAATGGAAATTTGTTACACTTGAAAATTTTGATTGAATGCATGCTTCCAAACATGATTGCTTATTTACAATTATAAAAATAAATATACAGTCTGAAGAGTTACATACTTTTCAAAAGTTTTAAGAAGAATTCAGTGTTTTCTGGAAAAAGTAGATGTTCATCTAATGACAAATAGATGAAATAGATGATGTCTTGATCCTCCATTTAGCCTAATTCAATGACTCAAAGAAAGATTAGTTTGAAGAGGTCATAAAATTAACAAAATGAGTCTGTTGTAAGTATTACAACTGCTTGAGGGACCAAAGAGAACCTAGTGCATACTTAAGAATACTGTAAATCTGGACATTATAAAAGTAAACATATATCGGTATGGGGCAAATTGCATTCTCATTTTTAGATTCCTCCCACCCTTAAAAAATATTTGAAGCCAGACCATCTGGAAACAACTTCAGTTCACAGGATTTGAGGAAAGACAAAATCAAAATTTTTTCCAACACATAAAAATTATCTCCATATTATAAATTATAAACAAGAAAATAATGTGAGAAATTTCTCTTCTAATTTTTTTTTTCAGTTTTGCTTTATTTATTTATCTATTTTTGGCTGTGTTGGGTCCTCGCCTCCGTGCAAGGGCCCTCTCCAGCTGTGGAGAACAGGGGCCACTCCTCATCACGGTGCGCAGGCCCCTCACTATCGCGGCCCCCCTTGTTGCGGAGCACAGGCTCCAGACGCGCAGGCTCAGCAATCTTGGCCCACGGGCCCAGCCGCTCCGCGGCATGTGGGATCCCCCCAGACGGGGGGCACGAACCCATGTCCCCTGCATCGGCAGGCAGACCCTCAACCGCCGCACCACCAGGGAAGCCCCTCTCTTCTAATTTTGATAAGCTAAATTATTTCAATTATATAGTGTGGTCTATAAAATCCTTGAATAATTTTGAAGAATTTTCCTTATTTCTTTTTCAAAGAACCATTAGCAGAAAGTAAGGAACTTTTAAATTATGAATAGGAAACAGAGGCATAACATAAGTATGTGAAAGGAGGGTTTGACTTTTTGTTATATTGCCACTTTTACATTAATCAGCTAACCTACTAAGTATCTGTCATCAAAAATAGAGCTACCATATGATACTACAATCCCACTCCTAGGCATAAATCCAGAGAAAACCATAATTCAAAAAGATACAGGCACCCCAATGTTCATAGCAGCACTATTTACAATAACCAAGACATGGAAGCAACCTAAGTGTCCATCAACAGATGAATGGATAAAGAAGATGTGGTATACGTATATACAATGGAATATTACTCAGCCATAAAAAAGAATGAAATAATGCCATTTGCAGCAAAATGGAGGAACCTAGAGATTATCATATTAAGTGAAGTAAGCCAGACAGAGAAAGACAAATATCCTATGATATCACTTATATGTGAAACCAAAAAAAAATGATACAAATGAACTTATATACAGAGCAGAAACAGACCCACAGACATAAAAAATAAACTTATGGTTACCAAAGAGGAAAAGGGTGGGGAGGGATAAATTAGGAGTTTGGGATTAACATATCCACACTACTATATGTAAAATATATAGTCAACAAGGATCTACAGAATAGCACAGGGAACTATACTCAATATTTTGTAATAACCCAAAAAGGAAAAGAATCTGAAAAAGAATATATACATATATATTTACATATATACACATATATACATATATATTATATAACTGAATCACTTTGCTGTACATCTGAAACTAACACAACAATTAAAATCAACTATACTTCAATAAAAAATTTAAAAAAAATAAAAATTACATAGCTTAAAAACAAACAAAAAATTTAGCTGTCAATCTAGTAGGTTTTTCCTTTAGTAAATATTAAACTGTTTACTATGATGTTTATGAATTTCTTATTGCTATTTTTACTTCTATAATTTTGGAAAAAATAATTGTTATACTCTAGCAACCAAGTTATTACCAGTAGTTCAACATGTACATGTTTTTAATTCCATAAAAAGAATAATGAATTTTGTTTCCCTGTCTAGGTAAAACCAGTACGTTGGAAAAAGTTTCATCAAATAGTAAATGCCATCTCTCAAGTTTTTTTGATGATCTCCACAAAGCTAGTCTACAGCTCATGACTCTCATTTACACTCTGCCATAATGGTTTCTTTTTCATTTTCTTTTTGCTTTACTTTAGTGATGAAGACAATTAGACTTCTTAGGAAAATGGAGAAAGTAGTTAATTGTAACCAAATGGTAAAGCAACAATAGCAAATTATAATTTAACTTTAGCTTGAAGTCCAGTAAGGTTTGGTTTGGAATATATAATATTAATACTCGATAAGCTTAAATAATTTAGAATAATTTAAAACACCCAAAAATGTTCATATGAGATTTGCTTTGAATTAAAAAAAAGTATTCTTTTGCGATTTTAAGAAGAATGTAATCTATTTCACCAATACATATTTAAAATAAAAATGTTTCTATACTATTACATCATTGGTTCATGTACCCAACATTATATATTCTTAATAGAAACTAAGCGATTTTAAAATGACTTACTGCAATTAAAATCTATAATTTGTCTAAAATTACATGTTAAATGTGCTAGTTCCCCACAAACACCATTTTCCCTTTTTCCTCAATAATAGAAGTGGAACTAGGACATAGTTGCCTAGCAAGGAGAAGTATTTCTCCTCTCTTTTGTGGCCATGTATAAACATTTGCGTGGATTTTCAAGATAGGATGTGAGCTGATGTGAAGTTTGCAAGTCCTACCTCCCTTGATTTAGGAAATCCCTAGATGTGGATTTCTGCCCCTGCTCCCTTTCTATGGACTGAGATGGCAATAGTTGGTATTATTTTGAAACAGAATGTTACAGATGGAAGACCATAACTTGGCCTGGGTGCCTGAATGACCACGTGGAGGAACTGTAAGAAGAAGAGCTACCGCCAGCCTAAAACGCTCACTTCAGACTCTCACATGAGCCCAAAACACATGTATTTTTATCATTGAACTTTAGGGGATTCTTTTTACAGCAGCCCAACCTACCCTAACTAATCTTATTATCCTGAGATTTAAAGATTTCATGACTGACCATTCTAAAAATAACTGGGCCAGGGAGGGAGGTCAAGTTCAAAATTCTAAAACAAATGAGTATTTTATCTTTAGGACCTCTCTTTAATACTTAGTTATTTGTTGAAAACTAATGTTTTCCTAAGGAATTCAAAAGTCAACATTGGAATGAAGACATTCCTAATATGTAAAAACCAAATATACCTCAACTTGCAATGCTAGCTATCTTGCATTACTGCTTTCTATTTGTAAACTATAAGCATCCTCCTCCCCACACCATACAAAGATCGGAAATCTTGCATTATCATTTTGTGATTCCCTGAAATTTGATCACGTGAAGTTGAAGTTTTTCCATCAGGAGCAATTCTGTAGTGGAGATAAAATTTTATCTCTAGCTTCCTAGGTTTTTAGGCTGAGCCCAAGTATTAAGCTAATATAAAACAGATTAACAAGAGAAAGCATATACATTCATATAAGTTTCATGTGGCATGGGAGTCCTCATAAAGAAATGAAGACTCAAAGAAATGGTGAAAGGATGAACAAAGAGAGGCAATAGTGGAAACGTAACTAAACTATGTGATGAGGCTAAAGGAAGATATAAATTATTTTATCAAGGTCTGTTTGTATAGAATTATCTTGAGTTTCACTCTCCGTTAAAGAATGTTTCTTCTTTTCTAGTACAGGGAGGGCATCTTTCACACTGGGGGTTTTTAATCTCCTGTTTTCAGGAATAAAAGTTGAGATTAGAATACCCTTCTTGCATCTACTGTTTTTTTAAGTGCTTTCAGCTCAAAATAAACCTATGCCAAAGTGATATATTTTCGGGTGGCATATTCTGCCATTCTTTAATTCCAACACAAGTCATTATCCTGAAAATCAAGGATTAATAAGATTGTTTAGTGTCTCTGGAAGTTTTATGCATTCAGCTGAGGCAGTAAATGAATTTGAAAGAAAAATAAGAGAGGGAAGGGGACGTATGAGGATAACAACAACCTTTCTCCCTTCCTCCCTTTCTTCCTTCTTTCTTCTCCTTCTCTTCCTCCTCCTCCTCTTACTTCTTGTTTCTCTCTCTGTCTTTCTTTCTTTCTTTTATGGAGAGAAACTGTGTTGCCCTTCACAGCAATTTGAAACACTGCAGGCATTTTGACAAAGATACTGGTTGAACATACAAAAAGAAAATCCCAAACATGAACAAAAATATTCTTCACAAATACTGTTTATAAAATGACAAAATGGGGCTTCCCTGGTGGCACAGTGGTTGAGAGTCCGCCTGCTGATGCAGGGAACACGGGTTCGTGCCCCGGTCCGGGAAAATCCCACATGCCTGGGCTCCGCAACGGGAGAGGCCACAACAGTGAGAGGCCCGTGTACCGCAAAAATAAATAAATAAATAAATAAATAAATAAAATGAAAAACTGGAAAATATTGCAATATATAATGAAAAAATTTCTAAGATGATTAATATATTATGAGATTAGTTGTTTTATACTAATAAAATGTTGACCAACTTTATTAGTTGTAACTGCTAGCTAACATAATAGACAAGCCCCTAAATTTCTTGCTCACGTGACAGTTTATTGAGGGGCTTCCTAGGTAGGTAGCTCTCCTCCAAACTGTGATTCAGAGGCCTAGGCCCCTTTTTATCTTTTTTTTCCCCACAAGTGTCAACATACAGGTTCCAAGGTTCCCCGGGTATTTTTTTTCCATTTCACTCATTCAAGGGGAAAAGGTTAAGTCAGGCCAAGAAATGGTGCAGACCACATTGTTCCACATTTTATTGGACAGAACTCAGTCACAGGGTTCCACTGAGCCAAGTGAGGCTAGGAAAAGTACTCTAGCTGTATGCCCAGGGGGAAGAGGAAAGGATTTAGGAGGCATCCAGGCACTCTCTGCTCTGCACTTTTCCAAAAGTCTTCAAAAGAATGGAGAGATGACTGATGAAGAAGATAATCATCAGCCTTAGGTTTCTTTTTTTTTTAAATAGTTCTTTCCATGTTTTACATCAAATTTATTTAAGTTCAATAATTTACATTTATTCATAAAGCAGTGCCTTCTATCAATATTTTACATGACTTTTGTATTATCTAAGTTTTCTGGTTGTCTGATAGAAAACAAAAAAAAAATGCTGGTCAGTATCTAAGTACTACTAAATCTGTTATGGCAGATTCTGATTCTTACGTAGGATTTTATTCATAAACTGTAGGATGCAATAAGATTATCCAAATGCCTGTATGTGCCAGAATAACACATAAACTTGGATAGACAAGGGTGCTGTTTGCAATTGTTAGAAATGTGTTTCCACAAGGTCAAAAAATTCTTCCACCTGTGCTCATGTGACTGCTTTTAATTTTAGCACCAAATAATTGGCTAGCTTTTTTCTTCTCTAAGTTAACAACTTTATTAATAGAATCTATTTGCAGTTAGTAGTTCTATGCAGAGGATATAAGAAATGGTAAATTATTCATTGAACAAAACATCTTTATTTTTAAAAAGTGACATTAAATAAAGACACTTAAAAAAAGAAATTTAAATGAGAAATGCCCCAATGAGATCCATGACTTTGGCCTTAATGCCACAATATTTTAGCTAAAAGAGTTAACGAGCACTGTGATAGAGAGGTCTGGAGGCAAATGTCTATTGCTAAGGAAAGGGCTTCAAATGAAAGCACAGAAAAAAGGGACATCATTTCTTGAATTTATTTAAATGGAAAGTGTTATGCAGGACACCACTTTTTTCTTCTTTTGGGACTTCCAAGGAATGACTAGACATAGGGTGAGAAGTTTAAGGGAACAAAGGTGGGAATTTTGTTCGGCTGAAGCTGAGGGATTTTTGAATCCACCTCAAATAATGGGTACAATTTTTGTAAGGATTTGATCTAGACAAGTTGATGAGAGACACAAGTGAGTTCACATCTATCTTGATTCTTGAGAAGATCTAAATAAACACGTTCAGGGAAGTTATCAAAAAAACAGAAAACTATGGCTTCCCTGGTGGTGCAGTGGTTGAGAGTCCACCTGCCAATGCAGGGGACACGGGTTCGTGCCCTGGTCCGGGAAGATCCCACATGCCGCGGAGCGGCTGGGCCCATGTGAGCCATGGCCGCTGAGCCTGCACGTCCGGAGCCTGTGCTCCGCAACGGGAGAGGCCACAACAGTGAGAGGCCCGCGTTCTGCAAAAAACAAAACAAAACAAAAACAAAAACAAAAAACCAGAAAACTCTATGTCCCATAGCAAAGAATTGGAGTCCACAGATTATCAAGTCAACACAAAAGGAAAGAAAATAGGTAATGGACATAAGGAAGAAAATGAACTTTAACACACATTGACCAAGAATTCTTATTGTTTTAAATATATTTTACATCTCAATGGTTTACATATGTGTTGTATAGCATTTTCTTATAATGATATTGCATAATTTAATTTAGTCCTTGAATATTGTCAAGATAGCTTTTTATGAAAGGTGAAACCTTCTTGGTTTAATGTGGTAGATGTTACCAGATGCATCAGCTAGTTCTTCCCTCAGTATCTTAGTCACTGCTTCAGCTTAAAATTCTTAGGTTGTTCTTTGAAATTATGAGAAGAATAAAATCTAAACTGTAGAATATGATAAAATGTTCTATTATATGAAACCTTCATTTTTCTTGAGCCTCAATTAATATAATTGTTTAACTTCCAATTTTCTTTAGATAGATAGAAGTAAAATATTCTGTTATTCAATACATTCTCCCATATCCCTTATTTATACTTCTGTATATTCTGATTCTTTGGCATGGAGCATTCTTCCACATTTTCGTGGAGTGGCTCAACTCTATTTTTCCTTCGAGAAACAGCTCAAAACTTTGCTGATCATGTTCAGACACAGGTAAGTGTGTCTCCAACATGCTTCCTCAGTACTCTGAGCTTCTATTATTGTGTTTTTATAGTGTATTATATTTTTCACATAGTTCGTTGTTTCCAATCCATGGCTGTGAGCCTCTGGAGTGTAATGACTGGCTGCCTTTTAATGCTATGTCCAAAACAAGTAAATAGTAAAATACAGTATATAGTGAGCCTCCTTCAAATGTTTGTGAGAAAACTATTTCCAATGGGTCCTAACATACTAATAAAAGTACATAATGTTTTAACTTAATTGAGATTAAAAACTCATGAAAGAAAATTCTACTATATTTGCAGAAGAGCATTATACAACATTCTTTCACTTATATCCAATAATGAAGCAACCTTGAACATATAGTGATTTTAGTTTCATTATTTTTTCAATAAATTCTTCACTTTCTAACATACACACACACACTATGGACTGAATTGTGTTCCCCAAAATTCATATTTTGAGGCCCTAACCCTCAATGGGATGGTATTTGAAGATAGGACCCTTGGGAGGTAATTAGGTTTACATGAGGTCATAAAAGTGGAGCCCTTATCTTGGGATTAATGCCTTTATAAGAAAAGACACCAGAGAGCTTGCTTTCTTTCACTTTCCTTTCTGTCAGGTTATAGCGAGAAGGCAGCAGTCTGCAAGTCAGGAAGAGACCTCTCACCAGAACCCGACCATGCTGAAAGCCTGATCTTGGACTTCCAGCCTCCAGAGCTGTGAGAAAATAACTGTCTGTTGTTTAAACCACCTAGTCCTTGAATCTTGTTATGACAGCCTAACTTAAGATGGTATATATACTAACTTTATAGCTATAATATATATTATACACATAAACATAAACTCTCTTTCTCTCTCTGTCACTGATTATATAGGAAATATCATTTCAGATACACCTCAAAATTAAATGACATAATGTGTCTGGCAGTAAAAAGAAACTAAATGTCTACTTTGTACCATTGA
Source organism: Mesoplodon bidens (assembly GCF_964165515.1). Classification (NCBI taxonomy): domain Eukaryota; kingdom Metazoa; phylum Chordata; class Mammalia; order Artiodactyla; family Ziphiidae; genus Mesoplodon; species Mesoplodon bidens. The sequence goes on from NC_138176.1 coordinate 42,914,587, forward strand.
GATAATTAATCAGTTGCAATTTAAACCCCCAAACAAAATGTTGTATTTTTCAAACTTAGCTATAAGTATTTTTAAAGGATCCATTATTCATCAAAGGATTACTAAAACTGATATTTTACACTAAATTGTCATTTTAACCATATTAACTTTTAAAATAAATATAACATGTTAATTTAAAAAAGCTTAAACTAGAATTAGAAGCCTGCTTCACTGGAAAATTCATATCACATCAATTTTGAGAGACCAAAAGAAAAAAACAACAAAATAGAAACCTTCATATGTTACAAAACCTGATAGGAATCAATACCTGTATTCCTCTTGTGTGAAGCGTGGGATTTCTCCAGGATGTAAGACAAGAATTTTCACAGTGGCGCTGCTGGACATCACAGGTTCACCATCATCAAAAGCAACAACCACCAACTTTAAAAGTGAAAAAACATATTCAAGTTAAAGATGATTTAAAAGAAGAAAATTAGGGCTTCCCTGGTGGCACAGTGGTTTAGAGTCCGCCTGCCGATGCAGGGGACACGGGTTCGTGCCCTGGTCCGGGAAGATCCCACATGCCGCAGAGCGGCTAGGCCCGTGAGCCATGGCTGCTGAGCCTGTACGTCCGGAGCCTGTGCTCTGCAACGGGAGAGGCCACAACAGTGAGAGGCCCGCGTACTGCAAAAAAAGAAGAAAATTAAAGCATAATTTTTCTATGAATGTTTTTAATTATTGGACTGCCTGTTTCCAAAAGGGGGAGCAGTGATCATTTCCTCATTGCCTACCGGGTAGCAGAGACTGTGCTAGGATATTCATAGTAATCCCACCAGGTAGATATTATTATTTCCATTTGCCAGGTGAGGAAAGTCAAAGAAGTTCAGTTAATAACTCTATGATAAAAAAAAAAAAAAAAAAACTACCGGTAAAACAGGTATATGATACTACATCTCTCCAATTATAAACTCTTTTCTCTTTCACAATCCCACTGGTACAGTAAAAACATGAAACTTTATAAGTGCCAACACTTATTTCAAAAGCATTAAATTCAGTCACATGGATAGCAAAAGCTAATTAGCTTGCTTATAAAAAGAGATTAATTTTTCCAGTGAATTAATTGTCTGCAAGATTATAGGGCAGAAATACTTCACTCTGGAGGATAAAATAGGAAATCTTTATAGTTTAATACATTTTGATATACACTCTCTTAAAAACAATTAAATTATATAAAATCAAGTTCATACTGTAGAATAGAAAATGTTCAAATGATGCAAACTGAAGAAAAGCTTTAGTCTTAAGATGTAATCTCTATATATTATTTATTAGTAAAATAGCTTTTATAATTGATATTTTCTTTGATAACCTATATCATGTCAAGAAGAATTCTAATGTTTAAGAAATGTTAAGTTTCAAAACTATGTGTTTCTCTAGATTGTATATAATTTTGGAGGCTGCAGGTGACTAATCTAAACTAATTCAACCTAGATCATGTAACCACAACCAAGGGTCATCCTGAGAGCCACAATCTGCCTTTGGGTTAATACTTTACAAACAGAATAATTATTTCAAATGGAGATAAAATTAAGTGAGACAGAGTGCTCACTAATATTCACAAGGTTAACTGATGACGGTATTTTCCCAATGTACGGTCAAAGGCTTTATTCCCAGGGACAAAAATTTTTTCTAAGTAATTATAGAAAATGGAAACAGTCAAACATTTAATAAAATGGATTATTTATGATAATAGTGAAGGGTAGTATTATTTCAAATTTTCTAAAAGTATAACATATCAAGAGTACATAAACTTGAACCAGCAATTGTATCTAGGTACTTATTTTGAGGAAAAAAAAATAGCATGTGGCAAATAATATCTGCCAAGGAGTTTCAAGACAGCAAAGGTGGTTATAACAAAAATTGGAAACGACTAATTATCCAACAACAGGGTATTGGACAAAATAAAAACTAATAGTATATTTATACAATAGAACATCCACAACCATTTAAATAATAGCATTAATAGTATTTAAATCTATCTAAATTTTAAAGAGCAGTATGAATAATACAATCACATACAATCATGTTATTTTAAAATATATATTTGTATACTTTTATTTGCAGGGAATGTTATCATAAGGATAGAGATTAAAATGGTAAATTTTAATCTCCAAAATGTGAAATATCAAGTATTTTTTTTCCTTTTACTTAACTGTATTTTCTAAGTGTCTATGCAGTAAAAAAATGTATTGTTTTGTAATTTAAAAATACTAAAAAGGAGAAAAATGGGAAGATGTATGGTTATTTGTTAAACCAAACTCTCAATAAAAAGTTAAACATCAAATAGACACCATAGACAAAACACTGCACTGACCTTAAAAATTGTTGAAGGTTCTTCATTAAGATTAACTCGAGTTATTACTCTTCCAGAATCTTCTTCTACATCAAAAATACTGGCAGGATAAGGAAACTGGACATCATCTACTCGATATCTCACACGACTTGCAGGTAATCCCTAAAATAAAATTATATATTATTTCACAAAATGAAAACAAAGGGTAATGATAATATAAAATTGATTTGTAAAATAAATAGTCTTTTAAAAATGAAAAATCATATTTTAACTTTTCATACTTTCAGGTGTAAAATGTAGCAGAATCTTTATTTCTTTAGAATAACAATCTGAATCAGTGAAGTGTCTTTACTACATGTTACTTAAAATCATTTATGTGAAAGAATAAATCAGTGGTTTCCTCGGGTGTCTTCCCTTCCACATTTCTTTAATTATATGAATCTCACCTTCTTCCTTGAACACTGGGTTTAATATTTTATATTCTGAGACCATTATAAGTTATTTTCTTTATTATACTTATTTGAACTCTGTGATACTCAGAGAAAATAAAGTGTGGAGGATTGAGGTAAAGTGGAGGAGTGGGTATGGAAGTAAAGGAAACATTATTTACCATCTGTTCTGTGCTGTTTACCAGGCTAGGTTTTTTCATAAATAAATAAATTCTCACAACAATCCTTTAGGATAAAATTACTACTAATGTTGATAGTAATAACAGTAAAATAATGCTAGCTAACATTTGTTGAAAGCTTATTATGTGTGAGAACCATACTAAAAATGATACATATATAGTCTACCACACATTTTTCAGTTAATGAACTTGAAGCTTATAGGGAGTTTAAAAATGTTGAAATGTCCCAGACATACACCAAGATAAGTTGGAATAGCAAACAAAAAATTCATTTTTAAAGAAAAATTAACATTTGATAATTTTGAAAAAGAGACTATAATGAGAACAGTCAAAATTTATTGAACATCCTCACTTATATTAGGGGTAAGATTGGTTTTATTTTTAATTATATAGGGTGACACTGGGGTGGGCACTCTAATCTTTTTAAGTGCTTAAGATCTGTAAATCTCTTAAGTCAGTCCTAGAAGTACAATAAAATAAACACCTCAGACTCAGAGCTAGTATGTGGTTGAGTTTGATCTCAAACCCTAACAGACACTATATTATACCACAAAACTCTTTAGAGAAGAACACCTCTATTTGACATTATTCTGATGTGGGAGAAGCAGGATATTACCCCATGTTATTCCCATAGTCTGAATTGGTTAATTATGCTTTGGGGAAGGATGGTTCTGGGAACATTGTTCTCTGTATTGTTGAGTTTCTTCATGACTGTCCTTGAACAGAATGTGTTGCTCCGTGCTTGTTCCTGAGTCACATTTGGGCTATAGGACAAATATGTTAGCCTTCAGGACTTGTATAATTCCCTAATGATTATCTGTAAGTCCAGTCCTTTCATTCAAGACACCTCAGTTTATCACTACTTCCTTGAATACTTTATGTAACTCTTTTCACTCTTTTGCCTTTCCTTCTTCCTATCTGGAGGCTCCGGGTCAGACTCTGCTTGTTCCCAATCTTCTTGGAGTTTCCCAAGGCTCTGTCACAGGCACTTTTGTCTTCTCTACCTCTGCTCAAGTTCCATGCCTTTAAATACCTCTTATTTGTTCATAAATCCTAAATTTAAATTTTTGGCTCTTTTGTCACTAGAGCAAAACTACAGCAAAAACCATTTCAAGAACAAATTTTCAGTTTCTGCTGGCATCAATACCCATTCAGTCTGTAGTATAGTATTAAAATTTTTATGACTATCATGAATCAGTTATCAAGAAACTTAAAGAAACAGAATATGTCAGTTACACTTAGCATGTTGTCTTTAATAATGCCAAGGTATTAATGATACATTTGGAATTATATCTTTAACTGATAAAAGAAAAAAATGTTTTGGTGTTGCGGAGTGTTATCTTGTAGATGCCTAAAACACTTTGCTATCCAGAACATCCTATAATCTTCCTGGACGGTTGTTACAGATAAGATTGTATGTATAAGAACATGTATACTATATTTAGCTATATCAGTAAGCTTTTCATTCTGATTTGTTATTCTACAGATTGCTAGCACATAAAAAAGTGGCCCTGAGATGACATTGTTAGCCCACAAAAGACAATTGTTTCTTCCATCACCCTTGTTATCAAGGCACCACATTTTATTTCATATAACACGATACAACTAAATACCTTGATTTAGATGTTCTTTTGAATATATTCAAAAGTTTTTTCCTCTTTCTTTCCCTCCCACCCTCCTTCTCTTCCTCCCTCTATTTTCCCTTTCCTCTCCCTTTTCCTCCCTGTTTCCTTCCCTCCTTTCCTAATTTTCTTTCCAAAGTCTTTAAAAAAATTTTCTTGCTTTTATAGTTAAATAATTAAGCTATGTAATAGGTGAAGGTAACTGGCTTTGGGAAACAGCTTCAATTAACTTGCCTAACATTGTCTCTGGGACATTTACAACATGAATCAGGTCAAATGCATGTTTTTTATAAATTCAAAAAAATTAAAATTATTATGGTTTTAATCTGGAAAATAATGTGCAATCCAGATGTATGACACAAATAAAAAAATAATCATCATAAGCTTTATCTCTTAAAATTATTTATCATTACTATTTATTAAACATTATTTAATATCTGATCATGTTAAAAATTTAATAGATATGATCACAGTATTATAGTGTACAAAATTCATTCATTATATTTTTAAAAATAGTCCACTGAGCTTATAAATTATACATTTTAATAATTATGAGATGACATATAAATATTCAAATTACCTTTAGATAATAAAAATTTACCAAATATTTGGTCTTTTATTTTAAATTGTACTAGAAATAGAGTGATCTTTCTTTACTCTTACATATTTCCAATAAGTTGATATTTCTTCCAGTTGAATACATTAGTTAATCATATTTATTTTTTAAAGTAAACTAATCTATAAAAACATACTTAAAATTGAGATGAAATATTTAATCATTACTTTCTACTTCAATTTATGATAATACAGTATATAGATTATATTGTATCTTTACATATATATATTTATAAGTGTATTAAGAGGGACATTTTGGACCATCAATAGTGGAAAAAGAGCTATCTTTTTACAAAAATAAGACAGTCTTTAAAATGTTTATTACTATGGCAATAGATTCCTTTTCTATAGCATTTCCAAATTATCACAAAATCAATCTAATAGTAACACTAAAAGTAGTTTACAAAAATTGCTTTCTTAAAGTTCATACTAAACTAAAAGTAGGCTGTGGTTTAATTTATAAATGATGAGCAAATGACTCCTTGGTGCTGCACTCTGATCAACAAAATTTATTTGTCTTTATTTAGGACCAAAGAAATCTTGGGTGGTCATTAGTTATCTTCCTATCTTCAGACACTAAAGGCTCTTCCTCTCTGAAACACTTGCTAAAACCAAACCTCATTTTTTCCTCAGCAGTGATGGAACACAGTGTTTTCTTTTTTTCAGGGGAATAAAATTCTTCGTAGTTTTGAAGACCAATGTTTTACCCCTGAGCCTCACTTTATTAGGATAGATATTTCTAATTGTTTTTGTATCATCCTAGGCATTCTTTTCCTGCTTTTATATCTTTTCTCCATGCCTTTTTAACCTACCATAGTTGTTTAGGAGATGTACTCAAACTGTGGATTCAAGAGAATAAAACAAATTATCTGATTGTTTTAGGTCACCATCAAGGAAAAAAATACTTTGATATCCACCTAGTGGAAACCATTTAATTTTATTCTTTAGTTCAATGGCTAAATCACATCTCTTTCTTAGTACAGATATTTTAATCTCATGTGATAAAATGTATTTTGCCAGTTCAGGACATGTAAAATTTCACAAGGAGACTATAAAATGGACTTTGATCCAACACAATTTATGACACATTAGTAGGTAATCCATAATACATGTAACATCACATAAAAAAAGAAGACTATTTAAGCTATTTTGGAATTTTGCTCTATTTACCTAGCCACTATGAAGAGGCATTAACAAAGGCAAGAAATGAAGATAGAATTAACCAAGACATAAATATTAATTTAATAGTAAAGTGATGAAATTATCTGCAAAGATTCTCTTCTTATCAGGCAGTGGTGGCAAAAATAGAGTTTCCTATCATTATGCCTCTTGGAGTCTTTTGATGGGTAAGTACAATGAGTTTCTTCTTTAAATTTTTATGGAAACCGAAGACATGTGAGAAGCATATCACGACACCTTTTTTGAAGCCTCCTCATTTTGACAGACATTTCTATAAATCCAGCTGACCTCATTATTGGAGAAAGCATTACTTCAGATAACCATAATTTTAAAAGATTAATGAGGTGCTGGCACAGGAATCCTTCTTAACGTCAACTTCCATTCACCAAAATATTCTTTGATACTTTCCCTGAATTTTCAAATAAGTGACACACTCACTTTTAGATGGATATGTTTTCCTAAACGAAATGTTCAAAATAGAAACATGATATGACTGGCAGCTTAATCATTCAGGGGGTGCTGAAAACCTTAACTTGGCATCAAGTTAAGGTTAATAAGTTAATTAACCTTAATTTGTTTAATTGAAATTAACCACAATTTAGAACAAATTCCAAAGGACATTTTGTTTGCCCTTAGATAAAAAATATTTAACTCAGTTAAAAAAATAGAATTATAGAACTAAATCATTATACATTTATTTCATATACGGCATATTTTTAAGAGAGAGATGTATAAATTGTATAAAATATTGGCAATTGAAAATTTTATAGATTAGTTATCCCCTAACGTTTATCATTTTACTCATGTTTAATAGTACAAAGTTTAATTCATTATATGTGGGATTCATTCATCCATTCATCTATTTGTTTATTCATTCAACATATTAAATGGACACTGCTGAGTCCTGAGAACACACAGATGAACAAACTCACAGCCTAGTTGAGGAGCACATCTTATATCACCTCCTTCCTGATATTCATTAACAATAATTCAGCCAGATTGGCCTTATAAAACACCAAGCTCACTCCTACCTCAGCACTTTTCCATCTGTTATTTGTTCTTCCTGCAATACTCTTGTATGTGGCTAGTTCCTTCTGGCATCCAGGTCTCAAATGATACCTCTTTTGCCTATACCCACCTGTAAACCACTCTGATTCAAATCTTATTTTATTTTCTTTATAGTATGTATCCTTATGTGAATTTATGTTACATATTTACTTGTCTGTGGGTCTGTAGCCTATCTCTGTTCCTTGACTGCGAGCTCCATTAGAAAAGATACTTATTTTGGCTTGGCATTATTTAAGAGGTCAACAATAACTTGTTAAGTAAATACGTATAATACAAGCAGTGATCATGTATATGTGGATCCTGGGCTGGGCTGCCAGGATGAACAACTCTAGGGGGGGGTCACACATACAGATATGATGGGAATGGCTGCCTGTGTAACCCCCGGCCTCCCCTGCAAAAACCCCCTGCTAAAAATGTATATATCCTGTGTTCCTGTTTGCAGTGGCTCCATGTATATTTTTTAAGAACAAAGAAGAAAGAAAGATTACATCAGTGACTTCTGTTGGGGAAGAGCTTTCACAAAAGAGATGAAAATAGAACTTATGAAAACAGAGTTCCAAACAAGTAGAAGACTGAGGGAGAATAAATAGTCTTTCAAAAAGATTCCTGAGAAAAGTTTTGGAGAAATAAAACCATGTATCATTAGGAAGGTCCTTCCTTTTTTTTCTGGACTGGCTGAATATTATGTACTATCTCTCTCCTACTTCTCAGCCTCTGTCCTTCTAGTCTATATTACTTTTCTAATTATATCTAACACATTCTGTTGTTACATCAATCCTTTAAAATAATGACATAATCCTCTGGATTTTTCTAATAAATTAATCCTCATGTGATCTATATTAATAGGATATAGATGTTTTCCTACGCCAACTACACTATAGAAGGTGTAAAATCAGGGTTACATAGTGGGTTAAACTAATGTTGAATAAGATTGAGATTTCTGAGTATACGTTTGGTAATTGCAAGAATAATAGCAACATAGGTAATTTTCTATATGGTTTAGAGGACCTCTAAGAATTTACTTACCTCAGAATGTGGCTAAATTGTTGGAAAGTTTTCAGTTTAATACCCGCCAATATATGTTCATAGATACTTATCCATAGCTACTCATATTCATCTCTCATGATCATAGGCCAATAATTAGAGATAGCGCTTTTGTACTTAGGGCCTCATAATGAGTCAGATGGGGGAGACAGAAAGTACACAGATAAACATAATAAACTACTAATATTTCTGGCTATAAAGGAGAAACATGAACATTACCAAATAAAGGTTTGAGAACTAGAGCAAAGACCTTCAGATTTATAGTCAAGTGGACTTTATACCTCACTGTGTAGGTGCTTACACATGAAAATCTGATGTGCTTTAAAATGTATTCGATTTATAAGATTGTTGCAATTGTGTTATATGTGGAGTCCAATCTGGCATGTAATTTGAGTATTAAAATGGCAAGCTAATATTTAATTTATGTGTGAAGATTTTGGACAATTTATCTTAAACTTAAAAAGATAAAAGTAGCCACCCAGCACTTCCTGCAGGTTGAGCAGCCCTTCAGAGTAGCAAGGTGGATTATTTTGTGCATTTACCATCTTACCTGGACTCTCTGACTTGAAGAACTGAGAATAGGGAAGGCACAGCTAATTGGCAAGCCACAAAGAACTGAGGAGGCAGACCTACACCTCAAGTCTCTATGATGTCTTTTCAAGGGACTTCCTTGGTGGTGCAGTGGATAAAAATCCACCTGCCAACCAGTGGGGGACCACGGACACTCAAGGGGACGGGAGGAAACACCAGCGACCAGCTTGCGGGATCGTGATTCCCAGACCAGAGGTCTGGCCCGAGCTCCTGTGCTGGAAGCTCAGAGTCCAAACCGCTGGACTAACAGAGAACCTCAGACCCCAGGGAATATCAATTGGAGTGAGCCCTACTGGAGGACCTCATCTCAGCACAAAGACCCAGCTCTATCCAAATGCCTGAAAATTCCAGTGCTGGTTGTCTCAGGCCAAACAACCAGTAAGACAGGAATACAACACCACCCGACAACAACAACAAAAAATGAAATGACAAATAAATTTGTTACAGATGAAGGAGCAAGGTAAAAACTTACAAGACCAAATAAATGAAGATGAAATAGGCAACCTACCTGAAAAAGAATTCAGAGTAAGGATAGTAAAGATGATCCAAAATCTTGGAAACAGAATGGAGAAAATACAAAAAACATTTAACAAGGCTCTAGAAGAACTAAAGAGCAAAAAACAGTAATGAACAACACAATTACTGAAATAAAAAAATACTCTAGAAGGAATCAGTAACAGATTAACTGAGGCAGAAGAACCAATAAGTGAGCTGGAATACAAAAAGGTGGAAATAACTGCTAGGGAGAAGAATAAAGAAAAAAAGAATGAAAAGAATTGAGGACACTCTCAGAGATGTCGGGGAAAACATTAAATGCAACAACATTTGAACTATAGGGGTCCCAGAAGAAGAAGAGAAAAAGAAAGGGTCTGAGAAAATATTTGAAGAGATTATAGTTGAAAACTTCCCTAACATGGGAAAGGAGATAGTCCATCAAGGCCAGGAAGCACAGAGAGTACCATACAGGATACACCCAAAGAGAAACATGCTGTGACACATATTAATCAAACTATCAAAAATTAAGTACAAAGAAAAAATATTGAAAGCAGAAAAGGAAAAGCAACAAATAACATATAAGGGAATCCCCATAAGGTTAACAGCTGATCTTTCATCAGAAACTCTGAAAGCCAGAAGGGAGTGGCAGGACATATTTAAAGTGATGAAAGGGAAAAACCTAAAACCAAGATTACTCTGCTCAGCAAGGATCTCATTCAGATTTGATGGAGAAATTTAAAACTTTACAAATAAGAAAAAGTTAAGAGGGCTTCCCCGGTGGCGCAGTGGTTGAGAGTCCGCCTGCCGATGCAGGGGTCGCGGGTTCGTGCCCCGGTCCGGGAAGATCCCACATGCTGCGGAGCGGCTGGGCCCGTGAGCCATGGCCGCTGAGCCTGAGCGTCCGGAGCCTGTGCTCCGCAATGGGAGAGGCCACAACAGTGAGAGGCCCACGTACCGCGAAAAAAAAAAAAAAAAAAAAAAAAAAAGAAAAAGTTAAGAGAATTCAGCACCACCAAACCAGCTTTACAACAAATGCTAAAGGAACGTCTCTAGGCAGGAAATACAAAAGAAGAAAAAGAACTACAATAAGAAACACAAAATGAGTAAGAAAATGGTAATAGGAACATACATATCGATAATTACCTTAGAGTTAAATGGATTAAATGCTCCAAGCAAAAGACATAGACTGGCTGAATGGATACAAAAACAAGACCCATGTATATGCTGTCAACAAGGGACCCACTTCAGACCTAGGGACACATACAGACTGAAAGTGAGGGGATGGAAAATGATATTCCATGTAAATGGAAATCAAAAGAAAGCTGGAGAAGCAATTCTCATATCAGACAAAGTAGACTTTAAAATAAAGACTATTACAAGAGACAAAGAAGGATGCTACACAATGATCAAGGGATCAATCCAAGAAGAAGATGTAACAATTGTAAATATTTATGAACCCAACATACGAGCACAACAAAATATAAGGTAGGGGCTTCCCTGGTGGCGCAGTGGTTGGGAGTCCGCCTGCCGATGCAGGGGACACGGGTTCGTGCCCCGGTCTGGGAAGATCCCACATGCCGCAGAGCGGCTAGGCCCGTGAGCCATGGCTGCTGAGCCTGCGCATCCGGAGCCTGTGCTCTGCAAGGGGAGAGGCCACAACAGTGAGAGGCCCGCCTACCGAAAAAAAAAAAAAAAAAAAAAATATAAGGCAAATGCTAACAGCTGTAAAAAGGGAAAGTGACAGTAACACAATAATAGTAGGGGACTTTAACACCCCACTTTCACCAGTGGACAGATCATCCAAAATGAAAATAAATAAGGAAACAAAAGCTTTAAATGACACATTAAATAAGATGGACTTAATTGATATTTATAGGACATTCCATCAAACAACAACAGAATACACTTTCTTCTCAAGTGCTCATGGAACATTCTCCAGGATAGACCATATCTTGGATCACAAAGCAACCCTTTGTAAATTTAAGAAAATTGAAATCATATCAAGTACCTTTTCTGACCACAACACTATGAGACTAGATAACAATTAGAGGAAAAAAAACTGTAAAAATTACAAACACATGGAGACTAAACAATAAGCTACTAAATAACCAAGAGCTCAATGAGGAAATCAAAGAGGAAATAAAAAAATACCTAGAAACAAATGACAAGGAAAACACAATGACCCAAAACCTGTGAGATTCAGCAAAAGCAGTTCTAAGAGGGAAGATTATAGCTATACAATCCTACCTCAAGAAACAAGAAACATCTCAAATAAACAAACTAGCCTTACACTTAAAGCAATTAGAGAAAGAAGAACAAAAAAACCCCCCAAAGTTAGCAGAAGGAAAGAAATTATAAATATCAGAACAGAAATAAATGAAAAAGAAATAAGGAAACAATAGCAAAGATAATAAAACTAAAAGCGGGTTCTTTGAGAAGAAAAACAAAACTGATAAACCATTAGCCAGACTTGTCAAGCAAAAAAGGGAAAAGATCCAAAACAAAAGAATTAGAAATGAAAAAGGAGAAGTAACAACTAACACTGCTGAAATACAAAGGATCATGAAAGATTACTACAAGCAATTATATGCCAGTAAAATGGAAAACCTGGAAGAAATGGACAAATTCTTAGAAAAGCATAGCCTTCCAAGACTGAACCAGGAAGAAATAGAAAATATAAACAGAAAAATCACAAGCACTGAAATTGAAACTGTGATTAAAAATCTTCCAACAAACAAAAGCCCAGGACCAGATGGCTTCACAGGCGAATTCTATCAAACATTTAGAGAAGAGCTAACACCTATTCTTCCCAAACTCTTGCAAAATATAGCAGAGGGAGGAACACTCCCAAAATCATTCTATGAGGCCACCATCACCTTGATACCAAAACCAGACAAGGATGTCACAAAGAAAGAAAACAACAGGCTAATATCACTGATGAATATAGATGCAAAAATCCTCAACAAAATACTAGCAAACAGAATCCAACAGCACATTAAAAGGATCATACACCATGATCAAGTGGGGTTTATTCCAGGAATGCAAGGATTCTTCAATCTACTCAAATCAATCAACATGATACACCATATTAACAAACTGAAGGAGAAAAACCATATGATCATCTCAATAGATGCAGAGAAAGCTTTTGACAAAATTCAACGCCCATTTATGATAAATACCCTGCAGAAAGTAGGCATAGAGGGAACCTACCTAAATATAATAAGGCCATATACGACAAACCCACAGCCAACATTGTTCTCAATGGTGAAAACCTGAAACCATTTCCACTAAGATCAGGAAAAAGACAAGGTTGTCCCCTCTCACCACTATTATTCAACATAGTTTGGAAGTTTTAGCCACAGCAATCAGAAAAGAAAAAGAAATAAAAGGAATCCAAATCAGAAGAGAAGAAGTAAAACTGTCACTGTTTGCAGATGACATGATACTATACATAGAGCATCCTAAAGATGCTACCAGAAAACTACTAGATCTAATCAGTGAATTTGGAAGAGTAGGAGGATACAACATTAGTGCACAGAAATCTCTTGCATGCCTATACACTAATGATGAAAAATCTGAATGAGATATTAAGGAAACAATCCCATTTACCACTGCAACAAAAAGAATAAAATACCTAGGAATTAGGTATTTAACCTACCTAAGGAGACAAAAGACCTGAGCAGAAAACTATAAGACACTGATGAAAGAAATTAAGGATGATACAAACAGATGGAGAGAATACCATGTTCTTAGATTGGAAGAATCAACATTGTGCAAATGACTATACTATCAAAAGCAGTCTACAGATCCAATGCAATCCCTATCAAACTACCAATGGCATTTTTCACGAACTAGAACAAAAAATTTCACAATATGTATGGAATCACAAAAGACCCCGAATAGCCAAAGCAATCTTGAGAAAGAAAAACAGAGTTGGAGGAATCAGGATCCCTGTCTTCAGACTATACTACAAAGCTACAGTAATCAAGACAGTATGGTACTGGCACAAAAACATAAATATAGATCAATGGAACAGGATAGAAATCCCAGAGATAAACCCATGCACCTATGGTCATCTTATCTTTGATAAAGGAGGCAAGAGTATACAATGGAGAAAAGACGGCCTCTTCAATAAGTGGTGCTGGGAGAACGGACAGCTACATGTAAAAGAATGAAATTACAACACTTCCTAACACCATACACAAAAATAAACTCAAAATGGATTCAAGACCTAAATGTGAGGCTAGACACTATAAAACTCCTAGAGGAAAACATAGGCAGAACACTCTATGACATAAATCACAGCAAGATCCTTTATGACCCACCTCCAAGAGAAATGGAAATAAAAACAAAAATAAACAAATGGGACCCTAAAAGCTTTTTCACAGCAAAGGAAACCATAAACAAGACCAAAAGACAACCCTCAGAATGGGTGAAAATATTTGCAAATGAAGCAACTGACAAAGGATAAATCTCCAAAATATACAAGCAGCTCATGCAGCTCAATATCAAAAAAACAAACAACCCAATCCAGAAATGGGTAGAAGACCTAAACAGACATTTCTCCAAAGAAGATATACAGATTGCCAACAAACACATGAAAAGATGCTCAACATCACTAATCATTAGAGAAATGCAAATCAAAACTACAATGAGGTATCACCTCATTCTGGTAAGAATGGCCATCATCAAAAAATCTACAAACCATAAATGCTGGAGAGGGTGTAGAGAAAAGGGAATCCTCTTGCATTGTTGGGTCGGTGGAAATGTAAAGTGGTACAGCCACTATGGAGAACAGTATGGATGTTCCTTAAAACCTAAAAATAGAACTACCATATGACCCAGCAATCCCACTACTGGGCATATATCCTGAGAAAACCATATTTCAAAAAGAGTCATGTACCACAATGTTCATTGCAGCACTATTTACAATAGTCAGGACATGGAAGCAACCTAAGTGTCCATCAACAGATGAATGGATAAAGAAGATGTGGCACATATATACAGTGGAATATTACTCAGCCATAAAAAGAAACAAAACTGAGTTATTTGTAGTGAGGTTGATGGACCTAGAGTCTGTCATACAGAGTGAAGTAAGTCAGAAAGACAAAAAGAAATACCATATGCCACAACATATGTATGCAATCTTAAAAAAAAAAATGAACCTTGGGGCAGGACAGGAACAAAGACCCAGGCTTAGAGAATGGACTTGAGGACACAGGGAGGGGGAAGGGTAAGCTGAGACAAAGTGAAAGAGTAGCATTTACATCTATACACTACCAAATGTAAGATAGATAGCTAGTGAGAAGCAGCTGCATGGCACAGGGAGATCAGCTCGGTGCTTTGCGACCACCTAAAGAGGTGGGGTATGGAGGGTGGGAGGGATACACAAGAGGGAGGGGATATGGGGATATATGTATGCATATAGCTGATTCACTTTTTTATACAGCAGAAACTAATACAACACTGTAAAGCAAGTATACTCTGATGAAGATGTTAAAAAAAATGAAAAAGATTCCACCTGCCAATGCAGGGGACATGGGTGCAATCCCTGGTCCCGGAAGATCCCACCTGTCATGGATGTAAGTCCGTGCCACACAACTACTGAGCCTGCGAACCACAACTACTAAGCCCACGTGCAACTACTGATGCCCAAGCACCTAGAGCTCGTGCTCCACAACAAAAGAAGCCACCGCAATGAAGAATAGTCCCCGCTTGCCGCAACTAGAGAAAGCCCATGTGCAGCAATGAAGCCCCAACGCAGCCAAAAAAAAAAAAAAAAAAAAAAATTATTGACTTCAATTTTAAACATATTTTATCTGAATAGCAGTAGAATTAGAACTAGCTGCACAGGTTACAATTCATAATAGATGACACTGCATATTTAGGCCAGTGACAGGAGGAGGAATTAAACAACAGAGAAACTGTTTTAGTGAATCTAAAAGTTCATCATGTACACAATTCTTGTGGAGCAGGTCGGTACCCTCAGTTCTTTGCTAGCATATTTTACTTTGCAAAACATGTTGTAATCATTCTTTGGTTATTTTCCCCAAAACATCCCTAATAAGAAGACAAAGTAGGGCTTCCTTTATTCAGGTCACTTTCAACAACTAAATAAAGGAAGAGCTTTGAAGTCAGAGAAAAAAAAAGATAAAAGTAGATATGTATCATTACGAAGTTAAATAAATTAAAGATGTCTATTTAAATAAAATACCTTACTAATTTGGGAAACGAACTTTATTAAAATATGTACATATTTATTTGGGAGGATTGTAAAGACCTTATTAGTATGGTGTTTTTATGAAAACTTTATTCTCAAATTTTATAGTGTCATAGGTGACACCAGAATTACTTCATGAGTGCAGACATTGACAACGTAAAGTTTACACATGATGAGTATATAAGTCTTGTACCAAACCGGAGGCAAAGTTAGGCATGTTTGCCATCACCCTGAAAGCAAGAATGAGGAGGAGGAGATATTAACTAACATCTATGTGCCTAGCATTGGCTAAGTGCTTTCATTCTCCATTAAACCTGGGTACTAATCCAGTGAAATGGTCTTATTATTCTTATATGGAAATGAGGTTTAAAGAAGTTAAGTAACTGCTGTACAACATCATTTTTCCTAGTTACACACAGATGCCGGCACTAGTGACGTTATTCAATAGCTCCGAGGGACTCTGGAGATGTCTGCCAATCCTAATTGCCCTCAGGAAGGATATGATTTATGACACATATTAATAAATGAATTAATTAATGTGTTTGTTCATGTATTAGGCTTCTTTCCAAATATGATTTGAGGTAGTATGTGACTTAAATATTTTATGGTTTTCAAAATGTGAAAGGCATGATTTCAACTTTGTGATGCCATTTTATCTACTAAATTTGACATGTGTAAAACTCAGTAAATATTAGTATGAGACAATGCTACTGGAATAGTCATGTATTTAATGCATATATAGTAATATGATGATATAGTGTTACTCTGAATGAGGTAATTTTTCTAGATGATGGGAACATGACAGACAAAAACCCTGTCATGTTGGTGCTTACATTATAATTTTAAAATCAAAAGTAACATATTTATACAAACTGATAAAATTTATGTATCAGAATAAAAGTAAATTTATATAAAAAATAAAACCTTAAGATCTCAATTATTCATTACTCAATTTTTATATTTTTTATTTTTATTCTTACAGTGAGTGTTCAACACAATATGTTTTGACTTTATGATGGTGAGAATGTAATTAATTACTACAGAAAGTGATTGCAGATCTGTATGAAAGATGTGCTAAAGTTGCAAATGCAGGAAATTTCAATGAGACTATAATGGACCAAAATAATAAAGTCCTTAATATGAGGGAATGTGTTGAATTAGTCATTTTTCTTAAATACATAATTATCAAGAAATTACTTACTCAGACCCACATAATTTTCTTCATAATAATGGCAGTCACATTATATCAGGGAATACTAAACCTATTATTATCATCACACACAAACATTAAGTAATTTGTTTTCAAGTACACAAAGATTTTTCTCCCTGATGTGGTTTCAAAATTCTTTTAGCCAATGTCTTTGAAAGCAAGTAATCTGATTTATTTTGTAAGAGTGCAATTCACAAAATAGCCTAAGTATGATTTAGCAGAAGGGATTACTGTAAGGTGGTTTATACTCTTTACTGCAGCCATAATAACTTAGGTTTTTTTCTTTTTTTTTTCTTCATACTGAATCTTAACCAGCTGCTAAGGTATCCTTAAAAGAGACTACTACAGGTCAAAAGCAATCTACAGATTCAATACAATCCCTATCAAGCTACCAATGACATTTTTCACAGAACTAGAACAAAAATTTTACAATTTGGAAACACAAAAGACCCCGACTAGCCAAAGCAATGTTAAGAAAGAAAAATGGAGCTGGAGGAATCAGGCTCCCTGACTTCAGACTATACTACAAAGCTAGAGTAATAAAGACAGTATGGTACTAGCACAAAAACAGAAATATAGATCAATGGAACAGGATAGAAAGCCCAGAGATAAACCCACGCACCTATGGTCACCTAATCTATGACAAAGGAGGCAAGAATATACAATGGAGAAGAGAAACCCTCTTTAATAAGTGGTGCTGGGAAAAGTGGACAGCTACATGTAAAAGAATGAAATTAGAACACTCCTTAACACCATATACAAAAATAAACTCAAAATGGATTAAAGACCTAAATGTAAGACCAGACACTATAAAACTCTTAGAGGAAAACATAGGCAGAACACTCTATGACATACATCACAGCATGATCCTTTTTGACCCACCTCCTAGAGAAATGGAAATAAAAACAAAAATAAACAAATGGGACCTAATGAAACTTCAAAGCTTTCGCACAGAAAAGGAAAACATAAACAAGATGAAAAGTCAACCCTTAGAATGGGAGAAAATATTTTCAAGTGAAGCAACTGACAAAGGGTTAATCTCCAAAATATACAAGCAGCTCATGCAGCTTAATGTCAAAAAACAACCGAATCCAAAAATGGGTGAAAGACCTAAATAGACATGTCTCCAAAGAAGATATTCAGATTGCCAGCAAGCACATAAAAGGATGCTCAACATCATTAATCATTGGAGAAATGCAAATCAAATCTACAGTGAGGTATCACCTCACATCAGTTAGAATGGCCATCATGAAAAAATCTACAAACCATAAATGCTGGAGAGGGTGTAGAGAAAAGGGAACCTTCTTGCACTGTTGGTGGGAATGTAAATTGATACAGCCACTATGGAGATCAGTATGGATGTTCCTAAAAAACTAAAAATAGAACTACTATATGACCCAGCAATCCCACTACTGGGCATATATCCTGAGAAAACCATAATTCAAAGAGAGACATGTACCACAATGTTCATTGCAGCACTATTTACAATAGTCAGGACATGGAAGCAACCTAAGTGCCCATCGACAGATGAATGGATAAAGAAGATGTGACACATATATAAATTGGAATATTACTCAGCCATAAAAGGAAACAAAATTGAGTTATTTGTAGTGAGGTGGATGGACCTAGAGTCTATCATACAGAGTGAAGTGAGAAAGAGAAAAAGAAATATTGTATGTTAACGCATATATAAAAAAAAGAAATATAAAAAAATGGTTCTGATGAACCTTGGGGCAGGACAAGAATAAAGACCCAGACTTAGAGAACGGACTTGAGGACACAGGGAGGGGGAAGGGTAAGCTGGGACAAAGTGAGAGAGTGGCACGGACATATATACACTACCAAATGTAAAACAGATAGCTAGTGGGAAGCAGCTGCATGGCACAGGGAGATCAGCTCGGTGCTTTACAACCACCTAGAGGGGTTGGATAGGGAGGGTGGGAGGGAGGCGCAAGAGGGAGGAGATATGGGGATATATGTATACATATAACTGTTTCAGTTTGTTATACAGCAGAAACTAACACAACGTTGTAAAGCGATTATACTCCAATAAAGATGTTAAAAAAAGAAAAAAAGAGAAACTACAGGTCAAACTCTCCATGTAATCACTGAAAAGATCCTGTGCTTTTCTTTTTTCTCTCCCCTTCCCTGATTTTTCACACCTGAAGTGATTACTATGTTTTGACAACATAGTGTGTCAACACTCTTATAGGCAAATTCCTTATGGGAGATGTCACTGATTTAATGCAATGTCTATGCATAATTCAGTTTCTGCAGATATGGTATTAGCATAGCCATTAAAGATCCTAAGAAATATTTGCTGCAAGATTATTTACCACAATCTCTCTTGGGAAACATGTTTTTCAAAGGTAAACTTAAACTAAATACCTAATGACATCAAATAACAAATAATATAATCCTTATAAAATTTCTTTATATAGATAAGTTTTTTTTTTAATTTATAAAGATAATAGTGGGCACACATTCAACTTCCCTCACAAAACCAAAGGAACATAAATATAGGTACGAACCTGAACTGGTGTTAGTAATTAGTTATTTGTTTTCTCTGCCTTGAAACCCTCCCATTTTTCTTATGATGAAACAAGAAATCTTGGCACTGTTTTCATGCCTTCAGAGTCCACAGGATCTGACTCAGGTTTACCTCTCTAGCCTCCTGAAAAAATTGCTTTCTATTGGTTTTTGAAACCTATTTTTCTTTCTTCCGCTTTAGGGAATAATTTTTCTGCCATGCCACTTTGCCTTGGAAACACCTCCTTATCTTTCAGACCTCAGCTCTGAGTCATTTCCTCCAGAACGTTCCTTCCTTGACAATCCAGACAAAATCAGGCTCTCTCTCTTCTGGTTTTACAGCACCCTAAAGATATATTTCTTAGAGCTTTTCAGTTTGTCATTTCTATTTATTTGATTGATTTCGATTAATTTCTATGTCTTTAAGTTTACAGTTCTAAGGCTTCATGACAATTTTAATCCTCAATACTTAATGCAGTATGCTTAAATAACACTGGATGCACATACATGCAATAAATACTGAGGAATATGTACTTTGTTTGGATCACAGGGACAGAGATTAAAGTTAAATATAATCCATAGTTTATGGAGCATTTTTATCAGTGGATCTGCTAGTCATATTTACCTCTCATTCCCCTATCTTCTTTCATGCTCACACCTCAATTCAACCTCCTTTTCCCTTCAAAGAAAACCATTGTAATGCATTTAAAGAGTGTCTTTTAACTAGACTGTTGTGGTATCATTGTTCAGCAATATCCACTTCTTTTTCCTCTACTTCAGGCCCCATTGACTTTGCTCTTGGTCATGAGACTTGCTTTGGTCAGTGGGATGTGAAGAATTGTGATACACAACCAGAAGCTTTACGTGTGATCATGTGGTTAGGAAAGTTCTCCTGTGTTCCTGTCCTTCACTGTGTGAAAAACCGACCTACTTAGTCATGGATTCCTGAAGGAAGAGGCATGTGGAATTGACATGAGTCCAACCCAACCTTCAGCCCAAAAACAAGGCCAGCCAATCCCTAGCCAATTTACCATGAAGGTTACTCATGAGTTTCTAATCAACAGAACAATGGTCCTTCACTTAGCTTGATTTCACTTTCCTTGCCCTGTGTGGAAAAAAAAAAGCAAACAAAACAAACAAAAAAAAAACCATTACCATTTATTTTCTTTCTCTGCATTGAAAATTTCTTCTTTTCTTCTGAACCACATCACTGGCAGACTGCTCTTCTCTGCTCTTAGTCTTTCTTTTCTCTTACTCCTTCCACACTTCAGCTCTTGGCCTATCCTCAAAAGGGCATAACCTGAGGATTTATTTCCAAGTTTTTGTTTTATCTGATTATGCTTTCTCTCTTGGAGCATGTTATTTACTCTCATAGCTTCAGCTTGCATTTAGGTGTCTCCTCTTCCACAATTTTTCCTGTGCTCCTATTCCCATGTTTTCTACGGATCCATCCTGGCATCAGATCAAAGCAGCTGTGGCAACCCAGTATCTGCCTCAGGACTTCTTCATATTGTTCATCTGTGCAAAGGAATCTTGGCACCATCCTGCCATCTGCCTCCAGCCTCCTGTCAGCACTAGATGCTATGTGTTCTTTAGTTTGAGGAACCTATAACTCTGGGAAAGAGTTAAGTTTCCTGCCAGCTCTGGCACTATGATTCCTGGGTAGATCTGGTGAGTATTACTCCTTCACTAGTCATGTCCTGACTTAGTCCTCTGAGCCTCCTTGCTCAGGGAAGGAAATCAGACAACTTCTATCATTCTGTAGATGATTTCACTTAGATATTTTGAAATCATTTAAAATTTAATTTGTCCTAGTTTGATCTCATTATTTTCTCCTTAAATAGCTTTCTTTACTATCTATCTTATTTCTCTCAACTAAGATCATGAATATCTTTATCACTCCAGCTAGAAACTCTTGATTCACTTTTGATTGTGCTTTTATTCTGTCTGTGGTCTTCAACCATCCTGCTCCGTCACTATTAATTTTTCCATTTCAATGGTTTTTAAGTATTTCTGTTTTCTCCATTTCCATTGTCCACCTTGTTTTTTTTCATACTTAAATGAAAGCTATAGCTGCTAACTTATCTTCTGGTTTTCATTTATTATCTCATCCAATGCAGACTACATATCACAGGAAATAAATGTTCTAATATGTAGCTTTGATCTTGTCATTGCCCTGTTTGTAAGTCTTTAGTAAGCTTCCATATAATAAAATGGGTTTGTAAAACCATATCTGCTGCATTTCCTGTCTACAAATGAGTCTCTAAGACAGCCCTAATATGTTCTTTTAAGTAGTTAATATTAATTGAATCAGACATAGTTCAAATCATGTTACCCAAATTTATGAACAAATGATGAATATTTCGACTCTGTAATTTTTGAATATATTTCCTCTGCTAGTTTCTTCTACCCTCACTTAAATGAATCTCCTATACTCTGAAAAAGTTGAGTTCCTGTCCACAGCAGGCTCAGACTACACCAGGGCACATTCACTTGCCTATTCTTTGCACCTTTCTTACACACTGTCATGGCTCTATCGTGTCATATTCTTATTGTTAAGTCCACCATAAATGTTTTCTTATTGGCTGATTGATTCAACAGTATTACGAAGTGTCTATGTTGCACCAAGCACATGTTTGACTGCTGGTCTACTGCCCATGCATTCAAGGATATGGAAGAACTGTGACGTGGGTAATGATAAGACCTGAAGATAACAGTAGGATGGCTTTGAGGGTGTTAAAGCCAAGAATCCAGATTATAAGAAGCCAAGATACTCTTTTAGAGAGTCTCTTCCTATTTCCTCTGGCAAGAAATTCAAAATAAAGCACACTATTTAAGCCATAAGGGAGACCTATGAGTGAGCCCCAGAGGGAGCTTGTTATATTTCACTCAATTCCCTTGGAAACCTCTCTTATTGCAATGTATTGGGATCCTAATCTCATGAGGTTTATTCTCACCAAAAAAAAAAAAAAAAAGACATATCACTGGATGACACTTTTGTAAAGGTTAAAAAAACCCCTAAATTTTAGGGTTTCCCTGGTGGCGCAGTGGTTGAGAGTCCGCCTGCCGACGCAGGGGACACAGTTTCGTGCCCCGGTCCGGGAAGATCCCACATGCCGCGGAGCGGCTGGGCCCGTGAGCCATGGCCGCTGAGCCTGCGCGTCTGGAGCCTGTGCTCCACAACGGGAGAGGCCACAACAGTGAGAGGCCCGCATACCACAAAAAACAAAAAACTAAATTTTATAGACATTACTACTTAAAAGAAAAACACCCTGTTAGCCCTGATAGGCATTGCAATTTCTGAATTAGAAGAAAAATATTTGCATCTGAAACAGTTAAATTTAATATTGATCTCAAGTAATGTTAACAGTATATGTGTTCTTGAAAAGAATCTATAAGCCACAAAACAAAAGAAAATGACACAGATTCTTACAACACTTAGATAAGCCATTTCTAGACATTAATCATGTATAAACTGTCTCATAAAGCCTTGTCTTTTGTATTCATTTACACTTTCAAACCTAATTATAACCCATTGTCATTCTAAAGATCAAGTCCCAACTGTTTCATTGTGTGAATTTTTTCTAATTAAGTATGCGAGACCAAAGGGACTCAGGCTGGGCTACCTCATTTCAATATTCACAAGCAGACATGATTCGTGAAAATAGTTCTAGATTATTTCCCTAACAGCTTTGACATGAAGGAAAAAACCCACTGAGCTGCATACATTCCCCCCCAACATGCTCCAGGGTCAGCAAGTGTGGTTATTAGGCACAGATCTTTAAAACCAGGGTTTACGCTACATTGCTAGCAATAACCTAAATCAATAGAGCAAAACAACACAAACTAGTATGTGATGCGTAATGAAAAACGGATCTGCAGATATATCAATGGAAAATGATACAGAGCAGCCATATTATCTGGAGATAAAAATACAATCTTATAACACTCTTAGCCCTGAACAGATTTTTTTTCTCTAGTTTACTTTATTGTAAGAATAGCATGTATAATACATATGACATACAAAATACGTGTTCATCGACCGTTTACGTTATGGGTAAGGCTTCTGGTCAGCAGCAGGCTATTAGTAGTTAAGTTTGGGGGAGTCAAAAGTTACATGATTTTTGACTGCACAGGGGTTGGAGTTGGTGCCCCTAAGCCCCACATTGTTCAATTCAACTATACAATGTAGAGTTGAGTACTTGCAACTGGCACTGTATGGCTCACAAGCCTAAACTATTTACCTGGCACTTTAATAAAACTTCTTCTACCCTTGGTCTATAAGATAAAATTTAGTCTGTTTACAGTTAACTGACTGATATGTTTGGGTTTAGTTCTACCGATCTACAACGTGCTTTTTCCTTTGCTCCCACCTGTTCTTTGTTTCTGTTTCTTTCCTTTCATGTCTTTGTTTGAATTTATTATTTTTCCTTGTTCTATTTGTTTTCACACTATTAGTGAATTGTTACTTTTACCCTTTTCCCAGACAATTCAAGAACATTTAGAACATTTAAAACTTCACTTTTACTACTTCTTCCTTATATGCTACAATTGTCATCTATTCAAATTCTCTCTCTGTTTTCAAACCCAGAAGACATTACTGTTATTGTTCATACAGTCCATATTCATTTAGATTTATCCATATATTTAGCATTTTGGTTACTCTTTACTTCTTCATTGCATACTTTTGATCCTTGAATGTGAAAAAGAAAAAATAATCTTTATGTTTGCTCTCACATTTGAATGAAAATTAGGCTGGATGTAGACCAAATTTAATTTTATTCTATAAACTGAAAGACTGTTTCACTGTCTTTTAGCACTCACTATTGCAGATTAGAGATCTGACAGTAATCTGATTTTTCTCTTTTATTCTCTGGAAGATTTGGGGATTTTCTCTTTTTATTTGGAAATACGTGTATCTAAGATGTGTTTAGGTGAAAAATTAACCCTACTTGTTGGGCCTTTTTTCAGGTCTGGAAAATTTCTGTTATTTTCTCTTTTTCTATTCATCTAGAATGCCATTTAGAGAGATAATAGAACATCTGGATCTCTTTTCCATACTGCTTAGCATTTGTGTTCCATTTTCCTTCTTTTTTGATCTTTTCTTCTGTGTTCTGTACAATCTCTGGGCTGCATCTTCCAGTTGCTAATTTGATCTTCAGTGGGATCCATTTCAGAATTCAGCACATCTTAATTTTTTTTTACAATAATATTTTTAATTTTAGAACTGGGTGGCTGAACAGTTTTAACTATTGCACACGAAGCCAGCAAACAGCAAATCACGGATAAAGACAATTGCTGTTTTTAGTTTACTGTTATGCCCTCTGCTAATAGATTGCAACATAATGACTAAGCAGAGGGTTAAGCATTTTGAGAAGATCGCCATCATTACCTTGCATTATTTGGTGACATCATGACATTTTAAGTCATCATCATAGAAAAGAAAAACTGACCATCTTTTTTTCTCTCTAGAGATCAACAAAAGTGTCCTCAAATGACAGAAAAAGGATGTTAAAGCCACCTGTGAAATCACTTTAAAAATAATTCCTCAGGTAGCTTGTCTGAACTCTGAAAGGATAGTATAGCTCTCAAAATCTCAGCAGAGGGGAAAAAAATTACCTCACAGCTGCAATTATTATGCCTTTATAAAAATACTTTCTGAAAAAAAAAGTGTAGTGAGAATACTCATTGATATTTAAAGCCAGTTACTATTGAGAACTTACAAGATTTTTTCATGGAGCACATTCACTTCATAAATTGATATTGAAACCTAAAAAAGAAGTCTTCAATATATAAATATTTCTCACATGAATATATGCAAGTAAGAAAGTTTGTCAAAATTGTTAATATTAAACATGCTCCAACTGCTGACTTACATTAAACAGAATCTTATAAATTCCTCAAATGCATTAAATGGAAAGAATGACACAAAATGAGAAGGTATTCCTCCGTGGGTTCCTCATAACTTCTTGGAAATTAGCAAAATGTAAGCTTCATTTATTTATCCAAATTTTTCCATGTCTACATGCTCACGAAGGACACTATTCTGTGAGGCATTTACCCTGCCCACAAAGAGACCTCTTGTATCATGGGGTTTGGCCACAGCTTCAGAAAGAATAAAAATATGCAAATGGAAAATTACACTTGCAGTTTTGTTTTATGAAAGTTTGGAGTGAGAAGTCTCTAGTGAGCAGAAAGAAAAGGTTAGCAATTTTCAATATCCAAAATGATCAGTCATTCACTATACACGTCTCCGGTGAACTACATAATGTCAATGGTGTCAGAAAAGCAAGGCAGAAAATGAAAGTCCTAACAGCTTTAATTCAGGGGGAAAAAAATCCCTGGAAGATGTTTTTCTCCCTCTAGATCACTTTAGGTTTACACAACATGTATTTTATAATTCTTAATTTATGTTTGGCAAGAATGTTCTCTCTGGCTTTAAGACCTTACTCATTTCTCCATCTGACATTTTGTGGTTCCAATTTTCTAGTTTAAAATGGGTGGTTCTCATTTCATTCACAAGAAACATGATGCCTTGAAAAAGATGTGGCCAACCTCTAGAGATGCACATTATTATTGCAGAATTGTAACAATACCTATTTATATTTGGGAGCAGAAGCAGCACTAAGCATTATATATATATCATTCCAGTTAATTCTTACAGCCCTCAAATGGCCATACTTAGGCTTGGAGACAATAAGAAACTTGCCCAGGGTCACAAATAACTAAATTTCTGAAGATCTGGCACATTCTGACAATTCTAAAGAGCATAGAAATAACTGCTTATTTATTCATTTATTCAGTTATTCAACAAGCATTTGCTACTAAGTTCCAAACATAATTAGATGTGGGAAAACAAACTGGAATAAGTTTGGATTCTTGCCCTCAAGGAAATTACCTTCTAGTTTGAAAGAGAGACCATTAAATAAACACAGTGTTACCCATAGATACTCACAGCCCTAAGTAGTGGAACTGACATAAGAGCCCTGAAGGATATGAAATTGAAACTATCTTCTTCTAATTAATAAATATTTACAATAGTAACAGAATAGAAAACACTTGGCAAGCTCATCCAAAAATACTTATTTTGATTTGTGGTACTTATATAAAATAATAAAAGTGAACTCAGTCATAACATTTTGAAAGCTGTATTATTTTTATTTTCTTAAAAAAATCATGGAATTGAGCTTTTATTTCAGATTGGTGTAGGTGCACCCAAATTGTAACTATGCTAATTTAAGGGACACAATTTGCAGCAATGATGGAAAACTCAATGCTGAATACTAGTTATGCCAAACGATTGCTAGTGTTTCAAGGATCAAAACTGAGTCTGATAAAATTTATATTTGTTAGCTGAAATAAGCATCCTCAGTATTCCAGTTGAATGGCTGGCATCCACCTTTCATATACTGCAAAGCCAGCATTAGACATTAAGTGTTCAAAAAAAATACTATTAGGAATGCAAACCTAAGAGCTTCTTCCAAAGAAATATGGCATTTGAGCCTGCTAAGTTTCCATAAATGGGCTTAGGGAGTAAAAAGGAGGCCTTCTCTCTAGGTAAGTACTGTAGAGAAGTAATATAACTTATTTAGAAAACAGACAACAGACCAAGACAGCTTCTTTCACATCAGTGCAGTTGACTGAATGTCAAACCAGGTACTAAGGTCACGGTGTCACATGTGAAGTGAGGATTTTGCCATCCATCCTAAGGCTTTGAGGTCTATCCCACATAGGTAAACAGCAGGGCTACTTTTAGTCTCTCATCATTAATGTCATTAAGCTTAACACTATCTTAGATACTGTGCTAATGAAAATTTCTTAGAAATATTAGTATTTTAAGATGCTGTGTTGGCTTATGACAGGGTTCACGGCAGTCTACCCAAAATATGCCACTTGGGCATATTGATTATTTTGAATTAAAGTTACTTAAGAAACAGTCAGTATAAGATGGACACTCTGATTCCTCTTTGTCCCCCTGAAAGCAGGAAATAAATCTCCCATGTGAAAGGTATCCTGCCTGCACCAGGAGAAAGAGAGGAATCCTTACTACCAGAGATAGGGAATTCAAAGACAAGAAAGCCGTGTAAGCAAACCTTGTTACTTCTTTACTAAAATACTACCCCAAGCCCAAACCCCTTCATCTTGTCGGTTCTTCCCAAATGTATTGTTTCTTGGTCTAAAAGGTATAAAAGTTGCCTACTTCAGTCACTTATTTGAGCATCATATTTTTCTGAGCTCTGGTACAAATTTAAATTTGTTTTTCTCCTGTTAATCTGTCTTATGTCAATTTAATTATTAGACCAGCCAGAGAGCCTAGAGGGGAAGAAAGGAAAAGACTTCCTCCCCTACATGTACACTCATTCAATACAGTGCGTTTTAGCTTCTATGTGCAGTTCTGCTTTTCCTATGAGATTGTCAGTTTCTGGAGAGCAAAACCTTGTTAGCACAGTGATTACTATGGAGTTGGTACTCAAAACACATCTTGAATAGAATTGAATTGTAGTCCTAATTTCAAAGTATTTTGTACCTCTGACAGTTTACTTAAAAAGCAGACAAAACACCAATTTCACATCCACCATCTCTATTGGTATGTCCAAGGCTATGAAATTTTGCCTGTCGTATTTCCCAAGATTCAATAAATCAGTTTCAAAGACATTATAACACACTTGAGAAAAGGAACTTCTGAGTGAAAGGTCATTGCTTTCATGTTAACGTTATTATTTTTCAAGACGTCATAGTCACAAAAGACTTCATATGGCTTGTCACAACTGAAGCTGAAAAATGTTATGATTGCCATTCACATTTTATTAAATAAGTAGCATCACATAAATACTGTTTATATTAGCAACACAAAACTGAACTTTTAAATCACTTATAAAATTGAGGTCTTCTTCTATTTTCTTACTTTTCTAAAATGGTTTATTTAACACTTTTAACATTTTTCTAGAATATATCAGCCACTGACTTGTACTTCAAGCTCACCCAAGGTAAAAACTTCAAATCTTCATCATTCAGCTATTATGAGAATAAATAGTTAATACCTATAACACCCTCAAGTTCTTTACAGAAAGCATCTTTTTTTTTTTTTGTGGTACGCGGGCCTCACACTGCTGTGGCCTCTCCCATTGTGGAGCACAGGCTCCGGACGCGCAGGCTTAGTGGCCATGGCTCATGGGCCCAGCCGCTCCGCGGCATGTGGGATCTTCCCGGACCGGGGCACGAACCCATGTCCCCTGCATCGGCAGGCGGACTCTCAACCACTGTGCCACCAGGGAAGCCCCAGAAAGCATCTTTATACTGGTACTATTAGTTTTATATGCTATTTTTAATACATTAAGAAACAATATTAAGGAAAATTTACCTCACTTCTGCTAATAATAATATTTTAATTAGGAACCCTATATCTTGAAAGACAATGTAGGGCATCTCAAAAGATGCCCTGAAATTCTGGATAATAAAAGAATCTATTAATTATTTTCTAAAAGCAATATAACTTTAGTTTACCAAAGTAACACATTCAATATAATATTATGTCATATATTGATTTAGTGTTTGCTAACAAAATATGAATAAAATGTAAATACCTAAGGAAAAAACTTATCCAGGCTAAATTCAGCTTATAATATTCTAAATAAAGAACCTGAATGATACTGATTACAAATGTAGACAATTCTTTCTATACATATTTATCATTAGTACTAGATAAATTAATAAATAGTAATGTTGAATCCCAGTAAAACAAAAACCATATCCCTAATTGTCTAAGTTCAGTAATAATCACTTGAAATATGGTTTGTACCTGTGGATGCAACAGGCAAGAGTACATCAAATGTATGTCAGTGAATAGAGTGGAACTCACACAGACTCACCACATTGTCTTGGGAACTGGGTCATTTATAAGTGTTAAAGATTTTTCTCACTTTAGTTGAGGGTGTTAATCAATGTCTTCTACTTACAGGAGGGTCTGCATCTTCAGCATAAACGGTTGTGATAGGTGTACCCTTGACGGCATCTGGAGCCACCATCCCTTTGTAGATCCGTTTACTAAATACTGGAGGATAATCATTCATATCCTGTAAAACACAATTAAGAATTTAGTGTTTCTGTTGAAACCAGGTGAGGTACACAGTGACTAGACTGGCTCCATCTCTTCATATCACACAACCCGTTTGCCACTGTCAGCCTTCCATCCTCTCAATTCCATTACACTCACTTCAGAATGGCACCCCAGAGGAAATTGCCAGAGTTCCTATACAATATTAATGTGTGTGATACCTACTCCATTCTATCAAAGGCCATTCTACTCAAGTAAAGAGTCTGTCACACACCCTGTGCTCCTCCAAATACATCTTTCAGATATTTGGAGTGATGTGTGAAGTTTTCCCTAAAGGTACTTCTAATGGTATGATGTGGTTTTGAACTTTGAAAAGTAGGAAAACATTCATAAAAGGTGACCTTCTATGAGACAGGTGTAGAAGACAGTATTTTTGTTTGTTTTGTTGTTGTTGCTTTTAAAGAAAGCTCTTTAGTGTTTCTGTTGCAACTGCAAATTCTTTATATATATACTTAGCATAATAGTATGATTAGAACATTTCAAATGCAAATTGTGAAATATCCTTTTATGCCATCTTACATTTTTACAAACATAAAATGATTAAAGGATGTTTTCCCTGTACCACACTACAATAATGACACATAAGATTAGATGTTCTCAGTCAGAAAACAATTTTAATTTATTTAAAGATTTTTCAAAGTGATTTATATGCATCCTTTAAATTTTCACAATTTAATGATATAAATGCATTGCTATTATGTTTATTCATTAAATGATATTTATCAGGTTCCTCCCATGTTTATGACCCAATGCTGGGCTCTGGGGACACTGTGGTGGCTCAAGAAAAGATGTTCCTGAATTTGTCACTTAACTGCCATTTGACAGGTAAAGTTACTGATTCTGCAGATAGCTTAGCAACGTGGCCTAAAGTAATCTACTTATTTGGCAAAACCACTAATTAGTCTGGTCTCCTGAGAGCAAGACCATGTTTTTCTCAAACATTTTATCTTTGATGGAGAATTTCAAATCATTTTTTTTTCTCAAAAATCATGTTTATTAACCTGGCTGATTTATCTTTCTTAAATTTACTTTTTTAAAAAATAATCATTGCACCCTGCATTTTTTTGGGCACTTTTGGTCAAAAATATTTGAGCCCCAAACTAAATTTGTTAGTTATCTTATTCTCCCGGTCATCTTTTTCTCACTTGATGTTAAAAACAAAAGAAGAAAATCATTCTACACAGTCTTTGATATTTGCTCTAATACAACATTTTTTTTGCACAATGTAAATTGGAAACACACAAATTAACTGATTATAAACACTTCTTTTTGCAAAGAGGTCAGGATAATTAACTATTACAATCAAATCGAGATTGCTTTTATGTTCACAATAGAGCTGACTTCTGAGTCGTGAATCTGAAAAACCCTGTAGATTCTAGTAAAAATTGGAGATCTTGAGCTGTAAGCAAAACTGAAAAATAAAAAAAACATCATTTTCTCTGTTTTGACATGTAGTATTCACAGCCTCCACATGAAAAAGACTTCCTTTATAAATGATGAGCTTTAGAATCTGAACAAGTAAATAAACCTAGGAAGCACTGGTTCTCTATAATGAGGAGAGTGGAGGGTATTGATCTTGAGGTTCCAGGCAGGGGGTGAATATATAAAACATTTGCATGCACACTTCCTCCTGCTTTCAAGAGTGCCAATTATTTTAACAAGTGAGTCTTGTAACCAAAGG
Source organism: Mesoplodon bidens (assembly GCF_964165515.1). Classification (NCBI taxonomy): domain Eukaryota; kingdom Metazoa; phylum Chordata; class Mammalia; order Artiodactyla; family Ziphiidae; genus Mesoplodon; species Mesoplodon bidens. Next base: position 42,945,912 of record NC_138176.1, read on the forward strand.
GGTAGCACTCCTCGTGCACTCCTAAATTGTAACTTCTGAAGGTTAGAAAAGGAGTCCAACTGTGATTTTTCTCTACATGAGTTTCCCAAATCACATAAACTCAATATATTCCTGTGAATTTTCTTCTCCCACACCCCCAGGGGACATTAAAAATCTTAATGTAATCTTAATTCTTCAGGGAAAAAATAATATGTGATTTCCCAGTTATGTCAATACAGCCGCTGACAGTGTTGAGTACAGTAGCCTTTTTATTTTTTGGCCGGGAAAGTAGTCACCAATCACCTTCTAACTGAACGCACAGTGGACATTTTTATAATCTGGCCTCACAAACTGATTATACAGAAACCTAAAGTGGTGAATAATTGAACACCATTAAAATACTGGTATCCCCCTTTGGTCTGCTTGCCACTGACAACATAAAGAATAAATCAATACAGTTATTGTAACTGTGTTTCTTTTTCTGGTACATTGTACATAAATTTTGAGGTTACAATCTTTCACTGTGGGTAAGCTGTGTAGCCAGTTGCACACAGTTCTTGCATGATGCATTAATTCAGATTAGGGAATTTACTGAAATGCAATGCCAAAGAGCATAATTAATACTTCATTATATTTATGCTCCAGGGATGTCTGAAGAAAAATGTACATAAATCTGCTTCTGTACAAATGCTCTACTACGCAGCAAATTAAGGATAAACTCCACTCTCCAAACGCAAGCCCTATTCTGTTGCCAATTGTTCCACTAGAGGGCAGTATTGACAGAAAGAAAATTTCATTTTCTATTCTGTTAACAATTTTATCATTAAGTTTCCTTTCTGTGGCTATACTTTTTGTTGATCTGAACAAAAATTACTTTTCATGTTTCTAAAGAGTATTCTGAATATTACCATGGTTCTCAACTGGAACTAAACCTTGATCTTCTTAGAAAAAAGATTGTTGTACAAGTAAGCATAATTAGTTTCCATGTATCAAGCAACGAAAACTGCACCTGAAGATAGTTACCTAAGAGGAAGAAAATATGAGTTTCATTTATTTACTTTCTAAACTCAAGTCTAAAATAATCACAGAAACCATTTTTGCTTTGACAGACCACAGAGTAGATTTAAGGAACCCTTTTTAATGAGCATACCAGGAAGATAGGAACTTGCTGGTGAATTTACAAATTAATGGCACGTTCTCTATTGAAAGTGATGAGAAATAGATGACAGAATTTTTAATTTCTGGAATCATAGGTTGAAAGCTGTTCTGGATAAGAGGCTTTTTTCCTGACAGAAGAGTACTAACTGGTTATATTCCGATCATCTTTCTTTAAATGATGAAAATATAGAGAATGTCAGCCCTCATCTTAAGCTCTCGTGCATGCTCTGTGAGGAGACCAGATGGTGTGCGCCAGTGGGTGGAATGGCTCCTACAGTACCGTCTAGCGTTATCACTAGCCACATAGAACCGTTGGCTGCCCTGCCCTCTGAAATCCCTTAAGGCTTATGGAGCTGGTGCCTCCTCTTCCTTGGCAGACGACACAGTTGATTTTTTCCTCTTCCTGTTACCAGTTCTGTTCTGCACTACCAGACACACTCTATTTGCTGTTTCAGTTGTTCTTTTTTATATTATCTACCTTCTGCTGTTTCTTCCATCTTGGTTTCTTCACTTGCCTTTCTGTCTTTTCTGACTTCTCTACCTTCTCTTGTGATTCTGCCACATAGGGTCATAAAGGCCCTATCTCCAACCAACCAAACAAATCTTTCCTTTTCTGTTTTGCATGGGGCTCTCTTAAACACAAGTCACAAACTTACCTCAATGTTTTTTTTTTTGTTTGTTTTTGGAGCAAAACCTGTACTGCGAAGATTCTTTCTTAGCTGCCTAAATTTGTTTTTTGTTTTGTTTTGGTTTTATTTCTGAGTTTGAAACTTTTCTGGATTCTTGGGGGATAGTATTATCCCTAATGTAAGGTAATCAATGTTACGCTTTGCCACAAGTAGCAAAATGTACACTATAGCTCTCAGTATCACAAATATTGATGGAGCTCCCCCTGTGCATTAGGTAGTACTTTAGGTGCTGGGGATATGTTTACCACCAAGAAAGATAAAGTGCCTGCTGGTACTGAGCTTACAGTTTAGTGTGGAAAGCAAAAAATAAATAAATATTAGCAAGTGTGATGGATGTTATGAAAGAGGAAGTATAAGGATGTGATCGGAATATATAATAAGGAGTTTAACTAAATTTCACATAGGATGCTTCTCTGTTACCTGAGCAACTGCCTCATTACTCATGCACTCTGGCAGGTAAAACAGTCCTTCAAGATTGATGGTTAAATTAGAACAGGTTAACACTGTGTAATGTTGACAAACCCACTAATTTAATACAAAATTCCATTCCCATCTAGTTTCTCTGAATGGTAATATAGGGGGAAGGCAGTTGATAGGTTTTTGGATTTTTTTTCCAAGCCATGACACTGTGGTTAATTGGGAGAATATGTGCACATTCTAAGATTGAATATTGAGCATCAATTCAAATAACATCACCCTATTTCAGACTTTCTCAAAAGTGCATCATAATTATATATATGTATGTGTGTGTGTATATGGTTTATTTTTACTGTATATCAGACATTATGCTAGGTGTGTTAAATTTATCATCTCAATTAATTTGCCTAAAATAGATGTTAGCTATTATTATTATTGTTCCTATTTTTAGAATAAGAAAACTGAAGCTTAGAGAAATTAAGTTGCTCATGATTATCCAGCTAATAAAGGGTAGAGCTAAGATTTAATTCTGGTATGCGGATCCTAAAGGCATCATTCTGCTACTTGGAGGTGAGGAGAAAGGGAACTGGCAAAGTCATCAGAAGATTATATATGAAATGCCTTGAGTAGGATTTTCATTAAAATTCCACACACAAAATTTTAAATACCTCTTTCCAAAAATATTTTACATTTTTAAGAATTCTTCTAAGTAGTTACTATAATTTTATCTTGGCAACCTTGCAAGCTTCTAAACACTGCATAATTCTAATCTATTTCCCTGAAGATAATTTTTATAATTATTTATGAAGCTTTTTTTTTGGAAAAAGAGACTTTCAGCAGTCGTATTTATACATTTTAAACAACTTATTCAATATTTAACCCTACAAATAGTTATTTTCACTAAAACCTAATAAAGTTTTTTCCAAATTGCATTCTTTGGAAAATTAGTCCTATCAAAAGCTTTACAAATAAAAAGAAATTCCATGATCAATTGTGGGAAATCGCATTTTATTTTCTTGAGATTCACAACATACACTAGCATATTTAAGGCTCCTATATAAAGGCCTACAGCATAGAAATCTGTTTATTTTTATATATACCAGTGTTTCCCAAATCCACTTGTCTATGTAATACTTTGTGTATGAGACACCCAGTATCATCTTGAGGAGCTAGTGCTCTATGAAGTATATCATGAGAGACCCTGACGATAATAATATATTGAAGGCACAAATTATTACTGTTTGGAATACTGTATAACTTTGGTGAAGTCAAGTCCTCAGAGTACATACTGAGGACACCAACATATCAAGAGTGCCCCCCAGTATGAGGCAGCTAATTCACTGGGGTAGAGATGGCAGCTATAGTCATGATGGGATTGGAAAATGGTACCAATGCTTAGCAGTAACTAGTATCAACAAGGCTTATCAGCATCTATTGTTCCCACTGGGAGAGCTGTGGTAAGGCAAGCCTGGTCTCATTTGCCTTGGCAGGCAGGCAAGAATGTGATAATCACTGAAGTGTAAAATTGCTTAATTGTGTATACTCTATAAGTAAAGCATTTTCTTGGGACTCCCAGAAATCAGTGGGTGATATATGGGGAGCCATAGCAATATAAATTATTCCTGTTTGAGATATTATGTTATCTCTGGGCTTGTACATTTTTATTTGTTTCCTCTGGTTTCGTTCTTTAGTGAAAATATGTTACATCTTTGTTGTAAAGCGGTAGAATAGCAGAATAGGCAGATACTTTAAGAAACCATCTGAATCAGCCCTATGACACACCCTCCTTGATGTATTCATATTCTTTAAACACGGAGGTGAATATATTAGAAAGAATATACTCTTAAGAATCTGATAGCACAGAATAGAACAGAGGGTAATATTTGAAGGCCATAGTCCTAAATGGGTATTTTCTCCAGGTGAACCAACCTCAAGGTGAAAAGCAGCAAGTCATAAAAAATAATGATCAATCGGGAGGAGGGAGGAGGGTTAAATTAGAAGTATGGGATTAACAGATACACACCGTTATATATAAAGTAGATAAACAGCAAGGATTTACTGTGTGGCATACTGAAGATATCTTTTACTCAGTCTCCTCCCTCCAGAGCAAGGGAAGGAAAGATGCTATAAATATTGAAATGTCCAGAGTTTCTGATTTGTTTGAATCCTGGATTACCTCCTTGTCTCTCAAACCACAGCTCCTTTGACCAAATCAAAATAAGGACTCTACTAATACTGTCACCACAGAACATCAGCGGCAAATCACTGCCTGTCAGGTGTCCATAGTTTGGCAAATGCCACCTTGGTACTGGGCACTGAGTTTCTATCTACCTTCTTTCCTACATACTTTGGGGGTAGGAACATTCCTTTCCTTCGCAGAAGAAGAAACCACTCTGAAAGATGAAAATGCTAGCTCTATCTTCTAAAACTCACTGTATTTCCTAATAACCTCAGACCTTCTAGATGGTCTTTCATTTCTGGTCCCTCCATCTATCCCTGCCTACTCCCATACCTGCACCCTCTTTTACAGGTAAACACAACCAGCGGTGAATTCAGTCTCCTTCCTTCACAGAAGCATCTCCCTTACTCTCTCTCCTACTCGCATGCAGCCATTCTATCTAAAATTACAATCAACAAATGACTTAAGTCATCTGTTTATCTTGGACAAGCTCTTTACATTCCTTTTAATGCTACCCAGAATTATATACACATTTAAATATTTCAAACTTTCTGGCTTCTATTCAGCTTTTGGCTTACTAAAGAAAACAGATCTTCTCTTTCCGTGTATTTTCTATATTATTATAACTCAGTTGTAAGGGCAGATTTTTCTCTGGATTTTATGTGTAAAACTATTTAGAATTTTATTTCATTTTCCAGAGGTTTACCCATATGATGTAATTTACTATTATCACAGATTCAATTCTTATAGATATTCAATAAATATACAATGAAAAAGGCCTTGTCTTATCAATGTTCTGCAAAACCTTTGCAAGAAAAATACGTATTACTTGTACGATCATGATTAGTTTTGTTTTGGATCCTTGAAATTTGACACTAAGAAAGCTGTTTGCAGGTGTCTGTGATAAAATTCCATTTTCCTTCTACTGTGAAAATATCTTTCCTTTGAAATAAATATTATTTCAATTATTTCAAATACTTCAATTTCCCCATTATTACTTCAATTTTAAATAAGTTTGATGGACTAGATAAGAAGTATTTGATCTTTCTTTTTTTCCTTCTTTACAAAAGAAATTATGTTTCTGCTCAGTTTCAAAGAGAGATCGTCAAGATGTTTTCCCCTTGGTGACTGTTTCGGGCAGAAATATCTCTTGGCAAATCCTATGCAATTATGTTATCAGTAAAACAGCTTGTCAGTACTGCAAGTAAACAGACCAACAGCAGAAAATTTGCAAGCTTGGGAAAGATTTACATTTGTAGAGAAATGAGAATTGTATTCCACTCTTCTCTTCAAAACAAAAATATATGATATTTTTATGGGCCCCAATAGTATACAATACAGTTTTAAAATTCTCTTTGTGATAATCTTACCCTGAGTGATCAGGAGAAAGGAAAGCAAGTGTCAGCCTGCATTTGGAGAAATGTTCACCAAATTTTATTATGCTTAAATAACCTTGAAAAAGAAAACAAAGTGGCACTGAAAAATGTCTAGAATTAAATATAAAGTTTTGTTTTAAATGTACAATAATCCAGAAATAACTTTGTATAGGTCAGGAACCCTTGACCAATGAAATAGTTTGACTTCTCTAAATAAGACAGAGCAACTGAGACAATAAAAATTAGATCAACACTCTTATTTCTAAAGAAAGAAGGAGCCCATCAATGAGCAACATTTAGCACAAGCTGATGTAGAATCCTTGAGTGAATCCCCTGTATTAAAATAAAGGGGTGGTTAGGGAATGTAGAAGGCATTTTAAGAGACTTAAGTCCCAGATAGAGAATGAGGCTTATTTAGTGCACATCCTGCTTGTTCAGATGATAGTTTGGGACTCAGTTTGACACCAATGACTTCTTCCAGCAAAAAAAAAAAAAAAAAAAAAAAAAAAATCCAAGCAAATAAGTCTAAACTGAAATTAGAGTAGCCAAGCTAGAGTCTATGAGGGATTATAACTCTCCATTATCAACCACATCTATCCTGAGAGAGAAGGCTACATACCACTTGAGCATCCATCTTTGAATCTGGGAATTATAGGGTGAAGGTCCTTAGTAGCCCATCTTTTCTTCCCTTATTGTCCAGAACAGCCAATAGATGGACCATATTTTCTATTTAAAATGTTTTTAGTGTTCAACACCATCAAAGCATATGGGTAGGCAAAACCAGGTAGATGGTCCAGAAGCCATTTTGCTCGTTTAGTTCATTTAGGTCAGTCTCATCTTTTAGTCATTTTCATGTCTTTACCTATCATGGCATTTTCATAACCACCAATATTATCATGTTCCTAAAATTTTTGTAAGCAGATTTCTAAATTTCTAAATGTCATATCATAATAGTGTGGCAAAATAATATTTCTAAATATGCACTGAAGCCCCTCAGGCCCTCGATGATTTTGTATTGTTCCTTGATCCTTCCCTAGACTACTAGAGCACTGAAAATCATTGTCTCGGGAAAGAGAGACACAAATAGAAAAGCAGCTTACCCAAGAAAAGATTTTGATAGTTCACATTGCTATTTCCAAAGAGAACTTAATGCTGAATAAAATTTTAAGTCTCTGAAATGACACATTTTTACAACTCCCTGAAACAGATAAAATTCTTAAGATAGAGAAACACAAAATGGAAGGTGTAGATACAGAATCATTGTGGACCCCAGAGAAAGAAGGAATCCAGACCCTAATAAAACACTCCAGATAGCTTTAGGGCATCTGAGAATGGAAAGGACTTGTGTTCCCCTTTCCAATGTATTGAGGTTGGCCAAAAAGTTCGTTCAGTTTTTTCCATAAGGTGGCTCTAGTAGCTAACTTTACTCGAAAATTTTTTTTAGAATGTATTGTGACAGCTGCCATATCAGCGTGCGTTTAAAAAAAAACACATCAAAATTGGTGAATTTTTGTGTAGCCATTGTAATATTGAAGATGGAAGAAAAAAGCAACATTTTTGGCATGTTATGCTTTATTATTTCAAGAAAGGTAAAAATTCAACTGAAACACACACACAAAAAAAGATTTGTGCAGTGTATGGAGAAGGTTCTGTGACTGATCAAACATGTCAAAAGTGGTTTGTGAAGTTTCGTGCTGGAGATTTCTCACTGGACAATGCTCCACAGTCAGGTAGACCAGTTGAAGTGGATAGCAATCAAATTGAGACATTAATTGAAAACAACCAACGTTATACAATGCAGGAGGACAGCCGACATACTCAAAATATCCAAATCAAGTGCTGGAAACTCATTTACACCAGCTTGGTTATGTTGATCACTTTGATGTTTGGGTTCCACATAAGTTAAGAGAAAAAACCTTCTTGACCCTATTTCCGCATGGGATTCTCTTCTTAAACGAAACAAAAATATGTTCTGTTTTTAAAACAAATTGTGATGGGCCATGAAAAGTCGTTACTGTACAATAATGTGGAACAGAAGAGATCATGGGGCAAGCGACATGAACCACCACCAACCACACCCAAGGCTCATTTTCATCCAAAGAAGGTGAGGTTGTGTATATGGTGGGATTGGAAGGGAGTCCTCTATTATGAGCTCTTTCTGGAAAACCAAACAATTAATTCCAACAAGTGCTGCTCCCAGTGAGACCAATTGAAAGCAACACTTGTTACCATCAGGTAATGCAAGACCACATGTTTCTTTGATGACCAGGCAAAAACTGTTACAGCTTGGCTGGGAAGTTCTGATTCATTCGTCTTATTCACCAGACGTTGCACCTTCAGATTTCCATTTATTTTGGTATTTACAAAATTCTCTTAATGGAAAAAATTTCAATTCCCTGGAAGACTGTAAAAGGCACCTGGAACAGTTCTTTGCTCATAAAGATAAAATGTTTTGTGAAGATGGAATTACGAAGGTGCCTGAAAAATGGCAGAAGGTAGTGGAGTAAAACGGTGAACACATTGTTCAATAAAGTTCTTGGTGAAAATGAAAAATGTGTCTTTTATTTTTCCTTAAAAACTGAAGGAACTTTTTGGCCAACCCAATAGTTTAGAGAAGACAGCAGGACTCCAGGGAAGAAGAGACATCATGTGTGTACCAGCAGATAAGCCTAATTCAAGTGTAAAGTAAAGGCAACGGAATAATCCCCACATCCCACCCTGACTGCAGGATTATCTTAACAACAACAGCAAAACACACAAGAAAATCCACACTCAAAGATCTTACAGCCAAGAGCATTAGAGCATTTACCTATATGATAAGTATAGTTATGCTAATCGTATATTGGTGAAATCTTTAACAATCTTCTATGTTTTCATATCAATATTTTATTGTCTAAGAAAACCAATTACATACCTTACTTATTTATCAGTTAAACAATCAAACAAAAATGCAACAAAAGTGATGATTTTTTGTCCCATCATTTATACCTGGCAGTGCCCTTTAAGAATGAACATTGTACAAAAGCTGCCTATGACCTTCTGTGCCTTATAACCTGTGTACAAACAGCCCTCTATGGAAAGCTGCTTTCAAGAACTGAAGTAATTCCCAGAACTTTCCACATGCTTTAGGTAGCCAACTAGAACCAGATGGTATAAAATCCTGAGTAATTTATCATAGGTGAATTCTGCTAAACAATTTACCTCAAACACATTACAGATTGTAATTCTACGCATCTCAAGCAGCAAACTTTAAATGAACATAGGTTCCTATGGTTTCCTGAATGATCTCCAGGATCAGACAACCTAACAGAACTGGTGAGTCAAATAACTTGATCCCATTCAGTTAGGATACATTTCTAGTGATTTAAGGTGACTGCAAGAAGTACAAATAGTCCCGCTGTATAGCAGACCAATGTGTGGTTGCCAAATTTGTATTGCAATTCTACCATCTATAACTAAATATTAATTCAAAATTTACACATACTTCCATGTTTTCTTCTGTCTAATTTCATAGATTTTATTTTTTTAACATGGAAACTTGGTCTCAGTGGTTACCTGGCAAAATCTGAGTCATAATCATAAATCATATATTTTTTGTAGAACATATACATTTGTGAATATAATATGAATTAAAATATCTATATTAAAGTGAACTTAAATTGCTTACCCAATTAATCTTATTCATGTATTTCATTCATGGACTTATTGAAAATTTCTATAAGCTTCCTTGTAAAGTCTTCATTTATCATATAGACCTTCTGTATCCTTGTCACTCTCCCTTTTTCCTTTTCCTTCTCTCCTCTCTCACTCTTTTGCTCTCACTGTGTGTGAATCTGTTTCTTTCTGACTAGCTCTGTCTTTTTAACCATTCAAACTCCAGTCGGGTACCAGAGAAAACATGTTAAGAGGGTAGTTTAAAATTTGTACTTTCTTCCCCTGACCAAAAATCATACAAAACATGTTTATGAAAGCACTTTTATTTTATGTCACCAAAGAAATAAAGGTCAGTTAAAGTCATTTTTTAGTACTAAACACCTTTAATAAAGCAGCTCAAGGATCATTTGTATGTGTATATTTGTAATTGAAGTATATTTTTCAACATCTGATACTCACACAACCTGTGTGAGAATCATCTGTGTACTTTTCTAATATACTGATGTCTCAGATGCTCCTGTGGGAAAGGTGTCCCTTCGGGAAGGAGCAGAGGGATCTGAATGTTTGGTAAGCAGCTCAGATGACCTTTATATACACTAACGTGTGAGAACTGATGAATCTTTCCTCATGTCTTCTTTTAAATACACAGCTTAACAATCACAAGAAACCCTAAAGGTGGAAGATGACATGCTTTTCTAGGCAATCAATTGGTGCAGGATATTTTATTAAGCTAGAAGGCAAATCTAGAGAGGTTGAGAGAGTCCCCAAGGTCATAGAACTTGAAAATGGTTGAGCAAGAAATTAACCCACATTCCGTCTGATTCCAAAGCTTGTTTCATTCCAAAATCTTGGGTTCCAAACTAAACTAAACTAACTAGTTCTTGGGGGCTTAGAACTCTTAAACTTTCAGAATCCTCTTATGTTTTTTAATTTTAATTTTTTTAAGTTGAAGGATTTGGATGAAGTTATTACCCCCGGTGCTATGGAATTTGGACTAAAGTGGAGTCTAGAGAAATTATGACTTCATTGAAGTCACAGAGCTAATGGGGACCCAGGGAGACACAGTGTTTGAACTCTTATTTAGTGGTTCTTTCAAACTTATTTTTTATAAGTTAAATAATATAGTTATTTCTCAAGTCTTTGTAAATACTGTACATTCAAAATTTTATGTTCTGGCTCTGGTACCACATATAATTATGAATCCTGCCCCCCAATATTATACTATAGTGTGGATTAAAAACAAAAACAAAAACAGAAACTACATGTAGAGAGTACAAAGTAGGCAACCAGAAGTCATCCATATCACTTACCTTTACTATCACTGTGACAGTAGCAATACCAGGTGGCATTGTTCCATAAATATCAAAGGCCTCCACTAGAAAAGTGATACTTGCTTCCTGGTCTGGAAATGCCTCATAGTCCAAACTCCTTAAAAGGGAGAGTTCTCCTGTAAATGGATGTAGTGCAAAAAAGTGCTTCACTTCTGGACTTCTTATCCGATAAGATACATTAGCTCCGAGGTCAACATCTTTGGCCTATAACAAATTAAGAAGAAGAATGGTTATATCACTGCCACTGCCAAAATAAAGAAATGCAGGACTGATGGAAGTCATGTGTCAGTACCTAGAATAGCATGAAATGAATGATGATCAAAAGGCATGTTTCAGAGAGAAACATTTTTTAAAGTAATTTACCAGATAGAGGGAGAGGGAGAGAAAGAAAGAAAACAAGTCTGAGACAGAGACCCATGAGGTTTTGTCATTGTTGATCTTGTTACTGTATCTATTTTATTTGAAAAAATCACTAATTAAAAGGATCATACCACAGTAAAGAAATAAATATTGTCATAAATGATTGCTTATTTCCTGATGATTGTATAACCATGAAAAATAATACCTTAAATAAAAATAAGTATTTGTGTGTGCTTTCCATAAACATAACAGGTTATTAAAGGGCTATATGAAAACGTAAATATGTCTTCTCACAAAGATCCTATAATACATTTCTAGAGATCACTCTATTATACCTCCCTTCTTTTAACTAACACTTATTGAGTGTGCACAAGGTGCTATAGAAATGCACAAGATGAATAAAAACAAGATACCTACCCTCCAGATTACTGTCTCAAAGAAGAAATAAGACAGAAATACCAAAATAAAAGGGATATATGGATGGACCTAGAGATTGTCATACTGAATAAAGTAAATCAGAGAGAGAAAGACAAGTATCATATGATATCACTTATATGTGGAATCTAAAAAAATGGTACAGATGAACTTATTTACAAAACAGAAATAGAGTCACAGATGTAGAAAACAAACTTATGGTTACCAGGGGGAAAGGTTCGGGAGGGATAGATTGGGAGATTGGGATTGACATGTACACACTACTATATATAAAATAGATAACTAATAAGGACCTACTGTACAGCACAGGTCTCTACTCAATATTCTGTAATGACCTATATGGGAAAAGAATCTAAAAAAGAGTGGATATATGTATATGTATAACTGATTCTCTTTGCTGTACAGCAGAATCTAACAGAACATTGTAAATCAACTATATTCCAATATTTTTTTTAAATTCTCATTTCCAAAAATAAAGTTTCCCAATCATTAAAGCAAAACAAAAAACAGCTGAAAAAACAGGTTTCAATGGGAAGTCTTATAGATGACTCTTTCATTCAGTAGTAGAGACTGGCAAAGGCAACTCTGGTAGAGGAAACGGAATGGAGCAAGGACAGAGTGGGGAGGGTCAGGGTTTGTTAAAAAATGCATGCAGTAAAGCAAACATCTTTGTGAATGTCAGTCTTGGCCCCCTCCAAACAGTTATCAACATCACAATGGGAAAGATACTGTTAAAGCACAGATTTTATGATGTCACCTTCCTGCCTAAAAATTCTTCTTGTTTTCCATTTCATTTTGGATCAACTCCAATCTCCTTAACATGGTGAGAAGGACACATATCTTTTCCAGCCCTTTAGCTCCTCACTCTTCTCTCCTCCAGGATTTTGAGCAGGTTCTTCCGCTGCCTTGAATATTCTTTCTTCCCCTTGAATGACTCTTATTTGCCCCTCAGTTCACAATTTAGAAATAAACTTTTTCCAGGACACATTCTCTTTGTTCTCAAGATTAGGTTAAAGAGCTCCACCTGTGATCTCCCAGGTTCCTTGCATTGAGGACCTCTATATTAATTACCAGTTACTTGTCTGTTTGCTACACCAGACCGAAAATTCAATGAAGGCAGGAAATCTGTCTTGTTCATGTTTGAATCCCCAGAGTCTAGCAGAGGACTTGGCATGCAGTAAGCACTGAAAATATGGTTGTTGAATAAAGGAATGAGTGCATGAATAGATGAATAGAAGAATAAATGGAGAAATAATGGCTCTCTCCTTGGTCAGCATCTGCCTTTTTTAGATGTATTAATGTTTGCTGACTAGTAAACACATATTGAGTTGAATTATGGAAGAAACACAAGTTCTTGAAATGCATGCTAACAAAATTCAAGTTGTAGACTGCAGGTTGAGAAAGGACTATATTTTTTTCTTACAAAATACACTTCATAGACCACCTATGTCAGAATTAAAGAGGTTGTGCTTAAAATGCAGATCTCTAGGCCAATGTAACGTACTGAATCAGAATGTCCAGAGTTTCTGGTAATAATTTATTTGAGGATTGAAAAAAAGAGGTTTAGCTATGAAGACACTAATAAAAAGGAGAGTTAGACTTCTGGGAGTATGCCAGTTGTGTACGGAAAGTGAAAAAGATATTCCAAAATAATAGGTACAGCAATATCCTATTTCTGTAAAATATGAGGCAATTCTATACATGTATATATGCGTATGAATGTATATATATATGTACACACTTGCATACATGTATATTTATATATATATGTAAATAGTTATTCGATATTTGTGTGAGCACAAACATAAATGTAAGAGAATACACATAAAATTTAACACCGAGTAACTCTTCAGGTACAAGGTGAGAGACTATTAAGTTTTTTTTTTTTTTTTTTTTTTTTTTGCGGTATGCGGGCCTCTCACTGTTGTGGCCTCTCCCGTTGCGGAGCACAGGCTCCGGACGCGCAGGCTCAGCGGCCACGGCTCACGGGCCCAGCCGCTCCGCGGCATATGGGATCCTCCCAGACCAGGGCACGAACCCGTATCCCCTGCATCGGCAGGCGGACTCTCAACCACTGCGCCACCAGGGAGGCCCCCAAGTTTTTTTTTTTTAAATAGTCTCGTATTGTCAATTGTTGCAATAAACATTTAGCATTACTTTTGTAAATTAAAAAGAAATCTGTTAAGAAGTGTTATTCAATTTCTCACAAAGGCAACTTTTCTCCCTTTAAATTTTGGTATATCTCTAAAATAGGGTTGTTAGATAAAACACAATATGTAATATTTGAGAGATGCTTATATTCAAATTTACTTGCTTATCTGAAATTGAAATTTAGCTGCATATGCTTTTTGCTTTTTTAAAGTTAAATTTACTAAGTCTGGCAGCCCTACATGAATGTCAAATCTTATACAGAATTCACGAAATAACTGCTTCTTCCACACACCTCTATTTGAAGGAAAGTGGTCCCGGCTGGCAGATTCTCTTCAACAACGACAGTATATGTTGAATTGGTGAACACAGGACTATTATCATCAATATCCAAAACCTTGATGGCCAGTGTTAGAGTTGAATGACGAGGGTGTACTGCTCCATCAGTTGCCACAACAACAAGTTCATAGTAGTCCCTGACTTCTCTGTTAAGCTTCACTGCTGTGTAAATGCTCCCATTGGATGTGATACGAAAAAGATTATTGAAGTTACCCAAACTGTAGTATACTTGGCCATTTATTCCAGCATCAGGGTCTGTTGCCTAAATAAAATTAAAAACAAAGGAATTCACATAGTACTCTTTGTTATGATTTTTTCACATTACATTTTGTTATGTTGCCCTGCCAGAAGGGGATAGTTAAAGAATTATGGCATATTTCTAACCAAATATTTTTTTCTCTAGGGAGAAAATTTAAAAGATAATGACAATGTAGTACAAAATTCTAGAACATGAAAAGAAATATACTATAGTTTAATTGATATTCTTCATTCAAAATGAACATAACATAATTTGATATCAGTAGAAATAACAATATTATATTATGACAGAAAATTCACATTTCAAAAATACTGAATTTTTCCTGTATTATCATTTCTTTAATAGATTTTGAATTCTAAAATTAAAAAAAACACACATTTAGTTTTTAATTAAACATACCTGACTGACAACTTAAGATTTTACAGCTTTTTAAATTCAAGCACTATATGTGTATATATATATATATATATGTATAAGTACCATATATATATAACTGCATTTAACCTGCCTGATGTTCTTATGAATAGATATCATTGGTCCCATTCTACAAATAAGAAAGCTGTGGCTTATGTACTTTAATTATCTTGCTTACGGTTACACAAAAAATAAATACCTCAGTACCCCAGTTCTTAGTATAATGTCTTGCATATAAAACTACTTAATAAATATTTGTGGAATTAATGAATGTTAGAATAATTTAATGCAAGGAACTGAGATTTAAAACTAAATATGTTCCAAAACCCAAATAGAAGTGAAAGTATAGTAACTGTAAAGCAACTGCAAAGGGCTCTTCTTTAATATTAGAATACAATGTCCAAATGATAACAGAATTGTTGATGGTATAATAAACCTATTGTAACTGAAAATTTTATCTAATATTAAATCACTTTGCATCAAATAAAATGGGTAAATTTTGAGTGACTATTCTTCTGATGGAGTGTTATGAGAATTAGAGCATTATGAGAATTAAAATAATCTAAAAATCAATTAATTGGAATATAAATTATGACAATTCATTATCAAATACAGTGCATTTTGTGCTAAACAGTTCTATGTTATTGTTTCTCAAAGAAATTGGAATGAATCTTAGCATCTATAAAATGTTACATAATTATGCCACAAAGTTCACTAGGGAAAGGAAGGAAAACAAGACACTTGGCTGCATTATGAGCCAGGGACACAATAATCACTTTATCCACAAAGCCTGGGATGCAATATAATGTATTTTGAACAGCACACGAGCAGATGTATATCCACCTTTACAAACACTGGGGAAGTATGTGGGGTGGGTTTGCTGAACACTTGTGCCTTGTTTGAAACGATAAAGCCCAAGATGTCCATAACTGCACTCCTTCTGACTGTCATAATGCCAGACATTCCAGCAGGATTTGTCCCTTTTATTCATCAAAACACAAATTTCCCTGGGAGGGCATTACCTCTGGAGTTTTAAGCCTGAGAAAAGATAGAAGAGTAATTGCAGGAATGTCTGAAGAGGACAAAAATACTATAAAAGAGTTGAAGAGTTTCCATAGACATATTTTCTTCTACTTTTACATTTTTCCTAGAATTTGTCTTACAGATTATTGACATATTAGTCAAGCTGGTCATCTTAGTGGAAAAAACAAACAGCAATACTGCCACATCCTTTACAAAAAAACCCAACCAATCAAACAAAAAATGTTATCTTTTGTCTTAGATCACTGCTCAAGTAAATAGAAAAATACAATCCAATAATGTAAGTAGGTTTTATTTCATTAAACCAACACTCTTAAAAGTTTCAGGGACTTTTTCTGTCTGTGGGTATTTTTATGTAATCCATAATTTAAATGATTCTTGCTCAAGATATATTCTTACTTATCCCCATATTGGAAGATTTATTATGATAGAATGATTTAATTTGATTAATATGGCTGTGTATGTATATGTGTGGGGTGGAGGGGGATGTTAGGTATGTATTGTACTATGTATGTCCAGCTACTTAACTAATATCTCTACTAGGACACCCTATGCATATTATATGAGTTTTCTATTGTTGCCATAACAAATTACCACAAATTTAGTTGTTTACAAATTGCGAGTTTATTATTTTATAGTTCTATAAATCAGAAGTTCAACATGGGTCTCACCTGGCTAAAACCAAGGTATGCATAGGTCTGTATACCTTTCTGGAGGCTGTAGGAAAAGATCCATTTCTTTGCTCATTCCAGTTATTGACAGAATACAGTTCCTTGAAGTTGTAGGATTGAGATCCCCACTCCCTTTTTACTTGTCATGTAAGGACAATTCCTAGCTTCTAAAGGCCACCCACATACCTTTTCTCTTGGCTCATAGCACAATTCTTCCATCTTCAAAGCTAGCAATGGTGGGTCAAGTCCCTCTCACATTTTTTGAATCTCTCCTTCTTCTATCTCATCTCTCTGATCCACTCTTCTATCATCCTCTTCCACTATTAAGGGCTTAGATGGCTACAATGCACCCACCTGGACAATCCAGGGTAATCCTCCCATCTCAAGGTTTTTAACCTTATCACATCTACAAAGGTAATTTCATTATGTAAGGTAACATATTCACACATGGGATGTATTTGGGGGATTATAATTCTGTCTACCATAGAATGAGAAGCTTAACATGTTTCTAATTGAACTTTTGATTATTTCTATGTCCAAATCTTTGTCATCTCCAATTCCCCTATTTCACTAAATGGTCCTTCCACTGACCAACAGATCACATAAGAAATAAAGATGATGTTCCTGAGATCTACTTCTTCTACCTTCTCAATTATTTATTTATTCAATAATTTCAGAAAAGCTTATTTTAAAGCTTTTCTGAAATTCAGTAATTTCAGAAAAACTTATTTATTCAATAATTTCAGAAAAGCTTATTCTCAATTATTTATTTATTAAATAATTTCAGAAAAGCTTATTTAATACTATGTATGAGGCTCAGCTCCAAGCTGTGAGATACATTGGTATATTAGGTAACAAGGTCCAAGATATGGCATTTACAGAAAAATCCCTATTCCATTTATAATACATTGTTACCAATGTATGCAATATCTCAATCCTAACGACCTTGGCCGAAGCCACCATCAACTGTGGCTTAGATTGCTAGATTATGTCTTTATGTTCTTTTCAGTTATTTCCTTTCAGAGAGATCTTTTTTTTTTTTTTTTTTTCTGTACGCGGGCCTCTCACTGCTGTGGCCTCTCCCGTTGCGGAGCACAGGCTCCGGACACACAGGCTCCGCGGCCATGGCTCGCGGGCCCAGCCGCTGCGCGGCATGTGGGATCTTCCGGGATAGGGGCACGAACCCGTGTCCCCTGCATCGGCAGGCGGACTCTCAACCACTGCGCCACCAGGGAAGCCCCAGAGAGATCTTTTATAATAGATAAATGACATCATTCCTCTTAATATCCTTCAGTGATTTCCACTGCCTTCAGCACCATTCAAATGTTGACCATAACCAAGAGTTCTCCTACTAAATGTTACTTTCACTGTGTTCTGGAATAATGCAAATCTCTCCAACCTCCAAATTTCTCCAAAGCCTCTGCCTAGAGGGCTTCCGCTATTATTCACTAGGCTAATACCCATTCATCTTTCAAATGTCCATTTAAACACCACTTCCTCAAAGCAGTCTTCTTTGACTCCTGAAATGTCAATGAGACCCTCCTGTTATACATGGCAAGAACTCCATATACGTATAATTTATATCACTTTTACTAGATTTAAATTATAGATTTATTAATGTGATTATTTGTTTAACACTTGTCTCCCTTCTTACAAGTGGGAAGACTGTGATCATCTTGGCGGAACTACTGAATCCAGGTCTATACCTAAAAATATCATTTTTATAAAGTACGAACTAGTATTTTGTTATGACCTAGATAAGAGTAAGATAATAAGTAAATATCTTTGTATTTTTAATGTTTTGTAGAGTGACAAATAGGGACTATGTAGGTTAAGATGACAAATGACCTTGATATATAAAAAGAAATTGCTACCTTATAGAAATGCTGTTTAGTTTCAGTGTTTCCACTATATATAGTTTTCGATATCATTAACTTTGGTATGTCACTTGTTCCCTCTAGGTCTCAGATATCTCAACTATAAAATAAAAGATGTGAAGTGGAATAGCAGTTTTGAATCTCTTTTCCTACCATTATATATGTCGGAGATGAAATTCACAAACATGGCACAGATCAATTATAACATGAATAAGAAGATAGCTGTTGCATAATTCTCTGCAATCTAGTTGCAAAGTCATTATTCTGTTCCACTGAATAAAATATATAAAATTTAAGTAAATCAGCATTGTTATAGATGATATAAGCCAATAACTAGTATTAGAACAATGCAAATGTAGTACCTACATTGGTAACAAATGACTTGGCAAAGACCTCACATTTGATCAGAACAACCCATGTTTGCAAACTACTGGGCTAGAGGATTGTTAAAGGAAACTTGCTCTAACAGGACAAAAGATATAAAAACAAACTTAATTTCAGAATGAACCACCTACAGTGCATCATGTTGGTATTTCCCAAATTGCTGCATTAATCATGTTTGCCTTTGTGAACTTCCCAATACACAGTAGCTCAGAGAAGTGTTGCATTAAAAGATCTTCTTTCACTGAGGATTGCTGAATAGGAACTTCCCCTCTCCAGGCTTCAACTTGCCAAGAGGAAGGCCATTTTAGCAAGAAAACTGCTCTCTCTGCTCCCTCCCTCACTCACGAGTGGTGAATTTGATGGAAAGAATGGGGTAGACACACTGCCTCCTTTAACATCTGATGTTTATAAGGATGTCATATGATTTGCTGGTTTTGCTATATGAGCTCTTTCCCTATGAATAAGACCTACAATTTCAGTTCTGCCTGAGGCTGTGTAGGTAAGTTTAATCATGGTGTAGCTTTTACCAACCCATTTGGCTCTCATCACTAAACCTCCTTCCTTTCAATATCAGTTTCACCTATTTGCCAGAATTTCATGTCTCTCACTGAATTGGTCTGAACCTGGGCAAGGTATAGGATGTTAGTTACTGATAGTCCCAAACCCCAGGGGTGTTTATACCACAGTTTCCAAACAAATTTAGTCATAGACTCTTTTTCATTGTTGTTTGTTTAGCAAAATATTTACTAATATCTTGAGGGACATACAGTTTTTTAAATACTGTTATAATTCAATGAGCAACACTGGGAATAAGGCCTTCTTTTAATAATCTGTCCATGATATTTTCACACAATATTTCCACTTGATACTTTTTGTTCCCCATGACCCGTCACTTGAAACTAACTACCTTAAGTTAATAGAATCAATGGTGCCTACTCTCAAACATGTCAGGGTCCTTAACAAAGTCTACAGTAAAATAATAAACGGCAGAGAACAGATTATCAGAAAAATATATGCTTTCAAAAGGTCCAATGAGAAATTATTTTTAACAATGGCCTAAATTGATGGAAAAGGCCATGGAGGGAGAAGTAAACGCTGAATTTTAGTCATGGTTTTGATAAACTAACTTTAGGTGCTACATTTCATGGAATGTTAGTTAACGTCTCTTATGATGCCAGGAAAAAGTAAGGGGAGATGGAGAGAGAAGGGGAGGTCTCTGTTCAAATAAATAAATTTGGGAAATTGGGATTAAAGAAAATTTTAAATTTTTCATTACTTCAGAACTTTGCAAGTGCCATTAATATTTTAATAAGCAAGGCAAAGTTCTCAAGGGGAGTAATGTATGCACCAGATTTAAAAACCCTGAGTAATAGAAATCCTTTCAACTGAACTATAGACAGAAGTCCAAACTCCTATGCATGAATTAATTCCAACCTACATTTTCAGCATTCTCTTACTATTCACTGTCCTGTATAAACACTCTGCTCAAGTCTAATCAATTTTCTACATTTCCTTAGGACTCAGCATACACTTTTTGACATTTTCTTCAAGCCTTGCATTGAAGATTCCTTATTGACCTCTGAAATTCCAATCCTTCATCCAGTCTTCAAATCCCAACCCCAATTCAATCTCTCCTAGGAAAATGTCTAGCATTTAGAGATAGATCATTTTATAAATTAGAATTTTAACAAATGCTTTGTAACATTACTTTTTTTTTTGGCTGCACCACACGGTATGTGGGATCTTCCCTGCCCAGGGATCCTGTGCCCCCTACACTGGAAGCATGGAGTCTTAACCACTGGACCACCAGGGAAGCCCACATTACTTTTTACTTACACCTTCTCCCCACAGCTATAAGTCCTTTGTGAATAGAAGCATATCTGATAACTCTTCATTTACTGAATTTTTCAAATATACAGCAATCTTTATCTTACAGTGGGATAATTTGTTGAAAGAAAATATTCAAACACATATTCAACAAGGGGACTAAAAATAAATATTAGATGGGACATTTTTATTAATAGGGATTTGTAATTTTAAGTCAGCTTAAGTATAAAGTGTAAATAATATATTCAAAGTCAAGTACACACACACACACACACACACACACGTTTTGACATGATTAACTACAACTTAATTCACTGACTGTCTAGCTTCCATGAAAGGAGGTATATTTGATGCTCATGGAATAAAAGACTAACATCTTATAAGAAAGTGCTCTAGAAAATTTAAGGTAACTCAGACACACATCTAATAGAGACAAAGGAACTAGAAAGTTTGTAAAATACAGGATTATTTGCTTCCTTTTCTGTGTCCTAATTAATTGAGGAACATAAATAATGTCATGTAAGTTAAGTGATATGGGCTGGCTAAACAAGGTAGTTTCATTTACTTAGTATTATAGATGAGTATGTACATGTTAGAAAAGATAACCAAACATAAAATCCCTTATTATCAGCAATACTGTCAAGAAGTTTGCACTGATGTTTAATATCTAACCAAGGAGCTCAGCGTGTGATGCTGTAATGAAAACATTTATCTTCCTAGAAATCAATTAAAAGTTAATTAAAATTGTTAATAAGAAAAATCACACATCTCTTCTCCCCTTGTACTACATCAAAGCAAAAAACAGTAATAGCTGCAACTTTATAATCATCTGTCCATGGTTAACACATTTTGTAATATACACCTTACCAGGGGGCCTGACTTGTGGCTACTTATTTGTGAATGAGTATTGTTGGGAAATTGGCTAATAGTCTGTAGTCAAATAAAGACCTCACTGGACAAAACTTTGAATATTTTCTAGAAAAACTTCTGGAAAATCTTAATCACTAAAATCAAAGTTAGAATACATTACAGACAACCAAATAATTATTACTTAATAAAGACAACAGATCATGTATAAGGGCATTTATTGACTATTCCTTGAGCACCATTTTATAGCATATCACTTGAAAAGGAAGCAGGGAAAAATATTTCTTACACATTATATTTACCCCTTTTGTTCCCTCATTAATTTTTAGAGTGGTCTATTATACATGCTTTCCCATCAATAAATGCGGAGGCCCATTACTGGGATACCTACATTGGGAGTTACAAATTCTATAGAGATTTAAAAGTATGTCTTTATGGGTGGAATATACTGGGATAAGACCTCAAAGGAGAGTCTGATGTCCGCACCCCTTCCATTGAGAAGACTCTTGGTAGATTACTTATTATTTTTTCAATGATTAATTCTAATTAAAATATATTTTATACTTATATCCATTCAGATTATTTAAATATAAAATAATTTCTGTTTATTCTCACAAAAATCAGTTCTATGCAAAGAACTTGGAGGACAAACAGAAAGTATAGCTATTAGAAAGGTGTGAACTACCATGTAGCACCTAATTAGCCCAGTGTGAAGCTGAAAGGGAGCTTAGCTCCCTTAGTTTTTGCT
This sequence comes from Mesoplodon bidens, assembly GCF_964165515.1. Lineage (NCBI taxonomy): Eukaryota > Metazoa > Chordata > Mammalia > Artiodactyla > Ziphiidae > Mesoplodon > Mesoplodon bidens. The sequence goes on from NC_138176.1 coordinate 42,968,065, forward strand.
TTTCCTTCACAGCAATTTTTGAGGCTGTGCACTCCTTTCTCACCTTGAAGCAGGAACCTTAAAAGGTATTGAGCAGGGAGGTCAGAAGGAGAAGTTGTCATCCTTAATGACATTACTAGTAGAAGTACATTTTAAAAATTACCTGCCAACCTCAAAAAGGCATAAAATAGTTGTCATCTTTATTTCTTTAAAGAAGCTGAGCTATTTCAAGGGCTGTGATTATGTGTTAAAAGGGAGAAGCAATTTAGTGACTCATGATGCTGGTAAATGTTTCCTCTCTCCACACCTATTCATTATTGAACAATGGCAAACAGACTTACTGGCTAGAAGGTAACAAGTGCACTTGAGTTCAAATCACTAAAAACATAATGAGAGTAAATAGGTTTTTTTATCAAATATTGGAACTCTCAAATATTTAATCCTTAGGAATCTAGAAAACCCATATATAAATTAGAGATTCCTTAAGGGCTTAAGCTCTAGGTTAAAAGACCAGCTCTTTCCCATACTAACTCTATGGCCTTGGGTGAGTCAGTCACTCTAAGCGTCCATCCTTCATTTGTAAAATGATGATGATAGTAAGTATTTATCTCACTACCTACTATGAGGATTGAACACACTTAGCAGCATGCTTAGAGCATATTAAGTAATCAATTAAAAATTAGGTAAGTTTATTGTTATTGAGGTTTTCAACATCTACTTAGAAACTATTAAAAAAAGCTCAATTCTGTCCTAAAGTTCTTAAAAATATTTTTTGAAGAATAAATCAGTCTATTTTTATTTGGTTTATTTATACACTTCATTTTCCTTAGGATCACATTTAACCTGGTATAGTGAGTCCATTAGGTTCCATTAACTTTGTTTTTCTCAAGATGTTCTGAGAATTTGGGTGTCTATATTAATTAAAGAATTCATAAGTGAAAGATAATAAAACCTGTTCATATGTGGTTTTAGTGTAACAAATAAAAATATAAGGAAAACTTGTATGACCAGATGATATGTAACAAAAAGGAAAGAGCACTTTAGTTATTACAAGAAACAATAATGAAGATTTAAGGTCTTTGAGGCATGAATTCAGGTAGTATTAGACACATTATAGAGAAATTTCTATGAAAAAGTATGTCTGATGATTTTATGGACATTGTCACATTTTGAGAAATGTTCCTTATGTCTGGCCTGAGAAAAATGTTGAATTTTTAAAAATCAAAACTGTATTCCATTTGAAAGTAGAAGAAAAGTTAACTTCCAGTTACATTTTAAAGTAATTTTATCATGGGTTGGGAAACAAATGTGTGACAACAGATGATTAGTCATGACCTGATCATAAATCGTGAGGCCCTTAAAATCATTATAGTGAGAGCTAAAAGGGGTATAAGAGCTATTTTACACTAAACATTTCTTTACTTGTCATAACTACTGCAGGCCATCCTTCCAAATCTGAAAAGATAACTTCTACCCAGAGAACTCAGTAAACAGTATTACCCCACAGAAAAGGTTTGACAGCTGCCCATATTTTTCTCCAAAGCTATGTCTTTTTTTAGTGTTCTTAAATTCTTTCTATTCTACCATGGAGCAAACCTCTATTAAAGTGTCTTTAAGGGCTTGGATGTTTCTCTAGGATGCTTTCCCCAAGTCAAGACAGCTGTCCTTCCACTGAGACTCCCTGTCATTTTGTTTTTATTTAGCTCTATAACATAACGTAGTTGCCTGCTTACCTGCTTGGCTCCTATACTATCCTTCCTGCAAACTGAGGACAAAAAAAAAAAAAAAAATGCATTGCTCATAGCTGAATTTCTAATACCTTTTCTTCATTAATGTTCAGTGAATATTTGCCAAATCAATGTTGCATTAAGGACTGACTTTTATGAAGCAGTAGGTGCCTTAAATGAAAGTTTGCTTGAATTGACAAATAGTCAAAGCAATTCCTTCTAGTTACACAATAAACTACATTTTATTCTAACATTCAAGGCTCTACATGATCTTTTTCGAACCTACCCTTATGCACTTATATCTCATAACTAACTCTTTGACATAACTCTATGTTTTAGTCAAAAGAGTTTATTTATTATATCAGTCAGCTTTCAAACAACTCCAAAATCACAGTGGTTTGCTGTCACTGATGTTTATTTATCTCCCGTGCAGTAACCCATTGTGGATTCCCTGCAGCTCTACCCTGTATTGTCTTTAGTCCAGGAAGGAGTCTGAAGGGACAGGCTCTATTGGGACATGCCATTCATGTGACCAAGGGAAAAAAAGAGACGAGATTACCAAGCTAGAGTTCTTAAAGCTTCTGCTAGGAAGTGGAACATATCACCTACAAATCTTACAGCACCATAGCTGATGTCATAATTCTTCAAAACTTATCTCCAGTTTCACTCATCTTCTTTCTGGGAAACCTCTTCTTTCCATCCAGCCTTCTGATCCTTCTTGCACTTGGCACAAACCACTTTCTGTATTTTTATGTTGTGCAATTAAATATTAGGCCTAAAAGTCAGAGCTCATCCATACATTACATAATGGGAGAAACCATCAGGGAAAAAATCTGTGAAATGTTTGGCAACAGAAGGTACAACGTATGAGAAGTGCGAAGATGGTACAAAGATGGAAATGAGGAAGGGAAGTAAAAGCCATAGACAGCAAGCAAATGGAAATAAAGTACCTTCCTTGATCTGGGTTATATTTAAAGAAATAAAATAAGTGTCAAATTAAGCAAGCCAGTTTAGGCGGTTACAACGTAGCCTATAGTTCTCTTAATGACAGAATATAAATTAACTCCAAGTGATTGAAAAAGTAAGCATTAGGAAGAAGGCATGCAGCCCTGTACTAAAATTTTTTACATACTCATTCATCATATAATGGTAAACACTCAGAAATTAGGACCTTGATGTTTTAGGAAAAGTGTTGTCAGGTTCATATTTGCACAACAAACAAAGTGTTTCATGTTCATTTATGTCTTTATATAATTTTATAGTGAGGTTGTCTTTTCCCTTTCTCTAATATTCCCTATAGTATTCAATACCAGAAGGGCATGAGAAAATATGGGACAACTCATTCCATGATTTTCATTTTTTCTCCTATTGCTTTACATTTGATATATTTGCACTGTGGGTTTGGCGTGTATAGTATCACTTTGTTGATGGTGCAAGGTCATAAAATAAAATTATATTTCATTTTTACTCCCTTCTTCCTACTTTACTTCTCCAACATCTTCAGTCCCATCTCTTTTCTATGGACAAACACGTTCTAGGCCTTAAATCTAAGTGCATTTTGCCAAACTAACCATGCTGTCTCATGCCTGCTTTGTTCTAGCTTGAAGTCCTCCCCCTACTTGACAAACTGATTATTCTTCAGCCCATATGTCACTTCTCTCAGAAACACCTAAGTTAAAAGTCTTGTCTCTATGTTCCTTAAGCTCAGTGTACACTTCTTTACCAAAGGCCTTATTACTTTTTTATATAGCCCCCACAAAATTAAGAGTTTCTTAAGAGCAGGCTGGCTTGTTCGTATCTGAACCATGCCTATTCTTCACATTGACAGGCAGCAGATAAAAGTTTTCTGCAAACATTTCATCTGAAGCTATTTCCATGATGCAGTTACATATCCTTCCTACCCCAAATACCCAATCACATGAAGAAAATAAAATATCATTTAGTATGAATAATTCTTTTTAAAAAGCTAATATTTTTTCCTTTTATTAGATGAGATGTAATACATGTTTTCCATTTTAGAGGAGAATTAAGTGAGCAATCCTATCAATAATTGTTATTCCTGAATTTTGTCCTTATGCTATTGTTTTACTGCTTTCTTTTATTTCATTTTAAGTCAGCTAAAATCCTATAAGAAAATCTATTTGTAGTTCAGTTTGAAAATAAATGTTGTAAGTATATCTTCAACTTTTTGTGAAATTAAATACAGTAGTTTTATTTTTCAATACTCTATCCCAGGGTTGCTCCAATTTCTTTCATTATACCTCCCTTCAATAGGCTTTCTAGATATTTTTTCTTCCTAATTGCACCTCTATGAAATTTTATTACCACAGATTTGTTGCATATCTGTTTATGTATATGTTTGTGTTTTATATATATAAAGAGTATATTTTTTTTGCCTTTCAAAAACTGACTTTTTCCATTTTGGGTGATATGTCCCTGTTAAGAATGAATGCTCTAGTCAAAAGAAAACCTTCTGTAACTTCCTAATATATGATAAATAAACATTTTAATGTAAGCATTTTTCCTTCAACACTGATTACAATAGCATCACTTTCAAAATAAATGCCCAAACTATTATGTTAGGTAACTATTTCAGGGCACCTCTGGAGCTGCCGTCAACAGTCATAGATTTTTTTTTTTTTTTTTTTTGCGGTACACGGGCCTCTCACTGTTGTGGCCTCTCCCGTTGCAGAGCACAGGCTCCGGACGCGCAGGCTCAGCCACCATGGCTCACGGGCCCAGCCACTCCGCGGCATGTGGGATCTTCCCGGACCGGGGCACAAACCCGTGTCCCCTGCATCGGCAGGCGGACCCTCAACCACTGCACCACCAGGGAAGCCCCAGTCATCAGTTTTTAAGTATGAAATAAGAGAAAACTACCATCATGATAGATGACATTTTATGTAATAATCTGCTTGGCTCAGGCGTTTCTTTTATATTTGTGCTTACCTTATCTGTTAAGTTCTGACACTAAGTACTGGTTTCTGTTTTTTTGTATGTTAAACAGTTTCCTCTATGCTTATTAAAGATGTAATATTCGTTTATCTGATGTCTTTATGATCCTCTCTGCTAATCTAAAGTTTTAATTTTATTTTTATCCAGTATTTTTTGTATTAAATATAAACATTCCCATATATTTCCCTAAAGAGCCAAGAATGATCTATGCCCTAAGTATTGTCCTTCTATCTATCACATAACTTTTGCTATTATAGCTCTCACAAATGATTTGCTTGTATAAGTGGCAGAAGAAAATCATAACTGGAAAGTAGAAAAAATGTGACAGCCAGGTTGGATTCTCTAAGAAATCCTCCATAACTGCATTTTCTGCAGAATATCCAAATATTAGATTATCGGATACATACCTAAGACAAAAGAAATGAAAAGGCCTTTGGCCAATATGATATCCATTTAAGGAGAGAAAAGTATCTCCTATGAATAATGCTTTTTGCTTGATATAAGCACACACTGTTTCCTAAATGACAACCATAAAATTAAAAGGACTTTCTCCATTTTATACATATCGTCACAATCTTATCATAGTCATCTACCCTGATATATTCACTGGGGTAGAGCAGGATACAGATTCTGAACTCTCGGTTTTATTTTATCATAGATCATCCCTGGAGGTAAGCTTAAAATTTTGCAATTTTTAGTTATATTCCATTTCCCCAATCTGCGATGTCACCAAATTGGTTGACTTGGAAATGTATGCTTTATATTCATTCCTGTGCCAACAAAGCACTGAAGTAACAGAAGATTACATTTTCTATGGTTTTAACATATTCATTTAAATTAGTGGAATGGAATTAATTGGAAGGAATAACTTATCTTTTCATATTTACTCCCTAGGTCTGCATTCATGGGCAGGGGAAAAGAGCTAAGATGCACAAAATGTAGAACTGCCTTTTGAATCAGAAATTTTGAATTCTGCTTGCTATTCCTTTTCTAGTTGCTTTCCTTCCAATATACTTTCAGAGCACATCTCTATGTGCCACTGACTGTGTAAACAGTTGGTAACTATTTTAGAATGATCACTATGTGGCAGGCATTCTGCAAGGTGCTGTTTGTTTCCTTAAATTCTGGTGTAAAATGCTACTGCTACTCACCTTAATATTACAAATATGCATAGATTTTTTAAGTTATAGATTTATAAAAGACCCAGATATCTTATCAACATTCTTAAACTTTTCTGATTAAATGAGAGAAAATAAGCCCAATTGGAGATTTAAAAAAAACAACAAAAAAAAAAAAACAGTGGGGGAAAAAACTTCTTTTGAACATACATTCTTTTATTGTTAGCACATTCTCAATAATAAGAAGGTTTTCATATCAATTGGTCTAGCAGAAATTTTCCCTCAGAATAATGGTTTTTATTCTATTGAATTATGTTGATGGTTAGAAGTGGTCTAGTCAATATAATTAAGTCAATAAAAGAAGTGGAGACTGGCATAAAAAATAGATAAAAATCATAAGTTAAAATGAAACGTATTATACTGAGAAATCAAAACTCTATAATCTATCAAGAATCTTTGCAGATGATAAAGAAGAAAGCTATTGACTTATTTCAAACTTAAAGTCTAAACACTTTAAGTGGAGACTGAAGCTACCATCCAGCATGACAGGTGTGAACGACTTTGATTTTGTTTGCCCAAAGGAAGCATTACTCTTGCTACTTTCATAAAGACTGATCGCTCTTGACAGAAATCTGTCTGTGAAGACTTGGATGAGTATGATACTGAGGAATCATAAAACCATTAGAGAAGACTGTAGGCTCAGAGGAGCTCCTCATAAAAATGTTGAGATAGAAAGAATAAGACAGTGAAAAAGAGACTGTATTTGCTATATATCCACATTGTGAATTATGATACCCATAGGGAATATTTCCAGTCCTGGTTTTCAGAATCCCAATGAACTAATCTTTCTGAGATATCATAAACTAAGGAGTGAGAAAACAAGCCAAAGAAATATTGCCTGCTTTTATTTATTTATTTTGCAGGCTGAATCCAGCTTTTTAAAAAATGAGCCTCCTATTTTTGATTCTTGTATGACTTGAGGGAAAATACTGTGATATATAAGGGTCTTTGTTTGCACCTTGGATTCCCTATGAAGCAGACAATGAGACAGCAATTAGTTGCAAGTGTACCTTTTGGATCCATGCATGTGGAAAGCAGACAAAAGAAGCAGGACTGTATTAAGAGAAAAATCTAACTAGCCAGGGCCAACAACAGTCTTGGCCAATTCTGGAAGAAGCTGTGGAATTAGAGTTGCATGTTAGAGTTATTCCCAGTTGTGCTAAAATAACCAGGCCTTTGCATTTGGCCATCAGTCATCAGACTACATTGAGAAAGGTGTGACACTTCTCTCTCTGCAACTGAGGTAACCCTGGAAGTAACCCTGGTTGGCAGCCAAAGGATATCTTCCTACATCACTCCCAGAAGACAGAATGTCCTTCTTTGAAGGGGAATCTGGGAGATGCATCTCAGTCTCCATCACAAGCCAATATCTATACTGTCTTTTCATTAGATTACAAACTTCTCATTTAACAAAACATAATAAATCACACATACACGTGTGTGTGTGTACATACACACACACACACACACACACATACTTAGAATAATTCCAATGTCAGTCATTCACTGTTTTCAAATGAAATAATCAGCTCCAGAGCTACAGAATGACTTCAAAGTTACAAAACCCTCTGGTTTGACTGGGCTGACCCAAGCTAACAATGACCTATTTCTACCCCTGTACTCAGAGATATGGTTCATATTTTCTTTTTGAATTTAATTCTCCTTTAAGAGCAGAAATCCTAGATGGTGAGTGAGCTTTACATCTTTTCTATCTTGTAGTTCTTACAAACACCCAGCAAGACAGTTTTTTTGTCCACATTTTATAAATGAGAATATTTCAGAAAAGCTAAGAAACTTGTTCAGGTACTTATACCTAGGAAATAAGAGAACCTGGATTTGAATTTAGGACATTAATATATCATCTGCTTGTGATCCTTGTTCAGGGAGGGAGGCTGTAATTGGTGCAGCATCATAAATTATTCTAGCTGCATGACAGATTGGAGCCCAGAGATAAGTAGTAAGATGACTTGGAAACATTTTAGAATTCACTCTGAAATAGTTTACTTATTTTAATTATGGAAATGAAGAGCCATATCACAGAAATCCACACCTTGAAGATTATTATTACAGAGTAGCTCAGAATGCATTCAATGAGAAAAATAAAAACCTAGGTTACAGAAAACTGTCAGTGGTTCCCCTCACATTATTCCTTGCTCTGCCTCAAGCTAGTCTGGACTGATATCAGAGGGAAAAAAAATAATTCAGTGAAGTCAATGGAAGTCATTGCATCAAATCCTGGGAAATACAATATACAATGTACCCAGAGCTATGAATTTTACTGACCATTTTGAAACATGAAGGTAGTCTTTTCAAAATAAATGTATAAACCATCCAACATCTATTCCTGTCTTCTCCATTCTCCTGCTACTGAAATTGAGGAGAATCTCCATCAGTGGATTCAATCCCCTCCTATGTTCTGGGGGGCTATGCTCTTGGGACTATGTTGCCTCTCTTTCCAGCATCTTCCACATCCCTTTTTACTGAAACTATTTCCATTAGCCTTCATTTTATCATTACAAAAAAAAATGAATGAAGAAGTAAAAAATAATCATATCCTACTATGTCTGTTATCTTGCTACAATTCCTTCACATCCCAGTCTTCTAGGGGGAAAAAAAGGTCAACTTACATTATCTCCATTGCTGCACTCATTCCTTAATGAGTTATTTATTTAGTTAGTCAGTCAAGCCAAACTATTCTTTTTCTATTTTAGCCTTTTCATTTTCTTCTACTTGGAGTAGTCTTCACAGTAGTCTACCTTTCCTTCAGTTCTCAGCTTACATAGCTTCCCCCTCACAGAAGACTTTCCAGAGCCTCTCAGCACACAGGAGGATACACTCAGAGTACTCACCTTCCGTCACAGTGCTCATGACAATTTTTACTTTTGTAGTTAATGGTGTGTTTATGTATTTAATGGCTGACACTTCACTGGTCTGTGAGATCCATGACAGCAGAGACCCTTCTGTTTGTTCCAGCACTGTGAGTCCAGTGCTCTACACATAATAGACACCTTATAAATATTCATTCAAGGAATGGATAAATGAAAGATAAAACAGATCGTAACCATCCAACTAAATTTGAAAATATGTCAGTGCAAGGTAGTATATTGAGTAGAAAAACATACTGACAAAATACTACTATTTCCTCCTTTTTAAATGTGAGAGAGAATCTAACACTTCAAGAAGAGGCAGAGGAAGTTATTATTTACCATAAGGAGCACCTGTGAATGTTGTCTTTGGTGTTGGTTGAGGAAGAGTATTCTGATCATGATATTCTTGCAGCCTCTAAATTTTTATCTTAGTATACTGCATTTTAAATAATACTAAACATTTGGTCTAAAAATTCCCCTTTTGTATTCTGTTATTTTATTCAGAAGCTGTGTTACAGTTCCCACTCATTTACTTCTACCTGAGATGCCATGCCAGTGAAGTGGGAAAGTAATTCTCACTTTAAAGTGCTCTATAAACACTTATCTTCTACAAATCATTGTTGGCAATTAAACTGAAAATTTAGCAAAGGCAATTCTTAACCTAATTGATGAGGACTGAAAGCTGTTACCCTGCTCTTTGTTCTTAAAAGCAGAACTGTTACTTTAATCATTCATTTAACCAGCATATATTAAAACATGTAATATTCACCAGGTGCTATGCTTGTTTCTAGATATACAGAAGCATCAGATATGTTCCCTAATACCAGATACTTAATTGCTCTTAAAGATGCCAGAATTACTTATTTAAAAAATAAAATGAAAAAAACAAAGAATTATATCAAATTTTTGCTATATTCAGTTAGTAAATGTGCTCTGTGAATAAAGTTGGATGTTGAGTGTAGATGCTAATAAAGTGCTACATGCCAATTAGACATAATTATGCATATGTGTGTATATACATAGTAATTGATATTTGTCTAGTACTTTCTATTTTGAAAGCTGCTTTTATGTACATAATCTCTTAATTATCATATCAAAAATGTAAAGAAATTATGAGCACCTTCATTTTACTGATTTTATATGAACTTAAACAGATTGACCATATTGTACAGCTAATAAATAGCAGAACTAAAATTCCAACCCACATACTCCACTATAAAACTTTTGCTTTTCCTACTACATCAACTTTCTTCCCCCTCACTTTCTCTCTTGTTCTCTCTATTCATTGTAGTAACATATGCAAATCTACATGATAATTAATACACTAAGAAATGTACAATACCATACCATACATTCATCAAATCTCACCTTTCATGTCAATCTGCTTGCATTACCTAAAATTAACTTCATTAAAAAGTGATATAAACAGGGCTTCCCTGGTGGTGCAGTGGTTGAGAATCTGCCTGCTAATGCAGGGGACACGGGTTCGAGCCCTGGTCTGGGAAGATCCCACATGTCGCGGAGCAACTAGGCCCATGAGCCACAACTACTGAGCCTGCGCGTCTGGAGCCTGTACTTCACAACAAGAGAGGCCACGATAGTGAGAGGCCTGTGCACCTCGATGAAGAGTGGCCCCCACTTGCCACAACTGGAGAAAGCCCTCGCATAGAAACGAAGAACCAACACAGCAAAAATAAATAAATTAATTAATTTAAAAAAAGTGATATAAACATGAAAATAATTATAAACTTTGCTCAGCTGATAAGATAATGAACATTAGTATCAAATATAAAGTAAAATTAACCTTCATCTGTCCCCAAAAGAATACTATTGCATGTAAAATAAACCAAGATAATCTCATCTTTTTTACCATAATTGATTTTATGTAAACAGCATACAAAGCGTGGCATGTCAGGGTGTACTGCAGGGTTCAGAGAGATGATGGAAAAACATACCACTAGACAAACAGTCACATTTCAAATATGGATTTTGAATTCTATATAAAAATTTTAATGACCTACATACAGCATGTAGTATGGCATACATCATGTAGCATGGCAGACTTCATAAACACTGAGTGGGTCAACATATGAAGATTTGGATGTAATTACTAGCTCTAAAACTTAAGTGAGGTTCTGTTGTTGCAGGTTAACTTTTAACTAGGCCTTCTGGGATTTCATACAAATTGAAACAGGCAAGAAATCTATTTAAAGAAGGCTTGCACTAAAGGGATAAACTTAATACTAAACTATATTTGAATATAGAGAGAGGAGAAATAAACACTAAAGGGATAAAGACACAGGAAATCTTTTTTCCTTTCAGGAAAGCATGTTACAAACAAAGAATATTTTTTCAGTGGAGCATTCCTCAAAAACATGTTTGTGTAGACACAGAACCAATGTTATTTTTTATCAAATCAAACCAAAAGAACAAAGATAAATAAAAATGTATATTTATATAATCATTTAAATGCTAGAGTTAAATTAAATTAGTTTCCACTTTTCTCTGATCCCATAGCACTTTGTACATGCCTGTCTCAGCACTTTTCATATTGCATTGTATATAATTATTTGCATTTATACCTCTGCTATCTAATGTAAATTCTAAAAGAGAGAATGTGCTTTGTTCACATTAATGCTCTAGTGTAGAACTGAGTTTCCATCTCAGTAAATATTAGATGAATTTTTTTGAATCGTGTTATTTTTCCCAGTCCTATATTAGAAAAATATATCAATGCATAAAATACAAAATACTAATTTTTAAATTTGGTTTGAAATCAGTCATATATGCTTTCATGCATTCATTTATTCACATGTATTTACTGTCAAATTTGTGTGGAACAGCATTTTAGCTGCTAGGACTGTAAAGAAAGGTAAGAGCAAAGTGCCCTTTCATCTAATGTCACTTGAACCATAGTGAAAAAAGTAGATTTTAAACAATAATTGTCTTGAAAAATTATTAGATTAATAACCTCCAGTAATAAAGATACACTGCACAATTACAGCATCTAATAGAACTTCTAACCTGCCTTCCTGGAAATTACATTCTAATAGGGAAGATAAAGTTTAAAAAAAAGATACACAAATAAACAATTTCAAATATTAATGAGTATTATGAAAAAAAGTATAGCGAGGTGTGAGAGCACATAAATAGAGGTATTTAATCCAGTTTTGTGGGGCCAAGAAAGCAAATGGCATTCAGCTCACATCCATCACCCCTAAACTGTAGGTTTAATAAGGTCAGGAATCCTCAGGATGACTTTCACATTACTTATACTAAGTACAAGTCATGACAAAATCACTGTTTTTTCCCCTTAGGAAAAATGGCTATAGATACAGTACGTCTTGATTTCAGTAAAATTCTTGAAACTTTTAAAATTCCATTTTAGTTGTTAAAATAGGGGGAAAAATGTTTCCTAGATGATGACAAAATGATTTAGATTGGGAGCTCAGTGAAGAATCATCCCCAAGTTGGACTTTAAACTTGACAAGACTCTGATGGCAACCTGCAAGCTTCTCAGTAATTAATAATTGGTTCCACATTGTCAGCCATTTTTATGAAAGCATAAAGGATATGATTTTGAAATGTATTCATAGTAGGAATCTTAGCAAAATGGTTCATACCATAGGTGGTTGAATCAAAATTAAGATATATCTCAATGTAGGTCTCAAAATTCAAGAGTATAAAATGTTACTGCTGCCACTACTATCACATTAGCTGTTAGAGTTCTTATTATGCTTAGGCAATTGTGATGCCTCTCCTTCAAACCTTAGGGGAGTCTATAAACTAGACCTACTCTCTCCATTTTGTAGACAAGGAAACTGAGTTTCAGGTAGGTAATTTGCCAAAGTCATAGAGTTGCTAGGTAATAAAGCTAGAATTCAAAACTGAGACTGTCTAATGCCAAGACTAGTGCTCTTATACAGAATTTTAGGCTTCTACCAACCAAGGTAATTACAAGTTCTTTAGGATTTCACAGCTTGATGTCACTGATTCTGCCTTTTGCTAGTTATACAGTTTTCGCAAAGATATTAACCTCTTAGAGTCTGCAGGTGTAGAGAAAATATTAGTACCTACCAAATTAGATTTTATGGTTATTGAATGAACTAATACACAGAAAGCACTTGGAACTGTATCTGGCATGTAGCAAACAATCAATATATGTTAGTTAATAATGCTAATATTACTTTAAAAATTTTATAATAAATGTCTTCCTAGGTTTATAACCATGGCTAAATGCCTACAGATCTGTGTGGAATTGAGATAATCTCTCAAAAATTATAATCTCTCAATTTAATTAGCACTCATTCATTGTCATTTGTTTAATTTTCAATAAATTTTCACAAGGTCCCAGATATTCTTCTCACCTACTCTTATTTCAAAAGCTGACAGTAAGCCAAATACACGAAAAAAATAAAATAGTAAAAGTTATATGGTGCTATTGCTCTAAAACATTTTCTCTAAATATTTTTATTTGTAGCATCTCTTTATTTTTTTAATTTTATTTATTTATTCTTCACAGTAGGTCCTTGTTGGTTATCTATTTTAAATATAGCAGTGTGTACATGTCAATTGGGAATGACGTGCATCTCTTTAAAATAAAAATTGAAATACCAAGTGATCCACATCAAGTCTGTGGAAGATTTTATGCACTTGTGAATTATTCTTTAGCTCATGGGAATTGTGATTTTTAATTGAGTGATAATCAAACTGAAAAATCATAAAGGCAAACTTGCTTAGAAAAGTCAACTACATTTATGTAACTGATAAAACTGTTGAGCTGTGTTAATTCATTAAGTTCTTCCTGTGAATGACGTTATTTTGATGCACTAATATTGACTTTTAGTCTCTTCAGGACCAAGGCTACCTGCAATTTTTAGTGAGACCATAAATTGAATATAAAATTTTCTAGGTATGAATATTTTCACCTGAAATACATGCCTTGTTAGTTAGAGGAAGTTATGGTCCACAATCCAGATTTCAGGGGGGAAGGTAGCTATTCTCATCTTTATTGGAATTAAAAAAAAAATCCTTATTTGAAAGGACAAAGTAGAACCTGCTTACTGGCATCTTCTTACCTTTCTATTTTTTTTATATTACCTTGATTTCTCTACCACTACCCTCCCAAGTCTTTACCTTTGTACCTCCTCCATTTCTTCTATCAACATTAAACTTTCCACTGCTCAAAAAAAAAAAAAAAAAGTCCTGTGAACAAGAAATTGTTTGGTACCACACAGCTTGAGGAAGAGCTCAATTAAATGAAAGTGAAGTAATTCATAAATAACCAATTTTGTGGTAATTTTACTGTTGTATGCTTAATTTTTATATACAATGAAATGGTAAGAAGTATCTAGTTTTGATAAATTTCTCCAAATGTGTTTTTAGTCATCCCATGATTCTGCTGGTTTCCCTTAACTTCACTATTTTTTCCTGTTTATTATGTTTCTTTTACATCCCATGGAATACTGACTGTATAACTAAATAATAAGGAAAGTCAAAGAAAGAGAAATAGATGATCTCCTGATGCATAGTTTTAGCTATAAAAATAATGGCCAGATGGTAAACAATCATAGCAAATTTTGGGCTTCCAGAGAGAAAGACTAAATTCAGCTCCAAAGGGACATAATTTGAAGCTTGTTGGGCTACACAATATGGAATTAAAAATAGCCAACCAGTCAACCCAGGATATTTTTTTACTTTCCTATAAAATTTAAATTGTTGTGAAATGAACCTAATAAGCTCAGTAACATTGACATCTCATGCCATTTTAAGCTATTTTATCAGCAATAATCATTTTTTCCCCTTTGCGGAAATTTTTTTGGTAAGTTTCAAAAGTGAGCTACACATTGATGGGGGTAATCCTTTCACAATGTATACATATACCAAATGATAGCATTATATACTAAATACCTTATAATTTTATTTGCCACTTATACCTCAGTAAAACTGAAAAAAGAAAAGAGTTACACATAGAAAACATCAGCCTGCTTTATAGTAACATCTAAATTATCATCTTAAATGATTTGGCCAATTTGTTCATCATACATACGTTCAGCATTTTAAAAATAAACGTTCTTAGACAGTTTATGGTAATTTGTATTATGAAGTTTTGCTTAAGAAAATTTCTTTGTTACAATGTCAATGTCAGACTAGAGATCCTCACAAAAAATATAATTATATATTTTCTTTTAAGATTTAAATTAGTAAATATTGGTAAAGACAAAGTATAGAAGTAAACCAGACTTACTTTTGTATATATGAGTTTTACCATTATAATAACATATTATGAATTTTAAGTATAAAAAATAAATGTTATTATTACAATGCAATCTAGTATAATTGGATTTACAGGATCAGACATATTTTAGATATCTAACACACAGTATTCTGTGAAGATCTATCAGAAGATTCCTACTGGGCACTGGAAAAGTGGATAGATTATTCTATGTGATGTAGTTGAAAGGACATTATATGGAGAAGTGAAAGCTTAGTTTGAGCCCTCCTTCTAACATGCTAACTGTATGGTCTTTGGTATTTATTCTCCTAATTCTTAAAGTTAAAAGATTTTCTTAGAGAAGTTATTTGAATGGTGCTTTCCACCTTTAAAACTGCATACTTTTATAATTTATTTTAGATGCTATATTTTTATTAAGCCAAACAAATGATGATACAGTTCTGAGAGAAGATTTTTTAGAGGAACAATAGAAAGTCTGGATAAAGGTTAGACATGATCTTTTGCTACATGAGCAACAGCTCTTTATTTTAAAAAATGGCATAAATGTGAAATATATGTTTATTTAAGTAAAATATGATATTATGAATGGACTTATTAAAAGTTGCCTTAATTTCCTCTTTAGTTGTTATTTCATATCATAAGTTTTCATGATTGGACATTTTTCTTCTAAAAGGATCAGAATGAAGCATGATCAATACATACATACAACTGAAAATAAGTGTAGAAGTAAATCAAATTTAAAACAACCTTGTACATATTTACTTGGCTTAAAGAAATTTTTTTAAAATATATTTTTAAGAATCCTTTTCACATCCTTAACCAGAAGAATTTTTCTTCATTTCGCAAAGCCGCAGAACAACTAAGCCCATGCACCACAACCACTGAGCCTATGCTCTAGAGCCCACAAGCCACAACTACTGAGCTCATGTGCCACAACTACGGAAGCCCACGTGCCTAAAGCCCACACTCTGCAACAAGAGAAGCCACCGTAATGAGAAGGCCGCACACCGCAACAAAGAGTAGTGCCTGCTTGCCACAACTAGAGAAAGCCCATGTGCAGCAACAAAGACCCAAGGCAGCCAAAAATAAATAAATTAATTAATTAAAAAAAATCTTTTTCTATTGGATATGATTAGATGTAAACGTTTTCAATAAAGGCATACAGTGTGATAGAACAGTATAATTGGCTTTGGGAGTAGCTATACCCAACTTCAAGTAGTAATTGAATCAATAAATAAATGTATGAAAATAGGAAAGTCACATAACTTTTCTGATGCCCTGTTACCTTATCTGTAAAATGGTGCAATATTATTGGTGTGACTTCCTTCGCTGTACTCTGAGAAAAAATATACTAATGAATGTTCATTTATTCATTCATATTCATGTTTCAAATCTTTGGTCAACTGTGGTATACAATGCAAACAGATAGTAAGATAAGTAAAAATAACAAGCAAAATGTATTTTAAAGTAATAGTATTTTTGTGAATATTTTCCAACAGCATACTTTGAAATATTTTTCCCTTGCATAATTAAGGAAGGGGCTTAAAATTATATTCCACAATTTTATAATGGTATATATAGACAGTTTTATAAAATATATTCTACAACTTCCACAAGAATTACTCTCAGGAAGGAAATAAATCTTTTCCTAGAGGAAAATACATTGATTTGATACTCCTTGGGTTAAAAATGAGGAACAGAAGGCATAAATGTTTACAAGAGTCTAAACAAAAAATAATCATTAAACTGTTGAATAGTTAAAAGAAAAGCTATTTTTTTTTTACTCCTTAGAGAGAAGAAGAAGTAATAAAAGAGATGGAGAAAAGTCAGAAAACTGGGCTTAGGGAGGGCTGTGTGTAATATAGGTTGAGAGAAGAATGAAAAAATCATTAGTATTGGGATAGTCAACAGAATTTAAATAACATAACTGAACAGTAAGAAGCTATCTGTAGTTTCTGAATGTTTCTACCATCTATAATCTTCCTAGTATAATCAACATTCTGATGAATAATTTGTATAAATAGATTTTAGTAAAAATCAAAAAAGGATTATGGTAAATTGAATTATTGTGTGCAGTTTTCCACTTTCTCCCTGCTATTGAATTGTTTACCACATTGCCTTTGCCAAGTGACACTGCAGTAACTCCCATTAGAAAAGACTTTACACATATGAAATTAGGAATGGCCTCTTACACTCTTGACCTTCATAACAAAAACATGGTACTGGTGCAAAGAGAATAAGACACTTAAGAAGTAGGCCTAAACCTGAGCTCTGCCCTGGGGCCACACCCATCTGAGGCCAATGGAGATCAGCCAAACCCCAGTACAACCCCTACCTATGCACAGACTCAAGAGTGAGAAAAATGAATATTCACTGCTGTGTCATGAAGATTTTCTGTTGCCTGTTACACAGCATTATTACAGCAAAACTGATCACTGCAGGGATTAAATTTTACATATACAATTTCAAGGTATGAAATGGAGAGACTATTCACTGGAGCAGGAACTTAGACATAGAATTGGCCCATGAGTATATGTATACCTTCCTCTAACAGGCCGACTCCACCCAGAAATCTGAGGTTTCATTCAATCTTGGTTATATATTGAGAAGCCTAGTGACCCCAAGTAATATATTAAAAATATATTTATATATACATGTTATTTGTGGAAAATATATCATTTTTGTTCAGAAATTCCCATTTATCCACATGGCTTTGAAGCTTATCTGAAATCTACTTGCTATAAAACAGACTTCCTGACTGATAATGCTCTTCTATGGTAAGCAGCGGAGGTTTTATGTGAAAGATAGATTGACATAGAGTGAACCAGAAATTAATCTAGCAAGAAGTAAATGAATTTTTTTTAATGCAAACAGTAAACGTTTAGTAGTAGAAGAGAGAAATAAAAGGTACTATAAATCTCTTCCTTGGGAAAAAATATAGGTAGTCCAATATGTAATACAGGACCTTAAAATAATAAATAAATCCTCCAGTAAAGATCTCTAAAACTTGAATGAGGGAGTAAATCATGTGAAGAGTTAGAGAGAAGTGTTCCAGGAAGAGGTACAATCTTCTAAAATTTGTTGGGACTTGTTTTGTGACCTAGTGTGTGATCTATCCTGGAGAATGTTCCATATACACTCAAGAAGTATGTGTTTTCTGCTGCTCTTGGGTAGAATATTCTGCATATATCTGTTAGGAACAGTAGATCTATAGTGTTGTTCAAGCCTGCTGTTTCCTTATTGATTTTCTGTCTAGATGTTCTATTCATTATTGAAAGTGGGGTACTGAAGTCTCCTACTATTACCCTGGAGTTCCCTAATTGTCACGTCAGGTCTGTCAATATCTGCTTATATATTTAGGTGATATGATACTGCATACATATAAATTCATAATTACTATATCTTTCTAATGAATTGACCCTTTTAATAACTGTATAATGATCTTCTCTGTCTCCTGTGATAGACGAAACACTGATGAAAAAGACAATCATTGATGAAAGAAATTAAAGAAGACATAAATAAATGGAAAAACTCTCATGTTTGTGAATGTAAAGAATTAATATTATTAAAATATCCATACTTCCCAGAGCAATTAAAGATTCAATGAAATCCCTATCAAAATCCCAATAGTATTTTTTATGAAAATAGAAAAGCAATGCTAAAATTTGTATGGAACCACAAAAGACCTTAAACAGCCAAAGTAATCTTGAGAAAAAAAGAACAAAATTGAGGCATTGCACGTCCTGATATCAAAATATATTACAAAGCTACAGTAATTAAAACAGTATGATACTGGCATAAAAAGAGAAATATAGACCAAGGTAACAGAAAACGGAGCCCCAAAATAAGCCCACACCTATACAGTTAACTGATCTTTGACAAGGGAGCCAAGACTACAAGTGGGGAAAAAATAAAATCTTCAACAAATGGTATTGGGAAAACTGGATATCCACATGCAAAACAATGAAAGGTGACACATCTTACACCACACAGAAAGCTCAACTCAAAATGGATTAAAGACTTATAAGACCTGAAATTATAACACACCTAAAATAAAATATAAAGAGAATAAATAAATATTTGTATAAAAGAAAATGAAAGTGGACTTGTATGTCACATCATACACAAAAATAAAATTCAGATGAAAGACAATATAAATAACAAAACAAAAAAGTATCTTAAAATAATATAGGAGAATATCTTCATGATCTGAGGATGGCAATTAACAATTGAAAAATGATGAATAAAGTTGGCTATCTTAAAATTAAAATCTCTGTGTATCAAAAGACACCATTAGGAAGTGAAATGAAAGCCCCAACATTGAAGAAGATGTCTGAAATACATGTAACAAGGAGGGAGCAATATGTTGAATATATAAAGATCTCCCACCAATGAAAAAGAACACTCAAGAAGAAAAATCATTGGCAATCCTTTGGATAAAGGGATAAGAGATTTACATAGGCACTTTGGAAAAAACAAAATTGAAATAAATATATGAAATGTTCAATCTCATTAGGGAAATGCTGATCAAGACCACAATGTGATACCACTAAAATTATACCACATTGATCTAAATTAGAAAGATTGACACACCAAGAATGCAGATGGGGACCATTACTAACTCAGAGAATTCTTGACACAGTCACTATGGAAAGCAATTTCACATTTTCAATAAAGTTAACTATGCTTATACTCATCGAGAAACTCAGGCACATTCTCTGTGCTCCAGGAGAAATCATATAAAAATATTCACAGCAGGATTGATTATAATAGCCCTAAACTAGAAACCACTCAAATATCCATCAATAGTGGAATGTGAATGGCATAGATACACATAGAAAATAAAATACGTGAATAAACAGAAGAAATGTGGTTGAATCTTAAAAAACATTAAGATTAATGAAAGAAGGCACATACAAAAACATATATACACTGTAATTCTGTATATACACATTAAAAATAGACAAAAGTAAACTATATTATTTATGGATGCTTATTTAGTTGGTAAATCTACAATAGAAAGAAAGAAACTGTCAGAGTGGTTAATTGTAAGTGGAGGAAAGTGATTAGGACTAGGAAGAAGCACCCCTGGGGGATTTCCTGGTGATGCATTATATACTTGGGATATACTTGCATTTATGTTTACTTTATAATAATTTATTAAATGGTGCATTCATGTTTAATCACTGTCTATATACTACACATTTTTTCTTAAAGTTTAAAGGACAAGATTTGGTCTTAATAAAAGCCTTCAGAAACAGTTGCAATTCTTCCTGTAAAACCAAAAATTGATTGCCAAACTTCATCCTCAGTGAGGCTGTAAAGTCAGCATAAGTAATTGTGGTAAGCTATAACGTTTGTGGAGAAGGATAACTGAATCCAACTAAAGTGAATAGGCCATGAATCCTCATCAGTCTATAAAACAGAAGTACAATTTATATAAAGTTGGATCTCATAAATAAGTAATGTAGCATTAAAAGGCACAGCAAGATGAATAGAGCAGGGGTTTGTGAAGCAAAAAATGGTGGGTATTTCTTCTTAGGCAAATATTAAATAATTTAAATGGGTATATATTTTAAATGGGTGAGTGAACAGGCTGGTTACAGTTTTTCTCTTGGTAATCTTCTTACACCTGAATATATCCCTCATTATCATTTCCTGTTCTCTCAGGTGGTAAATACGTTGTCCTGTACTAAATATAAATTTCAATTGTTCTTTGCATTAATAGTGCTTTTTTTAACATCTTTATTGGAGTATAATTCCTTTACAGTGGTGTGTTAGTTTCTGCTTTATAACAAAGTGAATCAGCTATACATATACATATATCCCCATATCTCTTCCCTCTTGTGTCTCCCTCTCTCCCACCCTCCCTATCCCACCCCTGTAGATGGTCAAAAAGCACCCAGCTGATCCCCCTGTGCTAGGTGGCTGCTTCCCACTAGCTATCTATTTTACATTTGGTAGTATATATAAGTCCATGCCACTCTCTCACTTTGTCCCAGCTTACCCTACCCCCTCCCCAGGTCCTCATGTCCATTCTCTAGTAGATCTGCATCTTTATTCCCATCCTGTCCCTAGGTTCTTCATAACCATTTTTTAATTGCATATATATGTGTTAGCATACATATTTGTTTTTCTCTTTCTGACTTACTTCACTCTGTATGACAGACACTAGGTCCATCTACTTCACTACACATAACTCAATTTCATTTCTTTTTATGGCTGAGTAATATTCCATTGCATGTGTGTCACATCTTCTTTATCCAATCATCTGTCAATGGACACTTAGGTTGCTTCCTAAGTGTAAGCACTGTAGATAGTGTTGCAATGAACATTGTGATACATGTCTCTTTTTGAATTATGGTTTTCTCAGGGTATATGCCCAGTAGTGGGATTGCTGGGTCATATGGTAGTTCTATTTTTAGTTTTTAAGGAACCTCCATACTGTTCTCCATAGTGGCTGTAACAATTTACATTCCCACCAACAGTGCAAGAGGGTTCCTTCTTCTCCCCAACCTCTCCAGCATTTATCATTTGTAGATATTTTGATTATGGCCATTCTGACTGGTTAGAGGTGATACCTCATTGTAGTTTTGATTTGCATTGCTCTAATGATTAATGATGTTGAGCATTCTTTCCTGTGTTTGTTGGCAATCTGTATATCTTCTTTGGAAAAATGTCTTTTTAGGTCTTCTGCCCATTTTTGGACTGGGTTGTTTGCTTTTTTGATATTGAGCTGCATGAGCTGCTTGTAAATTTTGGAGATTAATCCTTTGTCAGTTGCTTCATTTGCAAATATTTTCACCCATTCTGAGGGTTGTCTTTTCATCTTCTTTATGGTTTCTTTTGCTGTGCAAAAGCTTTTAAGTTTCATCAGGTCCCATTTGTTTTTGTTTTTATTTCCATTTCTCTAGGAAGTGGATCAAAAAGATCTTGCTGTGATTTATGTCACAGAGTGTTCTGCCTATGTTTTCCTCTAAGAGTTTTATAGTGTCTGTTTACATTTAGGTCTTGAATCCATTTTGAGTTTATTTTTGTGTATGGTGTTAGGGACTGTGCTAATTTCATTCTTTTCCATGTAGCTGTCCAGTTTTCCCAGCACCCCTTATTCAAGACGCTGTCATTTTGCCATTGTATATTATTGCCTCCTTTATCAAAAATAAGGTGACCATATGTGCGTGGGTTTATCTCTGGGCTTTCTATCCTGTTCCATTGATCTGTATTTCTGTTTTTGTGCCAGTACCAGACTGTCTTGCTTACTGTAGTTTTGTAGTATAGTCTGAAGTCAGGGAGCCTGATTCCTCCAGCTCCATTTTTCATTCTCAAGATTGCTTTGGCTATTCGGGAGTCTTTTGTGTTTCCATACAAGTTGTGAAATTTTTTGTTCTAGTTCTGTGAAAAATGCCATTGGCAGTTTGATAGGGATTGCATTGATTCTGCAGATTGCTTTGGGTAGTATAGTCATTTTCACAATGTTGATTCTTCCAATTGAAGAACATGGTATATCTCTCCATCTATTTGTATCATCTTTAATTTCTTTCATCAGTGTCTTATAATTTTCTGCATACAGGTCTTTTGTCTCCTTAGGTAGGTTTATTCCTAGGTATTTTATTCTTTTTGTTGCCATGGTAAAAGGGAATGTTTCCTTAATTTCTCTTTCAGACTTTTCATCATTAGGGTATAGGAATGTAAGAGATTTCTGTCCATTAATTGTGTATCCTGCTACTTTACCAAATTCATTGATTAGCTCTAGTAGTTTTCTGGTAGGGTCTTTAGGATTCTCAATATACAGTATCATGGCATCTGCAAACAGTGACATCTTTACTTCTTCTTTTCTGATTTGGATTCCTTTTATTTCTTTTTCTTCTCTGATTGCTGTGGTTAAAACTTCCAAAACAATGTTGAATAACAGTGGTGAGAGGGGATAACCTTGTCTTATTCCTGATCTTACTGGAAATGGTTTCAGGTTTTCACCATTGAGAACGTTGTTGGCTGTGGGTTTGTCATATATGACCTTTATTATGTTGAGATAAGTTCCCTCTATGCCTACTTTCTAGAGGGTTTTTATCATAAATCGATGTTGAATTTTGTCAAAAACTTTTTCTGCATCTATTGAGATGATCGTATGGTTTTTATTCTTCAATTTGTTAATATGGTGTATCACAGTGATTGATCTGCGTATACTGAAGAACCCTTGCATTTCTGGAATGAACCTCACTTGATCATGGTGTATGATCCTTTTAATGTGCTGTTGGATTCCGTTGGCTAGTGCTGCACAGACTCCCCAGAGGGAAGGCATGGGTAGTGACCTGTGCTTGCACACAGGCTTCTTGGTGGCTGCAGCAGCAGCCTTAGAGTCTCATGCCCGTCTCTGGGGTCCATGCTGTTAGCCGCGGCTCGCGCCTGTCTCTGGAGCTCCTTTAAGCAGTGCTCTTATTCCCCTCTCCTAGCACACCACAAAACAAAGGAGCAAGAAAAAGTCTCTTGCCTCTTCGGCAGCTCCAGACTTTTTCCCGGACTCCCTCCCGGCTAGCTGTTGTGTACTAGCCCCCTTCAGGCTGTGTTCACGCAGCCAACCCCAGTCCTCTCCCTGGGATCTGACCTCCAAAGCCCAAGCCTCAGCTCCCAGCCCCCGCCCGACCTGGCGGGTGAGCAGACAAGCCTGTCAGGGTGGTGAGTGCCCGCCACCCACCATCTCCACTGGCAAAGGGGCTTCCCAGTGTGTGGAAACGTTTCCTCCTTCACAGCTCCCTCCCACTGGTGCAGGTCCTGTCCCTATTCTTCTGTCTCTGTTTTTCCTTTTTTCTTTTGCCCTACCCAGGTACGTGCGGAGTTTCTTGCCTTTTGGGAAGTTTGAGGTCTTCTGCCAGCGTTCAGTAGGTGTTCTGTAGGAGTTGTTCCACATGTAGATGTATTTCTGATGTACTTGTGGGGAGGAAGGTGATCTCCACGTCTTACTCTTCCGCCATCTTGAAGGTCTCCAATACTGCTTTTTAAATCAACCCCATATATACTATTCTACATGTTGCAATTCTAAAAGTAGAGAGATTTCCAGTATCAACAGTTTTTCTCCATTTATCAAGACCACTTATTTACTTGCATGTATGTGTGTGAGGTAAGCCAAATAGGTATTTTAGTTGTTGACATATATTTCTCTTTCTACAACGTTCATGAATCTTTAGTGGAAAAATGTACTTTCAGATCATTTTAATCCATTAGGTCTAGTTTAATTTAGCATCTTATATTGGGCTGGGTAGTGAGGTTTCTAATATCAATATGACACAGTCTCTGCTTTCAAGAAATTTGAGTAAATGGAAACTTTCAGTAGACTTTGGTACGCGCTACCAAAAAGTTGTACACAGTATGAGATGGGCCATTTAGGACATAGAAAAGTTCAGAAAAAGCTTTTCTCAAAAGATTATGTTTGACTAAAATTTTCAAGGATGAGTTATCTAAATAAAAAATGGAGAATGAAGAAATGAGGGCAGAGGGCATGAGCAGAGGCAAACAGACATGGGAGAGTTCTGAGAACGTGCATTAGTAATCTCAAGCAGGTTAGTGTTCCTGGAGGTGAAGTTGTAAAAGCAGTAATGGGAAGTGTGCCTTGTTTGCTGCATTGAGGGTTACTTTCTACTATTGAATTATGTTTGTTAGAGACATCCCCAGCAGTTACATTAAGGATAAGTATGAGGCTTGTTAAGATTAGTGATAGGATAACGTATTAGGAGGTTGTAACAATAGGTCAGGAGACATATAATGAGAGCTTGACTGTTGTTGTTTTGGGGAGAGGAGAAAATTTGAAAACTATTTGAAGCATGTAAAATTATCAAGATTGGTGACTGACTGGATATGGACAGTGAGGGAGAAAGAGAAGACTGAGATGCCTCTCCAGTTTGGCTTGGGAATAATAAACTGAGAGGCAGAATTCAAGAGAAGAAGTCCTTTCTGAGGAAGATGAAAATAAGGGTTCAATCTTAAACATGTTGAATTTGAGGTGCCTCTAGGACATTCAGGCGGGTTTGTTTTACAGATAAATGTCTATTTGAGGCTGTAGGCTGAAGGAGCAGAGGCAGTTATAGATATAGCTGTGGAAGACATCAGCATCCAAGTGTAATTAAAACAGTGGTTTTTAATGTCAGTGGAATTTCCCCCCAAAATGTGTAGAATTAAAACAAATGAGAAGACAGTTCCAATCTCCAGAGTTTGTTTTGGAGGTGATGAATATGGTTATTACCTTGATTGTGGTGATGGTAACACAAGTGTACATGTATATTTCCCAACTCAAAGTCACCAAATTGCATACATTAATTATCTGTCCCTTTTTGTATACAAGTTTTACATCAATAGAGCTAGGAGGAAAAGGACTAATACAATATTTTTTAAAGAAGGTTTATGAAGAAACAGATAAAGGGAAGACGAAAAGAATCAGACATGCTTAAACATGAAAACCAGGGGCAAACATGTAGTAGAGTCTCATAAAGGAGAGTGTGAGATCCATCTCAAATGCAGCAGTGAAGTTATTCAGATAAAGATGACATTTAGCAATAAAGAGGTCATTGGTTACTATGGGGTTGAGGATGGATATCATTCATTATGCATCTGGGATTATACAACTGTGAATATTTATACACACACATGTATGCACACGTACATGTACCTATTATAATAGCTGATAGTAAGACTAAAAACTGGCAAAAGGATATATCCCAAGTAAATATTATAAAAATATATGCATAAAATTTTCTAATCTATTTATGAACCACTAATTGAATATCTGAAAGATCACCAAGCTTCAAAAATACTCACAAGCAATAGATAAATCTCCATTATAAATATTTTTAGGTAGCAGCATTAAAATGGAGATCATTAAGTTTTCAAATTGTGTGGGCTTCTTTTCTTTACTTGACTGAGCACAGTTTTTGCATTATATGGTTTGATTTGACAAGAGAACCCATAAAAATCCACACTTGTGGCCCACTTAAAAAAGAAGTATTATAGTTTTAGGCACTGTTGAACATCATGCTGAGCTACAAGAGCTAAATAAAACACCGTAAAGCTCCCCACCTTCATTTCATTTTTAGAACCCCACACAGGGAGACGACAATTACATTAATCAGAGACAGACCACTGAGGTTCAGATTTATTTTAATATTAAATTGTATAGTTGAAGGAGATATCAATTTCTTTTTAAAATGGCACCATCACTAGCCTTCTAAACACTTCAGTTTACTAATGATTTTAAAACTGCCTTAAGGGTTTAAAACTGAAGCCCTACCACTTCATCCCAGCTGAGATTTAGCATGCAGATCTCACGATGGGAATACATTTCTGTTTCAGGTTAAATAAATTCAGCCTCTTTTATTTTAGAACTGGAAGAACATTTTGTTGACTCAGAGCTCTAGTTTTGTTACTTAGAGCTAAAAGAAGTCAGTTCAGCATAAGAAATTCTACAAGTTTGTAGAATTGGAAGTCTGCTGGGACGAGGTTCACTCTGTATTGTATATAATGTTGAGAACATTTTTTAACCTTAACAGGCATTGTTGTTTCCAAATATGCCTTCTCTGATGAATCTGTGCATGCATGCATGCCCAGGGCTACTCTGAAAACTGAGATGAAGAACTGAAAAAGAATTCTGGCCCCTAAGAAACTCCTCAAAGAAATGCTATCGTGAAGGCTAGACACCTTTGATATGAGCTCCAAGGTTTTTCTCTGCTGCTCTCCCTTCAGTATCCACTGACCTGAAACATGCACACAGAGTGATGTGCTGAAGCACCTACAGCAGCAAGTGTGCCTAAGTAAAAACACCCTCTTATTCTCCTTAATAAGCTAGACTCTGTTAGAAAAGTACAAAGAAGTTCTCTTGTGACCCTGTATCTAAGACTGTGTTTATTAAAAGATCTTCCTTTATCTTCCCCCCACTCTCCAATCCAGACTCAAGATTGAATCTATGAGACATTAGTTGAGAAAACAAATGAAAATGACACACACCATATTGAACTAAGCATCATGATTTTTTATCTCCTGTGAAATACTGTGAAGGGTACTAAACAAAACATTACACTGACAAGTAAAGTCTTTTTATCAGTGGCTATTTCGTTAGGCCTTCCTGGCCTACACCATCTGAACTCAACATGTATTAACCAATTTTCTAGAACTTCTCTAAGCAAATTTTCCATTATTGACAGACAATTGACTTTTTCTCAAATTGCCTTTTAGGCTCAATTATGACTTGCATCCCATCCACCTGGTATATCTATTTCCTTTTTTTTTTTTTAATAGAATCTTGCTAATTTGTTAAGTTACTGCAGATGATACATTTTCCCCATGAATCCTGACAGAGCCACCTTAGTCCTTTGTGGTATTTTTCATTCCTTTTAGTAAATAATCAGTATGACACATTTGACATTTGACATAGAGGCACAATTTATTCTTACTGTGTTTGCTAGATTTTATTCTATATACATCTTTCCCCCAACTATACTGCTACTGCTTGTGTTTTGAGAATATGGAAAGATTCTCAAATTTAAGTGTGGTATACTATATCTGTGTATAGTAACTTCTACATTAAAAAACAAGTTTAGCCAGACTATTACTCAACCATAAAAAAGAATGAAATAATGCCATTTGCAGCAATATGGATGGACCTAGAGATGATCACACTAAGTGAAGTAAGGCAGAGAAAGACAAATATATATCATTTATATGTGGAATCTAAAAAAAAAAAAAAAAAAAGAAAAGATACAAGTGAACTTTTTCCAAAACAGAAACAGACCCATAGACATAGAAAACAAACTACGGTTACCAAAGGGGAAAGAGGGGAGGATAAATTAGGTGTTCAGGATTAACATAAACACACTATTATATCTAAAATAGATAACCAACAGGGACCTACTGTATAACACAGGGAACTATACCCGATATTTTGTAATAACCTATAGGGGAAAATGTTATCGAACCCTGACCTCTGGCCACCTCCTAGGGGTAGACAACTGAACTAAGCTGTACCAATTTTTGAATTTGAATGGAGAGACTGAAGCTGGTTGAAGCTGCTACCTTAATGGCAGTGTCCATGTAGTCCAGTTGCTGAGGCCTCCACAGACTATGGCCCATGGAGACTGCGGACACCATTAGGTCATGAAAGCCGGGATGGGGGAGAGGTTCGCAGCTGCTTCAAGGCCTGGGCCTGGCCAGTGGGCGGCCCTGGCGAGGGCTATGGAGCTCTGCAGGACACAGCCCTCAGCCTGTCCCTGGGCCCCCAGCTCACCCAGCGGCCTGAGGCTGCAGGGCCTGGAGGGCCCTGGGGAGAAGGCCTCCATCTGCCTCTTGTCTCATTCTGTCCAGAAGACCACAACGAGGCTGACTGAGCGGGACCTCTAACCGCGTTAAGGGTCGCGTGTTAATAGTCATATATAATACTAATGGCTGCGTGCCCACTCTGCCCCTATTACAAAAATAATCTGAAAATATATATATATGCATAACCATATCACTTTACTGTATACCTGAAACTAACACAACATTGTAAATCAACTATACTTCAAAATTTTTTTAAGTTTATTTTTAATATGCTAATAAAACTTTTTGCTCTGTATAATCCAGAAATATTGCTTCAGAAGTATTACCTAGTAAGTAAAGTTTGATACTACGACACTACCTTAATAAATAAAAAGGAAATACATGGTTCCTTTAGCATTTGAATTCAAATATTGGTTTACTCGTACTAAAATGTCATTAGAACAAAAATGCGAAGTTGGTAACTCAAATTGAATACAATAACTAACCATACATATTTTGGTTTTAAGTGTGTCTTAATAGTTTTTGGTGACAGTTAAAATTAAATTTTATAAGTGGAGCATGAGTCATTTAGCGAAATTAATGTATTATATAGTTATCATTAGGTAGCAATAGGAGACCATTGTGATGCATCGAAGTTCCATTCTATGAACTGGAACTGTGCTGACTCAGTGGGATGCGACTACTTTGGATGGTTTCCTTCTCCTTTGTACTTTCAAGCTCATTTTGTTTTTTATGAAAACATGTTATTGCCTAAAGACCAGGATAATTATTCCTTTATCAAATTATGAGTGCTAAAGTCTATATTTCAATTTTTAATGCTGAGAAATTATAGAGAATGTTTCTCATCATATTTAAGAACCAGGAGACAATAAATAAAAGTTAATGCTGTAATTCTTTCAAAGACAAAGAATCACTAGGAAAAGTGGCAAAGATAGGTTAAGGGAAAGGAAAAATAAAACTAAAAATCAATCAGCATACTAATGTCTATGTATGTGTTATGACCTGTATATTCCCTATGGGTTTTATGTCTCCAATGCTAAGTAAATTAAAAGAAATGGGAAAGATTATTTTCCTAAATTTCCAATATCTCTTTATTTTATCTGAATACTTGACAGATATGATTAAAATAATTCTCAGTTCTCATCAAAGTGGAATCCTAGAGTGACAACTGTAATATAACTTAACTATCATTATGATTAAACTATCACATTAGTTCAAGTTTTTGTTTGTTTTTTTTTTCGAAGACAAGTTTTATTTGGGAAGAGTTTCTAATTGTTAAAGCTGCAAGCAAGTTCCCTTCACAAGTATAGTTCTACAGACCTAGTAGTTTCAGAGATCCCAGTGTTCAAAGGTACACCTCAAAATTAATAACAAAAACACACCCACGGCGAAAGGGAAGAGCTGTTAGACTGGTTTGGAATGTACAGCCATGGATTTCAGCTGGGCTATTATAATTGCCTTCTAATTCACCTTTCTGGATTTATAATCTTCCATTACAATCTCCTTAGCAGCAATCTTTATAAAATAAAAATCTAATGATACCAGCACCTCAGACCCTCTAGAGGTCTCCCCAGCACCTTCTACAACATGGCAAAGAGAAACATTTATGATGTGTCACATCTTATTTAATGTAATTATGACATGTCACATGCTGTCATTTGTCTATGCTTTTATGCATGCAATCAACTTTCCTTAGATAGTTTCTAACCCCTTTCAACTTCCTTCTCACCAGTATTCATCCTTCATGAATCAGCTTCAACATTGCCCCCTTTCTCTGTTTTCAGAACATGCCCCTCTTATAGATTTAATCACCTTCTTTGCTTGGTGTAACAGAAACTGTCAGTGCCCCATGCATGTCCCTCAGAGCATGTATAGTTTCTGGCCAACTTCCATCTGCTAGTAACTGCAGTCTCACTGAAAGCCCTTACATCAGAATTGCAGAGAGCTGGATGCTTGCCTGGAGGCAGGAAGTGCTGAAAATGTGCCCTCATCCACAGCATCGCTGACCAAGAACTCTCAGGTGTTAGTGTGTGAATTTACCAGTTCCATCACTTTTCAGGATCATTAATTCTGGGGAATGTATTTTGTGTCACTTCCCAGAATTTGCCCTTTTAAGCTCCATTTCTCTTAAGGACAGCTAGTTAACTGCAATCCCTTTATTGTCTGCCTTCTCTTCTCTGCATCACTTCCTCACTTCCCTATTAGTATTACTTTAACTTCTCAGAAAAACTATTTATACCTGACTCTTGTCGCCAGGTTTTTTCGTGTAGAATCTACAGTTAAACTTTTGATACCAGAGGTACTGTGTGGGGTTCTGAGGTTGAATGTCTTGCTGGCCACATGGCATCAAGACCACTTGGCATGTTGTAACAGAATAATTACAAAACTCTCTCTTGTGGTGAATTGGGATGGTAAAAAGGCATAAGGGGATGTATATCTTATCAATTTCTCCAGGATTTGAGAAAGATAGTGACATGATAATGACAATGACTATGGAGTTAACAGTTGTTGCAAGTATTGTCAGTGCTCTCAGGAAAAAAAACTGATGAGCTCAAGCTCAAGTCAGAAGGGTCTCGCTAACAGCATTTAAAGAAACCCTCCTCTTTTAAAGCCAGAGAGAAGATTGAACTGAAAAAACAGACCCTTTGTTTGATTGTAATAGTAGTTGAATTGTAGAGAAGATTTACTGCAAAGCACCGGCAAACCTCTTATTTAAAACTCCAGGCCTTAACAGGAAATATGTAGGACCCTGAAACCTGGACTTGGGGTACCAGGTTGACTCACTCTTGCTGGAGGATTCTTTCCTTGTCTGGAGACCACATAGATGCATCATCTGAGGTCAACACTTCAAGATATATGTACATTCCTCAAAAATTTCCCTCATCTTATGGTTTCTAGACCACTATGCTCAAGACCAGACATGGCCTAATTGAAAAAAGTATTGTCTCTGATTTAAGAAAAATGGGATTATTCATCAAAAGAGTAAGAGAAACTGGCTAATATTTCCAGTTAGGAATTAAGAGAGCATGCCTAGAAATGAATGTTGAGTATGTTGGACAGGGATGCAACTGAAATATAAGGTACACAGGAGATGTTAAAGATATGTTTACACAAGCAAATGACATTACATCTAAGCATTTGTGTTTTGTTTGAGGTATGCATTTCCAAACTTATGCTTAATGGTATATATAATTACATACTTCTCTAAAAATACTTTATTGTAATTCCAGAAAGTAAAAATATATATTAAATAAGAAAATAATACTCTCAAATGAATCAATGTTTAAATTATACAATGGTCATAAAATATAAATCAACGAGCTTAACAACTTAAATCCAAATGGACACAATATGGTTTATTAAAAAAAAAAATCTTGAAGGTTATCCAGCACAGTGATCAAGAATGAATGCACTTTATTCCATCTTGTCTTATACCCAAGTGATAAAACATCTTGTCTTATACACAAGTGATCTTGCTTATTGCTTTCAGATAATTCTGATGCTCTATCATTTAACACATGGCATTAGCTGAATCTCTTTTCAAATTAAAATGTAAGAGAATTACTCACTTTTAAAAAATACATTTAAGATACACATAAATATTCCACTTACCCTTACTCGACCCACAAACGCATTTGCTTCTTCTTCCACCACTGATAGATTTCTGGGAAGATAGGGATCAAACACTGGAGCATTGTCATTGACATCTGTCACCACCACATTTACCGTGGCAGTTGAGGTCTTAAAGAAAATAAAAATGGGGGGGATTAAATGTGAGAGGAGTTATTTTTATTTTGATGTCAGTTAATTAGTCATACTGGCATTTGTCTATCTGAAAGTAATGAGATCATTACTATTCCTATTCCTTAGCTTTCCAAAAAAGAGAAGAAAAAAAAAGAGGAATCTCGCAATTTTCGAACATCTCAAAAAACAGATGGAAAAAACAAATGATATTAAAGGGCAAACATCTTCTTGAAAATGTCAAATATTTCCTGGAGGCTTATTTTTAGAAAGTGTTTTACCTTTATCTTGTTCACATTTTGTGGGTGGTAAGTTTTTGTTTATAGACACTTCTACCCCTTTTTCTCTGAAATGTAACATTTCTGCAGTTTTTACCACTTATATGTTGTACTGTTTAAAAATATAACTAGTACACTATAAAATAGCATGGTATGTCAAATGGGTATTTTCAGGTAAGCAAATACTACCAGAAAATACTATATTAGTAATTTTCTAGGTTCACATCTAACCCAAGAGTTTGAGGACCACTAATCATAAAACACACACACACACACACACACACACACACACACACAAACAACTTTTTGGTTATACAGCCTAAGGAAATGGCAAGTGGGTAATCTTACCAGTAGTATGTGCTACTTGGTTAAAAGGTAAAATTCCTAGCCTGCTGCACCTCGAGAACATACTGTAGGTCAATGACTTTTGCACTATCCAAGGAACATCTTCATACATGACTCAAGCTGGAAAATGCTCTGTCTAATCAAAGCCTGAGTATAGCACATGCCCTCCACCCAGCTCTGTCACAGTGAGGGGCAGATCACAGAAGGCTGAGACCAAAATTAGAGAACGAAAGTATTCTAGGCTGGAAAATGAAAAATCCACTATGCTATGATATTAAATATTTAATAACATGCAAATAAAAAGTAGGAGGAAAAGCAGGATGGTACTGTCATGAGAGAATTACTTAACTTTCAGTTTAAAAAAGACAAACAGGATTTGCCCTAATCTGTAAGTGATGTGGGGTGAGAGGCTAAAAAGCTGAGCATAAAGAAGTGACTTAGAGGAAGTGAATCTGAAGAAATTTTGCAGCAGTCATGGGCCCGAGGGGTCAAAAACTGGACTTCCTAGCTACTAAGGAGGAGAAGTCCTGGTAAATACCCCATCCTTTCTGTTGCAAAATCAAGGAACATCTTCATACATGACACAAGCTGGAAACTGCTCTGTCTAATCAAAGACTGAATATAGCAAATGTTTTGTTGGGATCACTGAAGTTCTATACACTATGAGTAACGCTGCATAAGGTCTAGACCAGGCCTTACTCAGATTAAAACTCAATAGTCAAATTTTGGTTGGATTAAGGTGATCTGTCCTTATTTTAACAGACATATATTAAATCTTCTTTTGAGCAACATAATTTTATTCCAAGCCTTTATAATTTTTCACATATAATGTCCAGTGGTCATTAAAAATATTACCAGGCATAGCAGGGAATTCTTGGGTATTGATAATGGCTTATTTCTTTATTTGTGTACTAGCTACATTGATGGGCTTATTTTGTGAAAATTTATACAGCTATTCAGCATGATTTGTATATATTTCTGTATTTAAAACTCCAATAAAATTTTATTTAAAGAAATGTCAAAGACAAGTAGAACAGTGTTGTTTAGTCAAAGCCGGGAAACAACCTAAATGCCCACCAATAGTAGATGTTTATATAATAGATTGTGTTTTTTGCACACAACAGAATAACATGTGATACTAAGAATGTACAGACTACACTCACCTCAATGAATTTCATGAATGTAAGGCTGAGTGTACGAAGTCAGACACAACACAGTACACACTACGTGATTCCAAATATATAAATTTCAAAGATTGGCAGAAATACTCCACTGTGATAGAAGTCAGGATAGGGATCACTTTTGTGAAGAAGGTAGAGTAGAAACTGGCACGATTGTAAGGCTGGGCTTCTGGAGTGCTAATTAATTTCTGTTTCTTGTTCTGAATAGTGATTATACAAGTATTTTCACTATGTGAAAATTCATTAAGCTGCACAGTTATGGTTTGTGCACTCTTCTGTGTGCATCTCTCCATGAAATCATTTAATTTAAAGAATGCATACACATCAACATATGCTTGTGTGTAGATGTATATGGATATGTATAAATTTAAATGTCATCTGATTAGATGAAACACAGGTCATGTTATTTTCTCCTTTTAACTTTTATATATTTTCCAAATTTTCTCTAAGAGAGACACATTGCTTTAATAACAAAAATCAGTTTAACAAATGTTATTTCTTTAAAAGTTGTGTTAGAGTTAAAGCTAGTAAAAGATTTAAAGCTAGTAAAAAGATGTGCCTTTATAGTAGCAGTAGTTCCCAATTTGCCTGAGGGTGAAGGGGACATTAAAATGGACAGCTGGGAGCCAAAATCTAAGAGTAGCCATGCTAGAGTTTGCTGACCTTCCTTCTAACTGCTTGCATAAAGTGCCAGCCTATCTGTATTTCCTTTACGGGTGTCCATCCTATTCTTTAAAATTCCCATTCTTGACACTATGGAGTGGGCTCATTTCAGACTATACTGGGTCCTCAAAGGCTGTGGTCTGTAACTGGGTTGTATAGATGAGAACTGGATCACTAGGCAAACTAAGAAGTAAATAACAAATCCACCATTCCTGTGCTATTAGGGCCTGAAATTTGTAGACCATATAGATGTATTTATCCATATCTTAGAGATAGTATATGAAATAAAGAATATCCATTTCTCTGGCAGAAATGTAAAGTAATAAACACACAGAGAATAACTTCCAGCTTATATATTTCTTGGAAAGAGGTCTGAAGATCACTTGCATCAGAATCACTTGGATTATCATTAAAAATGCAGATTTCTGGGCTACACATTAGAACTATTGACTCTATTCTACAATATTCAAATTATATCTTTGCAATCTGTTTCACATAAATTGCTGGTAATCCTTTTATTTAAGAAAAGTCCATCCACCTGTGTTCTTATTAAATACCTTTCTTAAAACCTGTGATTATTAAGGCTAAAGGGTTAATTTTACTATAATTCTACAAAGGACATAAGTTTAAATATTTAGATAAGAAAAGTGCTATCAAAATATGAGACTATTATTATTTTGTAATTACTTCCTTCTTCAACACCCCACTGTATGTGCACATGTATAAGTCGATCCCTAAAATTATATAAATGATGAAACTAACTGAAGAAGCTTTTGTTTGAAATCTAAATGTTTCTTTTCCTAGTGATATTCTCAGTACAAGCTTTTGAAAATGAAACAAATTTGCTTAAAATGCTCACTATTTTAAAGCTGAATGAAACCTTATTCATTCTTAAAGAAAGAAAAATTGAGGGAACTAGAAATGCTAAGTGACCTGGCCAAGAAGAATTGAAATTAACAAGTAAATAACTGAAAAAAAAAATCTCTAGAAAGAACTAAACCACTAATGTTAGCCCAGAACTTATTTTCAGTTTTTTATGTGGCCAAAGCCATAATTAGTAGACTGAAACTATGCCAGATAGCTTAATATGCTATTTCTTTTCCATCTTTACTGTTGTCTAAGAAATCTTACTTTTAAGGCCAGAGGTAAAAGGTCCTACCTAATATTACTTCCATTAATTTCTGATTCATCATGTGACCTATCTCAAATGGTTGACCTAAAACCTCCTTATTAATTTTACTTCACTCTAATTATACCCCTTACCCCATGCTTAATAATTCCCTCTTTTCCTTAGAATTTTCCCCCTCAGTTACTTCCTAGCCAAATTACACATTAAACTTTCATTATAAGTCAAGTTCTCAATTATTTTCTTCTTGAGATTCTGACTGACTTCTTTACATATATCTTATATAGGCACACCATATTAATTAAGGGGATTGCATATGTAAAAAGTAATCTTAGATTTTATTTTTATTGACTCGCCTAATCTTTAAGTGCCTTCTCTTGGCCTCACTATTTACTAAAACTGTTTTGTATATTTTATTTTCCACATATAGCTGTTTATCTAATGTTTGAAAAGTGGCAAATAGCTTATTATGGGCAGATTGTTTACCAAATTTAAGTAATTATCCTTATCTTTTTTCTAATTTTTAATTAAGATGATAAAACTGTCTAGTATCAACTTTGTATGGCAAATTTTCTACAGCAATCCTCCTCAAAAAGCATGAGGAGAGCATTATATACCCCCATCCAGTCTATTTTTTGATTAAAGAAATCATTTCAAGTAAACTGGAGATACATTGCTATTTGAATTGGGTGAGTCTTCTAGACACTTATACTGAATTTGAAATTATTTCTAGAGAACAGTGCTGAGTTGGCCGATATGCACTAGACTAAAGACAAAAGCTACTTTGTGGCATAGAAATGGTGAAAAAAAAACAGTCTAATAAAGCACTGCCAACGAATGCATTGTTACAGTGTTTAAAAATCAGAATAGTGGTAGTTGTGGATGGGTAGATTGAAGAATACAATCAAATGATTTAAAAACACACCTACATAACTAAACTATCTATCTATCTATCTATCTATCTATTTATTTTTTGCGGTACGCGGGCCTCTCACTGCTGCGGCCTCTCCCGTTGCGGAGCACAGGCTCTGGATGTGCAGGCTCATCATCCATGGCTCACGGGCCCAGCCACTCCGCGGCATGTGGGATCTTCCCGGACCAGGGCATGAGCCCGTGTCCCCTGTATTGGCAGGCGGACTCTCAACCACTGCACCACCAGGGAAGCCCCAATTTATTTATTTTTAATACTAATTTTTAGGTGCAGAGGAAATAAAATTTATCTTCTCTAGAATTATTGGCCCTTTTAAACCATTTCAATCATGAAGGATTAGTCAAGATTCTGAGTGCTGCTTACAAATAACCTGTAGAATCAGTCAACTTGGTTTCCTAAGTGCTTTAAGGTATTTATGCACAAATTCCTGTCCATCCACTGTCCCCCACCCTCAAAAAAGTGACTTTAAAGGAAATAGATTCCAACATGGTAAAACTGCCAGAACTGCCAGTGCTGTGCTGGTGATGGACACAATGAAATACTTCTTAGACTAAGTTAGATTTCATTCTGTCAAGTCAAAGTTGCAGCTCCATAACAAATTCAGAATATAGGTTCATTGATTAAAAGAGCCCATTGGAGGGCTTCCCTGGTGGTGCAGTGGTTGAGAGCCCGCCTGCTGATGCAGGGGACACGGGTTCGTGCCCCGGTCTGGGAAGATCCCACATGCCACGGAGCAGCTGGACCCGTGAGCCATGGCCGCTGAGCCTGCATGTCCGGAGCCTGTGCTCTGCAACGGGAGAGGCCATAACAGTGAGAGGCCTGCATACCGCAAAAGAACCCATTGGAGAAAAAAGCACTTTGACTAATTTTAAGTAGTTGCTCCAAATGAAAAAGAGATTAATTCATAAATTCATGATTGTAATAAATTGTTTTAGAATATAAACTACAAGGTTCTCTCAGTTTCTTTAGGACTATTTTTAAAACCCTTTCCCAAAGAGCGTACTCACCCCATCTGGCCTGCCATCAGAAGCAGTGACGATCAGAATGTAGCGATCAGTGCTTTCCCTGTCCAGTGCTTTCCCTAAGGTTAGAATCCCAGTACTAGTGACAGAGAAAACAAACAAACACATGAGACAGAAAAAGATATTATGTCACAGGGAGTCTTTCTACTATTGTGAACTACTTTTGATAGTTTTTTTTTCCTTTCAACAAACATAGTTTGAGTATTTAAGATGACTGATTCTAGAATTGAAAATTGAAAAAAGGCTTTTAAGGCTGTTGAACCTCTTAGCAATAATGAAAAATTGCCAAACTGAATGAGATAAGTGAGTTGATTCTGTAGCTTCCAAGGGGAAAAAAAAAAAAGCCAAAACAAACTATGCTTAATTCATTACAGGAAGAAAGATATCTATCTTGTTTGTGATTATTTGAAAGGTAAAAGAGTCCATTAATCTTCAGCAGTTTCATAATGCTTTGAGTAAAAAAGTGATTTCTTTAATCTATATCACCACTCCCATTCATTGTCACATATGTGACCACTATAGAAATGCAAACATCTAAATTTTGTCTTTGAATAAACCATAGAGATTAAAATTTTTCTTCTTTCCAAATTTCAAAATAACTGAGTCTTATTGTAGAAAATATACAGTGGAATATTAAAACTTTCATAGATATTATAGGTTTTTTAATATTTCTTTTTATTCTCTATTATAACCATATTTAAATACATTATAATTGCTTTCAAAAGAGCACTCAGGCTGCATATTTTACATTCTTTTCAAGATAATATAATTTTATGAACATTCATTCTCTCATTTTACAATTTATAAAAACAAACTCTTTTGTTGATACACTAACAATTTTACCATTTTGTTATTCTCTTGAAATTTAGATCTTTCTTAAGTATTATGTATAATGGGAGATGAAGAGCCTTTGGGAAAAAATTCTCATACTTAGAATACTTTTATTACTAATTCTTAACCTTTTCACTGTTGAGAATACATACTTTCAAATATTTAAGCTTTTATTCTCCCATGTAACTTGTTTTATAACACTTTTGTCACTTATTATGTTCTCTAAAACAAGTTCTACATTCATGTCTTAGATATTACAATCTGACATTGTACATGGAATTTTAATTAAGGTCTAACAAGTATCTATTGTGAAGGAGAGGTTACATTAATTTAACAAAACATTAAAAATATTTATCAAGTATAAAAGCATAATTTGTTTTTGATAGATAAAAGGCTTTCATTTTAATGCAAGTGCTTTTGTTGTTATAGTGGAATTTAAGCAATCCGCACCACATATGGTAGTTGAGTACAGAGAGTCAATGCCAAGGAATCAAAATCAGAGTCACAGTTACTCTGTTTGTTTTATTTTATTGTTGTTATTGATATGGACTAAAAAAAAAAGTTCTGAACATATGGTATGACTATGAAAAAATGACTTTGCTCCTTGTACATTTTAAAATGTTTTGTCCAAATAACTGAAAATCAATTCCCAGAGTAGTTTGTAACAATCAGATTTGGATCAACTTGCCATACTGCAGATGGTTCAGATAACCCCATTCTAAAATGACATTCAAAGAGAAAAGTAAATCATTTATTGCTTCTGAGACTTATTCACAAGTAACTTAAGAAACAAGAAATCTGAAAATCTATCCATAGTAAAATGAAAGAAAGAAGAAAATTCAGTTATTGTTTTCCATGTTTCTCCTCAGTTTAAGCTTCGACTCTATATTATGCCTTGTATATTAAATTAGAAAATCACTAGAAATTTATATTATATTAGAATTTAGAGCCATATTATACCTAAATAGCTTATTTTTCATAGTCTGGTGATTATTATGGAAATAGTTCTTTGCTTAAGGTGATGTGTGCCTTGTGTCCCAATGTCGTAGACAGTTAGGATATTTGGGAAATGGAAAAAGAGAGAAAAAATAGGTACTGTCTTTTGGTATTCATAGCTGAAAGACTAGCTTATGAGTACACACAAGCATCCTTTCACAAAATTCCAGAAATAATTGGAAAGGAGGACTACTGCTACCAGCTGAATGGAAGCTATAAAGCAGTATACATTAGGCTGCATTTAGAAATGCAGTAAATCTTATCAGTCCATATACTAAAAATACATAAGAATGACTCCTGATAAAACATCAATAATAGTGCTACTTAAATTTTACATAATTGAAAATATATTGCACAAGAGTGATGTCAGTGAAAATGGTGAGGTAGACAGCTTGAAGAGGTGGTCTCTCCAAAGAAGCATCGAAAAATAAAGCAGGAAAAATAAGAAACAACTTTGATAGAACTCTGGAAAACAGTCAAAGGTTGACAGCACCCAAATGAAGGTAGAACTAAGAAAAAGTCAACTTAAAAATTGTAGTAAAGATTCGTTCCATTTTTACTTGCCCTTGCCCCAGCCCTTCCTGGCTTAGAGTGGTCTTAAAGATGGTGGTCAACATTCCCAGTGTGCTACTCTGGTCCTTGTTTCTGGAGGCAGTGAAACTATCCTTATTCACAAAGAATTGTGTTTATCTATTCCAACTGGTCTGGAGGCTGTCTGAAGGAATAATACATGGTTTTTGTCTTGTTTTTGCCTAACTCAGAATTCACTCAAGGTGGCAAAGCAGTGGGTATTCCTGGAAAACAGTGTAAGTCAGGGAGCAACCTGCAGCCATCTGAGGCCATAGTTTATGTTTGAGGTATACAGTAGAAAACCAAAAGCCTGGCAGGAAAAACTGGGTAGAGAGTTTCTTGGAAAATTAGGGCATTCGAAAGTGCCCGTGTATACTGGTGAATAGAATTCAGAGTCCAGAAATGAATCCATACGTCTGTGGCCAGTTGATTTTCAGCAAGAATGCCAAGATCATTCAATAGGGAAGAAATAATCTCTTCAACGAACAGTGCTGGGGCAATTGGAGATCTACATGCAAAAGAACGTAATTGGGCTATCTCATACCATATACAAAATTTAACTCAAAATGGATCAAAAATCTATATGTAAGTACTGAAACCATAAAACTCTTAGACAAAAGGATAGGGATAAATCTTTATGATTTGGGATTTGATAATGTATTCTTAAATATGATAACAACATCATGAACAGCACAAAGAAAAACAGATAGGGCTTCCCTGGTGGTGCAGTGGTTAGGAATCTACCTAACAATGCAGGGGACACGTGTTCCAGCCCTGGTCCGGGAAGATCCCACATGCCGCGGAGAAACTAAGCCCATGTGCTACAACTACTGAGCCTGCGCTCTAGAGCCTGTGAGCCACAACTACTGAAGCCTGCATGCCACAACTACTGTAGCCTGTGCGCCTAGAGCCCATGCTCCACAACAAGAGAAGCCACCGCAATGAGAAGCCTGCGCACTGCAACAAAGAGTAGCCCCCCGCTCGCCACAACTAGAGAAAGCCCATGCACAGCAGCAAAGACCCAACACAGCCAAAAATAAATAAATAAAATAAATTAAAAATAAGCAAATAAATAAACAGAATAGCAATACTATATGTATTTTTTAAAAAAGAAAAATAGATATATTGACCTTCCTCAAATTAAAAATTTTTTGTGCATCAAAGTACAGTATCAAGAAAGTGAAAAAAACCCTACAAAATGGGAGAAAATATTTGCAAATCATATATCTGATAATGGTCTGGTTCTCCAAATATATAAAGGATTCCATACAACTCAACAGCAAAAAGGACAAACAACCCAATTAAAAAATAGGCAAAGGGCCTCCCTGGTGGCGCAGTGGTTGAGGGTCCGCCTGCCGATGCAGGGGATACGGGTTCGTGCCCCGGTCTGGGAGGATCCCATATGCCGTGGAGCGGCTGGGCCCGTGGGCCATGGCCGCTGGGCCTGCGCGTCCGGAGCCTGTGCTCCGCAACGGGAGAGGCCACAACAGTGAGAGGCCCGCATACCGCAAAAAAAAAGAAAAAAAAAAAAATAGGCAAAGAATAGATACTTCTCCAAAGAAGATATGCAAATGAAAAATTAGCACATGAAAACACGCTCAACATCATTAGTCATCAGGGGAATACAAATCAAAGCTACAATGAGATAGTACTCCATACTCACTAGAATAATTAACAAAACAGATGGGAAAATAACGAGTTGATGAAAACACGGAGGTATTGAAACACTTGTACATTGCTGGAGGGAATGTAAAATGGTTCAATCACTATGAAAAACAGTTTGGCAGTTCCTCAAAAAGTAAATGATTACAATATGACCCAGCAATTCCAATTCTGGATATACATTCAAAAGAACTGAAAACAGGTGCTTAAATACATGTATATTTGTGTGTGCTTAAATACATGTATCTATGTATGTGTGTATGTGTGTGGATATTAGCAGTATCCACAATGACCAAAACAGAAAAAGAGCCCAAATTTCCACCAATGTATGAATGGATAAACAAACTGCTGTGTACACATGTAACAGAATATTATGCAGTTATAAAAAGGAAAGAAGTACTGAGATATGCTTCAACATGGAAGAACTCTGAAACATTAGGCTAAGTGAAAAAAGCCAGACACAAAAGGTCACATACTGTGTCATCCTACTTATAGGAAATATCCAAAATATATAAATCCATAGAGGCAGAACACAACTTGGTGGTTGTCAGTGGCGGAGGGGAAGGGCAAGTAGGGAGTAACTGCTTAACAGTTTTGTGTTTCCTTTTGGAATGATGACGATGTTCCTGAACTAGATAGAATTGATAGTCGT
The DNA here is from genome assembly GCF_964165515.1 of Mesoplodon bidens. NCBI lineage: Eukaryota > Metazoa > Chordata > Mammalia > Artiodactyla > Ziphiidae > Mesoplodon > Mesoplodon bidens. The sequence goes on from NC_138176.1 coordinate 43,010,300, forward strand.
ACTACATTGTGAGTCTACTAAATGCCACTGAATTGTTGACTTTAAAATGGTTAATTTTATGCTATGTGAATTTAACCTCAATTATATTAATTATATTGCACAGAATTCCCTCACCAAACACTGAGGCTATATTCCTGAAATGTACTGGGATTGAGAAAATCAAGCTCTTTTATACAATTTATGGTTTGCCAAACCATAAATATGGTGTTCAAAAGTTGTTTAAACAATGTAGATAAAAAGTACTAGAGGGTATCTACTTCCAAACAAACCTTCTATTTAAGTGTTCATTTTCCCAAATTGCATCATTTATTAGGAAATATTGCAGCAGCATAATTATGCACTGAAAGAGATTATCTCACAGGTTTCATGCTTTGTATTCTTCCATTAATCTTTTTCAAAACCTTCTACTGGTTGTGATTAACATCATTTATACTTACAAGTGTCTGAGTCTTTGGCAGATTTATCATGCTGAGTTGGGCATCATTTTTCAGGCCTTAAAATGATATTTAGAGAGGGTAGAGTGTACCTCAAAATGTGTGATTGCTTCTAGTTTGATATGGCATTCCATGTTGAACAGTAATTAGTGATTAACAAACACAGACCAATAGAAAGATTTAGATATTGGTAGCCATTCAGGTAAGATGATGGAGGCATGAACCAGCTGTGTGAGAAGGGTGATCTGAGCATATATTTTGAGAGTAGAGCTTACAGAAAAATATGCATATCATCTTTCTTACATGTTATCTTCAGTGTAGTTCAAACTGATATGAAAAAGTAAGCTTTAACTTTAGTGTCAAAATTAATTTAGTCACATAGAGAGAAATAAAAATGCCAGTGAAGATATAAAATTTTCAAATAAAGTTCTAACAAGGGGCACAAATAACTCTTAGGTTCTTTTGTTTAGCACTTAGCCTTTAAGTGTTACATCACATGCCTCATGCTACAATGATGACATCAATAAGAATTCCTCAACTTCCTGCAATAAATAACAAATATTTTGCCATAATACTTGCAGAGGAAGTTTCTTTACATCTTACTTAAGTATTTACTTATAAATGAATGTTTGCTCAATAAATATTTGCTGAATCATATGCAACTATTAGCACAGACATAAAAAGTTATTAAAATAATGCATTACACTACAGAATCATAAAGATCTGGCCATTTAATACATAACATTAACTGATTTACATAATGAATGATTGTGATCTTTAAGGAACAAGCATTTTTCCTCAAAGAATAAGTTTCTGGGCTTCCCTGGTGGCGCAGTGGTTGAGAGTCCGCCTGCCGATGCAGGGGACATGGGTTCGTGCCCCGGTCCGGGAAGATCCCACATGCCGCGGAGCGGCTGGGCCCGTGAGCCATGGCCGCTGAGCCTGCGCATCCGGAGCCCGTGCTCCGCAACGGGAGAGGCCACAACAGTGAGAGGCCCATGTACCACAAAAAAAAAAAAAAAAAGAATAAGTTTCTTTCCTGGCCATATGACTAATCCAATTCATTAAAATGTCATACAGTGTTAACAGAAAGAGAAAAACAAATACCGTATGCTAACACATATATATGGAATCAAAAAAAAAAAAAAAGGGTCTGATGAACCTAGGGGCAGGACAGGAATAAAGACACAGACATAAAGAATGGACTTGCAGATGTGGGGAGGGGGAAGGGTAAGCTGGGACAAAGTGAGAGAGTAGCATTGACATATATACACTACCAAACGTAAAATAGGTAGCTAGTGGGAAGCAGCCCCATAGCACAGGGAGATCAGCTAGGTGCTTTGTGACCACCTAGAGGGGTGGAATAGGGAGGGTGGGAAGGAGACCCAAGAGGGAGTTGATTTGGGGATATATATACACATATAGCTGATCCACTTTGTTATACAGCAGAAACTAACACAACATTGTAAAGAAATTATACTCCAATAAAGATGTTAAAAAAAAATAAAGCTATGACACTGAAAAAAAATGCATATAACAATTCAACACTTGGTAAATCCACACTAGCATTGAAATGAATATTCTTTACAACTAATATTTTTTAAAGAATTATAAAAATGTTTTGGCATATTTGTATTTCAATGGAAAAAAAAGGTAAGGTAATGAATGGTATTGTAATGATTACTATTAAAATTGGCATTATAGCATAAAATAATATTTAATGTAAACAATGAGCAAGTACTTTTTTTGTTGTTTTAAGAAGGAAAATGTAACCAAAATCACTATTTATATGAACTGAAGCATCTGATAAGACAGAATATGATTTCTTTTCTATTATTTTTTGAGAGAGCATCTGAATTATTCAAATCCTTAAAACTTACATAGAAGTGGTGATGCAAATTTGCACAAGTATCCCAGAAGTTTCAAAGAGGGAAGGGATTAAAATATCAATATTTCCCCCATTTCAAATGTGTTGAAATATATTGCTAAGGGTCTAGGCTAGCCTATAATTATCAATGGGAACAACATCGAAGAAGTGGCTGAAATAAAATTATCATAAGATAAAAGGCAATGAGAGCAGTGTACTGGACCCTGAATGATCAACAGAGACCATACAATCATCACAGAGTCCTGCCCTACTCTAGCTGTCTGGAAGAAGTTTGCATTTAAGGATATTTCTGTCTGTTTAGGTCAATTCAGACAAAGAGGATGCTGCATTGATATCTTTCACACTTTAAAGAACCTCTGTAACCAACTAGGTGTGTCTGTTTTGTTTCAAAAGCATAAATTAGAGAGTCGTAGACAAACACTTGCTAGGGTAGCAGCACGAGTGGGAATGTCTTTGATAAAACTGGTAGCTCATTAGATTTCACAATCAGCAGTTTTAAAATCCTTCAGCATCAAGAGAAAAACAGATAAACACAGGAGTGGAAATCTTTAACAGAGAAAGTAAGACCAGGGCAGGTGAAAACTTCATTGTTTTCTTATTTTTATCAGTTTTATTAACATATAATTCACATATCATTGAATTCACCCATTTAAAGTGTACAATTCAATAAATGTTAGCATATTTTCAGAGTAGTTCAACCATCACCACAATCAATTTTAGAATATTTTCACCACTGTACCCATTAGCAGTCATTCCCTATTCTCTGTCAGCCCCCAGCCTCAGGCAACCAGCAGTCTACTTTCTGTCTCTATAGAGTGGCCTATTCTGGACATTTAATACAAATGGGATCATACCAAATGTGGTCTTTTGTGAATGACTTCTTTCATTTAGTATGTTTTCAAGGTTCATGCATGTTTCAGTACTTAATTTCCTTTATTGCTGAATAATATTCCACTGTATGGATATACTTTTTTTTTTTTTTTTTTTGCGGTACGCGGGCCTCTCACTGTTGTGGCCTCTCCCGTTGCGGGGCACAGGCTCCGGATGCGCAGGCTCAGCGGCCATGGCTCACGGGCCCAGCCGCTCCGCGGCATATGGGATCCTCCCAGACCGGGGCACGAACCCGTATCCCCTGCATCGGCAGGCGGACTCTCAACCACTGCGCCACCAGGGAGGCCCTGGATATACATTTTGTTAATTCATTTCATCTGTAGACAGACATTTGGGTTGTTTTCCACATTTTGCCATTGTAAATAATTCTGTTATAAACATTTCTGTGCAACTTTTTACGTGGACATAACGTTTTCATTTCTCTTGAATAGACACGAGTGGAATTCCTGAGTTATATGGTAACTCTATGTTTAACATTTAGAGGAAATGAGAAATAGTTTTCCAGAGTGTACATTTTACATTCCCACCAGAAATATATGAGAATTCTGATATTTCCACATCTTCACCCATGTATGCTATTTCCTTTGTTTTTCATTATAGTTATTATAAGAGGATGTGAAGTGGTATTTCATGATTGTAATTTGATTTCCCTAATGACTAGTGATTATGAGCATATTTCCACATGCTTATTGGCTATTCATATATCTTCGAAGAAATGTCTATTTAAATTCTTGTTCATTTTTACTTAGATTACTTATCTGCTTATTTTTGAGATATACTAGTTCTTTACACATTCTTCATATGTTTAAAATATTTTCTTTCAGTCTGTGGTGTTGTCTTTCACTTTCTTGATGGTGCCATTTGAATCACATTTTTTCAAATTTTGATGAGGTGCAACTTATTAGTCTTTTTCTTAATCACTTTTGCTTTTTGTATCATATCTAATAAATCATTGCCTAACCCAAATCATTATTTACATCTGCATTTTCTTCTACAGTATATAGTTTAATCTCTTATATTTAGGTCTGTGATCCACTTTGAGATAATTTTTACAGATGGTGTGAGGTAGAGACCCAACTTCATTCCTTCGCATGCTGTCCCAGCTTCATTTACTGAAAAGATTATTCTTTCCTAATTAGATTGTCTTGGCCCCTTTTTTTTTTTTGGAAATCAATGGACCATAAATATTAGGGGTTATTTTTGGATTCTTAATTTATCCTAGTAATCCAGACATCTATTCTTATGCCAGTACCACAAAGTCCTGATTACTGTTAAAGTGTCCCTTTTACAAAGTTTTCTTTCTTTAAGAATGATTGTAAATTATAATTACTTATGATTAGTATGTACCTATGGGGGAAAATTCAAAATAGTAAATCTCTTCATTTTTTAAATGGAAGTTTATTCATCTGTGAAATCTAAAAATCTGGGAAATATTGTATCCAGGCATACAAACTCATGGCTGTACCATCCTCATCAATGCAAAGTTGCATGTGTTTTTTTCTTACAAGATCAAGTGACCACACAGGGTTCTCTTGATTTGGCATTGTGTACCACATGTTCCTGAGACTGAAGCAGAGCCTGGCTAATTTGTCAAATTTTTCACTTTATACTCATGGGCTACATTTAGATTTCCATCCTTTTAGGGAGTAAAACCACTCAGGACCACACAGAAAACAACAGAGAGATAGCAAGAACATCCCTTTGACAACCAGCCACACTTAACAACAGAGTGGCTACTTTGCTGTTGAAGAAGAGAAACAAAGCTAACGTCAATGCCTTCTTTAATGCCTGCTGTCAGTTTCCTCAATAGTTATGACTGACATTATCTTTGAAATGTTCAGAGAGGTGAGTAGAATGACATGGACATAGACCTCAAAGGGGCTTAGAATGGGCATGAAATATTTTTAGCTTAGCTTTTTTAGAGTATACCTATATTACTCAAAAATTGAAGGATGGACTTTGGTGGCACCTTAAATGCATTTGAATTACATTTTTTCTTACAAAATTCCCTTTGAACAATTTAGTGCCAAGTTACTCTTTGTAGAAATATCCTTGTTATTATGAGTAGCTGACAATTTTAAAGGGATCTAATTAATCCCAGGTTATACCTGCAAATGAACTGTTTCCACCTCAGTGGATTTTACCTAGTAAAACATTTTAAAATAAATAAACAGTCTCCTAGGTATGATTTCTGGATTCAGAATTATCCCCCACAGCTCTCATTAACACTCGTAGTAAAAAAAAGTAAAATAAAACTACAAACAGCTGAAAGTCTCTGATTAGAAGTCTGTCCTCTTGCTACCAGTACATTGCTTAACATTTTAAAAAGAAAAATAAATTTAGAAATTATTTTTAACTTACGTTTCTGAAAGATTAAAAACTCGCTGTGGATCTCCATTCTCAATGGCATATGTTATTGGATCTCCCTCTCGATCAGTTGCCTTCAGAGAGAAAACATACTTTAATTATCAAGTAATTGATATGTCTTCCATTCAGTACAGTGTAATATAGAAACTTGAAACTAATAGCACAGAAGATCCATGATAACTTAAAGTATAAAGATTAAAACATGGGCAAATGGCTAAATGTAAAATAAAGAATTTACTATCTGATCCCAGCATTTCTGTCATTTTATGTCATCTGAAAGTTGTAACAATGAATAAGAATAATATCTCCTGAATGTATACATAATCTTATCTGTTAGGGAAATACAATAATGATTTTCCTATGGTTTACTTATTTAATTTTATATGAATAATTCAAACAAATGTGTTGGAATCTACATAAATGTTTACAGTATCAAGAAATTATTTAATGTACTATTTTTTCTTTTTCTGCTCAGAATATATTGTCTGCAAAGCTTTATGGTTAAGAACTCTGAATCTGGAGCCAGAGAGCCTGAAAAAAAAATTGGGCTCCATTTACTAATTGTGTGATTGTTTCTTAATTTCTTCATTTGTAAAATGAGAACTATAACAATACAAAAGTTAATAGATGTTAAGAGGTTTAAGTGAAATAATCTATATTAAAACACATAGACTAAATCTGGCATATTGTAAGTTTCAGTAAATATTAACCTTTTTTTTCCCTTCTTCACTCAAGTCATAGTAGAAAAAATCTACAGCTTCTGACTTTGAGTTCTGAGTTTCTCTTACCCAAAGTAAAGATACACACTGTATATTGTGGCACTGGAGTCTGGGATTTTACCATCTAAAATATCCAATAATTTCCTTTTCAATTATCCATTAAGTCCCCTTATGGAAGACTTGGGTGAAGAAAGAAATCTGGATGATATAAAAGGGTTGGGCGAGGGATCTGCCTAAGCATGACCCCAGGGGGAGAGGAAATATTGTTTATTTATAAGTTACTCAGCTGGCAGAGAGATACCAACCTCTCTGACTGGCAGGCACTGCCCTGAAGTTGGCAGGACCTACAAAATTGGTGGTTATGTTGGGTCTTTTCAAACACCAGACAATAACCGTCCCAGCCATAAGAGGCTGATTATGAAATCCCATGTCCAGACCAACAGGGAGCACTGTTTCTGCAGGTAGATTAGATGGCTTTGACATGGATTTCAGAGCCCTGGTCATGGGACAGCCCTATCAGCCACCACAGTGGATGGGTGGCCAGAAACCTCTCTTGGACCACATGAAATCCAGAGTCCAGGGACAACTGAATAATAACGTAATATTTACTAAATGCCAGGTTTTGTGGGAGAAGCTTTGTAGGATTAGTTAAAAGTATCTCCTCCATAAAACACTTCCTTCACATGGCTTCCATAACATCATATTCTCCTGCTTTTAATTCTACCTTATCAGCTACTACCTCTTTTCCTTGGCTGATTTTTCCTCATCTATAAGACATATTTACATAGGATGCTCCAAAGGTTTGTTCTTGGACTTCACTTACTTTGTCACCTCATCCAACTGCATAGCTTTAAAACTCTTTCTATGTTGAAGACTCTCATATCTCTAAACCAGCCCTGTCCTCTGAATTTCAGACCTATATCCAACTGCCTGTTTGACCCCCAATTAGATGAATTATAAACACCAGCAATTTAAAATATTAAAACTCCCCAATCCTGATCTCTCTCTGCTACTCTCCCACTGCTCAAGAAGACAACAACCTGCTGCTTTCAGTATTCATTATCTCAGTAAATAGCAGAAACTACATCCTTCTACTTGCTTGACCTTAACTGAACATTTTTAGTCCCCAGTGTAATCATCGGCAAATTCCATTGGGTCTATATTTAGAATATCTGCAGTTTTCTGGCTGTCTCTGAACTCCAAATACCAACTCCCTCATGGATTATGTAATAACCACCTGACTAGTGCTCCTGCTTTCTCCTTTGCACCTTCACCAGAGCCCATTTTTAATTAAGCAAAGTGACCATTTTTCCCAGGCCAAGATTTTATTTTATATTTTAGTAAGGCTATGGCATTATTATGCATTATTACATACACACACACACACACAGAATGGAATAAAATAAAATAGTAAAATAAAATGAAATAATAAACTACTTATGATAATACCTTTGAAAGATTCCAATTAAATCTAAATCTAAAATTTTAAATTTCATTAAATTAATTATAATGTAAGGGCAAGGGCAGAGAATAAGAAACAAAATAATTAAACACCTACACACAGTCAATGGGATTAATAGTACATGGTTGATATTTTCCCCTTGCTTTTGTCCTTTTCCAGACAAGTATTAATAAAAAAGATAAAATGGAACTACAAATAATGATACTCGGTTAACTTCCTGGAAAAACACAGAATTATGCTATATCTGGAGACTACATTTTATCACTAAAAAGTCCACACTAGGGGAGAGAGAGAGAAGATGGCAGAAGAGTAAGACCCGGAGATCACCTTCCTTCCACAGATACACCAGAAATACATCTACACGTGGAACAACTCCTACAGAACACCTACTGAACGCTGGCAGAAGACCTCAGACCTCCCAAAAGGCAAGAAACTCCCCACGTACCTGGGTAGGACAAAAGAAAATAGAATAAAAGAGACAAAAGAAGAGGGACGGGACCTGCACCAGTGGAAGGGAGCCGTGAAGGAGGAAAGGCTTCCACACACTAGAAGCCCCTTTGCGGGCGGAGACTGCGGGTGGTGGAGGGGGAAAGCTTCGGCGCCGCGGAGGAGAGCACAGCCACCGGGGTGTAGAGGGCAAAGCGGAGAGATTCCCGCACAGAGGATAGGTGCCGACCGGCACTCACCAGCCTGAGAGGCTTGTCTGCTCACCTGCCAGGGCGGGAGGGGCTGGGAGCTGAGGCTCCGGCTTCAGGTCGGAGCGCAGGGAGAGGACTGGCAGCGTGAACACAGCCTGAAGGGGTTAGTGCTCCACGGCTAGCCGGGAGGGAGTCCGGGAAAAAGTCTGGAGCTGCCAAAGAGGCAACAGACTTTTTCTTCCCTCTTTGTTTCCTGGTGCACGAGGAGAGGGGATTAAGAGCGCCACTTAAAGGAGCTCCAGAGACTGGCGCGAGCTGCGGCTATCAGCGTGGACCCCAGAGACGGGCATGAGACGCTAAGGCTGCTGCTGCCGCCACCAAGAAGCCTGTGTACAAGCACAGGTCACTCTCCACACCTCCCTTCCGGGGAGCCTATGCAGCCCGCCACTGCCAGGGTCCCGTGATCCAGGGACAACTTCCCTGGGAGAATACACAGTGCGCCTCAGGCTGGTGCAACGTCACGCCGGCCTCTGCCGCTGCAGTCTCTCCCCGCACTCCGTACCCGTCCCTCCCCCCGGCCTGAGTGAGCCAGAGCACCCGAAGCAGCTGCTCCTTTAACCCCGTCCTGTCTGAACGAAGAACAGAAGCCCTCCGCCCTCCGGCGACCTACACGCAGAGGCGGGGCCAAATCCAAAGCTGAAGACCGGCAGCTGTGCGAACAAAAAACAGAAAGGGAAACCTCTCCCAGCAGCCTCAGGAGCAGCGGATTAAATCTCCACAATCAACTTGATGTACCCTGCATCTGTGGAATACCTGAATAGACAACGAATCATCCCAAATTGAGGAGGTGGACTTTGAGAGCAAGATTTATGACTTTTTCCCCTTTTCCTCTTTTTGTGATCCCCTTTTCCTCTTTTTGTGAGTGTGTATGTGTATGCTTCTGTGTGAGATTTTGTCTGTATAGCTTTGCTTTCACCATTTGTCCTAAGGTTCTATCCTTCCAGGTTTTTTTTAATTTTAAAAAAGTTCTTTTTCTTAATAATTATTTTCTTATTTTAATAACTTTATTTTATTTTACCTTACTTTATTTTATTTTCTTTTATCTTATTTCTTTCTTGCTTTCTACTTTTTCCTCCCTTTTATTCTGAGCCGTGTGGATGAAAGGCTCTTGGTGCTGCAGCCAGGAGTCAGTGCTGTCCCTCTGAGGTGGGAGAGCCAACTTCAGGACACTGGTCCACAAGAGACCTCCCAGCTCCATGGAATATCAAACGGCGAAAGTCTCCCAGAGATCTCCATCTCAACACCAACACCCAGCTTCACTCAACGACCAGCAAGCTACAGTGTTGGACACCCTATGCCAAACAACTAGCAAGACAGGAACACAACCCCACCCATTAGCAGAGAGGCTGACTAAAATCATAATAAGTCCACAGACACCCCAAAACACACCACCAGATGTGGACATGCCCACCAGAAAGACAAGAGCCAGCCTCATCCACCAGAACACAGGCAATAGTCCCCTCCACCAGGAAGCCTACACAATGCACTGAACCAACTTTAGCCACTGGGGACAGACAGCAAAAACAACAGGAACTACGAACCTGCAGCCTGCAAAAAGGAGACCTCAAACACAGTAAGATAAGCAAAATGAGAAGACAGAAAAACACACAGCAGATGAAGGAGCAAGATAAAAACCCACCAGACCTAACAAATGAAGAGGAAATAGGCAGTCTACCTGAAAAAGAATTCAGAATAATGATAGTAAGGATGATCCAAAATCTTGGAAATAGAATAGAGAAAATGCAAGAAACATTTAACAAGGACCTAGAAGAACTAAAGATGAAACAAGCAATGATGAACAACACAATAAATGAAATGAAAAATACTCTAGATGGGATCAGTAGCAGAATAACTGAGGCAGAAGAACGGATAAGTGACCGGGAAGATAAAGTAGTGGAAATAACTACTGCAGAGCAGAATAAAGAAAAAAGAATGAAAAGAATGGAGGACAGCCTCAGAGACCTATGGGACAACATTAAACGCACCAACATTCAAATTATAGGGGTTCCAGAAGAAGAAGAGAAAAAGAAAGGGGCTGAGAAAATATTTGAAGAGATTATAGTTGAAAATTTCCCTAATATGGGAAAGGAAATAGTTAATCAAGTCCAGGAAGCACAGAGAGTCCCATACAGGATAAATCCAAGGAGAAACATGCCAAGACGCATATTAATCAAACTGTCAAAAATTAAATACAAAGAGAACATATTAAAAGCAGCAAGGGCAACACAACAAATAACACACAAGGGAATCCCCATAAGGTTAACAGCTGATCTTTCAGCAGAAACTCTGCAAGCCAGAAGGGACTGGCAGGACATATTTAAAGTCATGAAGGAGAAAAACCTACAACCAAGATTACTCTACCCAGCAAGGATCTCATTCAGTTTTGATGGAGAAATTATAACCTTTATAGACAAGCAAAAGCTGAGAGAGTTCAGCACCACCAAACCAGCTTTACAACAAATGCAGAAGGATCTTCTCTAGGCAAGAAACACAAGAGAAGGGAAAGACGTATAGTAACAAACGAAAAACAATTAAGAAAATGGGAATAGGAACATACATATCGATAACTACCTTAAATGTAAATGGATTAAATGCTCCCACCAAAAGACACAGATTGGCTGAATGGATACAAAAACAAGACCCATACATATGCTGTCTACAAGAGACCCACTTCAGACCTAGAGACACATACAGACTGAAAGTGAGGGGATGGAAAAAGATATTCCAAACAAATGCAAACCAAAAGAAAGCTGGAATAGCAATTCTCATATTAGACAAAACAGACTTTAAAATAAAGACCATTATAAGAGACAAAGAAGGACACTACATAATGATCAAGGGATCGATCCAAGAAGAAGATATAACAATTGTAAATATTTATGCGCCCAACATAGGAGCACCTCAATACATAAGGCAAATACTAACAGCCATAAAAGGGGAAATCGACAGTAACACAATCATAGTAGGGGACTTTATTTTAACACCCCACTTTCACCAATGGACAGATCATCCAAAATGAAAATAAATAAGGAAACACAAGCTTTAAATGATACATTAAACAAGATGGACTTAATTGATATTTATAGGACATTCCATCCAAAAACAACAGAATACACATTTTTCTCAAGTGCTCATGGAACATTCTCCAGGATAGATCATATCTTGGGTCACAAATCAGGCCTTGGTAAATTTCAGAAATTGAAATTGTATCAAGTATCTTTTCCGACCACAATGCTATGAGACTAGATATCAATTACAGGAAAAGAGCTGTAAAAAATACAAACACATGGAGGCTAAACAATACACTACTTAATATCGGCAGAACAGGAATAAAGACATAGACATAGAGAATGGACTTGAGGACATGGAGAGGGGGAAGGGTAAGCTGGGACGAGGTAAGAGAGTGGCATGGACTTATATATACTACCAAATGTAAAATAGATAGCTAGTGGAAAGCAGCTGCATAGCACAGAGATCAGCTAGGTGCTTTGTGATCACCTAGAGGAGTGGAATAGGGAGGGTGGGAGGGAGACACAAGAGGGAGGGGATATGGTGATACAAGTATATGTACAGCTGATTCACTTTGTTGTACAGCAGCAACTAACACAACATTGTAAAGCAATTATACTCCAATAAAGATGTTAAAAAAAATTGGTAAACGTTTGTAAAAGGTGAGAGAGCAAGTCGTGTGGGGAAGGGCCCTCTAGGTGGAGGGCAGGGCAAGTTAAAAGATCCTAAGATGGATACATGCCTAATGAGTTTGAGGAAGAGCAAGCACCTGGTAGACTTGTTCAGGTTTTCCTTGGCCTCAGGTAAACAACCTGAGTTATTTAACCTCAGGTTAAATGGTTGAATGACACTCACTTTGGATAGCTAGCAAGTAATACAATTGAATCATTGGTTTGCTACATGCTTATGGCATGTGAACTAAAATAAAGCAAGTTTTTCCTTTATTTTTGCTTGACAAAGAGTATCTTTAAAGATTGAAGCAACTGTTCCTTCTAGTCTGCTCAAGCAGATTACCCACTGCATCTAAATTCGTCACCCATTTTTCAGAAGCACCAACAGGAACCCAAAAGGATTTATCTAAATAAGCAGTGTGCTTAGAGACTGGAAAATAGGAATTTTGAAAAAGAAAACAAATCTTTTCTAAACTAATATTCTGTTCATGTTAAAGATGAACACAACCATCAAATACCATCTGGTAGAGTGCACTTTATGCACACAGAATGATTCTACACATTTCACAGGATGTGAAGACAAAGTACTTGCCCATAGGGATTCTAAAATAGATAAAATGAACATATTTAGATGGTCTTTTCTTTTCTCACTTAGGCAAACAAGTGCTGATTTATGTTATTAAACTGCTTGAAAGCAGGAACTGAAGCTTTCAATTCAGGACAGCAGTTTTTCCAAAAATGTGTGTGCACTCCTGGGATTAAATTATTGGTCTTTTAACAAAGTAATAATGTTTATGAATATATTTCAATACGACTTAATCTTTACATTTCTATGTCAAGTAGTGTTTTGTCATTTATGATTCTGATATAAAATTTCCTTTTTGAGATAAGTTCATTTATGTAAAAATGTTAGTTTATTCAATTATATTTTTAAAAAGTAAATAATATGCAAACATAGCACATCTGAAACTTAAACATGCAGCTAATCTAGAATGACACTGTATTACATGAGCATCCCTTAAGACCTTTCATCCTGTCCATTTATTATACTATATTTTGATACTTCATTCACTTTCTCTCTTCCTATATGATTATGATTATTAACACTTTCTCCTCAGGTCTCCAGCTTATCCTACCCCATCTTTATCCTCAGCTGGTGATCCTGATTACTGTTTCACTGAGAAAATTGAAGCAATTTTCTGCAAGCACTCCGAATTTTATATATATATGTATATATATACAATCCTGTAACTACACATTTTTCCTCCTATTACTGATAATGTACTGACTGATCTCCCATCTAGGGCAAGATATGGGGAAAGAGTTTTGCATTCTACTTTTTCTAATTGTTCTCTTCTCATCCTCTCTAAAACCATTTCAATCATATTTCTAAACCTCTCTCAACTACTGCATTGAAACTGCTCTTTTCAACATCACCAGTAAATTCCTTATTAGTAAAACCACTGATCAATTCACAATCCTTGTTTTTGCTTGTTTCTTAGCTTTGTTGGCTTATTTTTCATTGGACCTATCAGTAGCATAGACATTAGATCAGACACAACTGATCTCTGCCTTCTCCCTGATACAATTTCTACCCTTAGTTTCCAGGACACACATTCCTCTGGGTCTCCATTCCTGGTCCTCTTCTCCTCAGCAAAATTAGTCTTTGGATGTCTTTTACATTCACTCCCTTAAGAATCTCATCCAATCTCAAAGTTTTACACAGTATTTAAAAAGCTCAAGGCTTCAAATGTATATTTTTAGTCCATATCTCTTCCTTAAAATCATACCCAGCTCTCTACTCAATAGCTTCAATTACATGTCAAAAGACATTTCAAATTTAACATGTCCAAAACTGAATTACTCCTTTAACATTTTTTTATTCTGGTTAATGGAAAATCAATTCTTCTAGTTGTTCAAGCCATATATTAGTAGCCTTGTTAACTTATGTCTTCCTTCCACATCCAATCATCAATGAATCCTGTAGTTTCTACCTGCAAAATACAATGAGGTTGAAACCTCTTTTCACCATTTCCAGAAATATCACTCCAAGCCTAGTCTGGACTACTGAAATAAAATTTAAACTAATTTCCATAATTTCTCACCACGAACTATTCTCAATAGAGAATCTAGAATGTTCCTTTAAAATTTTAAGTGAATTCTTGACATTGCTCTCCTCAAATTCTGCCATTAGTACTTGATTTCACTCAGAGTAGTTATCTCCACACCTTCCCAATTACCTGATGGTTTCATTTCTACAATTTTCCTTCTCACTTACTTTAGTCCAGTCCCACTAGTATCTTTGCTCTTCCTCAAGCACGCCAGGCAGGCCTGAACTTCAGGGTCTTTGTACTTGTACCTGAAATACTCTTCCCCAGATAACCAGGTGGTTCAACCTCTCTCACCTTCTTCAGCTCTTTGCTAATGTCACGTCAGTGAAATCATCACTGATCTAATTGCAATCCTCCATGTACTCCCTCACCACTTTCCCTCCTTTATTTTTCCTCATAGCACTATCACCTTCTAAAATTCTATATAACTCATTTATGTATTTTGTGAATTTTCTTCTCCTACTAGAATGTAAGTTCCATGAAGTCAGATATGCTTTCTTCTTTGTTACTGATATGCCTTAGTACTTACAGTGTGGGCTCACCTTTGCACTTCCTGTGCCTGGGAGGATAAATTTAGTGCAATGAAGGAAGTCCTTTCTCTTTTGGAACAGAACCCAAAAGTTGATTCCATGAGTTCCACCTAATGATTCAGAGTTTCTTATTACCTGATACTAACTAAATATTAACTGAGTTCTGTTGCTAAAATACTGTTACAGGGCTTCCCTGGTGGAGCAGTGGTTGAGAGTCTGCCTGCCGATGCAGGGAACACGGGTTCGTGCCCCGGTCCGGGAAGATCCCACATGCCGCGGAGCGGCTGGTCCCGTGAGCCATGGCCGCTGAGCCTGCGCGTCTGGAGCCTGTGCTCCACAATGGGAGAGGCCACAACAGTGAGAGGCCCGTGTACCAAAAAAAAAAAAAAAATACTGTTCCGTTTGCCTAAAGTGAACTTAATTGTAAGATGTTTTCAGATACATAAAAGGAAAATCTTACTTGCTAAAAAAATGTACATGTGTAGTAGTATTTGGCCTGAGATATACTTTTCTAAGCAGTAGCAAAGTTGTGACAGAGAACACTAATCATATTTTACCACCATCTATTGGTGGCTATTTAATAATAGCCAAGAATAATCTAATTATTGTATAAAAACATTTGGCTCTGGCCAGTTTACAACATTCAACACTTGGTAATACACTGAATAGATACAATTCAGAAACAACATTTTAAAAGCTAAAATATATCTTTCTATAAGGTGGCTATTGTTCAGTTTTAAATAAACTGAAGTGCTTTTGTTATAGTTGTTGTCTTTTTCAGGCTTATAAAGGTCCAGAGACCTACAAATCTTACACTTAAACTTTTGCACTTTAGTGCCAGGGTTTCTCAAGTCCAACCTCAGAACCTATGTACAATTCTAACTAGCTAGTTTTCCCAGACTTCAGTACATTCAAACCAGATTTATTTTCAAAATAATAGTGTTAATAGACCCAGACAAACTGAATGAGGTAAGCATATAGCTAATGGTGTGACAATACTGAGGGGAACAAGCAGAAAAATTTACCTTAAAAAAGATATGATAAATTAGCATGGGGTCAGAGGTCAATTGTTAATTAAGCCTCAAATATCACAGTACCATCTGTTGATATAAATATGGAATCTAATTTAGGAACTAATCACAGTATCCTGAGTTCAATAAGCCAGAAAAAATGTTTTGGGCAACTATTATAAACAAAATATTTAATGCTAGGAATCAGGGATAAGCTATTCAATACAGTCCCCACCTTTGAGAAAATTCTTACCATTTATGACATAAATACTGAGAATTAAATAATGTTTAGTATACTTTGGTTAAGCATACACTTGTAAAAATAAACCAGAGCCAGTAATCACACGATTAAGGGTCTAGTTCTAATTATCTCACTTTTAACTACCTGAACTGGGGTGTGTCATTGGACCTATATTCTCAACCATAAAATATAATAGGAATAAATAACACTTGAAATATATATTCTATATAGTTGATGTAGAATCAAATGAAGCAATAAGACGTTTAGAAAATTCTAGAATTCTATTCAAATAAAAAGTATTGCTTAAGGAATTAATTTAAGTTGTAGCTAAGATCTTGGGATTTGGAGTAGAAAAAATTAGGAATGAAATCTGTCATTTATTAGCTACATAATTTTGGGCAAGTCACTAAACCTGTTTATGTCTCAGTGACTCCATGTACGTATTGAAATAAAATGGCATCTAGGGCTTCCCTGGTGGCGCAGTGGTTGGGAGTCTGCCTGCCGATGCAGGGGACACGGGTTCGTGCCCTGGTCCGGGAGGATCCCACATGCTGCGGAGCGGCTGGGCCCGTGAGCCATGGCCGCTGAGGCTGTGCGTCCAGAGCCTGTGCTCTGCAATGGAAGAGGTCACAGCAGTGAGAGGCCCGTGTACCGCAAAAAAAAGAAAAAAAAAAAGGCATCTAACTCAGGGTTGCCGTGATGATTAAATGAAAGAGCCCACATCTAGAATGCACCTTAGTGCATAGCATGTACTTAATAAATACTTACTATTGATGTTAATATTTAGAAAGGTGAAAAATACGTAATACAATTTAGAAAAAAATCTGTAAAGTGTTGTTTTTCAAAGAGCATACCCTTCAGGTATCAGTACGATGCATTCTCATGGGTGACTTGACAATGTAGAACACATGATATGTTACCATATCAGCAAACAGATAAAACAAAATTTCTCTCTAACTACCTGAAGATTCATTTTTTTCGTTGTCTTACCTACAAAATTTGTCATCTACAATATTGCATGGCAAATTTAGCACTGCTTGTTCTCTCTCTCATCCATTTTACGTCTTACTAAATAGCAAAATAAATCTCCAGTAAATGTTTAAAAATGTATCAGAATGTTCAATCTTTGTTAATTAATCAATTGATCATGGAGGATCAAGGACAGGCTTGGGGCTGGGGCATAACAAAATGATGAAAAAATCAGTCATCAACACTTGGAGCTAAAAAGGACAAATTCAGTGGAATCCATGATTCATAAAAAACAATATCTAATATGCATTATTCTAAACCCATAAATATATTGTCAAGATTATCATGTTAATATATTTCTGCAGTTGATATTTTCATTAAAGAATGAGTGAGAATGGAGTACACAATGGTGACATTTCTGGAATAACAGAATGAGGAGCTCTGTGGACCCTATTCCACTAAGAAAACTCTAACTACTAAAAAAAAAATAGTTGTAAAAATTAAAGTTTCTGTAAATTGTTCTAAAAGTATACAGTATCTGGAGAAACACTGCTTTAAGAAAATCTATTAAATCTCAGTAAGAAGGACAAGTCTGTGGCATTTGAGCAATAAGCTGTTTCCTTGCTACCCCCAGCCAGCACTGCATCATGGGAGCTCTACTTCTTGGAGGTGCAGCCAGGATCCTAAGACTCCTTCTTCCCCAGAGATCCAGCCTAAGATTATGGTGTCTGCCCTAGAGGTACTGGCCAACTCCAGCTCCATGTTGCAGAAGCCCAGCATCTGAGAAGCCTGACATTTCTTTCTGTCCACAATGGAATGAAATTAGAAATCAATAACACAAAGAGAATTTCAAAATTCACAAATATGTGAAAATTAAACAAGGGACTTCTAAATATCCAGTCGGTAAAATAGAAAATACAAATAAAATTAGAAAACATTTCTAAATGAATGGAGAAAAAAAAAAAGGCAATCACACTAAAACTTAAGCAATACTATAAGGCAGTTTTTAGAGAAAATTTTAGAGTTATAAACATCTGTACCTAAAAAGAGAAAAGTTCTCAAATCAATAACTTTTCAGCTTAAGACAGTGAAAAAAGAGAGCAAAATAAAACTAAAACAAGCAGAGGACAAGAAATAATAAAAACTAGAGTGGCAGTAAATGAAATAAAAATAGGAAAATGACAGAAAAAATCAATGAAATCAAAAGTTGGTATTTTGAAAAGATCAAAATTGACAAGCCTCTAGTCAGATTGATTAAGAAAAAAGAGAGAAGACTCAAATTACTAATAACAGTAATGGAAGAGGGGGCATCACTGCTGACTTTAGGGCAATAAAACAGATTATAAGGGAATGCTATGAAAAATTTTACCAGCATATTAAATAACTTAGATGAAATGAACAAACTCCTAGAAATACACAATTACCCAAACTGATTCAAGATGATAAAGTAAATCTGAATGGACCTAAAAACAAGTAAGAAGATTGGATTAGTAATTTAAAAAAGAAAAAAAAAAGCCACTTCCCATAAAGAAAAGACCAGGCCCAACTGATTTTATTAGTAAATTCTACCAGTCATCTAAAGAAGTCACACAATCTTCACAATCTCTTCCAAAATATAACAGAGGAAACACTTTCTTACTAATTATATAAAGTTTATATTACCCTGATACCAAAACCAAACAGAGGTAACCGAAGAAAAGAATGCCACAGATCAGTGTAGCTGATGAAAACAGAAGTAAAAACTGTTAACAAAATACCAGCAATTCAAATTCAGCAATACATAAAAATGATTATACACAATGGCCAAATAGGATTTATCAGAGGTATACAAAGTTGTTTCAACACAAGAAAACCAATTAATGTAATACGCAAATAAAATAAAGAAAAAAATATCATATCAGAAGAATCAGAGAAAGAATGACAAAATCCAATACCTTTTTGTGATAAAAACACTTAATAAACTAGGGATATATGGGAACTTCCTCAACCTGATAAAGGACAACTATGGAAAACTACCAACTAGCATCAATGTTGAAAGACTAAAAGCTTTCCCCCTACAATCAGTAATAAGACAAAGATTTCTACTCAAAACGTTTATATAACAATGTACTGAAAGTACTAGCTAGAGTAATTAGGCAAGAAAAAGAAATAAAAGTCATCCATGAAGGAAGAAGTACAACTATCTCCATTTGCAGATGACAGGATCTCTTAAATAGATAATCCTATAGAATCCACTAAAACAACTATTAGACTAAAAATGAGTTCAGTAAGGATGTAGGATACGAGATCAATAAAAAACATCCGCAATATTTCTATACACCAATGATGAACAATCAACAATGAAATTAAGG
This sequence comes from Mesoplodon bidens, assembly GCF_964165515.1. NCBI lineage: Eukaryota > Metazoa > Chordata > Mammalia > Artiodactyla > Ziphiidae > Mesoplodon > Mesoplodon bidens. The sequence goes on from NC_138176.1 coordinate 43,029,651, forward strand.
GGAAAATTCTACTTAATAAAATTAAAAATAAAATAAAATACTTAGGAATAAATTTAACAAGGCAAGTAGAAAAGCTGTCACCTGAGAACAGTAAAACATCATTGGCAGTGACGGACATGGGGAGTCAGAGATTGAGTGGGGTGTTGGAAGTTAAATAGAGCAAAGGGAACATTTCTTGTTAAAGGGTTGTCACAGCAGCCTGGTATAGGCTTGGGGAAAACCCAAGTGGGACAAAGGAAGGCATTCAAACAGCTGGAGTGGGATGTCAGAGCCCAAGGGAAATTAGCAGTGCTTCTGTGAGAGGGTCAGTGAGGGAATGGTGGCCTGGTGTGGTTGCAAAAGCCAAACAGGGTTATTAGAGCATTTGCATGGCCTGTTGTGGGGTACTGTGTTGTAGGGTTATGGTGTTGTAAGCACAAGAAGGACACAGTGGGACATCAGTCTACAGTGGGATGTCAACATAAGTGGAATGAAGAAGGCAACAGTTCAGTGAATGGTGGTAGCTGCAGGTCTTGTGAAGTGACGGTGTGAAGTGTTGAAGCTTGAACTCAGGAAGGAGGGTGTTTGCATGGCCCTGTACAGGATTTCAGAATCCAAGCAGGATGAGAATTGTTGAAAGGAGAGGAATGGCAGGCAGGTGATGTCAGAACGTGAGAGGGTGAGGAGAGCATCAGAATGAGGGTCAGAAACAGAAGACTGGTTACATTCAGTAAGTAATGTACTGAAGGTAATAAGAGCCAGGTTCCCCATTTTCAGAGAGTTATTAGTGTGAACTAATGGACATATATCTTTTATAATCTATAAAATTTATAATACATAATATTATATATAACATGTATATATGTATATGTATGTATATACACATATAGTAAATATAAAATTAACATAGATGCAAATGAGTATGGTGTATATATCATACATACTTGTGTGTGCATACATATATATATTACATATATATATGTATATATATATATATACACACACATTCGTGTATATATATTTTTTGAGTATATACATACATGCAGTCTCATATACATACATATATTGCCTTGCTCTGTCTACTGAGTGGGGCCTGGAAGCAGAGATACCCAATAACAACTCATAGAATATTCTGTGCACCCAGTACTTAATTTCTAAATGCTATTTCCCACTTAAAGAAACCAGAGCTTTTTAGAGAAATGGTTAAATCCAGTACTGGTATAAGAAAAGTATAAAATGAGTCTGCAACATCTTGTGCTAGAAGATAGCTAAGTGCTCAAAGAACGATGTGGATATGTTAAAATAACACAAGAGCCTGCTTAAATGGGCTCATCAAGACTAATTCTGGAATAATTTGAGCACCAAAATAATTATAGTAATGATTATACTCCTTGAATAAAACAGAAATCTATGAGTTCATATTTATATCAATCAATAAATTAATAAATACATGGGGGAAAAGAAAGCTTTTGTATATAGTAGAATGTCAACTCATAAATGTAGAAGACCTCATGGTATTATAAAATCATAATTTGCCAACAATTGGAAAAATAATTCAGCTAAAGAACATCAATGGTTTTTAAAATAATGGGTGAAAATGAATGAGGAAAGAACATTTATATAATCTTAAGGTAAGTCATCAACATACTTTAAGGCGGATGCAACTTTGATCAAGTTTTCAAGAGTAACATTACCAGTAATGGGACACAGGTAAACTATTTTTTTAATAGGATTCAGTGAGATGGATGCAACATCTCTTCTCGGTGATATTCTTACCAAAAAAATTCATAACTTAAACCTATTCACGGAGAAGCATCAATGAACCCAAATTGAGGGAAATTGTACAAAATAAGTGTACTGCAATCTTCAAAAGCATCAAGAAGGATTGTTTCAGATTAAGGAGAGTAAAGAGGCATGGCAACTAAAGGTCACCTGTGATCCTGGATTGGATCATTTTGCTATAAAGGACATTATGAGGGCAACTGGCAAAGTTGAATGGAGTCAGAGGGTTAGACTGTAGTAAGGTATCAAAGTTACTTCCTAATTTTAATGGTTCTGTTGTGGTTATATATAAGGGACTATGCTTTTTATAGAAATTAGAAATTGTGTTTGGTGGTCATAGGACATCATGCTGGTAACTTAGTCTCAAATGTTTTTGTACCATTCTTACTTTTTTTTTCTGTAAGAGTATATTATTTTAAAAGAAAACAACATCAAATAAATATACACATATTTATGACAGTGGCAAAACACATATATGTGTATTATGTGTGTAGTTTATGTGTGAATATGTAAACATATGCATACACACATTTGTGCTTTATATAATTATATATGACCATGATATGATGGAAAAATATCTACACATACCAGTTAAAATGATTTATATGATGAGGAAGTGCTGGAGAGCTAACTGGGGGAAAGGAGACAGAGAATGGAAAGTAAAGCAAAAATAGAAAATATGAAAGAAAGCTGCCATAAAAAGAAATAATATAATGTGCCGATATGATTGCATTTATGAATATATACATATTAATTGTACAAATAAAACTAAACAAGGGAAAAGGAAGCATAAACATCTGGGGCATATCCACTTGTTGTTTTTAGCACACCTTTGAATTTTTCTTTTTGATTTACAAAGGCGACTTCCATTCAAAATCACCCAGGCACATGCTGGTTAAGTTAGGAGAATTGTAATGGCAATCAAATTTTGCTGCTCTGTCTAACCATTAGTTTATCAAAATCAAAATTGAACTACTTTTATTTGGGGATAGGATGTACGGAATAAGTCTGGTGCAAAGTCTATTTTTATTATTAAGTAATTCTGCCTCTATCTCTGAAAGATGTTTCTTAATCTGGAATTTTTGTTTTAACTTTTTTTCTTTTGTGTGAGTGAGGCAGGTGTGTAAGTGGAGAAGACTGCAGAAATGAAGACTTTTTCTTTCCTTTTTAAAACTGTTACAGGATTTTGTGAATCCATGTGAAATATAAAGTATTCAAAACTAGAACAGGAGCTATTGAATTCTTCAGTTTTCTTAAGCAACTATTCTAATACAAATACTTTTTTTTAACCTAAAATAAATTGTTTTCTTAGCTCCAAATCAAACAATTCCTGGTAGTTAAGCATAGAATCACCAGAGGCACTTCTCAACATCAATTGGATCTCCCGTTGTTTCTCCTAGAAAACTGACACCTATTAGCTGTTTATTGAGTATATCTCAGGAACACTGTTTTTGTTCCTTTCTATTTATCAAAATCTCAGGAAAATAACAGCATTTACATACTTAAGCCTTAATCAACAATAGCTGTTAGTATGTGAAGCAATAAACAGCTTCAAGGCATGCAATAAACAGATGTTTATTTAAGAAACAGCACAGAGAATCATTTATTGCCAAGTTACTAAAGGTAATACTGATCACTGCTATTAAAATACCAGTAGCTTTCAAATAGTTGCCCAAGCAAGTATTCCACGTTCAAGCCCAGATTTCAAATTAGTCCATTTTTATTTAACTCTTAGGAAGAGCAGAATGGTTTACTTCTGGTTAATTAAAAAGAAAAACAAAAAATAAGAACAAAAAACCCCTCTTTTTATGAAGCAGGTTTAGAAATTGCAGACTTTTCTTTGGATCATACAAGAGTCTTCTGGCATGAAGTAAATGAAAATCACTTTCTACTAAAGTTATAAACTATTGTTTAAAAATTGTCTATAAGAAGCTGTTGATGAATGTAGGCCTTCACCATTTCTATAAAATACGATTAAAAGACACCAAGGAGTATCAGTTGACTGTTACCTAGAAAACTAGAAAGTCCTCCATGGCTTTAAGAAAAGACATGATAGAAATAAGAGTAAAGATTAGAAATATAGCTGTAAATAGGGGAAAAAAAGATCAATTTGAAATATCTCTTGCCCAGCTCTCCAAAATATGGCTTTATTACTGCACTCAATGGTTTTATGGTTGTCCATTAAATTCCATTAAAGATAAAGATCTCATATTCTACTTTATTGCTTTGGTGACCATATTCCTCTAAGCCAGTGTTTCTCAGTTTTGGCAGCCCTAAAATCTTGGGCTGGTTAATTCTGCATTACTCTGCCACTCACATCTTAGTTTAGAAAAGCATAGCAGTAAACCAATCGTAAAGGCATAAAATTATTGGAACCAGCAAAAAAATCTCTGGAGGAAATGCTAAAATGAATCTTCTTGAAATTTGTCCTTCCATTTCTAAATATATTCAAGCAGGTTTTTTAAAAAAAATTATGTTTTAATGTTTTTGGAATTTCTAGGGGATGTATATTGCATTTCATTACTTCAGTATCTTTTCTTTCAGAAAACTCTTTATCCATTTATTCCCCTTTACCTCATCTTGAGGCTGCATTACCCCAAGTCCTCATTTCAGATTTAATCAAGAATAAGATTTTTTTTTATCATCTCTATGCCCTAATTACAGACTGCCTGAAAATAAAGTCTACACAGAGTTAAGCAATACAAAGAGGGGCAAAACTACCAGAGACTGATGACACTTGTCTGAAACCTTGGTTCTAGCCTTTCTTGAAATCAGATCCACCTGACATTCCACACTTTCATTGATTACATAGTATATATTCCAAGCACTGTTCTAGTTACTGAGGATACAACAGTGAATAAAACAGAGTCTGTCACTGTGGACCTAATATAATATTTGACACAGTTGACATAATAAATAAGAGTGCACATAGAGTGAAAGCAAATGGGGTAAAGTGAATATGAAGCACAGTGAGATGGTTATTGTTATTTTCTGTAAGGTGGTCAAGTAAGACCATTTTGCTAAGGGAGAATCAAGCAAAAACATACAGGAAGGGAAGAATGTGAATGTCTGGGAAAAGAGAACTTCAGACAGTGGAAACAATAAGTGAATGGGCCCTGAGGCAGGAGTCAGGCAGTGTGCAAGGAGGTCAATGAGACCGGAATAGAATTGCTTGAGAGGATGAGAAGTAGGAATTCAGGTCAGGTAGGTGTTACAGGGACATCATCTTTTATCCTGGGTCATTTGGGAATCCATTGGATGATGGTCGCAAAGAAGTGAAGCTATTTTAGGTAATTTTTCAAACAATTATTCTGTCTGCTGTGTGAGTAATAGACCAGAGAGGGGTGAGCTTAAAGTCCAGTAGAAATCTATTGCAATAATCTAGGCAGAAGTTGATGGTGGCTAGTATCAGGAAGAAACCAGTTAAGAGTGAAAACAATGGTGAAACTCTGGAGATATTTTGGGATTGACTGGAAATAAGAGAGGGCTATGGAGAAAGAGAAAAGTCAGAGATGACTTGAAGGGTTTTGGCCTGAGATTTTGGACAACTGAGGTTGCAATTTACTGAGAAGGAAAAATGAAAAAGGACCAGCTGTTTTCTTGGAATTAGGGGGAAGAACCAGGTGTTGAGTAGAGAATACATTAATTTTGAGATGCTGTGATAACAGTATGCTATGCCTCTCAAATCTCCCTTCAAAGAAAAAAGAAATTATTCCCCTATATGTTGGAAATGTTGCCTACTGAGAAGCTTCAGTTATCAGTCCTATTCAGAGAATACCTTTTCTTCTTCTTCTATTTAATTGAAGTATAGTTGATTTACAATGTTGTGTTAATTTCTGCGGTATAGCAAAGTGATTCAGATATATAGATACACACACACACATACACACACATACATATATATACACACACATTCTTTTTTTATATTGTTTTCCAACAATGCCTTTTCTGAAGAAAGCTTCCTTGCCCAAGGTCAGGTTACTTTCTGAGGCAACCTGTATCTGACTAATGCAAGTCTATAAAAGGCCTACCTTTATATAAAGGCCAATATCAACTCTAGAGCTTTCCAGGGGGGTCAGTGGAAGTCTTTATTGGGACTTCATTGAAGCTCAATTTCTCCCTAAACCTAATTCTTCTTTCTTCCTCTCCTTTCCACACGAGTTAATTCCAAACCAATAAACATCCTACAACTGAATCTTTATCTCAAAGTCTGCTTCTCTGGAAACTCAATCTAAGAGAGATTCTTATTTAATATCATATATCTATCTATATCTATCTATCTATATCTATCTATCTATCTATATATATATATATCATAGTTGGACATGGGTCTAGAGTTTTAGAGCAGTGAGCTAAGCTGGAGATATGAATTAGAATTTATGAGCATATAACAATTTAAACCCATTAGAACAGATGAGATAACCTTAGGTGTGACTATAAATAGGAAAAGAGGAGGTTAGAAGTTTGAGCCCTGAGGCATTTCAACTTTTAAGAGTCAGGGTAATGAAGAGGAACCATCAAAATAGACTGGGATACAGCAGCCAGGGAAGGTGGGGAAAAATCCCAGGAGACTGGTGTACTGGAAGTCAAATAAATAAGTTTTTAAATAAGAAAGGAATTATTAACTCTATCACATCTTATTGATGGATAGAGTAAGATGAAGAATTGATTTGACAATGGAATGAGCATTGAGACCACAAAAAGCGCCATATCAATGGATTGGTGTTATTAAAATTCCGATTATAATGGGGTCAAGAGAGAATAGAGAGAAAATGATGCCAAGTTTCTCCAGGCAAGTATGGATACCATATTTGAGAAGTTTCTGCAGGGAAGGGAAACACAGAAATGGGTAAGTGGCTAGAGTGGTTTATCAAGGACATTTTTTGTTGTTGCTTTGTCTTTAATTGGGAGATACTGTATCAGATTTTCATGTTAGTGAAAATGATCAGATAGAGTAAGAGACTCTTACGATGCACCAAGGTAAAAGGATGATTCTTGAGCAATATCCTTGAGCAATGGACATGATCTAGTGGAGTGCTTTCAGGTCAGCACAAAGGACACACACTTAAAAGATGCTGTGTTTTTATTTTGCACTGGGCCTTGCAAACTGTAGCCGGTCTTACTCAAAGCATGGTCCATGGAGCAGTGTCATTCTGCAAAGCGCTTACTGGGGATCATGATGAAACAAAAAAGGTAGAATAAATTTCTCCAGAGTAAAATTTAGAGTAGTTTAGAAAAGTTTTAAGTGATTTGCCCAGGTGATTTACTATCTGTTTAATCTAATTTTAAAAAAAAAGGCTGTATTCTTTGCTATTTGTATTTTTTTTTCATTTTTTAAATAATTTATTTAAATGCATCTTTCATTTCAGAGGCTTTAGAAGCATTGATATAGGATGCAAGTGAAGGAAACAGTTTAGGTAGGAAGAAGGAGTGTTCATTTTTAATTACAGGATTAAAAACAAAACGTAGGAATACAAGTGCAAAGAGGTTGGTAGATGGGGTGATGAAAGGCTGTAAAAGTCTTCATCTAAGTGTTTGATGAAAATACGGAGCAGGAGAGGTACCCAAATAAAGCTGTTCTCCTTGCCCGTGAATCTTTGCCTCCAGGCTGAATACAAACCACAGATCATCACCTGTGTCCACCTGTCCCACCATCCACAGCACCTCTGCTTAATGAAGCTCAGTGATATCAGAAAAGACTATTTCATCTTATTAATTTATTTTAGGTACTTAATTACTTTCAAAAGAACTTGAGAATATGACTTTATTTCTTGCACCATAACAAGTTTTATAAGACACCAGTCCTCTTTGAGCAGAAAATAAGATAATTTTTACGCGTTTCCTACGTACCCTACTTCCTGTTAGAGTGTAAGTCAGAGCAAGAAGTCTAACTCCACTGAAAATATAAATTTAAGTCATAACCTAATCTCTTCTGGGGCAAAATCTCACATTTTTTTTATCATGTTTATTTCTTTCTTAAGCAAGGAAGAATCAAAGAAAAAATGATTTAGAAAATAGCTATTTAAATATATCAGACCTAGGATTCTCCTTCTGACACTTCTCTGGCTTCATGCCTATGAGCATATTGTTGTCTATGGAAGATTTACACGAGGTTAAGTTATGCCTTGGGAAGAGGAAGATACATATGTGAATAGAGAATACATAAAAAATGCATTTTCCTCACTTTTGGCAGCTTTGAATGCCTAGAGATGAAAAATCTTCCCTAGATAATAGACATACCATAGTGTCAAGGACATCAAACTTTTTTTTTGAAACTTAAACATATCAGAACATCTGCTTTAAAGGAGAAAATTTACACTAGAAATCAGATTTAATTTTTTCAAAAAGTGGTTGCTTGGCATTGAGACATCTCTCTCTCTCTCTCTAAAATATAAATTAGCTATCTCCTATCTATTTATGTATGCTATCCTCCATATAAACTATAAATTATACTTTGGAATCAGGTAAACAATATCAGTGTTCAAAGTATTTCAACTTCTATGGCATAATTCTTTTGAGATAATGTTAATGATGAAAGACCCATCTGAAATCTAAAACAAGGGAAGATGAAAAAAAATGTTTTTTCTACTATATGAAATAAAAATATAGGGAAAATGAATGAGCTTTTTATTCCTCACACTTAGCAAAATCAGAGCAACCTACTAAATAGAATAAGTCATATATTATGAAATTGAAGGGGAAATAGCCATCTTTCAGTACAATCTCCAGTGTTAATCTATATAGTAACACATCAGTGTTCAAAGAAAAGCTTCTTAGATGACAGAAGAGCAAACCTCCAGAAAATGTATCCAAAGTGATCCCCATAATATAAATGACACTGCAAAATCTACAGCACAGGGCTTATGATTCATGCACATTTGGCTGCAAAACATTCATGAATAATAAACTCCTGCATCATCTTCAAGGGAAAAATATATTCTATTTTACAAGAAATATTCATCAATAAAAGGAAAAAAAGAAGAAAAAAACTCTCAAAACTTCTAAACGTTTCAAAGATATCAGAAAAACAAATTAGTACCTGTTACAGGACCTGTTAATGCAGAGGGATGGTTTGCATTTCATTTATACTGTTCTGGAAATGGATCAATTCTGTAGTGAGATCAAAGCTGCACGAATTTTCCTTCAGGATGAAAAATACTAATTCTTTGAAGCATACAGTTTAAATTCTACAGCTTTTTGAAACTATTTTAAAAATGAGAAAAATGGATAAAGATGAAAAGAAAATGCATGTTGCAAGCTGACCAAAGCACCATCTTACACTTATACCCAAGTAGTTTCATTAGTAAAATGTATGTTTTTTTCTCAGATGATCAGAGGTGGCAACATCTTACTTTTTGGTCTGCTTCACACCACTTTCTACTGTTTTCCTACTATTTGTGTCTGAGCTGTTTTACCTGTTTTGCAGTCTTCAGGAAGGAGAAGCCAGGAAAAGTGGTTCAAGCTGCCAGAGCCAGTCAGCTCACTGATAAGTGGAACCAGAAGTTTAAAGCAGTGGTTAAATCAAGTTTTCCCAGTGTCAATGGACATTACATGTATAATATTTTCCTTCACTTTTGTAAAGAATCAAGAAGCAAAGAGAAGAAAATAAAATCAAGGCTGATCAAGCACACCTTAGAAAGAAAAGAATGATTAGCCTTTTGGGTAGATCTACTCTGCTATTAAAGGGATTGTTTGTAAGTCTGAGTACAACTGAAAGAAATAAATGAACTTCAATCTCTAGGAAAGGCAGAATAGAATAATGAATAATAGTATATAGCCTCTATATCAGAAGAGATGGAATCCCCACTCGGCAACAGGGTTCTGTTTGACATTAGAAAAGTTACTTCTTTGTTGGGAGTATAAAAGATGAGGAAGCTTTCAAGTGCTTGGTGTAGTTCCTGCCTGATAGTAGCACTCAGTTAAAAGTAGACGTTGATGCTGTTATTATTAATATTGATGTCTTAGCCATCTATCTCTTGGGCTTTCTAAGTTTCACTTCGTTCTCAAACACAAGTGATCATTCCTTCTCAATGGAGGAACTAGTAAAATCATAAAGTAGGTGAATATATTCTATGGATTGTATCTGTTACCAAAGCTGTTGCCCCAGAATCATACCCCTGCCCCTCCCTTGAATGGAAACCAATTGCTCTTATCTAAGTTTCAGGAGGAAGCTGCAAAGAGCAAAGTAAGAACAGCTTAGAATCAGCTAGGCCCCAAATGGTAGAAGACTTGACTTTCAGTAAACTTTGAGTCTCATTTTATGCTCATTGTAATATATTAGCATGGTAAATGACACACTCATCAGCGTCATGACAGTAGACAATTGCCATGACAATGACTGCAAGAGCCCATACAAGGACTTAAAAGGAGTATTGCATCAGCTCCAGTTCCAAACCACAACCCTGTTCTTGGATAAGTCATGAATATTCCTCCCACTCTTTCCATTTCTCTACCTTTTACCTCGACCCTCCAATATATATGGTGTCTCTGCTCCAATTGGCTTGAGAAATTGATTTGCAAACTAAGTTCCCCCTTCTCCATTCTTTGGCCATTGAATAAAGCTTGTGTTGTTCCAGTCTCAGCTTTGTTTTCTTTATTGGCTATGCCAATCTGATCAGAAAAAGAACCTCCCTGGCAAGACAAGGGGTCTCAGCTGGGCTAGGACCCCCAGCACCTGTGCAGGTGACAAGTTTGGTAACATATCCATTCCTCTACATTTGATATTTCACTTTTCTATCCATTATTCCAAGTGCTCAGTACCTTCTTGCTCACTTTTACAATCTTAAATCTTAAATCTTAGTATGAGTTAACTGAAAAACAAAAATGGCAATGTTCATTCTTCTTGGAGAATAGGAATAAAAATACTATTAGTTAAGAACTTTTTTTTTTTCATTTTAGGTACTGAGTTATGCAATTCACATGCTTACATGCTATCTCATTTAATCTTTGCTTCCCTACTCAAAAGACAACAACCTCCCCTGTTTCCCAAGCTCTTAAAATTCTGTTTTTTGATTATACCAAAGGATGTTAGTCCTTGTTATTTTATTTAATAAATATGTATTGACCTAATATATGTACTTATATATATGAACTATACCTTAATAACTAATGTTGCTTCTGTTTTCAACTAGTTAATATGAGACCCAGAGCAGATAACAGAGAATTTTGACACAGTTTAAATAAATGATCCTTTATTTCAATTTAATATACTAAACTAACACTAAGTCTTAGGGGTGCAAAATATTTTTTACATTTTTTTTTCTTTTTTATACTTTATTTAAACATAATGGACTTTTTGTTAATTTGTTTGCTTGTTTTGTTTTTGAATGATAATTGTGTATTACCAGGGTCAGAAACCTTTTTTTCCCTTAAGTCATTAAAATGCCTGTAGGCCACCTGTGGTCTCTTCATATTATTCTTTATTTTTTTGTTTTCTTGTTTCATTTTTATTTGTTTATATTTTATTAACAAACTTTTAAAAATATAAAAACCATTCTCAGTTTACCAGGCATACAAACAGGCCACTTTGCCCAGAGGCTATAGTTTGTCAATCTGTGCTCTACTATATCTGTTCTTTATTTTTGAAAAAAACAAACACTGTCATCACTTCAAGTCATTTATTTTTCTACCACTGCTCATTTTCAGAAATATGTCCATGTGTCAATAAAATAGAGAATTGGTAGCAAAAAAAAAAAAAAAAAAAAGAGGGCAAGGAGAAAGACGTTTTAAATCAAGGAACAATTGCCAACACTTATTTTCCTCTAATCCCAATCCTTCACCCTTACAGGAACACGATGTGTGCAAAGAGGATCTTATCTTTACTCCATTTCCCATATATATGTTTGTTATCCATTTTTCAAAGTGTAGTTGAACTTTCCTTTGGTATGATCTTACCAGCAACAGGTGAATGGATCATTTGATTCAAACTTGTTCATAACTAAGATTTGTTCTCTATAGTCAGTCATAAGCTTACTGCTGATAAATGGATATTTTGATTATTTGTAGAAGTATGAAAGAAACTAGGTTTTCCACCTTGAATAAGCCATGTTAGAAGCAATGTCAAGGCCTTGAAAATAATACACTTTATCATTTTGCTCAACTAGTAATGCAGGAGAGTATCACAACTAGGAATCTAGGAATGGAATGAGGCAGGTCCAGAGCTGATTGTTTTAAATGCCAAATGCTACAGGTTTGCACCTCCATGATATCTCCTAAATATTTTTTTCCCCTGTTCTTTCATTGTAGGTGTAAAAGTTAAGACTTGCATAATCCTTATACTCAGAACAAATAAGGAATCTCAACTTTTGGGTAACAAATTAACTGGTTTTATTTCTTCCAGGATGCTATCAGGCTATTTCATTGATCACCTCCATTTTTGGTGTGTAGCTGACTTCATCAATAATGTCTCAATTAAATCTATAACTCTTACTTAGCAAAATTGCCTCATTTTTATTTGTATGATGCATTCCTCTTTATTTTAAAACAAATTATGTTTCTGGGGACTTGGAGTGAGGAGAATGTGATCTTCTCACTCATTCATTTTTCTTCCTTTTAATATCACTCTGATGAGGGAATAGAAAGGTTAGAGAAGGAAATAAAAGAATCGCCTGTATTGGATTGCACCAAATTATTGTGTACTGGTGCCAACAGACTCCACTGTTAAGGGACACGACCCCAAGCAGCCATCTTAGGAATAGGTCATACCTTGAGAATTTCTTCCATATCTTCTACAGAACGCATATTTGTTGGCTTCTTGCTGTATAACTTGGTGTACATGGCTTTTTTCTCCACATGTTGCAGTCCCCTTAGTTTTTATTTACACTTAAAAGCCTCAACTCTGAGATCTGTGGACCTAGGCAGGATCCATCTTACCTACAATGCTGGAAAAAGTCTTCAAGGGAGCCGTTCATGCACTCTTGCTGACTGCCCACTCCATCATGACATCTCTTTACAATGCCCTTTCCCTTGTAAATGCACTGACTCAAGTCTAATCAGCCATTCAATTAGAGAACTGGATGTCAATCTCCCTTTCTTTCTTATGGATTTTCCTCTCTTAGTCTAAGACTAGGAGAAACACTGAGTTACTAAACACTGGAGCACCAAAAAATGTATCCTCATCTACTTCTATGGTGAAGTTTTCCAAGACTTTTGGGGCTACCCTTGGAGAGTATTCTACCAAGAACCAAGAATTCTTTGAAGTAGAATCTGGGAATTTAATTTTTTTTTCCCCTCAAATGTGCTTTATCCAGGTTTTAATCTAAATTCTATTCTATATCCTCTATGTTAGAAAGGATAATAACAGTCAATTACTTTTTCCTTTAACTACTTCTTCCTGAGACCATTATACTAAATCATATCTTCTCTCAACCTTTAGTATCTTTTACCCTCATATAACACCATAAAATTAACCTTCAGAAAACACAGAACTAATGTAATATAAAACATATCCACCCCCTAAAAAATGGGAAAAAAATAAAATTTAATAGTTTTTCTATAGCCTAACCCACAATATTGTGATAGAATAGATAGAACTAAAACAGAAAAAAACTACTCTGGCTCACAAACCTTGCTGTCTCTGAGTTGCAGTTTCCTCATTTGCCAGATAATGAAGATAATAATATCTAATAATATTGGCCTATTTATTAGGGTCAGGGTGATGGCTATAGGGGAACAAAATTTGTCACTCCAGAGTGTGTCTCTTTGGCATGAGTATTAATTTAGGTTGATTAAATTTAAGGCCCAAAAAACTCAGGAAGAGCCTTTGACCTTCCCTCTAACTCCCTAAAAGAATGTAGATAGAGGACCTGTTCCAGGATGGAAGCTACCCCCATCAATAACTACAGTATGAAGTAGGTGTGTAGACAGGGATGAACATAGCAAAGTGTGTTAAAATTCCTCTCTGTGTCCCATTGTCTCTGCCTCATCCAGCAAACATTTGTTTACCAAACGTTTGCTCTTCCATATCCATGTATATTGCCTTCCTCCTCTTTGAAGTCTCAAACCACTACCCCCAACATTTTCTTTTGTCATTAGTTGAAGATGGTATTTAAAATGAGGGTTTCAGCTATTTTGGTGAGTTACTCAGTTTTCCTGGGTCTCTTCCATGTATGTGTTATTAAATTTTTTTTTTGATTCCCTCCCATTAATCTGTCTCATGTCAATTTAATTCTCAGACCAGCCAGAAGGAACTGGAATGGTAAAAGAAAATTTCTTCCTCTCTAACATGATCAAATGACATGATGTATTATACATATGTTGAAGAGATATGACTTTTTTAGCAGGTTAAGGTAACTGACTTTCAATAATGTAATCACAACTTATAAGCAAAACCTTAAAAATAAAAGCAAATAAATTATTGAGAAATATTATGGTAGAAAACAAGGACAATTAATAAGTTGAATTAAGAGAACTTATAAAACATTCTGATTTGTCAAATTCTACTGAATCAACCAAAATTTTTTAAAAGTATGTTTTAGTTTGTTATTTAAAACCACAGACGTGCACAGGATTTGGTGTTTGGACAATTAACTTTTAACCTTCCACCTTTAAGAATGGACTATATGAAATATGCACAAATCAACTATTTCTAAAAAGATTGTTTATCAGTAAGCTGATTTTAAGGAGCATACATATTTTCTCTTTGTCCGGAAAGTGAAATAGGCAGTACTCTGCAGTCGTGGTAGGGGTGAGGGTGATTAATAGATGGAGACTTCTGAATGTTGAACAATGGTTATCAGCCAAACCATAAAGTGGCCTCAGTGTGGAAAGAGTACCTGTCCCCTAACAGCTTGAGTAGGATAAAGAACAGAAAATGGAGAACTTGCAGGGTTACTTCAAGTACATAGGCACAGTGGGTGAGCACATAAATGTTTAACCATAATGCTTAGGATTTTGTCCTTTCTTTACAACTTCTTAGCACAATGAGCTTGGAAAAAGAGCCATTTACTTTTTGTGGCTCAGTTTCTGCATTTGTAAAGTTATGATGATAATAACAATAGATCCAATTGCTTTGGGTTTTTATAAGAATTAACTGGGAAAACATGCGTGTTAAAGTATACATATTTATTTGTTTATTTATATATTTTAGTGTTCAAAATAAATATTTTGAAAATATTGGCAGTCCCTTCTTAGGGAAAATAAGACATCCCTGCCTCAATGAATTTTACCATGAACTTGTGGAATTATTTGCCTATGTGAAGATTATACATTCTTGACCTATTAACTCAGAAGTATCCAAGTGAATTTCTTTGGCTATGGGGAGAAAATATGTGGATAGATATTACATGCATCACTCCTGAGTAACAGAAGATAACTAGGTTTTGTTTTTTATTCTGTTGTGTTGTGTTCTGTTTTCCACAACCAGTATCGCCCTCAGTCAAGAGATCAGTAAAATTCTAGACAGAGGCTGTTTCATCAGTCTGAGTTGTAGCATGTAACAGTCACTGCCAACTAGTGATGGGCATAAAATGTGAAATTTGGCAACAAAAACCTAGCTAGTTTAACTGATTCACAATTTAGTACTTAAAAGTGGAGTGTGCCATAACAAACACCCAAAAAATAAATAGCAGTGACATCAAGAGAGAGGAAGGTGGTAAGGAAACTGTTACTGGATGCTGTAAGGATGAGAAATCATGTTAGGCAGTAATGAATCATTTAGCAAAACTGCTGTTTGCAGTAACTTGGAAAGCAAAAGCTGTACGAAAGACAGTCATGGCTCTTGACATCAGACTTAACCATGTAATTAGTGTCTGCCTCTAGTGGAAGGATTACACATGATTAACCCACTAGCAGCCTTGTGACTTGGTTTGGTGGATGAAATGTGGGCAGAAGGGTCCTGTGTCACTTCTGGAAGAAACATTATGAGAGGGCGTATGGTTTATTTTGCCTCTTTTTTCACTCTGTCAAAAGAACAACACTGCCACAGATAAAGGCTGAAGTTGAGTGAAAATGATGAACAGAGCTGGAACTGATTCATGACGGACATAACAGTGTGAGTAGGAAATAAACTTTTCAGTTATAAATTGTTGAAATTTTGAGTGTGAGTGTGTGTGCATAATATAAACCTAGCTGTGCTTACCGAGAGAATAAGGAAACAACTTAAATAGTGCCTGACTCATTAAGTTACACTTAAGTGTTATTATATAACTATTATTATCATATGAGTATGAGAATGATGGTGATGGTATAAGAAGATTCTGTATGTAAGAAAGGAGGATTATTCTAATGGTAATAGGGCTGAGTCAAACACTCAAAGAGAATGTGAGCCATAAATTATAAAGGTAACTTGGATGGAAACAATGCTCTTGTAAAGATAAATAAAAAGCTGAGACTTATTGTATTTGGGTATAATACATAGTCCTATTTGGGATCTCAGTGCCCGCTCTGGCTCCAGCACACCAGTCTTACAGGCTTCACTGGCAGGTCAGAATTACAAAGGAGAAGCATGCTTAAGAGCAAGATCTGACCAAATCCGGAAGAAAAAAACCCCACCTAATACTAACCCTGATCAGCATAAGTTAGAAAATTAAGAGTTCTGGGTAACATTTTCCTCCACTAAATGCCATCAATACAGCAGCCAGGCAAAACAGCCTTAACAGGCTGAGGAAAATCACAGCCTCCCAAACAACTTTTAGATAGAATGAAAGGAAAATACCTACAAGGGGAAAGGAAGTGGGGGGTGAACAAGGATTATTCTCTGAAAAGAAACCACTTTGATCTCAGTCAAAACAGATTATTTTGAAGTCAGTCCACTGTTATCTTCGAAAATATATTTCCCCACAAATCTTGTCTTTCTAAACTGAGCTGTTAGTCAGCAGTGGGTAGTGTCGTGTGTGAAAAAGAGAATGTAGCCAGAAGTACCTCTAATGCATTCTGTTATTACAAGTCTTTGGAAGAGTAATTTGATGGAAGCTTTTCAACTTTTAGGTCACTAGTTTAAATTCAGTCTCAGTTGATCACGAGCAAAAGTGTATGGTTGGTGGCCTATGAAAAATGCCTTGATGGTGTCACCCTAGTTCTTTCTAATAGAGACTGCCACTGTAATTGGTACCCTTTATTTCGCTTCTACCAGAAGCACAAAGGGTGAATAGAAATGTCATTTCAAGTATTTTCTCAGATTTTGTACTAGAGATATTTGAGATATGAAAAACGCCAACTCCTTTTCATCTTTAACTCACAGGTAGAATTATTCTCCTATAATATGGTACCTAGATATTTCTGGGATTTATTGAAACAAAACTTGAGCCATCTTACAGGTAAAATTATATCTTACTCATAGAAAGTTAAATTATACAAAGGAACATTTTTAAGAAATATTTAAACGTAAAACATATAAAATTTCTTGGCCTGAACTTACAAATCTAAGATTTATTTTTCTTTTCTTCTTGTTTAAACAAAATAAATCCCCATATATGTAAAGAAGGATTTTCATTATTCTATAAAGGTACTTGTCTTCATATTTGGTTTTCCATATTTTATCATTTTCATGATTTAACTAAATGTTTTCTTCCTCCTAAAGAAACTATAGGGATTTTTTCTTTTATTTTGTCCATTAAAATCCCCCAAATTTCCTTATTACTAATATGTCTACTTTCCTATAATTTTGTTTCCCATCTTTTAATAGTAAATGAACAACAAAAGCAAATTTGCTCTAGTTGCCTGGAAAAAAGCAACAAAATAAATACGAGAGCAGAGGCAAAAAGAAGTATTTGGTAATGTCAACCAAATTTTTGGCAGCCTCAGATAATGAGTGGGATATAATGGAATGAACCCTGTTTTGGAAATAATGATAATTCAATCAGCTGAGTTAGGCCTCATTTAATTTCTGTAAGGTTCACTTTCCACATCTAGATAATGAGGTTGATATGTTTCGTTATTTTTTACATTCTTTCTAGTACAAGATTCTATGGAATCTTCACTTTTATATCATCAGGGTTTGAGTGAGAGGGTGTCTGTATTCAAATGGCATTGAGCAAGATGCCTCGTGTCACCTCATTTGATGGTAAAGATCGATGCTGGGATTTTCCTAAATAATCACATTTAAAATCTCTCCGAACCTTCAAGGCCAGCTTCCTGAATTCTCATGTCAGCACCTCCTGCCATTTCCATATAACACCAGGAGGTGATAAATCCTCTGTCCTCTGAACATCCATAGGTAAAATAATATGTCATGTTATGGTCCTTATGATTTTTATGATAAGTGACAGTTATTATCAACACCACATGTAGCCCAACTTGAAGCTGTAGATTCAGTTGAAAATACAGCATTTTCTGGCCAAAGGTGCTTTAGTTAGAAATGTATAAATTGAGAAAATCAAGCTATGATTCTGCAAGTAACTCATATGCCCATGAATCTGGAGCTGCAAATGGAAATATCACCTAAAGCTACCCCCTTCATTGAAACAAATAAACTGAGGCACAGCAATTACAAGATTTGCCCATGGGCACAGAATAAAATTGTCTGCCTCAGCATTAGAATGCCTACCATCAGCCAGTGAATCTAAAGTCATTTTCTATACAGAACACTGCAGCAAAAATAAATCCTGCTGGGGCAAAGGAATCCAAAACAGAAAATAATAGTCAGCTGCAGACTCTGGATGCAAAGTACAAAATATTCAAGTGCATGTTTCCAATCCCTTCATTATCTCTTGTAATGATTGCAGCTAATCCCTGCCAGCTAACGTTAGTTCTTCAACAGTGGCAATCAATAGAATAGATTAGCTGTGAAAACCTTCCATCCATATTATCCCTGCTTTCCTTTCCAGATGGAATTTTCATTCACTAGAGTGTAAGCAGACATGTGAGGTTTTCTCCCCTGCCATGCACAGATATAAACCCATTAGCCTTCAAGGTTGTCGCTAGAATTTTTTTTTTTTTTTGTCGCTAGAATTTTATACGTGTACTAAGGAGCATACCTGTAGATTTAATAAAACAGCGCCGATCCTCATGGCCTCACTGACTTCAAGGCTATACATCAGCTGTGGGAAGCGAGGAGGGCTTTGATTATTTGGAGGAAGCACTTCAATGTACACAGTGCAGATGGAGTGCCTGCAGAGAAAGAGAAGCAAACAAGAGGGATAAAAATCTACATCACATTTAATGACAGACTGAATTTGATATTCTGTTATTGGGTTTACAGGAGAGGAAATTCTGAATTTTTATAGGAAATAATAAAATAATTCAGAATGAAGGGATGGAATAATAAAGCTACCACCAAAAGATGATGTTTTTATGAAATTATCTTAGTAAAACGAAAAAAATGCCTCAGGTACATATTTTTTCCTACTTAGATTAATAGTGTGAATTAAAAAGGAATAGCTGTACAAATAAAGCTAATAAATTAACTTGACTTCTGGCTTTATTTTGTAATGCTTCTCTAATAGCAAAAAAAAATATTCTATAAATATCTGGTAATAAGAGTTGGTCTTGGGGCTCTCTTCCTATTAAACCAGCAGAGAGAGTATTGATTAAAATAACACAAAAAACAGAATATGGGCTGTGTTTTATTTGTTTTGTTACTGACATCAATGGCTTAATGAAATGCATATCAAGAGTCAGGATCATAAAGTAATCATTGTGTAAAATAGTTGCAAACAAAACCAAATCTGTTTTTAAGTCTTCTTTAAAGAGTTTAATATAAAAATTTAGAAACTAGATTTAATTGAAGCCTTAGATTGATGGGCATTGTTTTTGAGGGATAAAAATATATTATATTATTATAAGGACAAAAACATGAGCATTGACATAATCACCTTTTTTGATATGTCTAAACTCTGAAATTTCTTTACACAGCAAAAGCTAAAGAAGATGTTCAAGGTTGGTACAGAAGAAACACTGGCAAAAATATGTCAATGATACCTGCGAATTTACAAAGTCAGTCTTCTATCTTGAAGAACATACCACCACTGCCTGAGTTGTATGCTTTAAACTTATTTTAACAAAATCATGCCTTTTTATTCAAAGCACATTTCTTAAAATTTCTATTTGGGGCTAGAATTTTCTTAAAGTAGCCCAAAGCCCTTTGCATTAAGTGCATCAATTAAAAGACATGGTCACCAAAAACATTTTTCTGAGATTATTATTCTATAATAGTTTACTTTGAAAAGCCCTTAAGAGAAATACAGACCATAGGCACTGAAAATGATTTTTTAGCTTATCAGCTTATATCACCTTATATTATGCCTAAGTCCAAATTGTTTCTGAACATATTCTCAGTAGAATAGATACCTATAGAATATTAAGCACCTCTAAAAAGCTGCAGTGACAAAAAAAAATTCATACTTAAATTTATCACAATATTGTTCCAAAGTAATCTCATTTTAAATTAAAATCTCTTAGACTTCATAATCAGTTAAAGTATCTGCATTCTTTCTTGCTCTGATTTTATCTCATTATTAAAATTTGCCAATAAAATTAACCAAAATATAATTGCTTTTCTTTTCAATTTTGTTTTACAACTCGTGCTTTAAGGATAAAATGTTTAAAGTAGATTAAAATGGATGATGAAATGCTGCTTATAAACTTAGAGGTATTAAGTTTAACTTATAGGTACTATAATGGCTAGATGAAAAAGAAAAATATCAGCAAGTTATAAATTTAGTGTGCAAAGAGTCCCACTCTCATATTGTAGGAATACATTAATTGTCAATATGAGGTGGGCCTATTATCCTCTCAGGTGGTGATCTGGTTCCAACAGCCATCCCAAGATATACACTATTGCTGATATTACCCTTCATAATCCTGACTTTTTTTAGTGTCTGTTACTTATCAAGTGATTTAAACATTTTATAAATCTCTTCCTTTTTGCTGCCAGCACATTCTCTATGCATAAGTCTTATAACATTTACCCTATATCACATTGGTAATAACCCTAGCTGAGTGACGTTGAGCACTGGATTCATAACCACACATTCCTGGGTTAGAATTTTTATGCTACCACATGTGATCATAGGCAACTGACTTCTTTCAGTTTCACTATTTCCATCTGATAATTAAGAATAATAATAACATTAAGATTAGCATAACGACTAAATAAGATTATATGTATGGTGTGTATGTGTGTGTGCACATAGGTGTATGTATATATAAGTATATACACACATAGAAAAACAAATTTATCAGTTATTATTGTTAACTGTTCAAAATAAGGCTTCTTATTCTATTCTGTGGAATGAACTAAATAAGCTTATATTTACCTTATTAACATCCCTTAAAATATTTTAGACATTTTAATCACATCTTTTCACTTTTCTTGGCTAAAAACCTACAGGCACAGTATCCCCTCTTGCCTCCCCAGAATGGAGCATGGTAGTGTTAGGGTTCGGACATATTGGATCAGAATCTTTTGATGTGGGACCACAAATCGACATTTTCCATGGATATACAAGTTTTTTCTCACACACGCTTGATTCAGAAGACCACTGTCCCAGAAGTTCATGGGGAGTATAGCATGTAGACTCATCTGCTTTTTAAGTTAGGAGGCCAGGGAATTCCTCTAAAAACTGACCTAAAACTCTCCTTAATAAGCTTGGAGGCAAGAGATTCCCTCACTGATTAACATTTTCTTTTTGACCTAGAACACACATGTATTCCAAATTCAAAACTTCTTTTCAAAAAGTTAGAGCCTTCCTGCTTTTGATATTTAGAACTTCAGCTTACTGATGTGGAGTACTTTATAAAATCTTTACCAGAATATGGGTCTCTTTCTGCTCTTAAAACTATAATTTGTACTAAACTTATTGTACTTTGTATATTTCCTTATTTTCCCCCTTTGAATATTTTCCCATTTTAGAGGGCTAAACTGTTTATATCCACAGCACTACAATAAGGACCTCTAACTCAGATGAAGCTTGTGTCTTTGCCACAGAGAAGAAAAATTTTAAATGCAAAACAAAAGAGACTATCCCCAAGGCAGAAGACAGTGAACAACTATGGTCCAAAATGACCATCTCCTTCATCTGCCCTTACTCCTTTGCTTCCTTTGCTCCTTTCCACAGTAATTCAAATGCTAGAATTGCTAATCATGACCCCCACCCCCACAAACACACACTCTTGGATCTTAGAGTTATTTGGGGAAGATCATAACTCAATGTCTTGCATTTTTCATCTTTAACATCCTGACACTTCCCTACAATGTGTTTAAATAAGCACTAACCTTCTTGATAGCTATTGCCTTCTAAAATGCTATCTCCCTTTTTATCCCTGATGTCAGCATAGTGTCAGAGTTAGCTTTCCTAAGACGAAATGCCAAGAGTATTAACCATAAAATGATATCATTAATGCTGTAATAAATAGTAGTAATTCAACAGCATTGATCAAGCACATAATAAAATAGGACAGTCATGAGGTAAATAATAAATTATAATAAATTCTATGTGAACACTTTGTATCACATTTTATAGCTAGTCTTAAATGTATAAAAATGAGAATCTATATAATACCAATTTTATTTTGTAATATAGCCAGCATAATGTAGATAACTCTCTATTTCTAAGCATAAAATTCATAAAGTTTTTATTTCACATTTGGTAATGAGGTCAAAGTAGAACAAGAGAGGTGACATAACTTCTCAGATAATTGTATGATTTTAAAAGACCCTAGAAACCATCTAGTTGAACTCCCATTTTACAAAAGAGGATTAGAAAATCAGAAAGATTAAGTGACAGATTCAGGGTTATGAAGTTAATTAGCAACAGCAGATAAACTAAAAGGCAAGGCTACTGTATTCAAAATCTGCCTGTCCTTTCTCCCCACATCCTACAAGAACAAAAGTGGGAGGTAAATTGAAGACATTTTAGTTATCTGATGTGTGTGTGTGTTTCTGTGGGGAGTATGAAACATCCTTGGTTTGCAATGAAGGATGTTATCTCACAGGAGATCACAAATTTCAAGTCTTTGGATCAGACTATAATATTACAATCAATTTTAATTATTTATATCATGAATAAAACTTCATCCATAACACTTTTTTTAAGAACAAAATAAAATATGAATAAAAAGAGGTTATGAAGATAGACCTAAGAAGCTTTAACTTCAGAAATGGTATAATTTTTAAAAAGATAAAAAGTCATATTTTTTGGATATGACAATAGTACTCAGTGGTACTGAGGTGATGTCCTCGACATTTAGAGGACTGCACAATCTGTATGGTAATTTTCTTTTCAATGTGTCAACATACGCTACAGGGTGTCTATTTGTAACTATATTTCTAAGTTGTCTCCAAGATGAAGGTTCTAGGTATTTATATTGCTTTCACTAGTAGACTTAAGACAAAAACCTTATCTTTTCTTCCTTTGTCTCCCACCAACATCACACTAAAAAAGCTATATTTACATTTCAGTGTTCACAGGTTCTACTTTACGATTTTGGAAGTACATACAGGAATCCATAGGAGCAAAAATTTCAGACTTAAAGCTAAATAAGACGTCAGAGAAATTTCTCAGGGGAAGTTACAGAGACAAGATGTACTTAGGTACATGGTGTTGAGAAGAGACTGAAGGGGGCACAGGCAGAAGTCTAACTGGACTTCTAATTAGAAGAGGTTTTCAACACTAGAGAGAACAGTGGCTTGGACTGCTATGTTAATAATGAAAGTAGGGGGATTTGTTGGTTTCTGAGTATGTTTTTCGGGAAGAACTTAGAGTTGTTGCTCAAGATTATATTTGGAGTTTGAATGAAGGATAAGCATTGAGGATGGCTCCAGGGATCTTTGGCCAAAGTGACTGCAAGTTTGGAGATGCTTTATACCACATATTGGACATTGAAGTCACCAAGCATTTTGACAAACATACTGTTGAAATGAATGCCAAGCAGACTAGAACTAAACTCTTCTTCAGTGACCTGCAGGTCTGTAGATAACAGTGGGAGATGAGGTTAGAGATAAGAGGAGAAAATGGGGGAGGGACCTGTGACATGCAGATGATAGTAGCAGGGAGTACTGGATAGTACATTCTTATGTACATTCTTATGTAATGAAATTAAAGAGAAAATATCAAGGAGAAGGAGAAAGAATAGTCTAGAAATATCAATGAGGAACTACAAGGTCCTGTCAAATCTCTATGATTAATGATAAGAGGGGTGTGAAGAGAAAAGTCTCTCATGTGGGTGTGCTGCGGAGGAAACAATGTCCTTTTCTCTGCTCTGGAGGAGGTTTTAATGGTTAATGGGTTTGTTACAGATCTTCTGTCAAACTGCCTGGCCCTGCTATAGTTTGGAGTAGTATTTTCTTGAAAAATTATCCATTTTATCCATCTTTTCAAGCTTTTACATCTATTAAAGCAAAGTGGTCTTTTAATGATTCTTTCAATTTCTTCTGTTTCTGTTTTTTCCCTCAGAATTTATTAGGTAAAGTTGCACCTTCTCCCACTTTTTTTGATTAGTTTAGCTGATAGTTTATAATTTTATTTATGTTTTTATTTATTTATATTTCAAAGAACCAAATTTGAATTTATTTATTGGCTTTAGAGATGTTTACAACTAATTCATAGTCGTCAAACTTATTAATTCATTTTTGTGTTTCTTTGTGGTTTTTGTTTATTTCACTTATGAAGTATCATAACAACTACATAAAGCCTTCACAGAAGTTTCTCAAAAAGAAAAGCATGGACTAATTTCACTAAATAAAATACTAACAAATATAATCCAGAAGTTTATTTCAAGATTAAAATACCAAGGCCTACTTGGATTTATATCAGGAATGAAAAATAGATTTATTATAGGAACTATATTAAGATCAATCATCCTAGCATTGGCTCAAGAAGAAAATTCATTATTGTCTTCATAGCTGATGGATATTTATTTGACTTGAATAAATGACCATTCTTATTTTTTAAAAGTCAATAAAATAAGAAGAGAAGAATGCTTTCTTAACATAATAAAATATGTTTTTTAACCATAAACCAATATAATAGGGAAATGTGGGAGGTATTCCCACTCAAATCAAAGTCAAGACAAGCAATTTTATTGGAAGTACTAGCAAATGAAATTAAACAGAAGAAAAAAAATAGAAAGACATCAAACTATCACTACTTATAAAATATGTTCTTGGATAACGTAGGAACATGAAAACTACAAAAACATAAGAGAATTAAATACGAAAGTGGGTTAAAGTTAATATAGATTAACAGCTTTTACATATGTGTCAACCATTTAGAAGAATGAGGAAGAAGGAGTCTATTTACACTAACACCAAAAGATGAGAAACAATCCAACAAAAATATGTCTAGGACATATATAAAGAAAATATTTTTAAAATAAAATCTACTAAAGGACACAAAAGAAAACATGGATAAATGAAGAGACAGAAAGTTCTTAGACAGAAAGTTCTTAGAAAGATTCAACACCAACAATGTATAATTTAACCCTAAGTAATTAATTTATAAATTTAATGTGTTGCTAATAAAAATATGGTTAAAAAAACATACTTAAGTAGCTTATATAAAGTCAAAGAAAAAAATTAACAGAAAGAGTAACCAGAAAAATTTTAAGGAAGAAAATCAATGAGCTAAGTTCACACCACTGTGTTATAAAGCATAGTTTAAAATCTTAACAATTAAGATTGTGTGATAATAGCTCATAAAAACATAGGTGAACTAATGGAATAGTGGAGAAAGTCTAGAATCACATTCAAATACATAAGCAAAAATATAATAAATGTAACATCTCAAATTAATGAGTAAAAAGATGAACCATCCGATATATTATGTGAAAAATGGCATAGTTGCCTGAAAAAAAAAATACTGCTGGATCAATACCTCCTATTGTACAGTAGGATAAATCCCAAATGCAACAAAGATTTAAACATACAATATGAATACACAGTCACTAGTAGAAAACACAGAATAATTGTAACCTGGGTTTAACAAATCAATAGAAAAATGGGCAAAGATTCTGAACACAAAATTCACAGAAAAGGTAACAAAAGTAGAAAACATAGGAAATATACTCAAACTCACTCATAAGCAAATGGATAAAAAAATAAATACTATTTTTTTAACTTATCAGGCTGGCAAAAATCCAGAAGTTTGATATGACACACACTAGGGAGACTGTTTAGAATTAGCCATACTCAGATCTGGCAGTTAGAATTGCAAATTGTTATAATCCCCATAGAATACAATTTGGCAGTTCTCTCTAAAACTTACAATTGTGTGTACCCTTTGGTCTAACTTCAGGGAATTTACTGTATTGATATACTGGCACACATTCAAAATGATGCGTGTTCGATGTTACTTATTTCTTCATTGTCTGTTAAAGAGAGACTGACACGTAAAGTCTATCAACAGTGGATTTCTTAAACAGTATTACATATATATGAAGGAATATTATGTAGCTGTGATTAAAAGTTTTAAGGGAATTATCCAGTATTCATCTGGAAAGAGCCCTAAGATACATTGTGAGGGTGAAAAATAAACCAGCAAGGTTCAGCAATGTATTAATATTAACTTCATATATTCTTAAAATGCATACTGAAAATCTGGAAACAAAGAAGAAATCAATAAAAGGGATATCTCAGGGATATCTCTTGGAGGGGGCAGATAGATGTAGTTGTAACAGTTGGAAGTCTTTTTACTTTTTTCTCTCTTACTGTCTCTCTCTCATATATATCTATGAGATTATATTACATATACATAAATATATAGATAGATTTTCTAGATAAATTGTATATGTGTATAAAAATTTTAAAAATAATTACTCTGACACTGAGAGATGGCCTCAAAACCCTGAGACATCACGTGTTACATGCTATCTGTGACCTCTCACTATGAGCAGCCTTGCTTTTCACTAATAAAGCAGACACATGCCTCTGATATTTCCCAGTTCCCACTCACCCTCCCAACAGAGACTTGCATCCTTCACATCTGTGAAATCACAGTTAAATATTTTGTGGTTTAATCTTGACTTTATTGTACTTTTCCCACAATTTGACCAAAGAAGAATATGCAGTTCCTGAGAATCCAGTCTCTCTGATTTTCTGATCTAATTTAGATGTTTATAAGATAAAAGAATGCTTGCGGCGCATCTTAAACTTAATTTTGGGGTTTAAACTGGAGCGATGAAAAGACCGCATTGCTTCTGATATAAATTACCTTCTCTCTGCTGGAGGAGCATTATCCGCTGCTTGGATGGTGAGCGCATAAGTCCGCCCAACTATCAATTCCACCCCTGAAGCGATGGTGATAAGCCCTGTTGTTTTATTGATGATGAAGTCTCCCTGAGCCCCAACCAGTATTTCATATGTGATCTCCCCGTTTGACCCTTCGTCTGCGTCGACTGCAGTGAGCTGGAATTAAAAATAACAATATAAATCCTCTTGGGACTCAACTTTTCACCATTGTGTCATTTTTTCCCCCAACAAAAGAAGCTTGCTTTCAAACACACACACACAAAGTAAGTAAAAAAATTTCTCTTGACATGTACACTCTTGTTTTCTTGAATTGAGGCTACTGTGTTCTAATGCTGAAGCAATCACATCAGGAAAGAATTTTTTGTTCTTGTGAGAGTGATAAAAGATTTTGAATCCTAAAGACTATTTTAATTTCCTAAAGAAAAAAAAAAAAAAAAAAAGGAAAGCCTGTCCCTATAGGAATATTTTTTTTCTCTGTCTTATCACCTGTTCTTGACACATAAACACATATTAATAAGGATGGAGGTCTGGAAAAAATGAATTGCTTTTATTATTCTCATCCTTCCTTTTGCTCTAATTTTTTCCAGTCTTAATGTTTTCCTTCCCATCTCCCAGAGATTCTCTTGTCCTGTAATTCTTTTTACTTACACATGGCTTTAGCAAAAATTCTTATAATCTTGTTCACAATGACTTATAAAGGATTGATAAGTCTTAGAGTATTACCTTTTCAAAAGCAAACAAATGCATCTCCAATTGTAGAATATCTAATTAGAAAATTAGAATATCAAGCCCAAGAAATATTTTTTTTGAGAAAAGGCATTCAATTTAGAGTCCCTGACATAATACCACATGAGCATCTGTAAGGCTAATTTGCACATATTCATAATCATTTTGGAGCAAATGATATGCAATAGTTAAAGACTATTTGGGGTCATTATATATGAAAAGAGAATAACCATTATTAATTTCATAAAGCCAAATTTAGGTCATTATGATTTAATATGTTAAATAAGCCTCATGGACCCTGATAAATATAAATTTACTTAAGGGGGCAAAAAAAAAAAAGATTTTACTGGGAAATCTTATAATATGTATTTTACAAAGAGTCACAGAATTTTCTGTTTTCATCCTTTGACAGATAAAGAAAAGAAAGCTGGCCTCAGTTTACACATAAGAGGAAAGCAAAAATTTCCTGTTAATAAAGAAAACACACAGGGTTGTAATAAATAAAGTTGAAGAAAAAAATTTTCTTATTTATTAACATTATGCATTTCTTATCCATGAGTTTCACTTCTATAAAGTAGCAGTTCTTTGTCATCCACAGACTTCTTTGGGAGGCTACTGGACATTTTGGTGCACTTTCTTAGATAAAATGCAAGTGTACACATTTACCTTGAAACTTAAATTCAATTTCAGAAATGCTGTGTTAATTAATGGCCCATTCAAAGGATCATGTTAACTATCCTAATGAAATGTAAACAAAGTACTTTATGCACCTCATTGTGCTTAAGGGGCTATACTGTGCATAGCCTATTTCTATTTTTATTATACACTGCATTTAGAATGATAATGTGCATAGAAATAGCAGCAACAAAAATAATTCAGAGAAAAAAATGAAATTTGCAAGAGAGCCATAAATTCAGCTAAGTCTGAGACTGGGTATTTGGGGGTGAACAGATGTGGCTGCCAGAAGGAAAGGCATTTCATGAAATGATTTTGGGACTTACGTGAGGATGACAGACATAGTCCTAAAGGCAAAGGAGAAGGAAACAATTTGCAGAAACAGTCAGAATGAATGATATATATTTATGGAGAACTATTCAAGCCAGACAAACTCATTCTCTTTTGTGTGTGGATAAAATTAGAAAATTAGAGGACAGGGGTAGCAGAGGAGAAATCAATTTTGATTATAGTAAATCACTTAACACAATGTCTCAGGAAATTCTAATTAAAATTTAGTTCAAACTGGATTCAATATTAACATTCTTCCTGGGACTAAAATTGGCTAAAGGAATTTAGTGATAAATGGCAATGCATCAAGTTAAGAAGAAGTGTTGAGAAACGTGCTTAAGGGATATAGGTATTATGGTTGGTCTTATTTAACATTTTCATAAATGATATTGGAAAAGAGAAAGCTGGATGATAATTAAATTGAAAAAGGCACCTGTCTGGGAGGTGCTGTAAATACCAAACAGTACTGCAAAGCACAGGTGATAGAAACAACCCCAAAACTGCAGAGTCAGCCAACCACAGATAAGATAATATATTCAGGGAATACAACTAGTGCCACAGAAATCATTAGCAAGTAGGAAGTTTAACAAATAAGCCAAAAAATGAATTCTATGTTTGTTACTCAAATAGCTTTATACAAATTTTCAGACTTTCAACACTAAGTAATAAAAGAGTACATCAAGAATCCACTTAATTGAGTCCCTATACATGCAAACAAAAATATTTTAAAGGAATTATTGGTGGTCCAAGATTAGAAAAGAGCTGAGACACTGACTCAGAATACCCTGAAAACGGTAACATCTTGTGAAAAAACCTGAAACTAAACTATGGTGGGGATTTAATTCAATAACAACTCAATGATTTTGTGATCAGTGGTCTATGAGATTATAGGTATATGAAGCCCGTTCCTAATTTAGTGGGAAAATCTGCCCCGTAAATAAAAACCCTTCATTTTTTTTTCATCTTCCAGTGCATTTTAATCAAACTTCCATCATCAGAAGTGTTCTTGTAGCATACAGTGTTAGGATGGGCATGTTGACTTGGTCCTACAAATGGAATAACCACAGATTTTCACTTCAAACATGTATGAAAAATAAAATATATAATATTTAGCTGTATAAATTTCCCCGCTAATCATGTTATCTTTAAAATAAATTACTACCTCTCTCCAATAAATTAAGCAGCCTGGAGTCACTAAGCAGACATCAGCCAAATGACATCCGTTTCTTGAAAACATTCTGGGGGAAATACTGGAGACAGTCAAATGCTTACAGGAATAAACATGAATTAAAACTAGCACATTCAAAAATAAAAAAAAAATCTACAACATTATTGAGAGAAATGTAAAAGTATGTGGAGAAACAGTCCATGTTCATGGATATAAAGACTCAATATTTTAAGATGGAAATTCTTTAAATTTATTTGATTTATAGATTCAGTGTAACCCCTATCAAAATTCTATCAGGCTTTTTGGTGGAAACTGTCAAGTTAATCCCCAAATTATATGGAAATACAAGGGACCTAGGATAGCCACCATTTTAGAAAAGAAAAACAATGAAGAAGGAATTACACTATCAATTTGAAAACACACTATCTACCCACAGCAATCAAGATGTAGTTTTGACATTAGTTAGACATACAGATTAACAGAAGTCCAGAAGTAACCTCTTACATTTATAGCTAACTGACTTACAACAAAGATACCAAGGTAATTTATAGGGAAAAGATAGTTTTTTGAATAAAAACTGCTGAGATATTTATATGCAAACGATTTTTTTAAATGAACAGAGATCTTTATCTCACAGCATATGCAATATTAATTAAAAATGGATCATCTAAATGTAAAATGTAAAAGCTAAAACTATAAAACTCATAACAGGTGATATAGGAGAAAATCTTCATGAACTCTTGTTGGCAAAAGTTTCTTAGATGTGACACTAACAGCATGATACACAAAAATAGAAAATATTTGCAAATCATATAGCTGATAAGGGACTTGTATTCAGAATTTAATGAATGTCAGCTATTTCAACAAAATATATTTAATATAATAAAACTTCAAATATAATTAAAGTCTGCAACACGAGTGAGTAAACTATATATTTTAAGAATCATTATTTTGGTTATAAGTTTTGATTCTAATGCAAACAGGTTTAGGTAAGAAACTGTATGAACTTTAGTAAAGTTAAATTGTTTCAATATGACATAAAATTATGTACAAATGTAAGAGTATATTTACAATTTTGAAAGGTTTGCTCATCAAATCTTTATCTGGTATTTGCTTAAAATACTAAACTCCACTAAGACCTTAAATAAATATACCCCTCAAACTTTAATCATGATATCACAAACACACATATACATACACACATATACTTACCACAGAGAACAATATCATTATTTGACATACAATAAATTGTCCAAGTCATTAAAATACTACATAGACTTATCCTAATTTTGTTTATAACATTGGAAATTATAAAAATAATTTTAACATATAATTCTATATGTAATGTTTATACGTCCTCCACAGGGTACTAAATAATATACAGGGCACATAGAGATATACACAGATAAGGCAGTAAAGGATATTAATTATCATAAATGCTTTATATAATTCATGAGAATGAACTGATATTAATAATAACTGGATGATTTTATACAAGATTTATCATTTACAATGCACATATGGAAGTAGTTCATATAACCAATTTAATACAGCTGGTACTATTAGTAGCAACATTTTAAAGAGTAGAACACTGAAGTACAGAAGGATAAGCTATTTGTGCAAGGTTACATAGGGTACAAAGTGACAGAAAGGGACACAACTGGTTAGTCTGATTTCAGATACTATTATCCTTATTTAAAAAATGGTTTTTGTATTTTAAAAAAAGTTTTATTGGAGTATACTTGATTTAAAATGTTGGTAACAGATACTATTATCTTTAAATTGGATTTAACATCAACTTTGCCACTTACAAACTTTGTGAATTTGGACCAATTTTATATCAATGTACTAGCTCAAATTCTTTATAAAATCAGTCTGTGAACAAGGAATATATTCATAGTAATTTCTAGCTCTAATATTCAATGACTTGTGACACAGCATTAGTAATCAGGAATGTTTTCAATGTAATGTATTTTTCCATATTAAGAGAAGTAAAGGGATAGCCTGGCTGAGGCTAAAAAGTTAGAGACTGTTTTGAGAAAGGGCTATGGGAGATAACACTTTGTGTGTGTCAGAGAGAATTCTTAAGCCAAATAGAATGCATTTCTAGAATGAGACTCTTTCTAAACTAATTGAGAGCAAATTAATTGAGGGAATAAATTCAATGGGTATTTGGTGAATCCCTACTGTGTGGAAGTCATTGTGCTGACCACTGGTGGTTAGAGACCACTAAAAGGAATTTATGGTTCAGTAGGTTAGACAGAGATGTAAAAGCTAACTTTAATGCAAGGCACAGTAAAATGTATGGGAGATAGAACTGCCACCTAGATATGTGGGAGTATGATGGAAAGAACAATAAATTCTGACTTGCTATGAAAATAAAGACTTTATTTAAAAAATAACATTTGAAATGTGTGTAAAAGAATGAAAAAAAGTATAATTTGGATTAAATTTTAAAATCTGAGAGAGATATCGATAGCCATAGAACAGGAAGGATATTCTATGCTGAAATTAAATGCAACAAACCCTCTATATAATCTCAAAGTTGGTTACATGGAGAGATGTAGCATGAGATGAAACAAAAATACTTGAAGTATTACATAGCTGTTCTTGACTACATGGTGTGGAGATTAGACTCTTCCTTCAGTAGGATAAGGACCTATTTTGACTTGTGTCTGTGTTTCAGAATAATCATTTGTAGCAGTGAGGTGGGGAACCTGCAAAAATACGGTTGTCAGTCAGAGTCAACTGTAGCAGCCTAATTTATGGCAGTGCATGGGCATGGAAAAGGAAATGATGACAGACAGGTACATTTTGAAACAGCATCTTCAGAAACCGGACAATCAGACAATAATTGGGATGTATGCAGGTGAAGGAGGGAGAAAAGAAACATGACTATAGCTGCTGGCCTGAAGCCAGGGTAATCCAGGATTAATTGGGCTCTTCAAAATATAACTGCCTCCAAAGAAGACAGGTTATGTTTGTTTGAGTCTGTGTGTGTGTGTGTGTGTGTGTGTGTCTGTGTCTGTCTGTCTGTGTTTCTGTATCAGAAGAAAGATAATGTATTAGTCAATTTATCTTAGAGTATGTCAGTTTTAGCTGCCTGTCAAATATCCACCTTTCCATATCCAACAGATACCTTGCCATGTCCAACAGCTTGATGCTCAGGTCATCACAGGACATTTAACTTTGGGTGACATGAGTATACATAAAAGTGATGATTGAAAACTTGGGAATAGATGAAAGAGAGGAAATTTATATATTGATTTTTGGAAAATGTTAATATTGAAAGATTGAGAATTGAACAAGAAGCCAGCAAGAAAGTCCCTCAGTCACCAAACAGCTATGATGAGAACCAGGGAGGTTTTCCATAAAAGGGTAAATTTGAGAGTTTTACATAGATTAAGTACTGAGAAATATTTACTTATGTATTTGACTCATTAGAATTATGATTTTATATGATTTTAGTAGTATGATGTGAGCGAAGGCCAGATTTATAACTATGTATTAATTATGCATAAATACATAATAAAATAATGAATTATCTAGATTTATCAATCCAAATGCTTAAATACATCAGAGTTGGAATATCAGAGTTAGATAGTAGCATGAAATCTTATCTGGAAAGAGTGTTTAGACCACGGCATGGGAGGATTTAAAAATGCTTATAGGCCAAAGGGTAAGAATCAATAGAGAGGAAGAGATTATTGTAGTAAAATAAAATTGAAAGAATGGAATAACTAGTGAGCACAGGTGAAGGTGAGGGGAAGGGGTGGACTTTAAAGCAGTCAAAAGGAGTAAGAAACACGAAAAAAGAAAGTAAGAACTGAAAAACAAGAAATATGCGAAGAGGTGCGGGTGACAATCAAAGGATGCTGCTCCATCAGGGACTCCATCTTAATAAATTAAGATTCCATTTTTCAGAGGGTACAAAATTATTGTTAAGGTTTAAGGCAGTTTTTTCTCAAAATTAGCTACATATTAGAGCTGCTTTGTTTTATTAAATAAAATCTCTCCAAGTGACTCAACTATGTGTTAACATATCATTTAAATAAAAATATTCAGGGTGTAGTCCAGGCATCACTATTTTTAAAAGTTTCTCAGGTAGAAATCTAATACTCAGGACTAAGAACCATTGATTTAAGAGAATTGTAAAAGTCTAGGAATAGTATCTTTGGAGTACAGACAGGATAGCTAACTACAAATAGTAAAAGCTACATCTTTAAAATATTAATATTATATATAAAAATCTATATCTCTAATATAGAGCAATTGGTTTTTCAAGAAAACTAGCAATGTGTGAATGAGACCTTAAGACAACAGAGTGAGGTATCATTTAGAGTCAACCTGGAAAATTTCATTGATGGCCTACAAAATTGTGTTTTGTGCAGCAAAAAATACACTGCATGAACTGAAGAAAAGAATCATACTCACTTATGCCAGTAATTTCTCTCTTAACACAAGGTGTGCTCATAATCTGATTACACTTAATTTTCAGTTGTGAAAGATGCAGCTGCTGTTTTATGGCAGTGCTCCCATAAGTGTATTTCATGAACCATACATGTCAGAATCACCCTGATCCTTTTTACAATAAGCAAGCATAATAGATATAAAGTCAGAAGGCTAGTTTATAACTGAGAACTTTTAACAAGAACCTGGGTAGTACTCACATTTTTATGACCAACCGATCCACGTTTGTGGACAAGGAGAGCTACCTCATAATAAGAAGACAGTAGACTCAAATAATTATGTATTTACATCAGGCCAAGATAGTCTCATGTCCACACTGAAAATGATCTGATTATAATACTTAAAATCTGTTTTCCAAGGCTCTCTTTGCTGGAGAGTGCTCATTGTCTCCTTTGTTTCTAACACTTTCACTCTTTTTGACAACAGATTACTAACCAAAGAGGAAACCAGTTGATCTTCTGTGGAGTTAGTGAGGAAAGGCAGGTTATTGAATGGTTAGTGATGAATGGAGCATAAGAACCCATTTTATGACCCTTAAAATGCAGCTGCAGATCACAGTTCTGAATTATTTTGCTCTGTTTTAAATCTTTTCTCTCACTGGGAAATCTATTTCCTTTTATTTCTAGGCCCTTGGAGGATGTTTTATAGCCACACCACTCTTTTACCACATACCAGAATAACATTAAAAATGCTAATTAAAAAGCTTCATTTCTTGGCATTTAAATAAGTTAAGAAATTAGAGGCACATAGACAAAAACAAAAATCTATGTTCAAATAGATTTTCAAAGGGAAATATATAAAATATGACTCTTTAAAGACAAGGCAAAAAGTGTTTTATAGAGATACATAAGGGAAATTAACTCTCGTAGACTGCAAATGCCAGAAATAAGCTTTTGATCCCCCAGGGCAAACATTTTTGCGATACGGTTCCACCACATAATTGCTATAGTTTTCTTAGTTACACTTTCCAGTTCCCTGCTGGTGGTTTTTCTGTATAAACTTACTTTTATTTCCAATTATGTTATTATAGAGATGAGAATCAGATCTAATTAAATAAGAACATGACAATATTTTTCATTCCTTTATCTGTATAAACCATAATTTTACTCCCTATGAAAGAGTGCCTCAGTAAAGATAAATGTAGATCTCTAGGTCCATCAATTCACTAGAAATAAAGACCAATACACTTATTCCTCCCCATTCATTCAGATCTACTTGTTTACAGATCTTTCTTTCATCCTCAAATGAACATTTATTAAGCATCTACTAGGTTAGGCATCTACTATATGCCAGGCACTATGGATACACAGACTATGGATACAGAAACAAATTATAGTTGTGCCTTCAAGACAAATGGGTAAAAAAGGTGGATTTCATCAATATGACAAGTGCCATAACCAAGATATGAATAAAATGTACTGTGGCTGTTTGCAACCTTTTCCCCACTACCCACATACATGGAAGAGGACATTCACATGGATGCACTTTTAGGTGAATTTTCAGTGCTCAGTCTATAATGTTACCCCTTCCTATATCACTGAAGAAAGCACATCTTAATCCAATAAATAAAATAGGGGTAGCATTGACTTATCTCTAATTTATATTAACAATTATATCATGCAAAATAGGTAATAACTCATCTTTTGAACAAATATTTACTGCATGGCTAGTATGTCTGGCATGTGCTGGTATTAGAGTAGCAAACAAGACAGATGGCCACTGATGGAGTTTTTAGTTTGGGGTGAGGACAAGAAGAAAAGAAGATAATTTTAGTTGGCCATATTGGCTATGAAAGTGATGAGAGAAAGTTACAGAATAAGAATGTGTGACGGAGTGTGTATATGTATGTGTGTATGCTGGGAGGCTATTGACACTAAGCTGTTAGGAAAGTTTTCTCTGAGCAGGTGATATTTTGAGCTGGGTCCTGAATGATGAGAGTGAATTAGCCTTGTAAAAGATCAGATAAGAAGTGTTCTTGGTTAACAGAAAATAGTATACAAAAGCCATGAGACATATTGTTAACTATTTCTTCCCATACATTTCACACTGATGAGGACACACCACTGTATCATAATATCTTGGCTAGAAACTACTGTTATTGGTGGGTTGCAAGAACAGGAACTATTAAGGAAGAAGAATTACTAGGAATTATCTACTGAAAACTACCAAGGAATGCTTCCTCACAAAGTAAAATGTCTAAAGAATAGGAGAAAGTAATCAAGCTATAAATAGAAGGGAAAGAGATCAAGGTAAAGGAGATAATTAGAGAAAATGGGAAAGAGCAAGGCACATTCAGGTAACTGGAAATGATAGTTCAGTAGAACTGAAACATACATATAGAAATAGAGGGCCAAAGATGAAGCTGGAGAGAAAAGCAACCATAACATAAAGACTTAAGTACACTGTTGAGGCATTTGGAATGCTTTTTTACTGCTCTGAACTATTTATCTAATACTAAAACATATAGGTATACAAATTTATTTATTAGTATTCACTATATACTGTACTATTATATATTAGATTATATTCTATATTATTATGTATTTTATGTTATATAATATATATTATATATAAACTTTAGTAATAATTAGGAGACTTTCTAATACTCTAAAAAGTATAAAGAATCATGACCTTCCTGGCTTGAGAGTAATTTCAAATTATTAAATCTGACTCTCAGATGTAGAGGAAAATATAGATCAGTGGTCTTTACATGACTGGGCAACTTAAACCTTTTGGGTTTGTTTTTTATATTGATTACTTAAGTATTACTTATAGAGTTTCAGATCCAGGAAAGCTGAAGTGAATCTTGCTCATCTGTATTTCTCAACAACTCCCTAGATAATTTTGATGTACAGCCAGTTTGGAAAGTACTGGAGTCAACCAGATTTCTAAAAATCCTCAAGGAAGAATATTATTACTTCTTTATGGTTTATATACAGAGCACAAAAAAGATTGTGGATAACTTGCAATTTATTTAAATGTAATAAGTACAGCTAATGATAAAAATAAAATAAATCAAGGATAAAGATTCTGCCAGATTTCTGTGTTTTCAAAGATACGATTTACTATCTAATCTTAATTTTTCCCATTGTAATGATTCCATTTTATGTCCAGGTAATCAATGTCTATTACCCAGCAATTTATTAATACAGTCCTTTGTATTTATCTGCAAAGGAAATTTAACCCATTTCTACAAGAGTTCAAAATAATTTGAAGTTTTAAGCTACATGTTTAATGCTTGAAACTTCAGTATATTAAATATATGCATTATATTAATTAAATATGTTCAATATATTACATTTTAAAAATCAAGTATAAAAGGTCAAACAGCTATGTGTACATCTAGTTAATTCTACTTTAAAGTCCATGTAGATATACTTTCATTCAAAAAGTAAACATAAATTTAAAGCTTTTTAAGCTAAATTATGCCATACAATAAGTCTGAAATTCACTTTCATTTCTTCAGCAATGTCTTCACCAATGCGCTGTATAATGCCCAAGGAAATAATTGTTTCAAATATCCTCACCTGTATGACACTGTCCCCAGGGTTCATATCTGTATAAACATAGACATCATAGGATATTTCAGGGAAGGTTGGAGTGTTATCATTTGCATCCATCACCCGAATATTGACAATAACTGGCTCACTTTCTTGAACACCATCAAATGCCGTTATCTTTGGGGATAGAAAAATACATTTAATAGAGAATTCATGCAAATATAAGCAGTACAGAATTAACTCCTACAATTTAAGAAGTTTCTCATATGTAACTTACAGTTTTAAAAGGGTGCTGAAATGTTTGCTGATAAATGGAACTAATAAAACTATAATAGTACATATAATCAAAGTGTTTTAATGTGCTAAGAAGCAATTATGGAGGAGTCTGCTTTGTTTTTAATGTATTGAATGCAAGCACATTTTAAAGAATCTGATATGTAAAATGTCTTGGAGGCTTGAAATGGCCAATAAATTGCTAATTCTTAGGAGTTAACTACTATTTAACCTTTAAAAAATTAATAGTAAAATACTCTCCACTTTCACATGTTTTGTTTACAATGCAACAGTTGCTTTTACAGCCAACATACTTACATCAGTCAAGAAAATAGGTACCCTAAACATGTAATATCATTTTCTAATAATTCACAAAATCATAATTTTTAAATGACCCATTGGCATTTGTTAAGGTGATATCTTAATTACGTTATTAACTTGTAAAGAAGGTCTCACCAAAAAATCAGTGCTATAACACTACCATCCTCGTTCTGAATGACTTCTGAAATCCACTCTGTATCTAAGTTTTAACTGGGGACTTTAGGTTTTCTGAAAGCTCTGAGTTTGCTGTGTAAGTTTTTCCCGAAAAAAACCCTCCTTATATAAATTCCATTGCCTACCCTTTTCTATCAGCTCATTTTCCCCCTATATTTGAATAAAATCTAGCTCAGAAATTTGGATAATGAATAGAACTTCCTTTTTACCTCTATTCAGCTGCCAACTTTTCTCTCTCTCTCTCTCTCTTCACTAACCTAGCCTACAAATTCTTGTTGTGGGAGGCTGTCCTGTGTATTATAAAAGGTTTATCAGCATCTTCAGTGTCTACCCACCAGACGCCAATAGCACCTCTTCATAAGAGTAATACTCAAAATTCTTTCCAGAAATTGCAAACAGATCCTGGGGAAGGGCAGGATGGGGAGGGTGGTGGGTGCAGGAATCATCCGCAGTGAGAACCACTGGCCTAACTCTATGACAAAGTTAAAAATGCAATAACAATAAATAAATAAATAAATGTTAGAAAATATTTTTTTTTATTTTGTTGATTCTACTTTATAACATCTCAATTTAAGTCAATCATGAGTGTATGGTGAAGAGTGAGCTTCCCATTTTCTTGTTTTCATTTCAAAATTTGTCTTTCTTCTGTTGGAAAGAATGGTAATAAACTACACAAACTTACAAACAGAAAAAAAGAGAAATACGTGTGAAGAATTTATTATTTATATTCTCTGTTATTACTTGAAAATATTGCATTTTCCTTTCAAATCATTGACCTTTTCAGTTTTAAACAGACACCTCTTTCTCTTGCATACATATATATGTACACATATATTTATATACATATATATGAAATCTCTTTACCGAAAAGGTGTAAGTTTGCTGTTCTTCCCTGTCCACTGGTTGAAGTAAGGTGAGGTAGCGAGTGATTCCAGTCTGCGTGACAGTGAAGACTGAAGTATAATCATTCAGAAAAAGGTGAAGCTCTGGGTCTTTCGTCTTTAAAAAAAAAGTGCCATTATTTATAATGTTAATAAACAATGCATTTATTAGTTCATTACCTGGAAATTAATTTTTCAAATTTATTACAAAAATACATAACTGTATTAAGAATTTCTAAAGAAAAGAAAGATTTAACTAGAAACTTACTCATAATTGCACAAAACTATCCACAGACAATTACTCACTTTGTGGAAAATAAAATACTTAAATAAGTACTAGTATAATTAATGTGAATAAAAGGAAAAATAGTAGGAAGAAGAAGAAGATAGAAAACAGTCCATTTGAATATATTCTTACTGATTATTTAATATCAATATTTTCCAGAACTTCACTGGACTCAAGAAATAAGAAATAAATACAAGAAAAGGAAATTGGAGCCAAGAATTTTAGCTGTAGAATTTTACAATTACTTCATTTGTAGTAATAAACTGCACACATGCATATTATTATCCTGTCCTCGTGTTTAATGTAAAATAGAAGTAAAATTGGTTATGTATAATTCATTACCTATAAATATTGTGCTTATTCTTTCTTATTTTAATGTTGTAAAGATTCTCCAAGGGGAAACATAATATTTATTTTAATTAAAACATTTCAGATGATTAGATTCAAAATATATGAATTGACAGACACGTGTCTGAAAAACGGGTTTAGAAAAAATGATATATACATAAAAAGGAAGTGATTGCAAAAGTTCAAAACACAGGTAATTAACTAGGCCTTGGAAATCCTTTACAATCTTATTGCCATCTCTGAAAGATAAGGTATTAATCTCTGCAATTCAGAGAAAGAACAAAGACATAAAATGGGTAGGCTTGGATTGGCGTCTGCATAGTGGAATAGCAAGGAAGGTGCAGCAAATAAAATGGGAATGTTGAGAGAGAGTGGACTACAAGGAAGGCTGTGAAAAAACAGGAACAGGGATGATACAGCGAGGTAAGGTGTTTTACAGATTATGGCAACTTTTAAAATATTATGGTGTGAAATGTGATTTAATATCACAGACTTCTAAGTCTGATATCAAAGGCTGAAGGCAGAGTAGAGAGCCAGGAATTGTTAAACACATTGTCGATTAAAAAGAAAAAAAAATTAGAACTCATATTTAAAAAATTTCTATGTAGAAGTGAGAAAGTTGAAATGCATGCTACTATATTAAAAGGTTGGCATGATTTGATCCACAAGATACTTTACATCTACCTAAAGTTTCAATATGTGTATACTTCAAATAACCTTGGAATGAATGGTTTCATTTGAACCTGACACAAGTTCTGTATTTTCAATATCTTATTAGGAGATATTATTTAGCTATATCATGGCAGCTTCCTTGTCCACGATTTTGATATAAGGTCAATGTGCTACATTTATCTCGGAACACTAAAAAAATTAATACTATAGATAATAATATCTGTTGGTCCACTTATAAAATAATGAAAGTTGTTAAGAGTTGTAAAAAAAATCAAGAGGCTTCACACTGATATTTTCCAATGGGCATTCAGCTGTTTTCATTTCAGTGTCATGACCCTAGTTTCTCAGCATGGCTAGGAAGTGGGGTATTTTGGTTAATCAAATATGTTAGTTAATAAAAAGTTAAATTCTTTTTAAAAGTAATTCATAAAATACACATTAAAACATATTTTTAAACCACATTTTTGGATTCTTATTTTGTTATACTTTAGAGCCAATTGTAATCTAATTCAATTATTATTTTTAAATGATCACAAATGTTAGCATACAGTTTCAATTAATTTAAAAAAACTAAGTAAATATGAGCGTCTGCCTTTTTAGTGCTTACCTTTGATTTTACCTATCAAGGTAAAATCACTAGGCTTTTAAATTCATATATTTTTTTCTGTTCTCTGAACGTAACAACAATGGTGCCAACAAACACAGCTTCTTTTACTCATATATTTACACTACGAGTAATCCAAGCTGAGCAAGTTTTGCTATGTGATTTGCTTGCCAAATATTTCCTTCTTTCCTTTTGTTCAAATCCTTCAGTCATTCTCTACTTCCTTTAT
Organism: Mesoplodon bidens; assembly: GCF_964165515.1. NCBI lineage: Eukaryota > Metazoa > Chordata > Mammalia > Artiodactyla > Ziphiidae > Mesoplodon > Mesoplodon bidens. The sequence continues at coordinate 43,071,192 of NC_138176.1, forward strand.
GACTAATCCTCTCTCAATTTCTCTTCTTCCTTTCAACTGTAGCTTCTGTTAGTAAATTTGTTAGATATATTCATTCATATACTCACCATGTTTTAGGCATTTTTTTAATGTCAGGTACTGAGATACTGCAATACTGTAATGAGTGTTGGGTTGTAAACCAATGTATGTATATGTGACTGTAGTATGATTGTGTCACAAACCACACTATGTCACAAATTTATGAAAGTGACAAGATTTTCATTGCCAAGCGATTCCCATTCGAAGATGATATACACACCAGGACTTCATAAACAGGCTCTCTCATATTTGATAACCAGAAACACTAAAGTCCTTTTATAATTTAATTGTCTCCATTTCAAGTCCTTTTACAAAAACTAGCTAGGGACTAAAATAACATTTCCCGGAACTGCAGGCTGTTTTATGTAAAAAAAATAACAGAATGCATAATGTTAGTGTTGTACATGGCATCTTACAGCTTATTCCAATCTGCCTTGCACAGTTAATTTCTGATTAAAATATAACTTTTGAAGTTTATTAATATTTAAAATAATAACTTTCTAAAATTTATATATGTATATAGCATGCATAGATGCTATTGGTAAATGTCTGGGTATTTAAGTATAAGAATTTAAGAAGGCAGACTTGGAAATGTTCAGCTGGTTATCACTCAGAGTTTAATACCTTAGATTCATTTGTAAGGATAATACTAGTTTCAGGTGTGGTGTACTGAGTGTAAATGGAAGATAATGCTCTGGCTTATTATTCTGATAGGGACAATATATTTTATGTAGTCCTTGTGTCTATAAATTTATTTAAAATAAATATTAGTTTTCTAAATCAAAATATACACAGAGGGCTGATTAATATAACAATCTTTTTCCCCAACATAAAGAAATATTATTTTACTCTAAAGTATACATTCAGTATATACCAAAAGCACAATATATTACTTTGTTAATTTGTGTATTATTTTCTGGGAGTGTAAAACAAACTCTGATATTTATTCACAGCACAAATAAAGTGAATGCAAAAGTAAACACATATACAAACACAAAGGTAAACTAACACATGAATGTAAAATTTAAAAATCTCATCATATAGAAGAAATATGTTCAAATATGACAGATTATTGGATTTAAAACCAATTTTGGGTTTCCAATGAGACTCAAAAGATGACATCACACATACATACACACACAAGATTATATGCATCCTCATATATATGTACATACAACACAGAAATGTATATGTGCACATACATACATATGCATACTTATGAGCATACATATAAATTACAAAGCATAACAAGAAAATGACAAAAAATTTAATCTCATCTGCCAATTTGAATTAGTTGACAGTAGTTCTCTGAAGTACCTTATTCAAAAGGGTTCGACCCTAAGATTAGAATTTTTTCTTAAAGAATGCAATGATGAATTATTAATGCTTCATGGGCTAAAAAAATTAATAATTAAATAATGTTTGTTTAAGTTCACATGCAGTTTGGATTCTCCACAATTTCATACTGCTACAACCAATAATATGATGTAATAAATTTAAATTACATATATATTTTAATAGTTTTAGGTCTTTATAAGTGATAATGAAGTAATTCCCTATTTTCTTTTTTTGTGTAGAAAGGAAAAAGAACAAGGAAATGAACCACAGCAATTAACAAAAGAGCAAACACAAAATTAACACCTAGTACCTACAGGAACTCCACCAGGTGGAACCTATATGCAAATTAAACATTAAATTAAAAAATGTAAATATAAATGACCACAAATATATATATGGCATACAAGTGTACACTAGAAAAAAACCAATGAACCACAAAACAAACAAAAAAAACCTTTTCCAGTTCATTTAAACTAACAACTTTTTCGAAGGTGTATTGTTTTCTTAGTAGTTTGACACATCATAACATATATATGATAATATAACAATATTTATAAAGCATGTAAGTACATTATACCTTTATAAGTGTATTGTATTAAATTTCAAGGATACCTTTATTTTGAAACAAAACACTATATAGGGATGCAAACTGACTTGGCATTATAAGTGGATCATTGCCTTTCTGCAAGCTAAATGCATAACCTCTGTTGATTATTATTCCCTGTTATTTTTTTATAACTAGAATTCAATAAGCAACTTTTAGTGGTTCTGCCACTGAAAACCTGGTGGTTTCAGACATGCCTCTTTTGCATTACCCGCTCTATGTATATTCTGGGCTATTATGAAACTGTGAAGTAAGAATGGTTGAAAAAAATTATAAATATGATTCATATATATATTACATATGCATGTATAAATATATATTGATATCTATATATCTAAAGGAAGGAACATTAGTACAAATATTTTTGTCTACTTTCTTTTTCAGTTTTACTGTGACCCTTAATATTCCTTCTGACTCAAAATCTAAACTGCTAATAACACCGTAAATCACCAATCTCTGCTACTAGTTCCTAAAACTTTGTCTTACTTTCTACTGAATTGAAGGAAGAAAACAACTTCATTTTTGGATAAACAGATCCAAGTTTGTCCCCTTCTTGGCATCTGCCCTGTGGCTTAGCTGTGTTCAAGAAAACCACCTCCTGGAATTACTACTTCTCTTTCATGCCTGATGCTTTATCTCTGTTTCTGTTGGAAATACCTGTATGAGGTGATGTGTCTTTGTCCTTATTCTTAAGTCCTTTATCCTTATGCTGATTAATTTCACTAATTCTGACATTCAAAAACTACTAGAATTTACCATGTAGTAAAATTCTTGCCTGCAAACTAAAAGGGCCTTGAAGTGTTCTTTTTTTAATACAGATCTTAAAATAACCTAGCAATGAACATATTTTACTTTTGAGAAGTAAAGAGCACTTGGCCTGGAAAAAAATATGATTCAGAAGGACATAAATTCATCTTCAAACACATAATGACTAATCTAAAGATTTATTCTGTATACTGGCAAATGGAAGATATAAAGAATAATGGTTGAGTTACAAGAATGCTTGTTTCAACTTAATGTGATGAAAAGCTTTCTAGTAATTAGTTGTCCAACCATGGAATGGGCCATATTGTGAAACAGTTAATTCAATACCATTAGAACTGTTGATACATATGCCAGATATTCTCATTCCTTTACTTGTGCCTGAACTTATTAGTTTATTAAACAATTACTAGAACATACTAAGTTCTGGGAACTGTATTAGATCTTCAAGTTACAAAAGTTATTAAGATCTAGGACCTATCCTCAAGGGATTTAAATTCAATGAGGGAGAAAGACACACACAATGATGTAAATATAACTTTAGAGAAATTCACCAAAAAGAGACATGCAACTCAACTAATAGAATGCATAATCTAGAAAAGATTCTTAAATGAGGGTATGCCTGAGCTGAATTCCAAACACTGAGCATGTTATTCAAGCCAGTTCATGCAATGGAAGATGAAAGATTTCAAAAAAGAAAATGTAACAAACAAAGTAATTAGATAAGCAGTAGTTTGGTGTAATGCATGAAACCACAAGTAGTTGCTAAATGTAATAGGTGAAGCAGAAATTTTCAGAAAATGAGGCTGCATAAATGTTCAGGTATCAAGTAGCAGAAAACCGTGCACATAGGCTTGAAATTTCTTCTGCAGCAAGTCATGAGAGTATACTAAGTAGAAGTGTGATATAGTAAGATTTGAGCTTTGAATAAATCATTCTAGTGGCTGAGTGAAAGATGGCTTTCAGTAAGAAAAAAAATGGGAGCAAGAAGATTAGGAGGCAATTTTAATAAAAGACAAATAGGTTGTAAGAGTGGAGAGAGAAAAAGAGAGTCAAGAAATATTCAGAGGACAAAACAGGAAGAATTTAAAGATTTCTTAATTGTCTTGAGTAAACAAAAAAATCAAGGATGACTCCTAGGTTTCAAGCTTGAGTGGCACAATGAAGTGTAACATCAATTCCTGAAGAATGGATTTTAATATAAAATTTCACATAGTATAGGGAGTTGGATTAAATGATGTTTAACATTCTATGGACTTATTTAAAGTATAGATATATCGAAGTTGTATATGATATTTTAGAAAAATTTGTCACTAAGGATTAGATATACTTGTTCAGTTTCTAGGGACCTAATGACAATCACTCACTGCAGATGATTTTAGAAAGAGGATGGGCCTAAATAATAAACAAATGGCCGGATAGACATTGTTTAATCACTTGACATTTCTGTAAAACATAGCAATTATGCCACTCTCCATGCACATGGCTTTATCTAAGGGAAATTTTCTCTCACCTCCCATCCCCACCAGCCCCAAGTGAAGGAGCAGGCCAAGGTGGCAGTGACTGCTACCATATATCTTTTTGGGTCACTGGCATTTGAACAAAAGGCTGCAACTGGTAAATATAAGGCTAACAGTGTTATACTGCTATCACAGGGTAGAACCAACAGTCAAGCCCAGGTCTATCTAACTCCAAGGCACAAACTCTTAAGAACCATAATGTGCTGTCCCATCCCTTGGAAACATTCAGAGTATTTAATAGGCTAACTGAATTGTAAATCTTCAAGAGCAGAATTCTAAGTAGTGTTTTCCAAAGGTTTCAGACGCAGGAGCTCTCTCCACCCTAACTCCGTAATACCTTGAAGTTCCACTATCCTTTACAAAGTCCCTTAGAATGCAATTTTAACATTTGTAATTTTAAAGTGAATGACAATCCAGAAAAGTAAGAATGTATGCAAGCAAACATAGGGCTTAGTATGCAACCACTAAACAATATAAATGTACCAAGAAAGTACAAATACATAAATTTTGCCATATGGAAAAACTAAAACTACATTTTTTTTTAGGATTTAGCTTGTGCCAACCACTGTGTTCATGAAGGTGTGACTTAAACTATTAGAAATTTCCAAACTGACTAGTCACTGCTTAAAATATGATTATGCATTTAAATTAAAAACATGAAATAAAATCCACACCAAAATTTGTGGGACATAACAGGGCCTACAAAATATATTAGCTTAGCCAGGATAAAACTTCTTAAGGTGGTTCTGTGAGTTTTCTAGTGAGTATTCACTAAATGACCTGTGACTCATGAAACACATTAAACTTCAGGAAATCCCTAAACACTCTGTGATGTGGGATGTGAAACTGTGTATGTATACACACTATTCTAGGAAGAAAGTCTATAGCATTAACAGCTGTTATCATAGTCAGACTACAGTCAGACTGTATAAAATAGAAAGGGGCTATCTAGACTAGTGATTAAAATCAATGACTTTATTTCCATTAGACCTTGGCTCAAGGTCTAACTCCACCATTTACTAATTCTGTGATCAGAGTAAGGCATTTAAAATTGCTTCAAATTTAAGGCACTTAAATTGCATTTAAATTTCTCTTTCTGCAATATGCAAAATTGCATCTATTATGTTTGCTGTGAAATTTAAGGGAATTAATGCAAGATAAAGCATTTACTATATTATCTGTCAGGTATTAAGAAATCAGTGTGAGTTAGCTATTGTTAAAACACATGATGAAAGAAAATGGGAGAGACTAAGAAGGGCAAAAAAGGTAGGATGAGGAAAAAAAAAGAAAGCAGAGAAAAATATAAAGAGTAAAATAAAACACCTGGTGAGAAGAAGTGGAGTGCATGCAAGAGTTATCACCGCCTCTGCTAAGGGTTACAAAATTTTCCAGAAAGAAAAGAAAAGAATCTGGAAGTGCCCTTGTAATTTACTAAACTGATGACAAAATTCCATGTAATGAGATTTTGGGGGATGTTCTAGAGCTGTGCTGTCTAATTAGCGACATGTGACTATTCACATTTAAAATAATTCAAATTAAACAAAATGTTAAAATTATGTTTTCAATCTAGTTACATTTCAAGTGCTCCATAGTCACACAGGGTTATTGGCTACCGTGTTGGACAGAATAGCTACAGAATATTTCCACGATCACAAAGTTTTATCAGATGCTATTGAAAAGGAAGACATTTCTGGGTCAGGACTTTGTAAGTTGCAAGTGACAGAAATCAGACTTAATGTATGTTAAAACAAAAAAAGATATTTGGGGAAATACCGTGGTAGGTCAGAGACAAAAAGGAAAATTTTTAAGGATTCATATAGATCTGGGGATATTACAGCCTAAAAAATTGGGACTCAGTAGGACTCCTCTCTGTATGTCTCTGTCAGGCTTCATTCTCTCCCAATGACATTGGGCTTTCTCTATGATGTCAGCAAACTTGGTTACAATGGCTTCAGATTCATTTCCACTTCTTTAATACATGATGCCAAAGTCTTCCAGCTCCAATTTTGTTTTCCGTTCAATTCCTGGGAGGACTTTGACTGGACTGGTAAAAATTTTCTGTCCACTCTTTGTAGCAATCACTCTAGCTAAGGAGGTAAAATATTCTGATCTGCCCAATCTGGACAATTTCCCACTCCTTTAGTGAGTGTCAGTACCAGAAAAACAGAGGACAATGATGTGTGGAGTGGAAGAGTGTTAGCATCAACACAGCCATTGGCAAAAGTGTGAGCGGGTCAGCTGCCGCAAAATGTGTTTTCTTTAATAACATAATGTCAGAAAAGTCCCCCAAATCACACTTCAGAGCTACCTTCATGATTTTTTATACTTATTGTGTAATGCCATTATTTTTTCCTATTAGTATTACATAGTTTAAAGCCAATGTTAATTAAAAAGACTGCCCTCGTACTTTAGCAAACTGCAAGAGAAACATTAATTTTCTCCCTTATACTGAATATCTGTAAACTGAAAAAGAACAGTTGATGAATTCAAATTTACTTTTTTTATAATAACCTTGATATGGAATTAAATTACAACCCTAAGACTCTCATTTATACTGACTTTTTTTTCTATTCTATAGCTCATGCAACCATGTCTTTGTAATATCTCCCACTGGCATGAATATAACAAGAGATGTGTTAGCAAAATAAGAGCAAAAATTATATTTAACTTACATCTTCTATATCCTTGTCCAAAACTACAATTCTTAGAGGGGTGGTCAAATTCATACTGTCAGAAATAGTTGCTCCCACTGGGGCAGATTCCAGAATATAGCCTTGATAACTGGGCATTGTGAAATATGGGCTCTGATTGTTTTCATCCAGTATTTCAATATGCAGACTGGCAAAAGCAGGAAGAGGATGACCATTGTCCTGTTCAGCCTAAAAAAGAATATAAAAGATTAAAACATTGTATGTTATGGAATTCTTTTGGTGTGCTATTTTTCATACTCTATGTAGGAATTCTCTTTTAATCTGGTATCATTACAGGAAGGACTACTTTAAAGTAAAGGACCCTTAGAAAACATGAGGAAATAAAAGTCCAGAGAGGCTTCATCAATTTTTGCTTTCCTGTCCTCAAACCCAGTGTATATTTCAAAAAAAAAAATCATTGCAATAAACGTTTGTACCTGTCATGGCATATTATTAGAAAAAATAACAGCACTTAAGTACATTTAGATAGAAAATTGAGAAGCGAAGATATTTGAGTGAATTGCTGATAAAATATTTAAATAAAAGACAGAGACAAATATTCATAACTCAAATAACGTATTGTGTTTATTTTTGCCTCTTCTATGTCTTCTGGTTCCACGGTAGTAATTAAATCCCCAAATAATTCATAATTCTACATACAATTAATAGATTAAAGCTATATTTGTTGCCCATGAAAAGTCCTCTAAAGACTCTTACATGGGACAGAGAAAATTACAATAAATTATTTTTAGTAGAAATGGAAATGTAAACATTATTTAACCATACATATGTTATTCCAGTAAAATTAATATTCCTGTATTAGGAGTATGTTTGTTTTCTTGTTTTTTTTCCTCCTATTCAGTTTAAAAATTTGATGACAATTTATATTTCCAATAAATTTTCTAAGGAAATCTCCATATGGTCATGCTATGAATGGGTGAACACCAACCCTTAACACCAACTCTTGAATTTCTGTTTTTGAAAAAATGCATCTTATTGTATAGCAATCCAAAATTTTTATTTAAAGGAAGATTTTATCACAACTGATTTCTAGAAAATCTCTTCCAAACTTTAGAAGAAAGCATTAACATAATTCAATAGTATATATATATATATATATATATATATATATATATATATATATATATATATTCAAAATCTGTCATTTTTTTATTGATATGTTCCCCTATTGCTGCAATAGTTGTATTTTGAAATCAACTAAAAGTTAAATATTTTATTTTAAATCCTGGAGTGCTTTCCTACATGTAGCAGTGACATTTGGCCATGAAGGTTTATAAGCAGTTCAGATAGATATCTCTGATTGTGCATTATTGGGTTTCTGGAAGATAAGTTTTCACTTTTTTCTAGTTGTAAGTTTTAGTGTTTCTATCAATTGAGAGGGTATGTGACAAATCACAGTAATGTTTGGCAGAACCAGTGAGTTTGCACCAAGAAAAATCACTTCATGTTATTAGTAATATTAAAAAAAAATTTGAAATATAATTTATGCTAATTACTGCATTGAAATTATGGTAATTAATAAACCCATTGTTAAATAATATTATATAAAGCATTGTTTAGAAAAAAACTACTTATCTTTGCTTTTTAAATATTTTGATGACTATTTCAATATATTAGATTTCCTTTATAATGTTATATAGTTTATTTTATGCATTTAAATTTTCATCTGAGAACAGATTGCTAGAGTGGTTAATGGTACAAAATGTTTATGAGCCCCTGCTCTGCATTAAAGACAATAGTCCTGGAATAATATGTAGCCTTTTCTGTAACTTTGTATCCTTCACTCATAACCATATGTGCTCCTGACCATCAGCATGGATAAGCTGTTTCTGTATCCAGTGGTTGTGATTAATTTGTGCTGAGACATGGATGTTCTTCTAGGAGTCCCCTCTGTGACATACAGCAGGCTTTCTGGACACAGTTGACCAGAGGAAAAGGTACAGTCCATGACTAGAAAACATCATCTTTCACTGTAGGAAACTAATTGGTCCATAACGGGCTCCAGCCCAATGACCTGGATCTAATTGAATCAGGAACAGTTCACACATGCTAGTCTCTCTCCCCTTATTTTGTATCTAATTGTTCTGAAAGTCATTAGGTTATGTCCTGGACACACTAATAATGTTATGAAAAGTCACAGATTTTATCATTTGTCCCCTTCCTCCAATAAACACACGCAATTTATGGATGGTGAGAGGAAAACAAAAAGCAAATTGTGTAACAATGAAAGAAGCTTTTATTTTACATTCAGCTCATATGATGTTAATTTTTACTGAAAGCTAGGAAGCCAGAAAAACATGTATTATTTGCATGATGGAAACAAAGTGATCAAACAAAAAGAGAAAGAAAACTCAAATTAGATCTATGGAAACAGCTGATTTGCCCATATCTTTAAAAATAACATGTAAAGACTCTATTATTTCCCTAACATTAGTTTGTTGTTAATATAAGTAATATTTTTGGATTGCTACTACATATTTTGTCCTCTTTGGGGTGTTTTGTATGTGCTAACCACGTATCTGTCCCCAAAGTCCACATTCTTAATCTCTATGCTATTTTGCCCCTCTAAATATGAAAATATATACTTTTGTGTTGATGCAAAAATAAAAACGTCAATTTTATGTTTAAGGCCATACCACATGTAAGTCACAGACAGAGTAGGGCCCAGACTCAGGTCTCCTGATTTACGAGAGCCTACACAGGGAAATTCACCACATGATTCTCTAATTTAGAGAATGCAAATGAACATCCAAATGTAAGATTGATGGGAAAAATTAGTGGCAGGAAAGAAAATTAGTAAAGTAGATATTCCAGATTGAATTAGAGATAAAATATGTCACTTAAAACAAATTATCATGCTTTTCTCTTTAGAAGGTTCATGCACAAAACCTATCATCCAATCCTCTCTTCTGTTTAATATAAATAGGAATTATCAAAAGTCTTACTTATTCTGTTCCCCTGTAGTCGCTAGTAAATGAGATGAGAAGCATAAAAAAGCAGGTCAAATGAAACAAGGTAGTATTTAAAAAATCATCTAATCCCATAAGACAACTTTATTTATATCTACAAAGTCTGTAGTTACAAATTAAACATTATATTTAAAAGCCAGGCTTTGCTTGGAGAATTTTTGGGCATGAGTCCCATTTTCAGTAATGAGACCAAAGTAAAACTAAAGCCAAAATGGGAGAAGTATACAAAATATACTATTTAGTTACTTTGGAGAGCAAAACATTAAAAGAAACAAGCTACTCCATTTTCAATATTAAGACAAGCAAATATTGATAACCCCTTAGCTCCTTGAACCAGAGGACGGAGAATACAGACTAACTTTTGTCCTACTGGCTTGTGGCAAGCAATGTAACAAATTCCATGATCTCTAGTATGAACCCTTTAAAGTAGATACAACAATTTAGGGGAAAAAAAGAAAATAGGAAGGATATCAAGACATTTAAATACATTCTAGGAAAGAAGAAATAAATAACTTTTTTCCTGGGAAGTCAGGAATTATTTATTATGCATCTATAGTGCCCACTTTTTATATTTTTGTGTTTGCTTTTGTCTACACTCATTCTTTCCAATTTTTCCTAAGCCCACTTCAGTTAGGCTTTTGCCCCACCACTCAAATACAGCTGTTCTTGTCAAAATTACCAGTAATTCCTACATTGCTAAACGCAATATTTATTTTTAATCCATATCTTACTTAACCTACCTTCAACATTTAAAACATTATTCACTAGTCTTTCAAGACAACACTCTCTCTTGGTTTTCTTCCAATACTACTATCCGCTTCTCCTCATTCTCATTTTCTGGTTTCTCCTTTCTTCTCCAACTTAAAATTGGAGTGGCCCTGGAGTCAGGTCTTAGTCATCTTCTCTTCTTCTTACTCACTTCCTTGCTAATCTAGTCTAATCTCATGGTTTTAAAAATCTCAGTAACTAACCCTAAATAGTTATTTCTCCAAAGAAGACATACAGATGGCCAACAAATGCATGAAAATATGCTCAACATCACTAATTATTAGAGAAATCAAAACTACAGTGAGGTATCATCTCACACTGGTCAGAATGGCCATCATTAAAAAATCTGCAAACAATAAATGCTGGAGAGGATGTGGAGAAAAGGGAACCCTCCTACACTGTTGGTGGGAATGTAAATTGGTACAGCCACTATGGAGAACAGTATGGAGGTTCCTTAAAAAACTAAAAATAGAACTACCATATGACCCAGCAATCCCACTCCTGGGCATATACCTGGAGAAAAACATAATTCAAAAAGATATATGCACTGCAGTGTTCATTGCAGCACTATTGACAATAGCCAGGACATGGAAGCAACCTAAATGTCCATCAACAGAGGAATGGACAATGAAGATGTGGTACATATATACAGTGGAATATTAGCTATAAAAAGGAATGAAATAGTGCCATTTACAGAGATGTGGATAGACCTAGAGATCGTCATACAGAGTGAAGTAAGTCAGAAATAGAAAAACAAATATTGTATAATATCGCTTATATGTGGAATCTGGAAAAATGGTACAGATGAACTTATATTTAAAGAGAACAAAGTTATGGATACCAAGGGGGGAAGGGAGGGGGTGGGATGAATTGGGAGATTAGAATTGACATATATACACTACTATGTATAAAATAGATAACTAATGAGAACCTACTATAGAGCACAGGGAACTCTACTCAATGCTCTGTGGTGACCTAAATGGGAAGGAAATCTAAAAAAGAGGGGATATATGTATATGTATAACTGATTCATTTTGTTGTACAGCAGAAACTAACACAACATTGTAAAGCAACTATATTCCAATAGAATTTTTTTTTAAATGTCAGTAACATAATGACTCCCAATTTCTATCTCCAGCTTGGAGTTCTGAAAGTCCAGAATCTATATACAACTGTATATGTAATAACTCTGCTTAAATAATAACTATAAAGATAGTTATTATCTAATTATTATAGTTATTAGGTAACTACAGTAATAATTAGTTTAAAATAACTATTAAATAATATGTTTATTAGATACCTGATATCTAATAAACATTTCAAATGTAACCTCTGAAAAAATGAAATTCTCATCTCCCACCACACAAACCTACTCCACAAACAGTCTTTCCCACTTTAATAGCAGCTCCATTCTTCCAGTTGCTCAGGCCAAGAATCTTGGAGTCACCTTTACTCCTTGGTTCTTTTCACACTTCACGTCTAATCTATGAGGACATTTTATTGACTATAACTTCCAAATATATGCAGGATATAACTACTTCTCACCTCTTCCACTATTACCACCCTGGTAGGGGCCAACCTACTATCATCTGCCACCTGGATGATTTACAATTCTCCATCAGCTTCTACCCTTGCCAGTAGCCCATTCTTTTATGTACAGCTCAGTGATTTTGTTAAATATTAGTCAGATCAAGTCACTTCTCTCATTAAAACCTCTCAATGATTTCCAATTTGACTCAAGCCTACGGGATCTGACCTCTTATTGCATTTATCATATTCTCCTTCTCACTAAATATGCTCTGACCATACTATATGCTGTTCCACTAAAAATCAGGCATATTCTTACCTCAGAACCTTTGTGTTGGCTGTTCCCTCTACCTCAAATGCTATTCCCACAAATGTCCACATGAATCACATATCTTTTTCCACATGGCCTACATTGACCACCTCATTTAAATTATATCCCCAGCACTGGAATTTACAATGTAATTTGCTTTTTTTTATAGCACTTAACAGATAAAATATTTCAAAATTTGTTTATTATACTTGTAATTTATTGTCAGAATTATTCCACTAGAATATAACTTTCAAGATATCACGGATGTGTGACTATTCTGTTAATGTTTACTTCCCAGGCTTATTGTAGTAGCTAACATTGAATAGTCTGTCAATAAGTACTGAATGAATAAATGTTTGTTTTTTTTTTTTTTTTTTTTGCTGTATGCGGGCCTCTCACTGTTGTGACCTCTCCCGTTGCGGAGCACAGGCTCCGGACTCGCAAGCTCAGCCGGCCATGGCTCACGGGCCCAGCCGCTCCATGGCATGTGGGATCTTCCCAGACCGGGGCACAAACCCGTGTCCCCTAGGATCGGCAGGCGGACTCTCAACCACTGCGCCACCAGGGAAGCCCTGAATAAATGTTCTTTTGGTAAGAAAGTCACACACTACTGCAAAAGCAAATGATGCTGTAATGAAAAGGTGGATTAGCAGAGTGATATTTGTCTCCCAGTCTATATCTAACCAACTTCACAACACCTGTTAAGTCCCTTACCCTCCCTTAATCACAGTAAATGACAATTTACAAGACAACTTGATTGTGTGACAATAATATATTCGAATTCAATTCAAATACATTCAATTGTGTGATACAATATATTCAAAATACTTACAAAAATTGCCTTGCAAGAAAATGTCTTGCTCAATAACTGTTAGTGTTATTACTGTTATTAAAAATAGTTTAAAGAAAATCTCCTGCTTGGAGTGATAGATGGGGAAAGAATTGAAAAGTTTTTTAAAAATTAATAATTTGTGTTTCCATCTTCTCATTTGATAATATATAATCAATGGATTTTATACTCCAAGAAATATTTCATGTCAGCAAACTTTAGAAGAAAAAACAATTCTTATGTTAATGTAATTAACTGTAGTTTTATTTTAAAATGTAAATTAAATGTTGCAACTAAAAAGGTAAAACCACATTTTAGTCTTGATAATTCTGATAATTTTGCATTTTTCCTATATTTATAATATTTAAAAATAAAAATGGAATTATATTGTATGTAAAAAAAAAGTCCTTTCTCTATGCATCTGTAAACCTAACCCTTTATTGCAACAAATGTCTGAGCATCATTCTTCACTAGACCTTTAAATTCTATGAGAGGGTAAACACTGTAAATTTGTCTGTTTCATACCTTACTAAATGTTTGGTCAGTTCCTGATATATGGAAGAATTCAAAAATAGGTTTGTTGTGAGTTTTGTGTATTTTCAATTTCAATAGGCTATGTATGTCTTTGCTTTACATAAATATTTTCTACAAATAAAATGAATGTGCCATGATTTTAATTCCCATTTTATAGATATTTATGGAGGGGTTGTTTTGGACATTCAAATGAAGTGAAATAAATTTTTGTGAATGTATAACATGAACACCTTAAGTTATGTGAATGCCATCTTTATTTGTGCATTTTAAAGGTTTTTCATATCTAACCAAGCTTACCTACAGATAATTGGTACTGATATGCATTCCTGCCAGTCATATAAAGATATATAAAGGGCCACAACCTATCTTCCTCACTCACCAATTGTGGTTCCCTGTTAATAGAAATGAGGGCTGTGAATAGGTGATCTACAGTCTTCCAGAATTTATCAACTTTTACATATAATACATATATAAATAAGCTGATATATATTTTTAGATATGGGGAGGTTTTTAAAATGGGCAGTGGTTTAAACAAAGAGATGTTTGCTCTGATTTGCTTTGTTTTTCCCTTAGTGCATGACTTAGACACATTTTCTTGTCAGACTGAGGCAAATTGATTACTTTAGCAAGGTTCTGACTGAGTACACTCTTATAGTGCATTAACACACTTCTTTATTTGCCAGTTTTCTTGCCTGTCTCTCCTATTAAACTATAGTCTTTAATCTCTAGTTCTTAGGACCCGTTTGACCAATTTTCACAAACATCGGATACCTTAAGAAGGAAGGGGGATGGGGGGAGGCAAGGGGAGGGGAGAAGAGAAACAAGGAACAAAGTATGGATGGAAGGAGGAGGGAAGGAAAACAAATGGCAAAGCCATTTCTCTATATACCAGTAGTAAATGACAGGTAACTTTCAAAAATTATGGCAACCAGATAGGGCAGTGGTTCTCAAACTTTAGTTTACATAAGACTCAGCAGGAAAGCCTATTATAAAGCATATTCCCACATCCTCCCCACAAAGATTCTGATTCATATATCTTGGACAGGGATAACAAATCTCCCTTTTGGGGTTTCCTTGGTGGCGCAGTGGTTGAGAATCTGCCTGCTAATGCAGGGGACAAAGGTTAGAGCCCTGGTCTGGGAGGATCCCACATGCTGCGGAGCAACTAGGCCCGTGAGCCACAACTACTGAGCCTGCGCGTCTGGAGCCTGTGCTCCGCAACAAGAGAGGCCGTGACAGTGAGAGGCCCGCGCACCGCGATGAAGAGTGGCCCCCGCTTGCCACAACTAGAGAAAGCCCTCACACAGAAATGAAGACCCAACACAGCAAAAATAAATAAATTAATTAATAAACTCCTACCCCCAACATCTAAAAAAAAGAAAAAAGAAATCTCCCTTTTTATCAAACTCCTTGGGTGGTTATAATGTGAGTACTTTGAAAGACAACCTTCTGGGTCTGGCTACTTCATGCTTGAGCTATGCCCACACTCGAATTTCTGGAAAATCTTTCTTTGTAGTCTTACTAGTTAGCAAAGATGACCAGTAAGGCTCCATGACAATACTGTATATCCAATAAAACACTGGTGTCATGTAGCAGACTTAACTAGCTTCTGGTAATTGATGCTACATATAATACTACATTCAAATGGGCAGGTTGAGTGCCACTAAATATGTTTTATGATTGTAGCATAACAAAGGATTGCATGTATATAAATGTGAATATTCTGCACATAATAAATTCAGTCTGCTACTGTTCATAGGTCAAGATCAAACCTTCTTGACATTTCAGTTCTTAATTAATTGAAATTTAATTATGGATTATTCTATGCACACACACACATATGTATGTACATATTTCTGATTATGTTGCTCTCAAATGAAAGATTCTTCCATGTTTTCTAAGAAAACCTAAGAAGTGGGAATATTGACAAAACCTTCCATCCAGTTCTCCACCTGGAAACACTGGTAAGGTCTTTGACTAGGTTAGTTGACTAAGTTAGGGTTTTAAGATCTATAAGATCTAGGGATATTCATTTGTGTATGTGGACCTATAAATTTTATCTCACATTTCACCATATCCCAATGAAAATAAGACTGAAAGTTCTGGTGTCTGATGGGAAAGTACTACAGGGAAAATCTTCATTTAATCTTTATGGAAACTTCTACAACTGCAGGCTCAATCAGGACGTCTGACATGTATTTATTTACTTATTTGTCTGTTTTTTTAATTACTATTTTAATTTTATACTGCCTTACCAAGTTCCCAAGTGATTTTAAAATATGGCTATATCTCAAATTTAAGTTCCCTGAAAATCACATGGGCATCTTGATTCAGTGGATAGAGCCCTAAAATCTTCCTTTCAAAAACAAGCACATCACATGATCTTAACATGTCCAATCAATAGCCCTTTGAGAATCAATTGCTGTCTAGCATTTTGACTCCTCTCACACATGTTTGTAGGCAGCTGTTACACTCAAAAAAAGCCAAGGTGGAACACCTTAGGTCAATTCTGCTCTAGCCTCTTATGCAAGCTGTTACTGTTTTCAGCCTTTAAGTAAAGTCTCAAATTTCAGTTTGGACCTGAGGGTCGGAAGTAAAAGTGGAGGAAACTCACTTATATAAGGGAGATCTCCACAGGATCCTGTTCAGCTCACTAAACTCTACAAGGGCTGGGGGTTGAAGCCCCAGTGACTGTAAAAGTTTACATTTCCCTTCTTTGTACACACAGTTTTCTTTTGGAACGTCTTAGGGAGAGATGGCTGTGGTAAGCCTGTGTTCCCTGGATCAAAGATCATATTAATATTTCCGACTAATTAATAATTAAAATAAGTGCATTCTATTGCTTCTTGACCCTTGTTATACTATTATATTGCTTTAAAACCTACAGAAACTTCATTTATTTAAACTTTACTACTCTAAAAATTAAAGAATACATAGTCTGACAACAGCCTATTTATGACAATTACTAAAAATATTTAAGAACTTGCAAAACCATAAAATAATTTATCAGATAAAACACAAGGAATTGTTTTGTATCTTATACAACTGATTTGTTTGTAATGCCATAAGCATAGCGAAAGAGTGCATTTCTGTTTGGAAATAAAAACATTTTCTGTTTGACAAAAAAGAAAAGATATCTTTACCAGACAGACTATAAACAATGCACTCCCAAAGAGGTTTATAATATGACAAAAAATAATATTGACACATTTCCCATCTAGAAAATATTTTTAAGTACATTCTATCTTCATTTGACGTAAGAATATGCCCACTGGGCTTCCCTGGTGGCGCAGTGGTTGAGAGTCCATCTGCCGATGCAGGGTACAAGGGTTCGTGCCCAGTCCTGGAGGATCCCACATGCCGCGGAGCGGCTGAGCCCATGCATCCAGAGCCTAGGTTCCGCAATGGGAGAGGCCACAGTGGTGAGAGGCCCGCGTACCACAAAAAAGAAAAAAAAAGAATATGCCCACTGTGTTTATAACTTATTGCAATGAAAACATGAATCCTTGGAGCTTCTGTATATTTTTCAATAATAAAAATCTTTCTCTGTGCTTAAAGCTTGAGATATAAACTGACACTAGAATGACTAAGGCAATTTTGAATGATTTAAAGAAGAAAAACCCAGTTGCTCCCGGAGAGACCACAGATTCAGAAAACTCCTGCCAAGCACAGATATATCACACTATTTGGCTGGTGGTTTGAACATGAGAATCATCTTGGCTATAAACAGCATGGTGAGCCAGAGACAAAATTATGATTGTGATGGTGTAGTAACTTTTTTCTGGAGTGCTTCTAATTCATGTTGTATTCCCCTTATTTTGCCCTGCCCTTCACTTCCTCAACCAGGAAATGTCTATGCTGGATTCTGATTCCATTCCCACAGAGTATTCTCTCCACTAGGAGAAAGCTCTCTCCTAAGGTGCCTTTGTGAACTGGTGGACTGGAATAGTCCATCCTGGAATATTTGAATTTCAAAAAATCATCAGTATACAAAAAAAGTCTGTCTCTAAGTGGGTTATTTTTCAGAGCCTGGAAGGTAATGAGAATGGGAGTTTTTCCTATGTACTAGTCTGTTCTTGAGAAAAAACTAGTGTAAAGACTTGTTTAGCTTTCAAGTCTTTAGATATACCCTTTTAATTTCATTTTCTATGCAACAACCAAGAAGCCTATGAAGAAAGATTACTTGAGAACATTCATGTAGGAGGGTTTAAGGTAGTTTCTGTGTGTGAAGGGGTGTGTAGTGGGGAGATATGGCAAGGTCTGCTCAGAGTGTCTTTCACGTGAACATTCTACAATATTTAGACTTGCTGTTGTACTCTTACAATGACCTCTGCTGACAAGAGGGCCTTGCCAAAATCAAGGGACTGTGATGAGAATGGATAAATTGCTTCTCTTCTTCCAAGCAGTTGCAGGTTACCTTGTGAAGAAAGAGGCCAAGTAAAATATCACTTCTGTGTGTCTTTTGTCAGCTTGCACATTTGGACAGCCACTATATTCAACTGCTGTATTCTATTTTTGTTCTAACTAACCTAGCAGGATGAATAACAACATGAGAAAAGAGGACACCATATATTCTTTCCTTGTATTAATTTCCATAATTGTCATAATAGTCAATTAATTTAGCTTAGTACTTAGAAGTTTTAGAAATGTGAACAAGCAGGAGTAAACAAAAGGATACAGTGTTCTTTCTGAAGAAACAAACATAATGTTTTATGTGACAATCTACTAAACTGAAAAAAATAGAATGTAAAATTAAAAGATGAACATCTAGCAAATGTATCAAATATGTCAGTGGATTTCTAAAAGTGTATTATTCATTAAGACATCAATGGAGGGATTGTTGTTTCAATACTGATAAGAACTAATACCTGAAATTTCTATGGGATAATTTTCTCTAAAACATACAAAGGACTTTCACTCTTAATAGACTTAACTTCCTTACCTTATAGATCTTGCTACTGGGCAGAGGAAGTGAGCTTACTTTTCACTTAACTGCTGAACTAAGATGTGATATATGTGTATTTTATTCTTTCAGTGGGAATCCATAAGAATAGGGAGAGGCATATATGGCTAGAATATTTCCAGAATTATGAAAGTATATCATTTATAGAATTTGTCTTTCTTCCTATGGCTGGACAACGTCAGCTCTGATTTTTTTTTTTTCTTATCATAACCCTGGCTCACTGAAAGATCCTATTCAATCTTTCTCAAAGGGAGCATCTAAGCCCTTCTTCTCTCCTTTTAATTTCTCTATTTGTGTGTGTGTGTCTCTCTTTTTTTTTTGATAAACTGACAATCCATACACCACAGCAGAATGATAGTAACTTATACTTCACATTCTCCTTAACAGATTTAATGAATTTTGATAGCTCTCTCATGTTCATGGGGGATGCCATCCTTTTTATTTTGAGAAGTGATGACTGATGATCTGTGACTTCTTACTCTGTCTGTCTGCCCCTAATGCCTGATCTTTCAAATCAACAAAGTTTTCTGTTGGAATTTCATGTAGTGGGCAGTTTATCAACTGGCTTGAAGGCAATATGGAGCAGCATGATCTATTTTTTGTGTTAGCAGTATCTATTGGCAATGTGGGGAGATGGACAGGATGCATGAAAAAGAGGCTAAAATCTTAGAGATCACTTGTGTGAGCTGATGGGCCTTAAGGATGAAACCTAGAGAACTGCAGTGGGCATGGAGAGTTGGGGGAGACATTCAAGAGAAATTCCAGATGTATCTGGATAGGACTTGAAAAGTGAATGGATAGGGCCATACAGGAGCTGGTGTCTCAGAAGAACTGGGAACTCCTAGCTTGGGTGACAAGCTGATTGTAATATTATTAATTGAAATAAAGAAGCCGAGGTTTCAAACAGATGTATATACTTTACTACGTTAGTTTGATGCAATTGCAGAATACTAGGAGTAGTTATTCATCCAGTACTTGGAAATACAGATGTAGAAATCAGAAGGGAAATATGTCTAAAAGTACAATTTCCATACTTTCCATACCTCTTCCTTTAGGCAAAGCTTTCATACATTTCTATCTCTTCAACACCAAGCAAAATATCAGGCACTCAGAAAGGATGTGGCAAATTGAAAACTAGCAAATGTCATATGGCTTAAAGATAGTGAATCCTAGTTACCCATTGAATTCCTAAGCAGTAAAGTAAAATTGATACCATTATTCAAATAGAGGCCAAATATTTTTTAGGGTTGTGGCATTAGAGATTCATGTGGAGGATCAAGGGCTGTAGTCACTGTCCTTGTAGGCCTCAATCATTTCTTGCACGCTGTTGTCCTATGACTCTCAAATTACTAAAGCAAAGTAACTCACCAGGAGAACTGGCAAATTAACTCTACTATTCAAGCTCACCAGTTTCAATTCTGTGGCTCATTTACTGTGTAAAATATGTATATTTTCCTTAGAAGGAGAATTTTTTGTTTGTTTGTTTAAATACAGTCATAAATAGCTTTAAACTGTCTTAATATAGGTATGGCTTTTTTCCAGAGATTGAATTTATTCGAGAAGTTCCTTGCACCTTTATTCTTGACATAGGCAGGATAAAATTCTATCAAATACATGCACTTTCAAATATATGTATTTAAATGCAATGAAGATGCAGTACCCAAATCCAGCAGACTTAAAAGATTTACTGTGCCAGGGAGAAAGCCATTACAAGAAATATGTATTGAGCACTTTTATACATTGTACGTGGATAGACGTATGGGCTTGGGCCACAATGTTGAAGAAATATATTACAATCTGCCCTCCTTCCTATAAAGGCCAGGGGAAAATAAACAGGCAAATTCTATATAGAACGATCAAAGCTACCACAGGGACTAGTAGGATGCAAGGAGGGGCTTCCGATCAGTGGTCATGTCTTTCCAGAGGAACAGTCTCTCTTGGCATAAGAAGCATCAATGAAATATCAGTGTGAATTAGACTGCTGATTAAAAAAAAAAAAGGAGGAATGATTCAGGAAGAACAGCAAATGCCTGGAGGCTAGAAAGAGCATGGTGAGTTTAAGGCAGTGCAAGTGGTTGAGTATGGCTGGCACAGAAAGTATGCGGGGTGACTGATGAGAGCTTAGGGTTAATTATGCCCATTATGTGGAAAGAAAAGATGTTAAAGGTCAGCCTGCTAGGCAGTATAAGTAGGTCAATGAACAACAACATGAAAATCAGAGGGACAATGATACAGTGATATTTGTGGTATCATTGTGACCCTTGCTATTAGTTGTTAATTAAAGAGATTTAGACAGGTACCTCCCTGGTGGCACAGTGGTTAAGAATCCGCCTGCCAATGCAGGGGCAACGGGTTCGAGCCCTGGTCCAGGAAGATCCCACATGCCTCAGAGCAACTAACCCCATGTGCCACAACTACTGAATCTGTGCTCTAGAGCCTGGAAGCCACAACTGCTGAGCCCTCATGCCACAACTACGGAAGCCCGTGCACCTAGAGCCCGTGCTCCGCAACAAGAGAAGCCACCGCAATGAGAAGCACACGCACTGCAACAAAGAGTAGCCCACGCGCAGCAATGAAGACCCTACACAGCCAAAAATAAATAAATAAAAGAAAGAAATTTTAAAAGAAGAGTGATTTAGACAAAAAAATTATGTTTGAGCAACTGAAAGACAGTGAATTATTGATAATTTATCCATTTAGTGCTTGTGTTAGATGCCCAGAGTATAAATATATAAATTATTAATATTTTTAAAAAATTCTGCACTTCTAATAATGAAGATTAATGTTCTGGACTTTGTTAGAGACACTCCATGCATGAACTAATTCATCATCATCTGGAATCTAAAATGTGCTTTCATATTTCTATTGCATAATTGTTTTTTGCTGTATAACTATGGTGATCACATAAACTTTCACCCAAACTGGGACATTTTTGAGGGTGAAAGATATGTTATGAATAATTACACAAGGCAATAGGCATACATATGAACTGTCCTGGGCAAACCCAGGACTGGCTATGATTCTTATTCAAAATGTGTGTTTCATTTTAAAGTGTGCTTAAATGATTGCAATTATGTAAAATTTGGAATAGTGTTTTGAAATGGAACACCCTTTTCTCTTTTAATTAGATGTGTTTTAATCCTTTAATATTCTAAAGTTGGTGAACTACTCCATTTTGCCTTCCTAGTTTCACCTTCACATTTTTATTTGTCAGTATACTTAGTAAATAACTGGCAGAAATAGATAAAATGAAGATGATAAATTTCTAATTTGTGACACCAGCTGTTAAATGTGCATACAGCTTTTTAAAGCAGAATTCTTCTTCAAAGTCTAAAAGAGGATACTTCATTGTATTTTATTTTTCCTTAGTTTCCAAAACAGAAATTGGGATCAAGTCCAATAAAAAAAAATTATGGCCAATGAAAAATGAAGCATTATTAAAATAAGAAAAAGGGAAGAATTTGAAAGACTTACTGCAGAGGAGAACTACCAGATTGTAGCACTTCAATGGATCCTTATACAATGACACAATACTCAGCTAATATTCAAGCAAGTGGCACATTATTATTCTTACAGATTGATACCTTTGCTTATTATCCCCTTGACTGCACACAAAACACAATAATTTGAATCTAATAATGTCGGTAAAAACTTCCATTAATAATATAAAGTGTTAAAACAAAAAAAATTATCCTGGCCTGTCCCAATTGATTTTTGTTTCTATAATTGATAGACTGAGTTTCACTATACCTTGGTACACCAGGACAACTGACTTTGATAATAAAGAGAAATAACTGATTTCAGATTTCAAGTGGGGCAGTTTGGAAACAGTGCTTTGTCAAGTTTCTTAACTCCCACAGAGTGTAGCACTACAGAGCTCCAGGTAGATCCACAGGAGACAATGGAAACACATTTTGGAGTTTTATATAGTCCAATGATAATTAAAATAAAACCATGCAAGATGAATCTCATGCGTGACTATTTTACATAAATGGTAAAAAGAGCCCTTCTTTGTTGAATGACTCCCAAACCCCTACTGAATGAAATCCAAGGAAATTGCAGTCGAACATAAGGCTCTCTCCAAGGTCTGGCTCTATACCTCATTTCCCTGTTAACTGCTCGTAGCCTGGTACATCATGCCTCCAAGCTTTTGCTTCTGTTCTTCCTTATGGTCAAACATATTTCCGGCTTTCATTCATTAGCCAAAACCATCCAATACAACACTGAGCTTGGGATAATCCCCAGAAAATCTTCCCTGAGTCCCAGATTAATTTAAATATCCTTAATCTGTGCTTTGTTAGAGTTTTTACATTGCCTTCCTGTTAGCAGTTGATGTGTTGTATTTGATTTATCAGCTTACGTGATTCTTTTCCCTTCTAGACTACCCATTCTTCAAGGACAAAGAAACACTAAATAAATATAGAATCTAGTGTGTATAACATAATCGATGCTACCAAAATATGTCCTAATTTGAACTAAAATTAAGTGTATCGATGTATTATTGTTTGCAGTTCCACTGACAGATAATTAAACCAGAAAACCATTTCTAAGGAACTGCATCTTGGTGAAGTGAAATAAGTATGGCTTTAGCTTAGATAAACTTAAATTTGAATTTCAATTCTGCTGCTTATTAATGATGTAACTCTGATTCAGTCACTTGCCCAATCTGAAATTTAGTTTTGACATTTGTACCCATAAGCATAGTACTAAGTACTAAGGTTGTGGCTATAAAATATACATAAAACACCTTGTACAATGTAAATGCTCAGTAAGCTTCTTAACCTTACTTCCTTTCCTTTTAACACTTTTAAATGAAAAAAAAATGCCATAGGGCTGCATATCTATATCTATTTGTTGTATGTTTAGATATGAAAAAGTCAGACAATACACACTACACATACTGTGTGTCCTTGCTTATTTCTGTTCTTTTACTTAAAATGCTTTTCTCCTAGCCCAGATCTCTATTTGGTAAATTCTTACTCTTCCTTCACTGCTCAGCTCAAATCTTACCTTCTCAGTAAAGTCTCTAAGAATTAACGGATAGATCTTCTGGGTTTCCACAATACCTTTGTAATGATATTATTACAATATATTATATATTATTAAATCAAAATTGTAATGCCAAATGGATTCCCTTAGCTTTGAAAAATTTTGTGGTTGAAGATCATTTTTCAAAATAAAGAAATAATGAAATATATACTAAAATAATTTCTGGACAAGCAAGATCTTTTCTTTTTAGTTTTGAAAAAGCAATAACATTAAAAAACATAACACATTATTAAAATATAAATATATATAAAGCCAGGCACGTTTTAAATACATTCATTGGTTAAGCTGTTGTGGTCAAAAATTAAACCCACTTGGTAAAAAACAAACAAACAAACAGAAACCTAAACTAAATGTTAGAAGATGTAATAAATTATAGTGTGTAGAATTACATACATTTGACCAAGGCATCACATATAAAAAATCAGTATTTGAATAGCACTGTAATATAAAAAGTTATGTTAAAGAAAAGCAGCATGATGTATTAGAACAGTTGCACTTCACCTTTTTAAAGAAAAATTGGCTAATTGCAGTTCAAATTAATTTTAATTTTTATAGCTTAAAAGTTCCTACAGTAGCCTCTAGAGGATTCGTTGATAAACACAAGAACATTAGAACATTAGCTATATTTATAAACTCAAGAACATTAAGCAATTAGTTAAATTTACCTTAATAACCAAATCAAACTTCTGGTGAAAGTCTCTATTTACTGGCTCCAGGAGACTAAGTTCTGCAGTCCTTGGATGCATATGAAAAAATCGTGGGTAATCCTCAGGAGTCCCTGAAAGGCATTGATATTTCAGCACTTAATTGAGAACAATAAGTAATATGTGTATTTGCTATATCTATTTCCCTTCATTAATTGAGGAAAAAATCATAATTTTATTAGTAAATTAAGTTTCAAAATTATACAATCTAGGGAAAGCAGATGCAAATGTGGTATATCATTCATTAGTTTATGAGTAAGAGGGCGAAAATACTTGTTTGGATGATTTTCCAAATATCTTTTATTAAGTGAGCGCCTTAATTAATTTGAAACTTCATCACATAAAAGAGATATAAAGTGTATCGAGAACAAATTTTGAATTATAAAATTGTATTTTAGTGGTACATAAATCTTAATTATAATCTGCATGGTCTTTCACCATATCTTGTGACAATGACTAGTAATTTGTACCAAATATCAAGTTGCTTGGAAATTAAAATAAGAATATTCTGTTCTAGCTGGCAAATATTTTTCTTAAGAAGTATTCAGCTAAATATATCAAACATATGAAATAAATATTTTGAATTACTCAGTGTCTAGAGAGGATATTTCTTTGTTTTTTGTGGTACGCGGACTTCTCACTGTTGTGGCCTCTCCCGTTGCGGAGCACAGGCTCCAGACACGCAGGCTCAGCGGCCATGGCTCACGGTCCCAGCCGCCCCGTGGCATGTGGGATCCTCCCGGATCGGGGCATGAACCCCTGTCCCCTGCATCAGCAGGTGGACTCTCAACCACTGCGCCACGAGGGAAGCCCGAGGATATTTCTTAAAATGCAGTCATTTTAGTGAGTTGCAATTTTCTTGAATTGTATCATCTTCCTTTGTATAATACAACATTCTTTTTTTCCAAAGTGAAGATAAAGTGGAAGTCAACTCATATAACTGTGGAATATATGCATTTAGCATAACAATAATGATAAGAATAAAATAACATGGCTGCCAATTATTGAATCCTACACTGTACTAAATGCTTTATATAAGTAATCATTGATAACTCTGTAAATCATTCCCATTTTACACAGGAGAACTTAGGAGATTTGCAATATTAAGTAATTTGTCCAAAGTCAAAGAGACAATGTCAGACAGAACTTGCATTCAAATCTAGGTTGACAGACGCCAAACATATCCAAAAATGCATTAATTGCTATACTCTTTTGCTTCAACTATGAAACAAGAAAGAAAATTTTCCTGGGCATTATGTGAGGGGAGAAAATGTGTGCCAGTAAAATAGACTTAAAAATCCAGAAATTGGGCTTCCCTGGTGGTGCAGTGGTTGAGAGTCCGCCTGCCGATGCAGGGGACCCGGGTTCATGCCCTGCTCCGGGAGGATCCCATATGCCGTGGAGCGGCTGGGCCCGTGAGCCATGGCTGCTGGGTCTGCGCGTCCAGAGCCTGTGCTCCGCAATGGGAGAGGCCACAACAGTGAGAGGCCCGCGTAACGAGAAAAAAAAAAATCCAGAAATTAGGGCTTCCCTGGTGGCGCAGTGGTTGAGAGTCCACCTGCCAATGCAGGGGACACGGGTTCGTGGCCCAGTCCGGGAAGATCCCACATGCCACGGAGCGGCTAGGCCAGTGAGTCATGGCCGCTGAACCTGCATGTCCGAAGCCTGTGCTCCGCAACAGGAGAGGCCACAGTGGTGAGAGGCCCACGTACCGCAAAAAAAAAAAAAAAAAAAAAAAAAAAATCCAGAAATAGTCAAAATTGCGCTTATGATAAAGGAGCCATCTCAAAATAATAGGGGAAAATGGATTTTTGAATAGGAGCATTAACCTAATAGGAGAGACAGAAAATGATAAAATTGTGTCTATTCTTCATACAAAAAACTAGAGTACCCCAAATGGAGAAGATATTCATGCACAATAAGCAATAAAACAACATAAGAGCTAGTAATAGATGAAAGCATGGATGAATTCTATTCTGTGAGAGTGGGCATAACTTTCCTACCTATGGCTCAAAATAAAGAATTAATAAGGAAAAAGAGTGATAAATTTAATGGCATTACAAATTACATGGCAAAACACAATAAACAAAGTAAAACTGGAGGTGACAAAATAGGGAAATATTTGTATTTACGTCAGAGACAAAGGCTTATATCCTTAACATATGTAGATCTGCAAATTAGAAAAGTAAAAGATCAGCAATATATTTAAAAAAATTTTTGGGATAGAGAATGAACAGATAGTTCACAGAAAGAGAAAGGCAGACAACTCTTGACCACACACAAAGACATTCACCTTTATACATAAGAAGAAAAACTCAAAACCACACTGAGATTCTATTTCTCTCTTGCTCAGTTAGCAATGGTCCAAGGTGGATGCCAAAATCTATGAACTGAATTTTTGCTAACGATCCCACCATTTTTCTCACTATATTGGTTCAAATCTCCTTATTCTTCTAATACAACTCTGCATATATTTTCCAAATGATTCTTCCTTGTGTCATTCTCTCCATGGGTTTCACTTATATAGTGTTAGCTTCTCATTCAGAGTCTTGTCATTTTATTCTACCACTGTGATAGCCTCCTAAATCTTCTAACATCCCATTTACTTATAATCACTGAAATGAACTTTACTTGAACTAAATGCCACTTTACTCTCCCAGTTAGCTACGTACAATTTTTACTTATTGTTTACTGTGGTGATCCCCAAAGTAGGATTGAGGAAAAAATATCAAACCTCTTGAATTTCTATGATATCAGTTGTAATATCTCCTCTTTCATTTATAATTTTATAAATTTGAGTCATCTTTCTTTTTAGTCTAGTAAAAGGTTTGTCAACTTTGTTCACATTTTCAAAAAAACAGCTTTTAGTTTTATTGATCTTTTCTATTGATCTATTCTATTTCTGTTTCTTGTTTCTGTTTTATTTATTTCTGCTCTAATATTCATTATTTCTTTCCTTTGTTAACTTTGGGCTTAATTTGTTTTCATATTTCCAATTTCTTCAGGTGTAGAGTTAGGTTGTTTATTTCTGATTTTATTTTTCTTAATGTAGGCATTTCTCACTGTAAACTTTCCTCTTAGAACTGCTTTTGCTGCATCACCTAAGCTTTGGTGTGTTGTGTTTCCATTTTAGTTTGGTGTGTTGTGCTTCCATTTTTATTATTATATAATTGTCTGGTGTACAGCATTATAGTTAAATATTTGTATACACCACAGAGTGATCACCACCACAAGTCTAGTTACCATCCAGCACTATACCCTCTTCACCCATTTTGTCCATCCCTCAGCCTCATTCCCCTCCAGTAAATACTTATCTGTTCTCTGTATCTATGTTTTCTTTTGTTTTATTTGTTCATTGTTTTTTTTATATTCCACATATGAATGAAATCATACAATATCTGTCTTTCCCCATTTGATTTACTTCACTTAGCATAATACCCGCAAGGTCCATCCATATGGTCACAAATGGCAGGATTTCATTCTTGTTTATGGCCAAATACTATTCCATTGTGTGTGTACAAATGTATATGTATATATGTGTATGTGTATATATATATATATATATACACATACACATATATACAGTGGTATATATAGATATTTTTATATATATTTATATATATACCACTTCTTTATCCATTCATCCATCACTGGATACTTGTTTCCATATCTAGGCTACTAGATAAATAATGCTTCAGTGAACATAGGGACACATATATCTTTCAAGTTAGTGTTTTTGTGTTATTTGCATAAATACTCAGAAGTGGAATAGTTGGGTCATATGATAGTTCTATACTTAATTTTTTCAGGACTCTCCATATTGTTCCAAAGTGGTAGCACCAATTTACAGTCCCACCAGCAGTGTGCAAGGATTCTCTTTTCTCCACATTATCTCCAACATTTGTTATTCCTTGTCAATTTGATAATACTTATTCTAACAGGTATGAGTTGATATTTCATTGTGATTTACATTTGCATTTACCTGTTGATTAGTAATGTTGAAAACTTTTTCATGTGACTGTTGGCCATCTGTATGTCTTCTTTAGAAAAATGTCTATTCAGATCCCCTGCTCATTTTTAAATCATGTTGTTTGTTTTTTATTTTGATGTTGAGTTGTATGATTCCTTTATATATTTTGGATATTAACCCCTTATAGAATATATGATTTGCAAATACCTTGCCTTTTCATTTTGATGATTTCCTTCACTATGCAGAAGCTTTTTTGTTCCTCTCATTCTAGAGTTAGTAAATTGTTTCTTCTCTATTTTATTCCTAGTCAACATAACTAGAAGTTTGTCAGTTTTACTGCTTCTTTCAAATAATCAATTTTAAGTTTCATTGACTTTATCTATTATTTTTCTATTCTCCATTTGATTAATTTCCACTCTGTTCTTTATTATTTCTATCCTTATGCTTTCTTTCTTTCTTTTTTTTTTTTTTTTTTTTTGCGGTACGCGGGCCTCTCACTGTTGGGGCCTCTCCCGTTGCGGAGCACAGGCTCCGGACGTGCAGGCTCAGCGGCCATGTCTCACGGGCCCAGCCGCTCCACGGCATGTGGGATCTTCCCGGACCGGGGCATGAACCCATGTCCCCTGCATCGGCAGGCGGACTCTCAACCACTGCGCCACCAGGGAAGCCCTGCTTTCTTTATTTTAGTTTCCTTTTCCAGGGTTTTAGTGTGAACAATTACATTGCTGATTAAGAATTTTTCTTCTTTTTTAATGTTGGCATGTACAACTATACATCTCCTTCTGACTGTCACTTAAGCTGCATCCCATAAGTTTTGGTATAATGTATTTTCATTTTTATTTATCTCAAAGTATTTTTCTAATTTCCTTTGTAATTTCTTATTTGAGCCGTTTGTTATTTAGTAGTTGTTGTTTAATTTGTGAGTCTGCAAATTTTCCTTTGTTATTCACCTCTAATTTCATTCCTTTGTGGTCAGAGGATATAGTTTGTATGATTTCAATCATTTTCAGTTTAATGAGACCTGTTTTACAACCTAGCATATGGTCTATACTAGAAAATATTCTTGAGAAGAATGTATATGCTATTGTTTGGGATTGAGCATTATATTGATGTCTATAGGATCTGGTTGGTTTATAATGTTGTTCAATTCTTCTTTTCCCTTGCTGATCTTCTGTCTAGTTTTTAATCCATTATTGAAAGTATAATATTGAAGTATTTAACTACTGTGCTTGAATTGTCTATTTCCCCCTTCAAGTCTGCCAGTTTTTGCTTCACTTCTGGGCTCTATTGTTAGATGCATATATGCTTATAATTGTTATACCTTCTTGATGGGTTGACCCTTTTATCAGTATAAGATGTCTATCTTTGTCTCAAGTGAAAAATTTTATTTTCCAGTCTATTTTATCTAACATTAGTAGTGCTACTTCAGCTCACTTTTAGTTATTATTCACATAAACTACCTTTTTACATCCTTTTATGCTCCAACTAGTTATGTCTTTAAAATGTGTTTCTTACAGATAGCATGTAGTAAGATCATGTTTTTCTTTTTCTCTTTTTTATGTATTGTGCCAATCTGAATCTTTTAATTGGAACATTGAATCCATTTACATTGATTGTGATTACTAAAAATATGGTATTTACCTCTGCCATTTTGCTGTCTTCTATATATCTTATCTTCTTTTTGTTCCTCTATTGTTCCATTACTGCCTTATTTTTCATGTGTACTGCTTAAATTCCTTTGTTTTGTGCTTTACTATAAATCTTCAAATTAGGTAAACAATTAAATTGTTAAACTATTCTCCTAGCGGCTATCCTGGGAATTAAGATTGATGTCTTAATTTTTGGCAATCTAATTTGGACTAATAGCAACTTAACTTCAATAGTATATAAAAATTTTACTCCTGTATAACTCTATTTTACCTTTGCTCTTTGCTGTTATTATCACAAGTTTCATGTTTCTACTTTGTCCATTAATATAGATGTATAATTATTGATTTATGATATTTTCTTTAAATCAAATAAGGGAAAGAAGAATTACTAGCATGTGTGTATATATATATATATATATATAAAATGTCTTTTATACTTAACTATGTAGTTATGTTTACCAGTGTTCTTTATTTCTTCATGTAGAACTGAGCTACTTTCTATTGTGCTTTCATTTCAGCCTTAGGTCTCTACCCTTCGGTATTTCTTGTAGCAAAGGTATGTTACTGATAAATTCTCAGATTATCTGAGAATATCTTAATTTCTTATTTATTTTTGAAGGATGTATTTGCTGTATTTAGAACTATTAATGAACATTTTTTTTCCTTTCAGTTCTCTGAACATGTCATACTAATGTATTCCAGTATCCATGTTTCCTGATGAGAAGTCGGGTTATAATTTTATTGAGAATCAATTTCTATTATAAAGTCACCCCTTTTTTGTTACTTTTGAATTATTTTTTGTTTGTGTCATTTGACAGTTTGATTGGGATGTGTCTAAGCGTGGATTTATTGTAGGTCTATCCTTTTGGGGAGTTCAATTAGTTTTTTGGAGGTATAGATTGTTTTCCTCAAATTTAGTTTTTGATCATTACTTATTCCTATATTCTTGCTGCCCCTTTCTGTTCTCTCCTTCTGGGACTCCTGTTATGCATAAATTGGTCTACAGAATGGTATTTTTTAGGTCTCTGAGGCTCTCTTTGCATTTCTTCATTCTTTTTCTCTTTCATCTCCTCAGATTTGGTAATTCAATTGACCTCTCTTCAAGTTTGCTGATTCTTTCTTCTTCCTGCTTGAATCATCATTGAGCCCTGCTAGTGAATTTTTAATTTCAGCTGTTATACTTTTCAAGTCCAAAATTTGTTTCCTTTTTATAATTTCCATCTTTTTGTTGATATTCTCTATTAAGATGACATAGAATTGGCTCAGGCTACTGTCGGTAATCAATAGCAATGGCAGTAATTCCCCCATTGACAATAATGATGGTAGGACCAGTGAAGGGGTTGGCAATAGTCCCTGGATAACCTTTTTACACACATCAGCATCCACATCCTCAAGTCTAGTAAACCGACTATCAACAATGTGTGAAAGTAGAAGAGCTTGCCACCTAGCAACTGGGAAAACAAGCTCTGAAGAACACATACATTCAGAATTATCTGGATGGACATAAGGGAAACTAAGAGTTCTGGAAAAGTAGGTAAAATCAGAGCCATGGGAATCCTGTCTTGTGGTGAAGGAAAGGGTTTGTGCTTCTATTCTTAACAGTTTTGCATGACTTAGGAAACATACTTTATTTTTCTTCCTAATGGTAATAACAACATCAACTAACATTTATCGAGTGCTTTTTTCCAGGCACTAATATTGACATGAATTAGATCAAATTCTCAAAACCTTTTATAGAAAAATCTATTTTGATCAATCCCTTTGTCAAAGGTCTATTTTAAAGAGGAACAATCTGAGACAGAGAGATTAAGTAACTCGCCTAACATTATATGAATAGTAAGGGTTGAAGTCAGGATTTAAACATGGATAGTACAATTCCAGAGGCTATGCTCTCAACACTTACAATGTCCTCTCTGTCTTTTAGAAATGTACATACTATGAAAACATATCAATTTATTTAAGTGAGCTGTGAAAACAAAGTTAATGATAGAGGTTATATATATTATGTAGTACTATCCATTATCCTAATGTTGGAGGTTGATGAAACTTAACGTCATTACATCATTTTTCTGTTCTAATTCCTGCATTGGTTCCACGTTTCACTCAGAGTAAAAGCCAACAAAGCTCAATAGTATACAAGACTATATTTTCTGGTCCCCCTTATTTCTCATACCCTCTTTCTTCTACTTCCCCCTCACTGACTCCTCTCCAGTGCTACTGGCCTCATTGATGTTTCTGAGACTCATCAGGCAAACTCCTGCTTTTATCCCTGCCTAGAAACTCTTTTCCCAGATATCAACATGGTTAACTCCTTCAAGTTCTATAGGATTTTACTCAAATCTCACCTTTTCGATGAGACATATCCTGATCAATCCTATTTAATACTGGAACACTCCTTCTGTACCTCCAATCCCATTCATCAGCTCGATTTTTCTCATAGCACTGACTACCATTTATTTTGTATAATAAATACATTTATTTACCACATTAATTGTTTATTGCCTGTTTCTGCTGCCCGAAAACCAGTGCTACAAAGTGAGGAATCTGTCTTGCTCAACAGAGTAAGCACTCATTTATTGAAAGAGATTAAATTTTTTAACGTGAAAGAAACATGAATATCAGTGGATACTATCCCATTCTGAGTAACATGGTTCCCCAAGACTATCTTTAAGTGTAATGCTTTGTACTTTGCACAGGCTGCATCAACTATCTAAATAATTTTTATCCCATTTTATACTTGAAATCCCCTCTCTTTCTGCTAAACTAACTCTAAGCAATTTTCTTAGAAATCCTTAGTACTTTACTCCCATGAGACCACATGATATGTGGCTCATACTTTATTTGTAGTACTTAAAACCATGTATTTTAATTTATCTTTTGGCACGTTTCTATCCATAGACTCTACCCCTCCCTAACGTAGAACATTTATCCCTCATCTTTGTATCTATAGCATCTAGCATAGTAATTGACATATCGTCAAGCCCTCAGTTAATAAACAATGACGATTTCCTTTTATGTATACCAAACCCCCTACAGACTTAAAAGAGACTTCTGTTTATAAGTGCTTTAAAAAAGTTTAATAGTCTAATCTATACAACTGACTTATAATACGTATGTAGTTCTAGACACCAAAGGCTTCAAACAGAATTACTTGAATTTTCTTTACAGACAGCATTTCTAAGTAGGATATAGCATCATATTTTGAAATCTGTCTAATGTCTCTAGGTCGTTGTGTTGTTATATATGTGTACATGGGGTGGGAAGGGGTTAAGGGTAAAGTTAAATTCCATTGAACAGTTATTTTCAAGCATACTTCAGAAGTGACCTTCTTCATTAAGAGATGTATGGTCTGTTTTCCATATATCTGTCTCTCTGGAGACTATAAATCATGCAAAGCAGCAACATCCATATTTTAGCAAAAGCAATTTAAGAAGAGTGGCATGATCAGATTCTCATTTTTGCTTTTGGTACAACTGGCAGATATGCACAAGAATGGATTAAAATGGCTTCTGTGAAATTGTTCAAGGAAAAATTAACCAAGGGTATAATGTTTCCTTGGGGTAACATGATCTTTCTCTTTCTTTTTGGCTCCGATAGCTCTTATTTAATTGTCACGTATTTTTAGAATTATGTAATGGTATCCAACCAATGATAAAGTACTAGTAGAGCAAACAGTGTAAGTTTTTCAATTGATTTTCAATTTTTTCTTAGAGAATTCTTTATGAGGTGATACAGAGGAAACTACCAATAGGTGGATTAAATCCTATTTTTGGAGTTGTTTTACTTCCTCAATAAAAATGTTTCTACTTGTTGTTCTACAAATTTCACTGAGACTAATACTAAAGTAGAAAAATGGTTATTTTTAAATGGTTATTTTTAAATTTATTTTTACATAAAAAATAATTTCAATAAAATTTCTTAAAAATAATTTCTAAAAAGAAAATCTTTGTTATTAAGGTTTTTTTTTTTAATTTGAAACATTTTTTTCCCTACATGATTCTAGAGCTATAACTGAGAGTGTAAAATGTTAGCAGATACAAACCAACAAGGATGGAATAGAGGATGCCTGGCCTATCTGATGGTGGCTGAATATTCCGGTCCTGATCAATGGCTTGGATCGGTGGGGTAACAATGATGGGGTTCAATTCTTCCTGGAAAAAAAAATCAGATAGTTTAGTTCAGCTTCATTACCTCAGAAAGAATTGACACACAGATTTTGTAGTCTGGACAGCTAGATAACACCTGAGCCATCAGTTATACTCAGATTTCAAGATTTGTAGTTGAACACCATAGACTAGTTAATTTTGAATCTGAAGAAGGACAGACATTATAATAATCTCCAAGAGTGGCCTTGCCTGTTATCGTGGAAAAAAATAAAAGCAAATATATTCAGAGACAACCCTAGAAAGGTAAACTGAGCTCAGAATGACTGGTATCTCTGGCATATTATCTTCAATTATTATAATTCTTAATTTTAACTGATTCTAATATCTACCCTTCTTTATATATAATACTGGACTCATCAATGCTTGGATTTGTGGTCTGTATTTTAATCGAATAATTTTATAGCATTTAGAAAGAGAACAGTTATGTTAAAATAGTAAAAACCTCATCATCAACTATAAATATATTCTAGCACTGATAATTAAGTGATTTGAAATTTTAGCAAGCTATATCATTTAATACCTAAATAATTGAACTTATCAATTATTAAATTTTATATTTTTTCATTACATTTTTCATTACATTTTATGTGTTGTTTACACTTAGAAACTTCTCTTTTTCAGTATCTTTTTAAAAACCCACTTAATATACATTTGATATTTAAAATCTATTATAATCTCCCTTTAACAAAAAAAATAAGATTTAGACTACATGAAAGAAAATTTGCTGCACAATTGTCAATAACAATTGGTCAATGTCAATTTGTGGACACTGTTATTCTCATCTCATGTTATATTGTAAGTATACTATTTCCCAGAAGCTTTTGAAAATATTTAGCCAGATTCCTGTCTGTTTCTGTATGTTAACTAACAGAGAAAGGAAAAACAAATCTAACATGTTCACAATACTCTTATTAAGACACATATATACTTAACATATATTCTTAAGAGGCCAAACTACCATTTCTATTTTTCTTTGATTAGTTTTGCTTTTTTCAAGTGGCAGAAATATCAAATTGTTTGAAAAAGTGTCATACATTTTGAAATATTTTTCCTTTGTGAACATTTAAAAAATGTAATATTAGGGTGGGTGGCATGGGTCAAGCTGATCACTTTCAACTTTTTATGTGATCATAGAAGAAACACAAGTGGAACAGTCACATATATCTTTGAAGCTTATATACTACAAAATATATGATGTCTGGTTCTTTTCAAAACCTTCCAAACAGTACTGATAATTTTTTTTTTTTTTTTTTTTTTTTTTTTTTTTTTGCGGTACGCGGGCCTCTCACTGTTGTGGCCTCTCCCGTTGCGGAGCACAGGTCCGGATGCGCAGGCTCAGCAGCCATGGCTCACGGGCCCAGCCGCTCCGCGGTATGTGGGACCTTCCCGGACCGGGGCACAAACCCGCGTCCCCTGCATCGGCAGGCGGATTCTCAACCACTGCACCACCAGGGAAGCCCCTGATAATTTTTTTTTAATTTTTAAAATTTATTTTTTTTTAGTGAAGTATAGTTGATTTACAATGTTGTATTAGTTTCAGGTGTACAGCAAAGTGATTCAGTTATACACACATACAGATCTATTTTTTTTCAGATTCTTTCCTCTTATAGGTTATTACAAAATATGAGTATATTTCTCTGTGCTATACAGTACGTCTTTGCTTTGATAATTTTCATCCTTAAAATGGGGGAGCAAAGAGCACACATGTGAAATACTCATACAGCCATGGCTCATGAAAATCACATCAGTTTCTGCCTGATCACTGGAACTTTATGCACATATTCAAACAAACAAACAAAAACACCTCAAGGAACTAACAAAAAATACTCTTGCTTTATTATTTCCATGTATTCCAATATGTATCTGGAAAATTTTCAGGTATATTTTTTACCTTACAAATTGTGACTGACTGTTGTATCCAAAATGTGCATTTGAATATCCTTTCAATTGCATATTTGACCTTGATATATAAGGCTTTTTTTTTTTGGTCACCTTAATGTTTTAAACATACACCACTCTGCCTTACATTTAGACCCTATTAATACTGTCTCACTGAAGAAAAGTTGCTAATTTTAACATAGTCCTATACATTCCCTTCTCTTTTCATTTATACTTGGCAATTTCCTCTACCTGCACACATACTCTGACCACCTGAGGAACAGTTGATAATTTTCCCTTATCTACATCTATACAGAGACTATTGTGCTCATCCATATCAAAATTTATTGAACATTCTTGCTGACTGTACGTCTGAGTTTCCTTGCCTATAACTTTCTTGAGAGCAGGGGTAAGGCTGATTTACTTTTATATCTGTAGCACCAGAAACGTATGGGGCACACAGACACTCAAGAACTGTTGAATAAATAGCTTCTCAACTCCAGATTATTTAGAATATTCTTGACCCATAGATCCTTGCCTTTCTCTCTGGGTTCCTGTGGGACATCCAAATACACACACTGACATTTGATAAGTATCTTTTTATAACTCCTAGACCTTTGTGCCCACAAAGTTATTGCACCCAACTGGAGGGAAAAATAATGTGGCCATGGGAGTGGATCAAAATGCACAGATATGGGCTCAGAGTTTTTTATTGAGATGGCCTTTTGGGTGTTACAGTAAGTAGTCTCATAAATATTCTAGTAGACTGAGTGGTAAATGTCTGTATCCTACAACAAAACATACCAAACTTGCTAGTAAGTTTTCAATAAGCTATCTAATTCCTCAGAGCTTGAATCCTAATTTTCAAAGTGAGGTTAATAATATCTACATTCAATAATTAATGTGAGGATTCATCAAAGAATGTATGTAAAACAGTAAGCGGCATACTTAATATATGGAAATTATTAGTATTATCAAAATTAATATTATTTTTAATTGTGTAATATTGACATTAAACTTGCCTCCAAACTATAAGCAGAGAAAGAGATGGAAATTTTTAATTTCAAGCTGGAAGCTTATTTGAAACCAGATCTTGCATATTTTCCTGAAAACATGACACTGACATGAATCTTGAAAGTATTATTTAGGATTACAAAATTGATCATATGTTTCAGGGAATGAAGGGGGACTATCTATCATTACTATTTAATTTTAAACAGAGATTTGGAGGTAAAACCTGTAAAGCAAATTATTTAAAGATTATACTTAAACACAATTTTAAGATAGTGTATCAGAGAGTTGAATGTTCACTTAAAATGAACATTTCATTTTACTAAATTAAAAGGAAGCTTCAGTGATATTCTTTTTCTGTAGACTCAGACACATTACAGTTTCACATCCAATTTAAAAACTCATTCCCCACTCTTTGATTAAAGAAATTTGTGATAACGCTTTGATTTATAAATATTCTGATGAGTTATATAAATGTATCAAGCACTTGCTGTGTGCAAAGAACTCAACTAATTGTTCAAGTAGTGTTAAAAAATAGGTAATAGTTATGGAACTATGAAGGAGCTCACAGTCATGAGGATGGGGACTCAAACTATATGAACACAATTTAGAAAAAAAATTTATAAAGACATTTATCAATAAATATTAAAAGAGAGCTCTGGTAGAAAACTCATATGATCAAATATTATGAGTGAATTAGTCAAGATAACAAGAATCAGAGATATTCAAACACGTGCAGCTTAAATAAAGCAAATTTTGATTCATATATCAAAGGTGAGATTAATAAAGATTAAAAATATGCCAGCATTTGATAGAGGCTGGATAGGGAGTTTAAAAACATACACACAGGGCTTTCCCTGGTGGCGCAGTGGTTGAGAGACTGCCTGCTGATGCAGGGGATGCAGGTTCGTGCCCCAGTCCAGGAAGATCCCACATGCCGCAGAGCGGCTAGGCCCGTGAGCCATGGCCGCTGAGCCTGCGCGTCCGGAGCCTGTGCTCCACAGCAGGAGAGGCCACAACAGTAAGAGGCCTGTGTACCGCAAAAAAAAATAAATAAATAACACACACACACACACACACACACACACACAGGGGGCTTCCCTGGTGGTGCAGTGATTAAGAGTCCACTTGCCAATCCAGGGGACATGAGTTTGAGCCCTGGTCCAGGAAGATCCCACGTGCCATGGAGCAACCAAGCCCGTGCACCACAACTACTGAGCCTGCGCTCTAGAGCCCATGAGCCATGACTACTGAGCCCCTGTGCCTAGAGCCCATGCTCTGCAACAAGAGAAGCCACCACAATGAGAAACCCGAGCACCGCAACAAAGAGTAGCCCCTGCTCGCTGCAACTAGAGAAAGCTCCCGTGCAGCAATGAAGACCCCAATGCAGCCAAGAAATAAATAAATAAATAATTTTTAAAAACACACACAAAATTGATGATATATAGATAGATAGATAGATAGATAATCTAGGGCTATTTTGAGGAGAGTCATTAAAGTGCCTTATAAACAGTGCAGTTTAATTTTCATATAGTTGGCAATGGAAAACTTCTACAGGTGAATAGCAAGTGTATTTTTATCATTCTGATGAAAAAAAATCATCCTAGAGTGTCTTGTAGGTACAGAATAACATAAAGAAAAAATATTTAAAACTGTACAACCCAGTAATAGCCACTGTTAATATTTTGAGGTATTTTCTATCGGTATTTATCTTCTATGTATCATCTATCTACCTGTCTGTTTACACAGTGATATTTCACCACTTTGCATATATAAATTTTGTTGATTATTTTTACCTCACATATTATAACCACTGTTCTAAGTCAATGCATCTGCTTTTCAAAAAAATAATTTGCAGTAACGTGCAACCTCCACTAATGTTATAATTAGGCTGTATAGTTGTACATTTAAGATGCTTATATTGTTTAACAACACATATAATGTATTCATTACTGTGCTGTGTCTTTAATTATATTCCTAGGTTAAACTCCTGGATGTGGAATTTCTGGATCAAGAAATGAGAGCATGTTGAACTCTTTCAGACAAATTGCCAGATAGCTTTCCAGAAAGACTGCAATGATTTATTTCCTCCTCAGTAGTGTGTGTTTATAACAGCACATACTTGTCAATACTGAGGGTGATATATATCTGAAATATTGTTAATAAAGTTAAATTTTACATTTCTTTGATTGATAGTCTAATTTATTTGATATATTTATCTGTGTTTCTTCTGTTCATTTACTTTGTCTATTTTCTTTTTTAAATTTGGTATTTTAAAATTTTATTTCCATGGCATATGTGAATAGCACAAAGATCAACACTTTGTCATCAGTCTTAAAAATATTTTCAGTATGTTGTTTGCCTTTTAATATTATTTGTTTTTGAGATCTAGAAGCTCGGCATTTTTATGTATTGAAATATATCCCTTTTTCCCTTTCTGATTTCTGCTTAGATAGTCTTTCACCCTCTGAAAGTCATATAAATGCTGAATTATATTTATTTTCAGTTATTATGGTTTCAACATTTTAAATTTAATTCTTCAGTCTATCAAGACATCTGAATAGTAAAGACAATATCCACCAAACTGTGGCTGGAATTTTAACCTATTTTTTTTTTTAACAGAAGTGAAACTAGTTTTAAAAACTCTTTGCTTTCCTTTCCCCCTTTTCTCTGTCTTAAATAGACATCTGTATAAAATTTAATCACCTATTGATCCTATGTTTCTGTCATATTCTATTACACTGTTTTAATATCTTAATTTATCCATGTCTGTAATGACTTAAAATAGAAATTGAGAGTTGCTCTATTATATAAGGTTGATGAGTTTTAAAATTGTGTGTGTGTGTGTGTGTGTGTATATGAAAACTATATATTGGAAAGACACACAGTGATTTAAAATAAGGAATTGGGCTCCAAATGATATAGATTTACAGAAAAGTAGCAACAAAATTGATGGAGACGAAGATGATAAAATGCCAAACAAGAAAATGCCATCTAATTGCATTGGTTAATGTCTCTAATTTGTCACAAATCTTCTTCCCAGTCCCAAACACACACATACACACAAAATTGCTGCTCCTGTTAATGATATTTGAGAATTGAGAACTACACTATAATTTTTTTATGTTACATTTCCTTTAAGAATTATTTTATATTCCTGCATTCAGTTACAATATATATATGTATATATGTGTATATATATTTGTAAATATTAAAGTTTTCTTGTTTTATATTTAGATTTTGTTTCATTGGTTTTAACACTCATGTCTAAATATTTATATCATGATTTACTTATTTTTAAATTC
Source organism: Mesoplodon bidens (assembly GCF_964165515.1). Classification (NCBI taxonomy): domain Eukaryota; kingdom Metazoa; phylum Chordata; class Mammalia; order Artiodactyla; family Ziphiidae; genus Mesoplodon; species Mesoplodon bidens. The sequence continues at coordinate 43,111,816 of NC_138176.1, forward strand.
TTTATTTTTATTCAACAGTCAACTGAAATATGTCCTTTAATGTTTTTTTCAGTAAGAAAATATGAGTACTTGTATATATGAGAATGTAAATGGCTTTATACCTGAATGAAAATTTGACAAATATTAGGTTCTCTATTTCACAAACTTATCCTCTATTTACAAAATTTCCTCCATTGTCTTCCAGTTTTGTTTCTACGGAGCAGAAATCTGAGCTCTAATTAATATGTGGTTCCTTTATGTTTTTTTTCTTTATTGGTCTTGTAGAAATTTGCTTTTATCTGGAAATAAAATAATATACCAGAACTTTTCTGAGTAAGGTCTATCAAATTTTACTGCACTTTGCTTTACTGTATTTCATGGATACTGCATTTTTTACAAATTGAAAGTATGTAGCAACCCTGTGTCAAGCAAGTCTATCAGCATGCACCATTTTTCCAAAAGCATTTGTTCACTTTTTGTCTCTGTGTCACATTTTGGTAATTCTCACAATATTTCAGACATTTTTGTCATCATTATGTTTGTTATAGTGATCTGCAATCAGTGATCTTTGAGGTTACTATTACAATTGTTTTGAAGCACCAGGAACTGTGCCCTTATAACAGATGGCGAACTTAATAAATGTCGTGTGTGTCCTGACCACTCCACAACTGGCTATTCTCCCATCTTTCTCCCTCACCTTGGGCCTCCCACTTCTCTGAGACACAACTTTGTTGAAATTAGGCCAGCTAATAACCCTACAATGGTTTCTAAGTGTTCAAGTGAAAGGAAGAGTAGTAGTCTCTCACTTTAAAACAAAAGCTAGAAATGATTATACTTAGTGAGGGTGGAAAGCCAAGACAGGCTGAAAGCAAGCCTTCTTCAGACAAACAGTTAGCCATGTTGTGAATGTAAAGGAAAAGTTCTTGAAGTAAATTAAAAGTGCTAATCCAGTGAACACACAAATGATAAGAAAGCAAAACAGCCTTATTGCTGATATGGAGAAAGTTTTAGTGGTCTGGATAGAAGATTAAACCAGCTACAACAAATGAGGAGTTGCTTCTTATGGATAAGCAAAGGAAGTGGTTTCTTAAGATGGAATCTACTCCTGGTGAAGACGGTGTGAAGACTGTTGAAATAACAACAAAGGATTTAGAATATTACATAAATTAGTTGAAAAACAGCAGCAGTGTTTGAGAGGATTGGCTCCAATTTTGAAAGAAGTTCTACTGTGGTTAAAATGCTGTCAAATGGTGTTGCTTGCTACAGAGAAATAGTTCCTGAAAGGAAGAGTCAACCGATGCAGCAAACTTCACTCTTGTCTTATTATTAAAAATTGCAACAGTCACCCTAACCTTCAGGAACTACCACCCAATCAGTCAGCAGCCATCAACATCAAGGCAAGGCTTTCTACCAGCAAAAAGATTACAACTCCCTGAAGTGTCAGATAATGGTTAGCACTGGTTAGCAATAAAATATTTTTTAATTAAGGTATGTACACTGTTTTTGTAAACACAATACTATTGTACATTTAATAGACTACAGTATAGTGTAAACATAACTCGTAAATGAACTGGAAAACCAAAAAACTCATGAAACTCGCTTTATTGTGATATATGTTTTGTTATGGAACCAAACCCACAATGTCTCCGTGGTGTCTTAACTGTTTCATGCTTTGAAAACTTTCAATCTGCAAACATGGATACTTAATAAAATCCTGGAGGTTTTTTTTTCTTTATTTCTACTGTATCTTTGTTATTGTACTTGCTTACTTTAGCTGTTTTTTTTTTATCAACACAAATTGATTATATTTTTATTTGGCCACCTGATCTTTATTTTCTTATTCTCCTTGTTAATTCCTCTGTAGTCTGGAAGATTTCTCAAACATAATGAAGAGTACTGTAAGATGGTAAGAGTATTCTTTTATTAACTAGGAAAATACAGACTGAGTCTTGCCTCTCAATTTAGCTAGCTTCTGTGAGCTTCACCCTGTATTGGCTTATAAAATAGAGTAATATTACATCTTTTACTATGAGGTTTGATAATTAACTGAAGAAACGCTTGTAAAATACCTATCACAATCCTCCCAGCAAGTTTTAAATAGTATCAGGTATTATGTTATTAACAATATTGCATATTTTGTTTTCTGCATCTTCAGCTGTATATTTTGTCTTTAATTTCTTTAGTTTTATTATTTCAGTTCTGTTCTCTTCTCTATCAGTATCTTTATTTCACCTTCAATCTCATGTTTTATATATTTCATTCTTTATTAAGTTTCATTTGAAATTCAAAACTTTTAAATAAATAACTTGTAATAACTTAAATAACTTCTAATACCTCTTCTTAATAACTTTTTTCTTTTTTATCTTGAATATAAAATATTCTTCTTCTCTAATGTTGCAGAATCTTTCATGGGATTCACATGTGTTTGAACCAGTGTAGTGATTGATTGATGCCTTTGTGACTGTAAAGTTCTCATATTTCTGTGGTGGGAACCTGAATCTCTATTTTTATCCCTGTCTGTAGGTTTTTTTTCACTCTCTCTTTCAAGACAGTAGCAGTCTTATAGTCATCCTGGCACAAATCTGACTTAGATTCCTTGCTTCCAGTGTTGATGCACTTTTCATTTCTTTTTATGTCTCTATAAGTATTTCAGTATGGCCATGGGTAAAGATAAATCAGGTACCCAAAGCTACCTGCCATTTCAATCCAGACCTTTCTACTATAGGTTTATGAGCAGGAAAATAAGATAAAAGATAAAAGAGGTGTTAGAAAAAACTATGTTTTCACCTGTGAATAAGTTTGACACTTTGAGAGAAAGCCTTCTTCTCTAACTTTCCAAATAGAAATGTAATTGTTCTTTCCTCACTGTCATCATGGCTACAGTTTTAACCTGACGTAGACTATTGCTCGGAACTCTCACCTTCCTAGTTCATCATGCATTACAGAGCAGTGCAGTCCAGAGGAAAGCATGCTGCCATCAAAGCTAGACAGACCAATGTCTGAAACTGTGGTGCAAAATGTGACATGAACACTTACTCTTTCTGAAATTCAGCCTTCTAAGTGTATAATAATAACATTAATTTACATCAAATTATGTCAATTAATGTCATATCAATTTAATCTTAGACCTTCTCTCAGCTTAAAAAAAAAAGTAACTTTTGGGCTTCCCTGGTGGCGCAGTGGTTGAGAGTCCGCCTGCCGATGCAGGGGACATGGGTTCGTGCCCCGGTCTGGGAGGATCCCACATGCCGCGGAGCGTCTGGGCCCGTGAGCCATGGCCGCTGAGCCTGCGCGTCCGGAGCCTGTGCTCCGCAACGGGAGAGGCCACAACAGTGAGAGGCCCGTGTACCACAAAAAAAAAAAAAAAAAAAGTAACTTTTGCTGTCCTTTTAGTGACTGTCCCAGGCTAACATTAAATAAATATTAGCTTTTAAATGTCTTATTATTTATGCATCAGGATTTCTTCCTGATGTAGAATATAATACCTCTAAGAGAAGGACCATTGCTATTTCTTTCATTGTTAGTGCCTTAATTTGTGTCTTCCACATTGCAGATACTCAAGTACCATTTACTCAATGAGAAAACTAAGTGTTTGGCTATTGATGAATTCTGGGAGTAAAATAATTACAGCAAAATAAATCTAATAGGAAAATCCAAAGAAAGAGACAAACCTTAGGAAAAAAAAAAAGACTGGTGATAAATTTTACTGGGGGTTGGGTTTACTGGAGAAAAATGAATTTTAAATTCATAATTCAGAGCTAGAAAAAAAAAGATTTTTTTAAAAAATTAAGTAGAATTAATTTAGTGTTTTTATATTAATTTTTAGATATTGATTAGACCAAACATCTGTCCAGATTTGGTCTGTGGGTCATGGTTTGCAACCCATGGCTCAATTCCTGAAGTCTATATTCTGAAGGACAGGATTCAAAGGTTTTCCAAGATTTGGCTACAATTTACTACCTTTCCATCCTATTTCCCACTACTTCCATTACATACTACTCTAGTCAAACTAAAATACTTATCATTTACTGTAAACCACCTAGGTTTCCCCAGATTCACCCCTTTATTCATGCTGTTCCCAACATGAGCTCTCAATATCAAAGTAGTTCCAGGTTCTGCTCAAATGACATCTCCATTTTTAAGTTTATTCCTGAAACTCCAGTTGGAATTGATCCTTTATTCCTTTGAAAACTCATAGGACAGGTGTTGCCAGTTTCAGATCACTTGTACATGTTTTATTTCTCATACTAGCCTCAGATTCTAGAGCACAAGTACTATGGTTTGTTCATTCTGGTATTTCTCTCAGTATATAGCATGAACAGGTGTTCAAGAGAAAATCATAGAATTCAAGATTGAACACAGAGGGAGAATGATTCATGTTAAGCTTCCTGCTAATGCTCTATTCTGAGTTGCTTCCCCCTCCCCTGTTTCACTTCCAATCCACTTGTAACTAGCTCCCTGTATTAAATTCCTTTGATTTATTCACATGACATGAGCTGTTTCTCTGACAGATATAATTAATATAAGTGCATATAAACCACAAGAATTAATGCCACTCAATCATCCATAAAAGTACAAGGAAAGAGAGCACTGAAACTAAAAAAGTTCCTGAAGCAGTTAGATAGGAGTTTTCCACATTTTTTATTTCTCTTATGAAAATGTGCCAAACTTTTCTGTTTCCAGTGTTTTTACATTTGCTATTTCTTTACCCTTCCATCTCATGACTAAGGTCTCAACTCGAATGCCCCTTCCTCAGGGAAGCCTTCCCTTGACCACTCTAGAAAAAACCCTTTCATTCATTTGCATTCATATTACTCACTATACATTGCATTTACCATAATATGTATCAGTGCCTGAAATTATTTATTGAACTTTTAATTTTCTGTCTCTACACTAAAAGGTACTCTCCCTGAAGGTATCTGATCACAATCCCTATGTCCCTAGTACTGAAAACACTGTCTTGAAATAAAAGTCTCTCTCATTCCCTCTCCCTCCCTCCGTCTCTCTCTCTCTCTCTCTCTCTCTCTCTCTGTGTGTGTCTCTCCCCCCTCTCACTTTCTCCCTCACTCTCTTTCTGATGATAGAGAGATAGACAGATGATAGATAGATAGATAGATAGATGATAGATAGATAGAATGTGCCTATCTATAACTAATGAACTGAATCTTTTCTGAGTGAAAAAAAGAAGGTTTTTCTTGTTAAGGAGCTTAAAATATAACTGTAAGACAAGATCAGTTACTATACAGTACACCTAACAATTAAAAGCAGTGTATACTGTGTGGAACTTTCTACTAAATTATTCAGAAGGCAGAGGTTAGTGATGACTATGAACCTAAGAAATGTGAATATTACTTCTTATTTTTGCAGAGTGTTACAGCCTATCATATATTTTATTTTATTTGAGTTTCACAAAAGCAGTGTGATATACAGCAAATTAGCCAATGTTTTTACAGAGAGGTTAAAGGATATTAAATGCACAAATCCAGCAGTAAAATAAGGCTCCCTAAAGAAGATAGAACTTGTGGAAGATATTACCTCCTTTTGTTTATTTTTCAGAAATATAGAAACACTCAATTGGGAAAAGTACGTCAAATGAGGAGCTAAAAATAAAAAACCTGCTACTATTAGGACACGTATGATATTTTTTGATATTTTGTTTGTTAAAAACATCATAGACTTATTTCCTAAAATAAGAAATTTGGTTTTATATGTATAGGAGTTTATACAGATATTCTTTCAGTATATTCCAGTAAATCAATGGAGCTAGAGTAAGATGTCATATAAATATGTTTAGCCACTGGTTTCAAATAAAGTCATACAATGGAAACATCTGTTTTCAAGAAACATACTTGTGAAACTAACATCACATGGAAGAAATTTATATTTGCCCATTTTATATGTACAGATAATCAATTAAAGGTGTTGAAAACGGCTTCTATATGCATAGTTCTGTGCATGAGGCCTGGCCCAGAACTCACCTATTAGATGGCATCTGTTCAGAGCCTAGAGATGAAAACAATCTCAGATGTTTCACATGTAAAAGATAATTGGTAAATTGGTAAATTCACAATCTCTCAATGATTCTTTTCTTTTTGGGGGGACATCCTCCTGTGGTCTGATTTTTACCCAATATTCCAGGGCCTTTTTTGCCAGTGATGAAAAACTAGAGATGTGGTTGCTTAGATACAACAAATCCTGTATAGCCAAGGGGAATCTGAAGGTCAAAGAGTGAATTAGATTGATGTCTTGCTATTGTTTGAAAGCAGAATTTATTTGTTTTGCTGATGAAGTAGGAAAATATGGACAGTCAAGGAAGCGAAGATACACTATGTTTCCTATAGAATGAAATTCACCAAAAATAATAGATATCAGGAAAAGAAATAGTGGATATTATTATAGTAATAATCCACTTAGAATTGAGAGGCTGTGAACCAAAACATTTACTATTTCTTCCGCCAAAATGGGTCGAGTGATAGTTTCAACTGAGGAAAAATCCCACACTAACCATAAATATAAATAACTGCTAAAGGTCAAGCAAAGCTAGAAATACAGTGGAGCTAAGTCCTGAGCTCACTACATAAAAACAACCTTTGCGTAAAAAGGTATCTCCTTAAATCTATTTTTGAAACACCTGTTTATGCACTTAATTTTTTCTAACAAAATAACTTGATAATAAGAAATAAAGACAATAAAATAATAACCAGTATGAATAAAGTCTCAATAGGGATAATATTTTTCAATAACTCTGATAGCCATACTTCTCCAAAAATCTTGTCTAGCAAATACTATTATGAAACACTAATTTTAATGCTATAGCTCACAATACAAAATCTTGATATAAAACTAAAACCTTTTTTATTTTCTATTTAGCATTTGTGTTTTTTATTTCAACTTGAAATAAGAAATGTGTGCGCTCTAACATGAGCAAATTAAAATGACACTTTTTTTCTTTGTTTTGCTATGTATTCTTTAAAGCTTTCTTATTCACTTTCAATCTTATAAAATGTATGTATTATAGAAAACCTTCTTGAAAAATTATACAACTTCAGCATTTGAGGAGACAGTGACCTAGAGTTACTTAAAAGTAATCTTCACCATAATGGAATGCTGCAGGAGGGCTAAAAGTTTCACTTTTAGAAAATAACAAATTGCACGGCGTTTAACAGGCCTTGACTAAATAGGCCACAGCCTTGGAAAGAAAATTACTTTCAACATTGACTCTCTTGCCAATGTACTGAATTCTTCTGCTTGCCCCTATCAGAGGTTGCCTAAGATTTAGCTGGAACTGTGTCTTGAGAGCCCTGAATGGGATCAGAATCAGAATGTACCTTGTTTGTGGTGGCAGCATAAGGAGATGAGAAGAAATTATCATAGATGGTATAGGAGAGTCAAATCAAAGTAAGGGTGTAGTGAGTGTAACCAATTTCAACTAGGCTATATCAGGAGAGTAGTGGTCACACGAAGTCAAATGAGATAAGAGACAGAGAGGAGGTGAGAAGCAGTAGAAAGCAAGCAGAGAGGCCTCAGAATGGAGCAGTCCTTGAGTAAATTTCAGCAATGTTTAATTGTAAACCTTATGACTTTCCACTACTGTGGTGGGCCATTTAAATAAGCCAAAGTGATATGGACAAGGACATTGTTATAGATTGATTCTTCTTTGGGTGCTTCCTGAAACCTAGAGAAATCTGTAGGATATAGACTCAATTTAGTTCTAGAAACTCATTCTCTGTGTTGCTTTCTTGTAAACTCTTTACCACTTTCAGAAATCCCTGGGCGAAGGGGTAATGACCTTAACAACAAAAAAGTCTCCGTCCTTCCAGAAGAGAGATCAAGGAAATGGAAATGATGATTCCTTCTGTATAAAATATGAATGACTTTAATGTAGTCTAAAATAAAAAAAAAAACTTTCCTAAGAATTGTAAAGATTAAGGTGGAGTTTTTTATGATAGTGTCAGGAGCATGGCTGCTCATTTTATGCCACTAGAAGTAAGGGAGATCATAGGAAAGAAAGAAACCATGAACTTTATTTTGAAGAATCATTACTTACATAGTGAGAGTAAGGATATTTATAAGTAATATAAAATCACAATACACTTTTAAACAAATACTAAAGAATAAAATAATATTTTAAAATACAATGAATACCAGATTATCATATATTAGATTAACTGTAAAAATTAATTATAGTTTTGTCACTATTACGATTTACATACATGCCCCTTCCTAGGAAAGATGATAGAAAGCCTATTAATTTTTTTTTAATATTCAATTTGTATACAGCCAAGGGTTGCCAAAATAAGGTCACTGCACTCATTAATTTTGGTCGTTTTTTATTTAATATAATATTTTGGATATTCAGGTATACCATAATACCATTGCCGATATTTATCTCTCTTTTCTCAATGTTAAGAAGAATTATTTTATATTTTTTTATCTTAGTAAATTCATATGAACATCCAAAACATTCATAACAATCGTTTTAATGGGCACCTCTGTGTTGATTCATATGTTCTTATGTTTTTAAATGGTTTAGGTTTTATTGTTTACAATGATTTCTACTGTTGGTTTTGACAGATAACCTTCATAATATTTAAGCAATTATTTTACTTATGAGCATGCTTTCTATCTAAATGTTGACTATTAATTGGTCTTAAACTTTTAGGAACACAACATCTACAAAATATTTGTAAACCATTTAGAGAAAAACCACAAAGAAATGCAAATTTAGAAGGAAATGTAGATCACTACATACAGAACAGAAAATCTATGAGATCTTACCTACATTAGGATAACCATTAGCTATCAAAAAGGTAGAGAGATTTTCAGTTACATTAACACTTTAAACATCTGTATAAAAAAGATATTAATACAATTAGTGAATAACATAGATTATGGAAATATATTGCCATCTATCAGAATAAAGCCTAATACCTAAAATAATACTAATATAATCTTAATAATAATAATACTGCTTCAAATAGATAAGAAAAAGAAAATGACCAATTGGGAAAACTGACAAAATTATGAATAGACAAATCACAGATGGGTTAATCATATGGCCTATAAACATTTGAAAAAATGTTCAGATTCATTAGATTTTTGAATGTAATGAATGAAACTATTTTAAAAAATGTATTCGACCAATATCTCAGGATCTTTAAATATTTCCAACTGGTATTTTCTGAAAAGAAAAGTAAAATACCTAAAAAGGTGTATATAATATTTCTATTCTGAAGAAACACATACATACACATATTAAACATTTTATTATATAAGTATTAAGAATTGAATGTTAGAGTACGTATCAGTCAGTGTTGGGGGAAGAGAAGAAAGAAGGAGTACAGTAAAGCAAAGAGAGAAAATAAGCACAAAAAATAAAACAGCAGGTATGGGTATGTGGGAAATTATCTAACTTTATATGCAGAAATAAATGAATTTAAAAATAGCTATCACTATATGGTAGGATGTGAAGAAATTTTTATTTCCTTCCTTATAACTGAATACATTACAATAGTATAATTTTAATAAAAAACAAATAACACAGTATTTATTTTCTCAAATAAATCAAAGTTATTTACCCACTATCTTCTTCATGGATCTTAAGAAGCCATATGCCAATGACAGTAAAGCATGACTTCCCCTTCTCATTACCCTGGCCTTTATCTAACGTCTTTGGGTAGGGAGAAAAATGGTGAAAAGAGATTCTTCTCTTATAGACGAGAGGCAGATAAATACTGGTCTGGGTCTTAGAAACAGACTGAGATTTTTTCACATTGTTTATTGTTGTATTTAGCACGGTATTCAACTGGTCAGAATGTTGATACTGGCTTGAGAACCGTTCCTACATTTACCCTGTCAGGATGTTGGGTGTTGGAAAATAAACCCCACTCAACTGAGCCACAAGCCACGGAGACCACTGATTTATGTTTTTCAATGCTGCCAATCTAGTGAAAATCAAAGGAGGTGGAGGTGGCATGGGAAATTAGTGTCATTGATATTTTTTTCTTGTTTCTTATCTATAAATCTAATAAATACCCTGTATTGGTTAAGTTAATGTTCACTGCTATAAAAGATGAATATCCAAATTTCTGTGGCCCAGTATAATAGGTGCTAATTTCTCACTCAGAGAAACTGTAAGGTCTCATTCAATGACTCAGGCTGATGGAGGCTCTCTCATTTTCTATTTGTAGTCTCCCAGACCATGCTAGGGGGTGAGTGGAATATTTTATAGGAGATTTTACACAAGAGAGGGAATTTAGTTCCTAAAACTGAGTTCCTGATTCACTCACTGAATAATTTGCTGAAATCTAGCATACTTATTACTGGCCTGGAAGTTAGGATACAAGAAAAATCTTTAACATATGCCCCAGCTTCTCAGCACTTATGTTTTATAGAGTGAAAGAGTTATGAAGACCACTGATTCTGTCTTGTGGTCAAGGGCATCTTCATTGATTAAGCTATTCCTTGATTAATAGTATTTTCCAAAAACTAGTAGGGGAGGAATGTCTGTGACTTATTTTTTAAGGGTATTTCCTCACCTGCTTTGGCTACAATAGCATACTTGACACTTTCTCTATTCCCAAGATCCTTAGAACATAACCTGCACTAAATCTGAGTATCTCTCAGTAATTTTTCTTATTCTAGCAAGTATAGCTGCATTCTCTCAATATCATAATGATGAAAAAGTGAGCAACTGGAAATTTAATTTGGAGTATATGTAAGAAACATTCAATTAGTTCAAGTTGTTAAACAGCATATGTTCAGCTTTCAGTGAAGGTGAACTAATGAAGATGAATGAGAAACTGAAAGAAAACAATTCAATATGTGTTTTTTGAGAAACAATATTATTAAAAAGCATGTGTTTTCTACTGAACAAAAGCAACTGACCTTTTCCTCAAATTGACAGTGAGGTGTATCCAAACAGCTTTGGAAAGAACAATGAATACCATTTAATGAATCAGAGAGAAGAGGGTATAACATACTTTATTCTGGCAATAATATTCTAGGCACTGAAAGTTTTAAAAAAAGATGAAAAGAATTGCATAGGTATCTGATCATGGTGTTTGTTAAAACTGCTTTCTCTATATATGTCAAGCTTTACAGAATTGTCTCCAACAGAATAACTTTGGTGAAAGCCGTATGAAATGTATTATGAAATATGATTGTTCACTTGGTATGCAGGTATAATCTCATATGCAATTCAGGCAAAAGTGAGGAATTCAACTGAAAGTTCCATTTTTTATAATTTGATGATTGTGATTAAAGAACCATAAAAATTTTCTCTTTGACATTTCATTTTTCCTTCACAAAAGCAGACTACTGCAATTTCTATAGTTTTCTTTCCTCTTAACTATGGGGTTACATATCAATGTTGGGTTTCTTTTTTTTAGGGATAAGAAACCTATAATCAACTATTTCTGGAGAACCACTTCATTTTATCAAGGCCCATAAATATATTAAAAATTCAATATGTTCTATAGAGATTTTTAAATGATACATATAATAAATTTGGGAATGATCATTATTATGATTATAACTGTAATTTTAAAATATGTCACCTAAAGTGAATTATTGTACATTTTGTCTTAGAAATGTTCATTCTGTCTTTGAATTCTTGTAACACATTGTATTGTGAAGTAATCAAATAAAGTGGCTTATTGGATAGTCATTTAGCTTTGGTCTTATATTCCTCATAAGATTGTTATTCTGTTGAGAAAGGGAGGGCTTTCTCTCTATCACTGTATCCACTACAGCAACCAGCACATTGCCCAGAACATAGTAGGTGTTTGGTTATTGTCTATTAAATAAATGAACAAATTCAAAAGTTTGACAGTCATCTTTTTTTTTTTTTTTTTTGCAGTACGCGGGCCTCTCACTGTTGTGGCCTCTCCCGTTGCAGAGCACAGGCTCCGGACGCGCAGGCTCAGCGGCCATGGCTCACGGGCCCAGTCGCTCCGCGGCATGTGGGATGCTCCCGGACCGGGGCACGAACCCATGTCCCCTGCATCGGCAGGCGGACTCTCAACCACTGCGCCACCAGGGAAGCCCAACAGTCATCATTCTTAATATCTGTTTTTAAAAAAGCACTTTCTGAATTATGTCAGCTATTTTCTTAGTAGCCTTAGGAATTCTTTGGAAGGGAGTATGTATCAGAGAGGAGCTGAAGCTATAAAGGCACTATTTTCCCTCCCAAAACTTCAATCAGAATATATTCATTGTTGTTTATTTTATTTATTTATTTATTTTTTTTGCGGTATGGGGCCTCTCACTGTTGTGGCCTCTCCCGTTGCGGAGCACAGGCTCCGGACGCGCAGGCTCAACGGCCATGGCTCACGGGCCCAGCCGCTCCTCGGCATGTGGGATCTTCCCGGACCGGGGCACGAACCCGTGTCCCCTGCATCGGCAGGCGGACTCTCAACCACTGTGCCACCAGGGAAGCCCATTGTTGTTTATTTTTAAAGGAACTTTAACTATAGTATAATAAGAATTGTATCAACTTGATTTTCCACAATGATTCTAACTTATGTGGTGCATAATAATAATAATAAATCTCATTGTATCATTTTGTAAGAAAAACAGATATTATAAAGGATTTGACTTTACTTTCTCCTTTTCTGTTAATAATCAAAACTCAATAAAGGATTACCTGGTGACTACTTAGTGTCAGGAAATGTTTCAGGCACTTGGGCTATAATAGTGAACACAGTAGGCCCTGCACTAATAAAAAGTTCATTTTAAGGAATTTTATAAATGAAGTCAGAAAACAGCAAACAAAAAAATAAACATATGTCAGATGTTAATGAGTGCTGTAGAAAAAAAAATGAGTGTCAGAGCTGAAGGCCATCCTGGAAAGTGAAAGATTGTTGTTTTATATAGGTTGGTCATAAAATGGCTTTTTGTAAAGTTAACATTTGAGAAAGTTCTGAAGAAAGTGAGAGAGCCAGCCATGGGAACTACCCTGAGAAAGGGAGTACCAAACAGAAGGAACATCAGACAAAGGGCCTGAGAGGAAGCACACATGCTATGCTTGAGCAACAGCAAGGTATGTGGCTTGAGTAGAAAGAACAATGACAGGCGAGGCACAGGAGATGAGGTCAGAGGTAGCCACAGTCAAGGTCCTGGAGGATCTGAGTTTAAGAGCAGATGGTAAGCCTTCTTGTGCAGAAGAAGCTGAGAATTCCTAGTAAAGCAAAATTGCAGTCTCTCTCCAACTGGTGGACTCTCCAATGACTCTTGTTTCCATGCAGATGGGCTAATACGTAAAACTTGCATATATATCACCAAGCATTCCTAGGTAACGTTTTGACAAAAAAGACAACATCTACAGTGCAACCACTATGTACTGATGTTTACATATATCAGGACATTTAATCCTCATATAAAACCTATGTGACAGATTGGTGGTAGTATAATTTTCACACTATGGATGATAAAGCAGAGAATTATAATAGTTAAGAAAATTTGCCTAAGTTTACAGCTAAAAAGTAGAACAAGGACAGAAATTAGGTTTGTCTGAACTAAACTTACTATGGTAATCATTTTGCAATATATACATATGTCAAGTCATTATGCTGTATACCTTAAACTTACACAGTGTTAAATGTCAACTGCATCTCAATAAAACTGGGAAAAAAATCCGTGTTTAAAAAAAAATGCCAGAGAGAGAGAGGAAGAGAGATTATGAACATATCATTTACTGGCGACATCCTGTATGTCAGGTACCATGACAGGATTTTACACATACCATTTCACTCCTGAATATATGAGGACTGAGAGTTGTTAGTATAAAGATTTGATCAGAAACTATACACTGAATTTCTAATTAGCTCTCAACCATCTAAGATTAATGGCCTACAACAGTGTTTTTCTAACTATTCTCTGAGAAGTAATAAGATTTTTGCCAGTAGTCACGATGATTGGAAAGAGGGATACTCCCAATAACCTAGGCCACTTCTGCTTCATCCAGAGTAGCTCCATTTTATTCTGCTTTATACCAGGGATTCCTCATAAGATTTAATTAACAATGTTTTAAAATATCTGGCTTAATAGATCTTGCAGAGAATCACATGTGCCCTGCACTGACTAAGAGTTCTCTCTTGTGATGTACCTGGGTGGAGTCCTTAGTGCAAAACCCCAACCCAAGGACATGCATTTTGTCAGCTCAGGCTGCCATATCAAAACACCATAGATTGAGTGGTTTAAAAAGCAGATGTTAAAAAATAAAGATAAATAAAAAATAAAAAACAGATGTTTATTTTCACAGTTCTAGAGGCTGAAAAGCACAAGATCAAGGGGCTGGCAGATTTGGTTCCTGGTGAGGGCCCTTTTCCTGGCTTATAGATGGCCACCTTCTCACTGTGTCCTCACATGGTAGAAGAGAGAAAGACCTTTGGTCTTTCTTTTTATAAAGACACAGTGCATCATAGGGCCCCCATCCTCATGACATCATTTAAACCTAAGTACTTCCCAAAGGCCCCATCTCCAAATGCTATTACATTGGGGATTAGGATTTCAAGGTATGAGTTTTGTAGGGGACATAATTTGGTCCACAGCATATTTACTCCTTCAAATAACACTTAAGCTGAGTGCGTGCCCTTTATGATTATTTACAGCATCCGTGTACATTTCTTCTTTTTTCTAACATTTCCACTGGATAATTAAATTTTCTTTCCCAGCATTTTATTTCATAATCTGCAATCTTTTCAATTCACCTGAATATTCAAGTTGAATATAAATTCATTTCCAGTGATCCCTAAAAGTTAACAGATGATACAAAAGGAACACCATTTAGATGTAGTTTTTTTTTAAAAAGTAAAACTACAATTTGATATAAGTTAATTTCTTTATACTGATATTTTCTTGATAATGCTATTATATATTTTTGGTTCTAATTACTCACATGGACAATGAATATGTGAATTGGCTGATTTCTGTATATTTGGTTCTAAGTCACTATATATGATGAAAATGCCCTCTATATTAAGGAAAGAAATGAGAGTCAAAAATATTTATCAATGAAGTCCATGCAAACAGCTAAGTTTTTCCAAAAAGTGAGACTTTGAGAAAAGACTAGTCAGACAATGGATTTTAATTTGACCCTTTTTAAAAACTGCAGCTATTTATTTAATATAAAAATTTTAATTGTTTATATTTCATTCACATTAACATGTGATGTTCTTACATATAAATATAAGATATTGATCATATTCCCTTCTCCCCATCACAAGTGTTATATTTTTTCACCTGGGTACAGGCCTTTATTTTTAGTCAAGTATTGGACTTAGCAAGCATTATTTAGCAGTTCCTTGTCTTTATCTCCTTAACAAGTAGAGGAAGTTTATAAGATACAAATTAATAAAATGCAATGATCCTTACACTCACTATTTGCTCTCAAATCATTCAAGAGTTTAAATATGTAAAATGCATCTTTGTTGTAGTATATTTTGGGGACACATGCCAATAGAAATAAAAGCCTTAGCTCTGACAGATGCCCACCACACAATCTGATTATCATCCTTAAAGCCAGATTGTACAACTCTTACTCCCATATAGGAAAGGAAACCTGCTACCACACCTCCTACCCAGTAGCAAAGAAATGTGAATCATCATTTGAAATCATGCCTGCTGGTCATCATAGCGTTTAAGGCCCCAGGGACACTTAGGTTATAATTTTAATTTTGTTTATAGCTATCTACATATATATTTTCTATTTATAGCTCACTCAGATTCAATTAGGTAGCCTATTATTTGATTAATTATACAGCTATCAAATCATTCAAGGCTCTCACTGTTTCACAAACAGTGTGAAATCCTTCTTTCATCACTGTATATATGCAACTATTTGTGGTCTAAATGAATATTCTAGCAATTAATATTAAAATTATTTCTATCAGATATGATAATATGATGACAATGATACATTCCTAAAGTAAAATCAATAGATAAGTTGTTACTGTAAAAATGTTTTTAAATATAATCCTTTAAATCTTAAAATATAGTTTATGGATGAAAGTAGCAAGTAGGATTTCATTGAATATTTTAAGACAAATCTCCATTTCCATACAATTGGATTACTGACTCTTACAAAATCAGCTAAAGACACAAGATATCTTTCTTGGAAATTATTCTGAAAATATTTTGGGGTATGCACTATACACCTGGTATGATTTCAAGTTATTGTCATTGACAATGGACAAGTGTATGAGAGGGGGAATAGTTTGAGAAGAGGAGACTTGTTTTTGTTAATTTGATTATTCAATGAATGTTATCAAGTAAACATAATGCAGACCCCTATGGGAGATAGAATCTAAAATTAAAATAATTTGATAATACAGTAAATGATTTAAGTTTTTAAAAACAAGATAGGTTTTCCAAAGTGGGACATAGAGATAATCATGGTTTTTCTTACTATCATGCATGCAAAAGCACACCAAGCTCTTCCCTTGGCAGCCTTATAGAAAATAGGAAATTTCTACATTCTCAGGAAGCAATTATTAATCTCAATTTATCTGCCATCACAAAACCATACTTAATAATATAGTACAATTAGATACAAATTCATTTAGTACTTTTAAATTTCTATAAAATATTAATAAAAAGTATTACTGAAAACTTTTTTTGAGAATATTGATCAGAGAAGAGACAAATTGTAGTACATAAGGGAAAATATCTTGGCTAGTGAATTGATCATTAGAATGTATTAAGTTAGTGAATTTAGCGAAACGTTTACAGGTTAATGAAACTATTTTACATAAACATATTCTCTAATCCAATGTAAAACAGTTAAAAGCTAATAAGAAGAGGGAGCTAAGTAAAGCTATATTTGTTAACTTAAGACACTTGTATGTTATTATAGTTCAAAGAAAAATTACAATGGTAATAATGTTATAATTAGAACCGAATATTATTGCAAATGCCACATAAAAAAGGAAAAACCTATTGAATACAGAAAAAAACTGAAATTATTTAGGAAATATAAATACACAAAATAGGTGAAAATAATGTAGGAGAAGAAATAAATGAAAGAGAAAAATAAAATAGTACATTAAAAAAAAAGTGATTCTCTAAAAACACGAATTAAATAGACAAGCTTCTAGTCAAACCAACTATTAAGACAAAAGAAAAAGGAGAGAAAGACACACAGCAGGGTATAAAATGATTAATGAAATGAGAGCCATAACTATAGGTATAGCAGATTAAAAAAAAGATATGAAAATATTTTATCATCAACCAACTTTTGAATATATAGATAAAAGACACTTTTACACAAAAACAATTGAACAAAAGTGACTCAAGAAGTATAAACAAATAAACAATTACCATACACAGATCATCAATATAATGAATGAATGAATAGATAGTCAATGTCTATCCTTCCTAAAGTATAGGCCTGGAAAGTTTGACAGGTGAACACAAACCACATGTTAAGTAAGAACTCTCAATTATAAGTGCTTGCCATTGTAGAATACACCAGCTATACTCCTGACTCAGAACTTTACACTGGCTGTTCCCTCTGGGACATCCTTTTTCTTCCATCTCTGAACTTTGTTTGTCACATTCTCACATTCTCAATGAAGTTTACTGTGACCACTCATCTAGTGTTCTGTCATTTTCCCTGGTTCCCCCAAACCTTCTTGATTTCCAGAGCTTAGAACAGCATTCGGGACATAATAAGCAGTCAGTATTACACGCTGATCATTTTTTGATGAGCATGCATACCTTAGATTCCAAACTTGAAGCAGGTGGTAAAGAAATTAAATTATAGGCCAATTTTTTATTTGAGTTTATAAGTATAAAATATTTAATAAAATATTAGCAAACTCAATTCAGTAATATGTGCTTATTTGTATGTGTATGTGTATGTATGTGTGTAGGAAGTCACCATAAGCACACACTTGTATTCCAGGAATGAGTGGTGTGTTAATATTATACAATGTATTAATGTACTTTTTCATATTCACAGATATGGGATCTAACCCCTAAACCTTCTCAGTAAACACAGAAAACGCTTTTAAGCATTTATATTTACTTATGATAAAGTTTCTTAGCAAATTAGAAATAAATGACATTTTAATAATTGCTTTTAAAGTATTTATAAAACCTATAGTAAATGTCATACTTAAAAATTAAATATTAGAAACACTCCCTTTAAAATAAAGAACAAGGCAAAGATGACTGGCGATATGACTCTTTTTCAGATAGTATAGTATTAAGGACATTAACCATACAAAGAAATAAAAGACATATGGATCAGAAAGAAAATATAAAATGTCATTATTTATAGGCAATAAAGTTCTCAACAGAAAGATTACAAAATAAATTATAAAGTATTACAGTCAAGAAGAGACCTCAGCAAGTTTAGTGAAAACAAAATAGACATGTAAAATTTGTCAGTGTTTCTATGACTCTGCAGTAACTATTAAAAATTAACATTGAGAAGAAACAAATTTTTTTTTTAAATGTACAAAGTGATATCAGCAAGATGGCAGAGCAGGAGATACCAGCCTTCATCTCCCCCACAAAACATAATAGCTATCCACAAATAAATACAGCTCTTGGAGGGTGCAGGAGTCCAGTTAAGAGCCTACAGCAACACAATGGGGCAAAACATGAAGAATAACCCATGGGAAGTATGGCTGGGGAAACTGGCATGGCCTGGACGTCAGAAACAGCAAAGAAGGAAGAACACAGAAGGATGAGGGCTATGAATGTCAGCCATGAGGTGGTGCCATCTCAGTCCCCAGTAGCCTACTCTGTGGAGGTTCCTGGCAGCCTTTGCTGCTGAGGACCTCAACAGCCTCCATAACAACTATGGATATTTACAATTTAATATTTAAAGGCAGCTTTCACAGAGAAGAATCCCATAGTATTCATCCATAGTATTCATCAGCATGGACCTCAGGGTCTGCTCTCCAAAAGACAGCAAAAGCTTTCACCACAGAAGTAACCAAAGCCCACCGCTACTGAAGACCCCTGGGAAGGAGACACTGCTGCACTTCCCTCAGAAGGAGCTGCTATTGTACTACCACGGGATCAGGGCTGCCAGCCCCCACTGCCCCACACATGCCCAAGACCACAGAGCCATGGCTATTCCTTACATTCTACACTTCAGAACCTGACCTCAAGGCCTCTCTGTGCGTGCCCATGCTCCAGACCCTGGCTCTGCAGCCACTCTAGGTGTCCTTGTGCTTCAGACTCCAGCTCTGTGGCTGCTTTGCATGTACCCGAGTTGCCAGTACAGGAATCAAAGTTGCTACAGGCTATCCAGTGCCCCTGGATAGCAGCTGTCTGTCACTCTATGTGTACCCATGTGTACCGATGTCTCTCACTGTTACTGTGGGTGAGTCAGGGCGCTGAACCCTGGAACTATGGTCACTCCACAAGCACTGCTGCACCAGTCCCCAGCACCATGGCTGCTCTGCATGCAGTCATACCTCAGGCACTGGACCTATCACCCCTGAGGGCCAGCTGTTGTGACCTCAGGGCTGTTATGGCTCTGCAAATGCCCGTTCTCTAGTCCCTGGTTCTGGGTCTGCATCACAGGCACCATGCATCAGAAACAGTGCCACTGAGGCAAGAAAGATAGGGCCAGGCCCAAGGACAGCCTCCTCATGTACAGGCATTAGGCAGAAGGCAAAACCGTCTCCTTGCTTTGCACTTAATGAGGCCATGATGCATGGAGGAATGGCACCTAAAACAGAAACTTTGTATCACCTGAACAAGTAACTCTGATTATGAAAACAGTGGAGCATGTGCAATAAAAATGCACAGGTTGCTGATGACTGCTGTACAACCTTCCACGTGTGGCGCTCGACTATTAAGGGAAATTTTAAGGGAAAACAGCTCTTAGAGCACATGTAAGGTGGATGCAGGAGACAAATGCACACAACCGGGAGCTGATACAACCTGGTGCAATCCAGTCCACACCTCAATCTCCTCCTCAGTGAATACTCCACCCCTAATCAAAAAGACCCCCAACCATTCAAAGGGCTAAAATTAAGATAAAAAGGGGGATCAAAAAGCCCTGCAGGATGCCCCTCACTAGCAAGGATACCCACACTCATCTCTGAGTGTGTCCTTTCATCTCTGAGTGTGTTCTTTCACTTTTGCCTCAATAAACTGCTTCTTTATTCTCTTTGATCCTCAGCCTCAGTGTTTTGTTGTTTTTGGCTTTGTTTTTGTCTTTTTCCTTTGTGTTTTTCTCCCAAATTCTTTTTAGACAAGTTGAACAAGAGCCTGAACTTTTGATAAAGCTTTTCCAGTATCACCACCACTACTGTCAGGGTGCCTGTAAGCTGGAAAAATGAAAAATTCACAAATATATAGAAATTAAACAATACTTTCCTGAATAATCAACAAATCAAAGAAGAAATCAAAAGGAAAATGTTTAAAAATATCTTGAGAAAAATAATAATGGACACACAACACACTAAGGCCAATGGGATTCAGCAAAAGTTGTTCTAAGAGGAAAGTTTATAGTAATTAGTGCCTAATTTAAGGAAGAAAGCAAGATCTTATAAAAATAACCAAACTTTACACTTGAAGAACAAATTAAGCCCAACATTTGCAGAAGTAAGGAAATAATATCAGAGTAGAAATAAATGAAATAGAGACCAGACAAACAATAGAAAATTCAACAAAACTAGGAGCTAATTTTTTGAAAACATAAACAAAATTGTCAAACCCTTAGCTAGACTAACTAAGGAAAGAAAAAAAAAAGAGAGAGAGAATACTCAAATAAATTCAGAAATGAAAGCAAAGGCATTACAACATACCAAAGAAATACTAAGAATCATAAGAAACTACATGAAAAATTATACTCTAACAATCTGGATAAACTAGGAAAAATGGATAGATTCCTAGGAATATACAACCTAACAAGACTGAATCATAAAGAAATAGGAAAAAAAAAAGGTAAAATCTGAACAGTCAAGAATTAGTAAGAAGACTGAATCAGTAATAAAAAAATCTCCTAATAAAGAAAAGCCCAGGACCAACAAATAAAAGCCCAAGATAAGATGGTTTCTTTGGTGAATTCTACTAAACATTTAAAGAATTAATACCAATCCTCTTAAACTTTCCAAAAGTCTGAAGAGGAAGGGACACTTCCAAACTCATTTCGTAAGTCCAGCATTACCCCAATACCAAAGCTAGATAAGGACACTATTAAGAAAAGAAAATTACAAGTCAATATCCCTAATGAACATAGATGTAAAAATCATCAACAAAACACTAGCAAACCAAATTCAACAACACATTAAAAGAATCATACACCACAATCAAGTAAGATTTAATCCTGGGATGCCAGGATGGTTTAACATATGCAAATCAGTCTACATTAAGACAATAATGATAAAAATCATATAATCATCTCAATAGACACAGAAACATCATTTGAAAAAAGTTAGTATCCTTTCATGATTAAAAACTCAAAACAAATTTGGTGTAGAAGAAATGTACCTCAATATAACAAAAGCCATATTTGACAAGCCCACAGCTAACATCATAATCAAAAGTGAAAAAACAAAACCTTTTCCTCTAAAATTAGGACAAGGATGTCCACTCCTGCCTCTTCTTTTTAATGTATTGAAAATACTAGCTAGAATAATTAGGATAGATAAAGAAATAAAAGTTATCTAGATCAGAAAGAAAAAAGTAAAAACTCTCTGATTACAGATGACATAATCTTATAATAGAAAATCCTAAAGACTTCACCAAAAAACCATTCAAACCAATAAATGAATTCAGCAAAGTTTCAGGATACAAAATTAACAAACAAAAATCAATTGTGTTTCTGTACCCTAACAACAAACTATCTAAAAGAAAATTTAAGAAAATAATCCCATTTACACTTGCATCAAAAAGAACAAAATACTTAGGATAAGTTGAACCAAGCAGGTGACAGACCTATACACTGAAAAGTATAAGGCATTGATTAAAGAAATTAAAGAAGACACAAATAAATCGGAATATAACCCATGTTCTTGGATTGGAAAAGTTAATATTGTTAAAATGTCCATACCCACAGCCATCTAGGATTTATTGCAATCCCTATCCAAATTTCACTGCCAATTTTTAAAGAAATAGAAGAAAAATTCTAAAATTCTTATGGAACCACAAGACTTCAAATAGCCAAAATAATCTTGAGTAAGAAAAAAACAGTTGGAGGCAGTACACTTCGTAATTTCAAACTATATTATTAAGCTATAGTAATAAAACCAGTATGGCATTGGTGTAAAAACAGACACAAGGACCAGTGGAACAGAACAGAGAGCCTGGATGCAAACCCACATATATATGGTCAGTTAATCTTCAACAAGGGAGTTAAGAACTCCCTTGGGGAGTTGATAGTCTCTTCAATAAATGGTGTTGGGAAAACTGGACAGCCACATGCAAAAGAATGAAACAGGACCCATATCTCACACCACTCACAAAAATTAACTCAAAATCCATATAAAAACTAAATGTAAGACCTGAAACTATTAAGCTCCTAGAAGAAAACATAGACACTCCTATGCATTGAACTTCACAGTGATTTTTGAATATGACACCAAAGCGTAGGCAACAAAAGCAAAAATATGTAAGTGGGACATCAAACTAAAATCATTCTACACAGTAAAGGAAATGATAAACAAAATGGAAATACAACTTATAGAATGGGAGAAAATATTTGCAAACCATGTATCTGATAAAAGGTTAATATCTAAAATCTATAATGAACTCCTAAAAATCAACAGCAAAAACTCAATAACCCAATTAAAAAATGGCTGAAGGATCTGAATAGACTTTTTTTTTTCAAAGAAGATATACAAATGGCCATCAGCTACATGAAAAGTTGCTCATTATCACTATTCATCAGGGAATGCATATCAAAACCACAATGAGATATCATTTCACACTTGTTTGATGTATATTACCAAAAAGACAAGAGATAAATGCTTGTGAGGATACAGGGAAAAGGGAACTCTTGGGCACTATTGTTAGGAATGTAAATTGGTACAGCTGCTATGGAAAACAGTATGGAGGTTCCTCAAAAAATTAAAATTAGAACTACTTTATGATCCACTAATCCCACTTCCAGGAATACATCCAAAGTAAGTGAAATCAGTATCTAGAAGGGATATGTGCACTCCCATGCTCTCATGTTCACTGCAGCATTATTTACAATAGTCATGATATGTAAGCAACCCAAGTGTCTGTCATGTCTGTCAATGGTTGAATATACATATATATATATATATATATATATATATATATATATATATAATTAGTATATTCTATTATACACAACAGAATCTTTTTTGAAGCTTATTAAAGAAGGAAATTCTCCCACTCATGACTACATAGATGAAACTTGAGGTCATTATGCTAAGTGAAGTAAGCCAGACAGAGAAAGATAAATACTGTATGGTATAAATTATATGTGGAATCTAAAAACAAAAATGATGGTAGCCAGAGCCTAGGAGGTAGGGGTCATAGAGAACAAAGTTTCTGTCATAAGATAAATAAGTCCTGAGGATCTAATATACAGTATGGTGATTTTAGCTAATAATACTCTATTCTGTAGTAAAATTTTTCTGACAGTTGGTCGTAAGTGTTCTCTCCCTTCCCCAGAAAAGGTAACTATGTGAGGTGATGGACAGGTTAATTAATTTGATTGTGGTACTCATTTCACAATGTATATGTATATAAAACCATCATGTTGTACACTTTAAATATATATGACTTTATTTGTCAATTATACCTCAATAAAAAAAATTAAAAAGAAAAAATAAAGTGCACATACATAGTGCTTATTATGTGCCAGACTCTGGCTGAAATGTTATACAAATGTTAACTCATTTAATCTTCCTTGTGACCCTATGAGGTAGATTCCATATTATTTCCTTTTAATAAATCAGGAGACTGAAAGACACAGAGTAATTGACTTGTATAAGGTAAAAGGTAGCAAGTGGCATAGTTGGGATTCAAAGAAAACAGTCTAGATCCAGAATATGTGCTCATATACATACAATATGCTACGTCTATAGATACCATGAATAAACGTTGTACAAGAACTTAAAATAAAAAAAAAATTTAAATTAGTGCATGGATGGGAAATGTCAGGTCATAAAGAGTAATGTTCCCCAAATTAATGTTAAAATGTGATATTATTACAACCAAAAGTCTCAATAATATTGCAAGCTGATTCTAAAAGTAATGTGCAAGAAAACCCGATAGTATTCTGAAGAAAAATAAAGAACAGTGTATCTCCCTTCTTAACACAAAGATTTACTACAACAAAAATAGTCTTACTAAAATGCTGGATTGGATCTAGAACTGTGAAACAGGCCAGCACACATCAAAAATGCTCAGACACAAACAGACCCACATAAGGAAATTTGTTTTATGAAAGAAGTGGCATAAAAAATTTGCAGAGGAAGTGAAGAAACATAAAACAGTAGGGACAATTGATTGTTTATGTGGAAAAAAATAAAGTTGGATCATTACCTCAGACAGTACACAAAATTCAGTTCCAGGTGGACTTAAAACCATAATACAAAAAAGTAAAACTTCAAAATACTTATAAGAAAATATAGGGAACTATCTTTATGGTATCTGAATAAACCATACTTCTTAAGATGCAAAAAAGTGAAAGCCATGAAAGTAAAAACAGGTACTTTTGATGATGCTCAAATTAAAAACTTCTTTATATGAAATAACATCAAAAGCAAAATGAAAAGGAAGCTTCAGAGAAGTGGTAGAAAATGCTATCATATGTAACTAGCTAAGATTTTGTGTTCAGAATTCATAAAGAAAATACATAAATTTGTTCAACTATCAAATTTTAAAAGCAATAAAAATTAAAATGCCAATAGATGGGAATTCCCTGGCGGTCCAGTGGTTAGGACTCTGAGCTTTCATTGCCAAGTGTGTGGGTTCAATCCTTGGTCAGGGCACTAAGATCTGACAAGCCACAAGGCAGGGCCAAAAAAAAAAAAAAAGCCAATAGAAAACATTTTATTCCCATCATATTGGAAACAGTTAAAAATTCTGAATACCAGATGGTAGTGAGAATGTCAGAAAATGACCACATATTCATTTGGACAGCAACTGACAGCATGCAATAGATTTGAAGATATACATGGTTGATGACCAAGAAATTCCACAACTAAGTGTTTATCCTAGAAAAACTCTTGTATATGTGCATGATAGAATCTTTATAAGAATATATATTGCAGCATTTTTTAATTAAATGGAGGATTAGATAAACTTTAAATGCTTCAAAACAAAGAAATGGACAGATTTTAAATACATGCATACAGTAGAAATCAATAAACTTGTTAAATCACAAAAATATAATGTTGAGTAAAGAAAGCAAGTTGCAGTAAACATGTTCAGTATATCATTTATACAAATTAACAAAATAAATATTATAATATTTTTATGGATATGTGAATGAGTCATAAAAGTATAAACATGCAAAGGAAAAATATACACCAATTTCAAGACAGTTGTCTCCCACATCTGAAAGTAGATAATGGGATTGGGCAGATAGGGTGATGGGAAATACAAACATTTCCGTAATTATTCTCTTAAAAATTAAAATGATTTGATTTAAAAATTTAAGAGCTAGTTGAAATTCAGCACATTTTTTTCCCCTTGCTTCAGCAAGCATGGATGTATAGAGAGATGCCTCTCTCCTCCTGGGCCCCTGATAACACAGGGGGTAAAACATAGAGAAATATTTTTTACCTGACCTGGCAGTGGAAAACAGCATGTCTAAAAACAAGGTTGAATTGTTTTAAGCCACTGAGATTTAAGAGGTTTCATCACCACGGTATGTAACCTAGCATATCCTGACCAATACTAAAATTCCTACCACAGGTCCTAAAATATGTGGCATTGCCTTCATGGTCGTTTGATGAGTGTCAAAGCAACAGTTATTGAGGCTGGAAGTATGATTCACGTTCTATGGTATCAAAATATTTGACAGGACTTTCACCTACAAGAATATGGAAGGCAAATAACGTCCCTAATAAACTTGTAATTCCAGGGGTAGGATTGCCAGAATTGGCAAATAAAAATTAAGGGCACCAAGTTAAATTTTAATTTCAGATAAACAATAAATAATGTTTTCATGTGCGCTCCATGCAATATTATATTAAATAATTTGTACATACTTAAAGGAAAAAAATGTTGTTTATCTGAAATTCAAATTCCAATGAGAGTCTCATATTTTACCTGGCAACTCTATCAAGGGAAAGATGTTGTAAAATAGAAACATAGTAATCTCTCTTTGTTATTGTTAAAGTTATTTGACAAGATTCTATGAGGGACCATGAAGTCAGAGAGGAAGGCAGAAAAACACTAGTCATTTTTCAAACAGGATTTTCTCTAATGAGATGGAAAATCATTGAAAAAGTTTGAACTGTGTTGAATTATGCTTTTAAAGGATCACATTGGTGGCTATTTGAAAATAAAGAGGCCATTGAATATACAAGGCTATGGAAATATTACAGATGAGGATAGTGGCTTAGATCTAGGTAACAGTGGTTTAGATGGGTAAATGTCGGAGGAAGAGTTAACCAGATTTCACAAAGGATTGCAGAGTTTGAGGAATATACAAAAACCCAAGATAGCATCAGTTTATGGCTTGAAGAATGGGAAAGATGGAATATCTATTATATGAGATGAAGAAAACTGTAGACATTTAATTTGAGATGCTCATCTAACTGGGGATATCAAATAGAGACCTGGATATATAGGTCTGGGCTTCAGGAGAGGTTCAAATTGAAAACATGTATGTGGACATTGTTAGCATACAGATGATAGGATACTAAGATGATAAAGATAAAATAATAGTACAAACTATTGCCTATATATAATTTCTTATATGTGAGTCTTTGATTTAAATGTTTTATTTAACTAATTTGATCCCTATAACAACCCTACAGTATTCGTTCTATTATTATTATATTATTTAAAATATCATTTTAGAAAGTGGGACTCAACTTATCCTTGATCTGTGTTAATTGGTCTGATCTCTAAGATAATTTTTAGCAATTGCTTAGTCAGTGAACCCTTCCATAGTCCCTAATACTGTAAATTTCTTTCATTTGTTGTCATTCTCTTTGACTACCCATGGACCCTTAATAACATCTTATAAAAATTTTACTCTTGATGGACTTGTACTAATGGCATTTAAAGAACCTCCACCAAGTTTAGGGTATAGAAAGGGGTAAATTAGCTCATTTTTCCTCATATCTCACTACCAATTTGATGGTAAATTAGCAGCCCTAGAGATCATGGTCCTGAAAGTGCAGGAAAAAAAGTAAGATGGAGTAACATAACTTGATTAAGAAGCACAACTGAGACATCATCAGCCTGTGGACCTCTGAAGAGATACTGGGATGAAAGAGAGTTGAGATCATTTTTATCAACTATAGCACTATATTTTGGGCAAGAATGTCAGAATATATATGTCATATATATGTATGTTCTGAGGAGGGTCATAACTTGCTGACTGCATGCATCTTAGAATGAATTAATTTCCATCTATGTACCTGTTCTCATATTATTCTATTTGCTTAGAATGCTACAAGATCTCTTTCCTATTTCAAAATTTTCACTAAATTCTTTTTAGTTTGAGACCCATTTCAACATACCTCATTCATAGTTTTCTGCATTCACCTGTTATATCTCTAGGAATATAATACAGTAAGACACAGTTTTGAACTTGCTTTTGAGTCCTTCTGTTTAAATATATCCCTATCCTCTCTCTGCTAATGAGTATTAATGGATGGCAAAATAAACAAAAATAACAAATTAACATTAATATAAAATATTGATTAGACATCAATTCAATAATTATAATAAGTACAAATAATACAAATAAATGAATGTTAAAAATAGCCAGGCATGCTAAGTTGGGCAGCTTTTTGTAGGCAAACATTTTTGATTTCAACTTTAAATTCCATAACATAGCAGCATGTTCTGTTGGTAGAATCATTCCTTGTTTGTATGACAAAATTAAGTATATTGATATGAAGATGATTCCAACTTCTAAATATGTTTTGTTTCTTTTTAATAAATTTATTTACTTCCTTTTTGCTGTGTTGCATCTTCGTTGCTGTGTGCAGGCTTTCTCTAGCTGTGGCAAGCGGTGACTACTCTTCCTTGGGTGGGCTTCTCATTGTGGTGGCTCCTCTTGCTGTGGAGCACGGGTTCTAGGCATGCGGGCTTCAGTAGTTGTGGCACATTGGCTCAGTACTTGTGGCTCACAGGCTCTAGAGCACAGGCTCAGCAGTTGTGGTGCATGGGCTTAGTTGCTCCACGGCATGTGGGATCTTCCCGGACCAGGGCTTGAACCCGTGTCCCTGCATTGGCAGGTGGGTTCTTAACCACTGCACCACCAGGGAAGCCCTCTGAATATGTTTTAAAATATTTATTTTAAATTATTTCATCTCTCCCAATAAAGCACAGAATATATAGTTTTGTGTGACATTCATAATTAAATAACTTTGGAAACTCACAACTTCAAAAAAAATGGTTCTAGTTGTGGGAGGGCTCTAGAGTGGAGAAGGGTATGGAATACTATCAGTTTTAAATAATAAGAAAATTATTTTACTAATTTAAATTAACATCCTATTTATTTCCTGTCCCAATATGGTACAGCATAAAGATAGCTCTCATTCCTAATAAGTATTTCCAGATAAAATACACATTTCTTAAACAGGATGTGATACTGATTGCCTTCTCAAATCTCACTTAATTTCCCATTATAATTAGCAGTAGTTTCTTTTAATTATCACTGCCCTTCTTAGAATAGTCTCAGATATATAAAAATTAATTACCTAGAACTAACATCTTTATAATTTTAACCTTTTTATGCTTCACTTGTTTACAGTGACATTTATTTAAAACATTTATCAGGTAACTGCACATAGTAGACATGTAATTTATCAAAGGGGGGGAATATAGGGTATTAAGCTTTCAATGGTATTTTGAGATCTTTCTAGATATTATTAGCTCATCAGAACTTGTTTTGACATGGCTGAAAGAAATATGTCATTACAATGATATTAATGCAAGATCACTGTTGTCATTAAGCCATCACATCACCTGTTACACATTTACATTAAAAATGTGTTCAAAGTTCCCATTCCCGTACCTTTTAATTGCGATAAAGAACTTTGCAGATTATAGCCATTCAAAATTCAAAATAATAAAATCAGGGTCACCACATGGTCACAGGATTTAGTATAACTCTCTATTTGACTTTCTTCTAAATATGTTTCCATTCAGGAATGAATTGATTGTCTATTCATGTGTATAAGAAATTTTGTTAGAAATTAATTAGCAATGTTTCTAGCTTTTTTTTTACTCCTACAGCAGCTCACTGAAATAAAAGACCTTTTCTAAGCTATGCCTTTAACCATAACCAGGCATCTTAAGGTAGTTATCAAGTCTCTGTTCCACATATCCTTCTCTCCTTTATCTCTACTGTCATCACCAAGCCCTTATTTATAACCCATGATGTCAATCTTCACCTTGATTTTCAAACTTCTTTCTTTTACTGCTAAATGGTGGGATGAGCAGTCTATGGTAATGCCTTCATCCTTTCCAACTCTTGCCTTTACCTCCAAACCTGTCTTTGCTCTGAAGTCATACATTACCTTCATACATAAGGTTTCTTTCTTTTCTTACATTTCTTTTTAACTTCCTATATATTTGTATTTTATATAGTACTCAACTCTACTGTTTGTTCCCTTATCTCCCTCAAGGAATTGCCATTATCTGTTTTTGCAGATGCTCCTGCTGGAAGGGGTTCTTGCATTTGGCTTCTTAGATTAAGTAATTTTCCTGTTTCTCAATTTTTGCTGGACTATAGATATAACAAATATAAAAGTAATCATAGCAAGTATGGTAAATGCTTTGTCTATAAAAACACAATGTTTGCCTAACTGAATCTTAATATGACCCCAAAAGTTAAGTGAAATATTAAAAAGTTTTAAAAATGTCTTTGCTTAAAACAAGAGTGGTTGGTTTTCTAACTTTAAAAGTATGTGTTTATAAATTACTGGATGCCTCATGCAGATTTTTACCTTGCTGTTATGTCAAGTTTCCCAAAACTTGACTTGTAGTTAATTATACGAAGGAGCACAGACTTCTCTTCAACTGGGTAGAGGAATTCTCAGCCTACTTAAATGAATTGCTCCCAGGTTGTGGAGTAAAGTCTAAATTTTTTATATTAACAAGAGGTATGTAATCTTCTTAAAGAAATTGGCTATAACTTCTACTTTCATATTTTCCACAGCGTGAAAAATAAGACAACAAAAATTCCACAAACACCCACAATTAAAAAACACCACCTGGGCCCTGAGAACTCTGGTCTGAAATGCCGGGTGTGAGGCCTCTGCATACAGTATCCTACGAGCAAGTAAAATTAGATAAAACACTAAGGAAAAAAAGGTGAACTGAAATCCACCACTGCTCCAAACTCCACAATGGGGAAGAGAAGAGGCTCACTGGTGCCACCTAGTGCATAAGCAAAAAGAACTACAATCCTGCAGCCTGTGGAACAAAAAACACATTCACAGAAAGATAGACGATATGAAAAGGCAGAGGACTATGTACCAGATGAGGGAACAAGATAAAGCCCCAGAAAAACAGTTAAATGAACAGTTAAATGAAGTGGAGATAGGCACCCTTTCAGAAAAAAAATTCAGAATAATGATGGTGAAGATGATCCAAGACCTCAGAAAAAGAATGGAGGCAAAGATCGAGAAGACGCAAGAAAAGTTTAACAAAGACCTAGAAGATATAAAGAACAAACACCTAGAAGAATTTAAGAAAAAAAAAAAACAGAGATGAACAATACAATAACTGAAATGAAAAAAACATAAGGAATCAATAGCAGAATAACTGAGGCAGAAGAATGGATAAGTGACCTGGAAGAAAGAATGGTGGAATTCACTGCTGCAGAACAGGATAAAGAAAAAAGAATGAAAAGAAATGAAGACAGCCAAAGAGACCTCTGGGACAACATTAAATGCACCAACATTCGCATATATAGGGGTCCTAGAAGAGAAGAGAGAGAGGAAGGCCCGAGAATATATTTGAAGAGATTATAGTCGAAAACTTCCCTAACATGGGAAAGGAAATAGGCACACAAGTCCAGGAGGCCCATAGAGTCCCAGGCAGCATAAACCCAAGGAGAAACATGCTGAGATACATAGTAATCAAACTGACAAAAATTAAAGACAAAGAAAAATAATTAAAAGCAACAAGGGGAAAATGACAAACAACATACAAGTGAACTCCCATAAAGTTAACAGCTGATTTCTTAGCAGAAACTCTACAAGCTAGAAGGGAGTGGCATGATATATTTAAAGTGATGAAAGCTAGAAACTACAACCAAGATTATTCTACCCAGCAAGGGTCTCATTCAGATTTGACAGAGAATCAAAAGATTTACAGACAAGCAAAAACTAAGAGAATTCAGCACCACCAAACCAGCTCTGCAACAAACGCTAAAGGAACTTCTTTAGGCAGGAAACACAAGAGAAGAAAAGGACCTACATAAACAAAACCCAAACAGTTAAGAAAATGGTAATAGGAACATATATATCAATAATTATCTTAAATTTAAATGGATTAAATGCTCCAACCAAAAGACACAGGCTTGCTGAATGGATACAAAAGCAAGACCCATCTATACGCTGTCTACAAGAGACCAACTTCCGGCCTAGGGACACATACAGACTGAAAGTGAAGGGATGGAAAAAGATATTCTATGCAAATGGAAATCAAAAGAAAGCTAGAGTAGCAACACTCACATCAGATAAAATAGACTTTAAAATTAAGAATATTATAAGAGACAAGGAAGGGCACTACATAATGATCAAGGGATCAATCCAAGAAGAAGATATAACAATTATAAATAATATGTACTCAACATAGGAGCTCCTCAATACGTAAGGCAAATCCTAACAGCTAGAAAAGAAGAAATCAACAGTAACACAATAATAGTGGGGGACTTTAACACCTCATTTACACCAATGGGAAGATCATCCAGACAGAAAATTAATAAGGAAACACAAGCATTAAATGGCACAATATACCAGACAGCTTTAATTGATATTTATAGGACATTCCAACCAAAAAGAGCAGATTACACTTTCTTCTCAACTGCACATGGAACATTCTTCAGGATAGATAACATATTGCATCACAAATCAAGCCTTGGTAAATTTAAGAAAACTGAAATCATATCAAGCATCATTTCAGTCTACAACGCTATGAGATTAGAAATCAATTAAAGGGGGGAAAAAGTAAACAAACAAAAAAAAAACACATGGAAGCTAAACAATAGGCTACTAAATAACCAAGAGATCACTGAAGAAAGCAAAGAGGAAGTCAAAAAATACCTAGAGACAAATGACAATGAAACACGATGATCCAAAACCTACGGGATGCAGCAAAAGCAGTTCTAAGAGGGAAGTTTATAGCAATACAATCCTACCTCAAGAAACAAGAAAAATCTCAAATAAACAACCTAACCTTACAACTAAAGCAATTAGAGAAAGAAGAACAAACAAAACCCAAAGTTAGTAGAAAGATCGGAGCAGAAATAAATGAAAAAGAAACAAAGAAAACTGTATTGGTATAATGTTATAAGTCATAATTCTACTTATTACTTTAAAATGTATATCTCAGAAATAACTAAATTTCCTTGCCAATTGTATTATTATGAACTTTCATCGAATCTTTAACCGTGGTCATTTGTAAGTCTTTTGTTATTTACAGACAGTTCTGGGTGTACTCTGATGCTTTTGCAAAAATGTTCCTATAAAAGGGTTTCATCTTCAAGGAGTTCATGGAAAAGACTCTGACAAGTACAGGTTTCTGGTAACTGACTATACTGCTGAACTGAATGAATAAGCATTTTCAGAATTCTAATGGAAAACTGATGAATTCATAAAAGTGCTAACAAAAGATCAAGATGAAAAAAAAATTAATTACATGGGACTGAGTGAACTGATGAGGATGATTATAATTTTTGTGATGTTCGGTTTGAATTAAAAAAAAATCCCACAAGGACTCAGAGGCATAAAATATACAAAACAATTTTCACTGCAATGTAAAAAAAAAAAAAAAAAAGAAACAGAGAAACAAAGAAAATAATAGCAAAGATCAATAAAACTAAAAGGTGGTTCTTTGAGAAGATAAACAAAATTGATAAAACTTTAGTGAGACTCATCAAGAAAAAGAGGGAGAGGACTCAAATCAATAAAATTGGAAATAAAAAAGGAGAAGTTACAATGGGCACCACAGAAATACAAAGCATCCTAAGAGACTACTACAATCACATCTATGCCGATAAAATGGACAACTTGGAAGAAATGGACAAATTCTTAGAAAGGTATAACCTTCCAAGACTGAAC
Source organism: Mesoplodon bidens (assembly GCF_964165515.1). Classification (NCBI taxonomy): domain Eukaryota; kingdom Metazoa; phylum Chordata; class Mammalia; order Artiodactyla; family Ziphiidae; genus Mesoplodon; species Mesoplodon bidens. The sequence goes on from NC_138176.1 coordinate 43,145,223, forward strand.
CAGGAAGAAATAGAAAATATGAACAGACCAATCACAAGTAATGAAATTGAAACTGTGATTAAAAATCTTCCAACAAACAAAAGTCCAGGACCAGATGCCTTCACAGGTGAATTCTGTCAAACATTTAGAGAAGAGCTCACACCCATCCTTCTCAAACTCTTCCAACAAATTGTAGAGGAAGGAACACTCCTCAACTCATTCTCCATGGCCACCATCACCCTGATAACAAAACCAGACAAAGATACTACAAAAAAAGAAAATTACAGACCAATATCACTGATGAATATAGATGCAAAACTCCTCAACAAAATACTAGCAAAGAGAATCCAACAACATATTAAAAGGATCATACACTATGATCAAGTAGGATTTATCCAAGGGATGCAAGGATTCTTCAATATATACAAATCAATGTGATATACCATGTTAAAAAAGTGAAGAATATAAACCTTATGATCATCTTTATAGATGCAGAAGAAGCTTTTGGCAAAATTCAACACCCATTTATGATAAAAACTCTACAGAAAGTGAACACAGAGGGGACCTACCTCAACATAATAAAGGCCATATAAGAAAAACCAACAGCAAGCATCATTCTCAATGGTGAAAAACTGAAAGCATTTCCTCTAAGATCAGGAACAAGACAAGGATGTCCACTCTTACCACTATTATTCAACATAATTTTGGAAGTCCTAGCCACGGCAATCAGAGAGGAAAAAGAAAAGAAATACAATTTGGAAAAGAAGTAAAACTGTCACTGTTTGTGGATGACATGATGCTATACATAGATAATCCTAAAGAGGCTACCAGGAAACTACTAGAGCTAATCAATGAATTTGGTAAAGTTGCAGGATGCAAATTAATGCACAGAGATCTCTTGCATTCCTATACACTAACCATGAAGGATCAGAAAGAGAAATTAAGAAAACAATCCCATTCACCACTGCAACAAAAACAATAAAATACCTGGGAATAAACCTACCTAAGGAGGTAAAGAACCTATAGTCAGAAAACTATAAGACACTGATGGAAGAAACCAAAGATGACACAAACAGATGGAGAGATATACCATGTTCTTGGATTGGAAGAATCAATATTGTGAAAATGACTATACTACCCAAAGCAATCTGCAGACTCAATGCAATCCCTATCAAATTACCAATGGCATTTTTTTACAAAACTAGAACAAAAAATCTTAAAATTTGTATGGAACACAAAAGACAAATAGTCAAAACAATCTTGAGGGAAAAATATGGAGGTGGAGGAATCAGACTCCCTGACTTCAGACTATACACTACAGTACAGCTACAGTAATCAAGACAATATGGTACTGGCACAAAAACAGAAATATAGATCAGTGGAACAGGACAGAAACCCAGGTATAAACCCACACACGTACTGACAGCCTCTTCAATCAGTGGTGCTGGGAAAACTGGAAAGCTGCATGTAAAGGAATGAAATTAGAACACTCCCTAACACCATACACAAAAATAAATTCCAAATGGATTAAAGACCTAAATGTAAGACTGGACACTATAAAACTCTTAGAGGGAAACATAGGAAGAACACTCTTTGATATAAATCACAGCAATATCTTTTTTGACTCACCTCTTAGAGTAATGGAAATAAAGATAAACAAAATGGGACCTAATGAAACTTAAAAGCTTTTGCAAAGCGAAGGAAACTATAAATAAGATGAAAAGACAACCCTCAGAATGGGAGAAAATATTTGCAAATGAATCAACGGACAAAGGATTAATCTCCAAAATATATAAGCAGCTCATGCAGCTCAGTGTTAAAAAAAAAAAAAATCAAAAAATGGGCAGAACACCTAAATAGACATTTCTCCAAGGAAGACACACAGATGTCCAAGAAGCACATGAAAAGCTGCTCAACATCACTAATTATTAGAGAAATGCAAATCAAAACTACAATGAGGTATCACCTCATACCAATTAGAATGGGCATCATCAGATAATCTACAAACAACAAATGCTGGAGAGTGTGTGGAAAAAGGGGAACCCTCTTGCACTGTTAGTGGGAATGTAAATTGATACAGCCACTATGGAGAACAGTCTGGAGGTTCCTTAAAAAACTAAAAGTAGAAATATCATATGACCCAGCAATCCCACTACTGAGCATATACCCAGAGAAAACCATAATTCAAAAAGACACATGCACCCCAATATTCATTGCAGCACTATTTACAATAGCTAGGTCATGAAAGCAACCTAAATGCCCATAGACAGACGAATGGATAAAGAAGATGTGGTACATATATACAATGGAATATTACTCAGCCATAAAAAGGAACGAAATTGGGTCATTTGTAGAAACGTGGATGGACCTAGAGACTATCATACAGAGTGAAGTAAGTCAGAAAGAGAAAAACAGATATCGTATATTAACTTATATATGTGGAATCTAGAAAAGTGGTACAGATGAACTGGTTTCCAAGGCAGAAATAGAGACACGGATGTAGAGAACAAACGTATGGCTACCAAGGGAGGAAAGCGGGGTGTGGGGTGGTGGTGGGATGAATTGGGAGATGGGATTGACATATATACACTAATATATATATATAATAGATAACTAATAAGAACGTGCTGTAAAAAAAATTAAATCAAATTTAAAAAAAACAAGGTCTTTCTTAAAATAAATAAATAAATTTGTTAAAGTTTGTTTTTAAAAAAATAAAAAATCTCGAATTGTGACTAAAAATATATGAAAGTAAGATAGAAACAGTTTATGAATAAGGCAATGATTCTCTTTGCTCCCAAAACTTAATTTATGCTATTTTTTGCAAAACTTAACTAAGTGAAAACATAAACACTGATTCTATGAATATCCTTTCTTGAACATTTAAAACACTCTTTTCAAGTAAAATTATCTTTGAAGCATTCTCTAAGAATGAACTCCATGTCATCAGTAACAACATTAATTCATAACTAAATGCATTCGGGGTGCACAATGGGAGCAGAATCTGCCTCTAGGAGAAGCTGACCTTTTGTTTTCCAATTTATTTTATAATATTCTTCAGTGTAGTATTTTAAAATCATAGTTAGCTATAACAAGTGCCAAGATAACTGCACACCAGGAAGGATAATTTTAGTACCACTATCTATAAAAGAGACTAATAAATCTGGAAAGATGGTGTTCTACAATTAAACTGTAACTCTTGCCCATGCCAACACATAACATTATCTAATTGCAGATAACTATCTGTCCCTTAACTTAAAGTAATATTGTAGGTGTTAAAAATTTAAATTATCTAGTAACTCATCAAAACTATTTTGTTGCCAAGGTAATAAAAGCAATAACATATTCCCATGTCAGCCAAAGTAGAGTATAATTCAGTTTTGCAAAGGTGTTAAACCACATAGTCTTAAATAACTCAGAAATAAATAAACTTATGGTCAATTAATCTATGACAAAGGAGGCATGAATATACAATGGGAAAAGACAGTCTCTTCAATAAATGGTGCTGGGAAATCTAGACAGTTACATGTAAAAGTATGAATTTAGAACATTCTCTAACACCATATACAAAAAAATAAACTCAAAATGGATTAAAGACCTAAATGTAAGACTGGATACTTTAAAACTGCTAGAAGGAAACATAGGCAGGACACTCTTTGACGTAAATCACAACAATATTTTTTGGGATCCATCCCCTAAAGTAAAGAATATTAAAGCAAAATAAACAAATGGTACCTAAGTAAACTTAAAAGCTTTTGCACTGTGAAGGAAACTATTGACAAAACAAAGAGACAACCTATAGAATGGGAAAGAATATTTGCAAATGATATGACCGATAAGGAATTAATGTCCAACATATATAAGCAGCTCATACAATTCAATATCAAAAACAAAAACAAGGGCTTCCCTGGTGGTGCAGTGGTTGAGAGTCCACCTGCCATGCAGGGGACACGGGTTCATGCCCCGGTCCGGGAAGATCCCGCATGCCACGGAGCAGCTGGGCCCGTGAGCCATGGCCACTGGGCCTGCGCGTCCAGAGCCTGTGCTCCGCAACGGGAGAGGCTACAACAGTGAGAGGCCCGTGTACTGCAAAAAACCCAAAAACCCAAAAAACCAAAAAACAGAAACAAGCCAAAAAATGGGCAGAAGAACTGAATAGACATTTTTCCAAAGAGGAAAGGCAGATGGGCAAAAGGCACATGAAAAGATACCTGCTAATCATCAGAGGAATGCAAATCAAAACCACAGTGAGATATCACCTCAAACCTGTCAGAACAGCTATCATCAAAAAGAACACAAATAACAAATGTTGGCAAGGATGTGGAGAAAAGGGAACCCTCATACACTGTTGGTGGGAATGTAAATAGGTGCAGCCACTAACAATATGGAAGTTTCTCATAAAATTAAAAATAGAACTACCATACAACCCAGAAATTCCACTCCTGGTTTTATATCTGAAAAAAAAACAAAAACACTAATTTGAAAAATACATGCACCCCTATGTTCATAGTAGCATTATTTACAATTGCTAAGGTATGGAAGCAACCTAAGTATCCATCAACAGATGAATGGATAAAGAAGATGTGTATGTGGATACAATGGAATACTACTCAGCCATAAAAAAGAACAGAATATTGCCGTTTGTAGCAATATGGGTGGACTTAGAGGGTATTATGCTAAGTGAAGTAAGTCAGACAGAAAAAGACAAATACTGTATGATATCACTTATATGTGGAATCTAAAAAAAATACAACAAAATAGTGAATAGAACAAGAAAGAAGCAGACTCACAGATACAGAGAACAAACTAGTGGTTGGGGGGGACAATACAGGGATAGAGGAGTGGGCGCTATAAACTACTGGGTGCAAGATAAGCTCAAGGTTGTATTGTACAACACGGGGAATATAGTCAATATTTTGTAATAACTGCAAATGGAAAATAAACCTTTAAATGGCATAAAACAATTTTAAAAATAAAAAAATAAAAATTCCTAACTTTAATTTCTTTTATGGTATTGTGGTATGACCTATCATTTCAAGATATACCTATTAACATATTTAGATAAAATGATGTGATATCTGAGATGTGCTTCAAATAATGTGGGAGAGAATGATGAGAGGAGATATAGTTGAACCAAGAGAATGTTCATGAATTTATAACTGAGTAATGAGTTCGTGGGAGTTCATGACACTCTTCTCACTATTTTTGTATATTTTTGAAAATTCCTGTATTAAAGAAAAAAAATACAGATTATTAGGCCTCATCCTGGACATATGAATCAAAATCCCATAGGGTTTTCTTTGTTCTTTAATTCTTCTAGGTCTTTGTTAAACATTTCTTGCATCTTCTCGATCTCTGCCTCTATTGTTTTTCCGAGGTCCTGGATCATCTTCACTATCATTATTCTGAATTATTTTTCTGGAAGGTTGCCTATCTCCACTTCATTTAGTTGTTTTTCTGGGGATTTATCTTGTTGCTTCATCTGGTACATAGCCCTCTGCCTTTTCATCTTGTCTATCTTTCTGTGAATGAAGTTTTTGTTCCACAGGCTGCAGGACTGTAGTTCTTCTTGCTTTTGCTGTCTGCCCTCTGGTGGATGAGGTTATCTAAGAGGCTTGTGCAGGTTTCCTGATCGGAGGGACTGGTGGTGGGTAGAGCTGGGTGTTGCTCTGGTGGGCAGAGCTCAGTAAAACTTTAATCCACTTGACTGCTGATGGGTGGGGTTGGGTTCCCTCCCTGTTGGTTGTTTGGCCTGAGGCAACCCAACACTGGAGCCTACTTGGGCTCTTTGGTGGGGCTAATGGCGGACTCTGGGGGGGGCTCATGTCAAGGAGTACTTCCCAGAACTTCTGCTGCCAGTGTCCTTGTCCCCATGGTGAGCTACAGACACCCCCCACCTCTGCAGGAGACCCTCCAACACTAGCAGGTAGGCCTGGTTCAGTCTCCCCTGGGTTCACTTCTCCTTCCCCTGGGTCCCCATGCACACACTACTTTGTGTGTGCCCTCCAAGAGTGGAGTCTCTGTTTCCCCAAGTCCCGTCGAAATCCTGCAATCAAATCCCAATAGCCTTCAAAGTCTGATTCTCTAGGAATTCCTCCTCCCGTTGCTGGACGCCCAGGTTGGGAAGCCTGACGTGGGGCTCAGAACCTTCACTCCAGTGGGTGAACTTCTGTGGTATAAGTGTTCTCCAGTCTGTGAGTCACCCACCCAGCAGTTATAGGATTTGATTTTGCTGTGATTGCACCCCTCCTACTGTCTCATTGTGGCTTCTCTTTTGTCTTTGGATGTGGGGTATCTTTTTTGGTGAGTTCCAGTGTCCTCCTGTCTATGATTGTCCAGCAGCTAGTTGTGATTCTGGTGTTCTCACAAGAGGGAGTGAGAGCACATCCTTCTACTCTGCCACCTTGGTTCAGGCTCCCCAGGATCCAGATATTTGGAAAGATATGCATCAAATTAAGATCTGATGGTTTTCCTGGAGCTTGGGCTCCGAGGATTGAAGGTTTCCAATTTTTAATGTGCATAATTAAAAATTTTTTTCTGTATAATTTACAATTAGAAGCTAATCTTTTTTTTAAATTAAATTACAAAAAATTTTCTAAATTAGCAAGTGGGGAAAAAGCAGAATTCTAAATATTATACAAAGCAGAAGTTCTAACTTTAACTGCAGTAGAAGCCCCAGAGGTGCCTCTGTAGAACTGGAGGTTTTGTGGGACAATTTGAAAAACTTTATTGAAATCATTGTTTTTGTATTTACAAAAAAAAAAGAGAGAAAGGGAGCAGGACACTTACTTCCCCAGTGGACGTTTAAAATTTGATTCATTGGTATATTTTTGGCTCACATTTTGCATCAGCTGCTCCCTCTTCCCAAAGCAATAATATATTGCGTAATTAATTCAGCACAAGCCATGAGTATACTAAATCTGTTTATTTTTTTAAAAATGACCCTATGGTTCTTCTTAATAAAGGTATTGCATTTTTTTGTTTTGTTTTTGTTTTCTTGGCCACACCAAACGGCTTGTGGGATCTTAGTTCCCCAACCAGGGATTGAACCTGTGCCTCTTGCAGTGAAAATGCTGAGTCCTAACCACTGGACTTCCAGGGAATTCCAGGTATTGCATTTTGTTAAAGATCCAAAGTCATACTGAATTAATTAGGAATAGCACAATCAGAATAAATTAGGCTTATCAACATATACAACTCAGTTTTTAAAGCTGAAATTTTGATTAAAAATAGCTAGATATTTAACAACCAATTTGAATTAGCTACTGCCTCCCATGAGTCTCTGAGTAGATATCCAGCCAGATGAAGAAATTCCACAGGAAATGATAATAATAACAGAAATAGCTAACATTATTAAATCCTTAGTATTTGCTAGGAACAAGTTAAGTGTGTTTCACAAATCTTCTTTTGTAGTACTCATAAAATTCCCATATGATTAGATTGTATTATCCCCATTTCACAGATGACAAACCTAAACTGAGGTTTAGAGACATTAAGCAACATTCCCAACATCACACAGGTTTCAGCCTGGACTCTGAGTTCTTACAAACTCCCTTATATTGTGATAAGAAACCCCTTTGTAAAATGTTCCTACCTAATTTAGTAAGCCACCAGAGAGTTCAAGAATAAATGTTTATGAAGTTATCAACATCGAGTCCAAGTCAAATGACCTTGTGTCTTTTCTCTTTATCTGTGTTTCATAGGAAAACATACCTCCAATGCTAATTTAAAATAATATTTTAAACAAACTCTTCAACAAGAAAAGTTAGACTTCTGTCTTATTACTGAGAAGAATTGTGACTTTGTCCCTTTAATGTTAATAAACTCAATTCCTCTGATTATTTCTTATCCTTTAATTGTTCTACAACTAAAATTATTTTCACTTTGTCTATAAATGGAGATATAATATAGTTGAGTCTATTCAACATAAAGTTTGACCAAGGAGAAAAAAAATGATTCCTTTTTTCTGATAATTTCACATACTCATTTCAGAATTACTGTAATACAATTTCACATTGTAGGCAATATTTGCTGAAATCCAGTTTTTGTTTGTTTGGTGTTTAGCTTTTGTTTCCCCAACTTAATTCTGAAGTTTCTGTGATCATTTGCTGCTGGTGGCCTGTAGGTATGACTGTTTGTGGCAGGAAAAAAATTGGTAGAAAATGTAATATATTGACTCTAGATATATTATTTATCATTTTTCCCTTCAACCTACTTTGACAGTCTTCTCACTAAAAGGTTCTAGGCAGTTTGAGAGTTGCCACTTGTTTCCTTCTTTATTTATCACTTTGCTGGCCCAAAAAGAGCTCCGCAGGACACATTTTGAAAATAATTGGCCTAACGACTAAAGAAGGATATAATTTAATATTTGAAACATTATTGAAAGGAGAAGGAGGCATTGCAAACAATGTGCTGGGACAAAAATTATAAACTGGGACTCTCTATGGTAATTGGGAAATATGCTTACTTTATCCAGACTACCTATTAGACTCCTATTTGAAGGTTATTCTTGACTAGATGTTAAGTATGGTAGTCCTTGCAATTCTAATTGGAAAACACTAAAAGTGTGTTAAAATGTTTTATATATATGTATATACATATACATATACACATATATATATTATGGCTAATAGTTGATAATACATACTTATAATAAATAATTATACATATATATTCTTTACATATGCATGTTTATGATAAATAAACTATCATTGTGAGTGAGAAGACATGAGCCATGCTTATTCATATTTATAGGTAGTATCTCAGTGTACAATATGTATTTCTTGAAATTTTAACTCAATTCAATTTAATTCAATAGTTTCTGAACATGTACTACATGAAGCGAATGGGTTATATGTTAAGACATAATGACAAGTAGGAAATTAAAGAACTAATAGTCTAGCAAAAGAGAAATGGGTAAATGACTGCAATACAACAGGGAGTTCAGTGTTTATGGTAGAAATTCATGCAGATAACAGAGAAAAACTTAATTTTAAGGGCCTATCATTTCATAAATACCAAGATGAAGCTTGAATAAAAACCATAAGCTTAATATATGAAACAAAGTGGAGAAAAGGGAGGGTAATTCTCAGAGAAGTCCAGGTACATGTGCAAAGCTCTGTTTCTAGAGAAGTTGCTTTATGCAAGTTAAAAGAGATGAGACTGAAAAATGGTCAGATATAAAATTACTCTAAATGATATGCTCAAAGTTTTGAAACTTATTTGGTATATGATGGGAAATACTGAAACTTTAATTAGACAGTGAAAGATCAGATCAGAACTGTATTCCAATTCTAGCGGTCCAGAGTTGAGAGTATGCCTCTAAGCAGGTATTTGGGCAGGAAAATAGGCATCAAACATATTTAAGTAACATTTCATAGATAATGCAGAGAATGTCTTTGGAGATTGATTGAGTTTGAGATGGAGAGGTCATTGAAATCTAGGTCCAAATCAACCAAGACCCCAAAGGTAACAAAGGTAACATGAAAGTGGACATGGATGCATCAGAATATATTAGAAAGGATAATGAGGTGTCTGTGGGGAGTATAAGAAAACTACCTAGAAAAATTGAGAATTGTAAGCTTGGAAGTCAGGAGGGATTTCAGGTCAGAAAACACTTCTACAACATACAGATCATCCTTATTTGGTGAAAAAGGAACACATTATGTAGGTTTGATAAATCTTGGTGAAAAATATAGTGAAAAGGAAAAAATAGAAGCTTCAAAAGATAGAAGTCTGGAAAATCCCTAAGATTTAAGAATAAGAATCAATCAATCAATCAATCAATCAATCAATCCAAGAATGGAGATACCCTTTACCAAAAAAAAAAAAAAGAAATAACAAGAGGTCATCAAAGATTTAAGAGGAGACACACAGGGCCATCAAGGGGAGGAAAAGAACCAGTAGTTTCATAAAAGACAAGAGAGGAGAGAGTTCCCAGATTGTAACACATTTAATGAGTATGAGCCAAGAGGAAATTATAAATGTCATACATGACTGGAAATCATCACCACTCTTGTAATAATTGAGAAAATTTCCCTGGAAGGAGAGAGCAGCATAAATAAAGCAGAAGAACTCTCTTTGATAGCTACCTGAAAACTAGAGCTCTTTATGACAAAGATTATAGTGGAGGCATTTGTGGCAAGATAGTCTTGGGAACTAACCCAAGGCTTTAAACAGGGTTGGGGAAGAATTCATTACAGCATGGATTCTAGCTACTAGATGGCCATGTCTGGTAAGCAACTAATGCCAAAATACTGAAAACTGCACGGCACAATAAATGTAGGAAAATATATATATAGCAAATGCATAGCTAATATGTAAATATTATCATATTAATGCTATGGTGTTTCTAACCAGGGATAATATACTCAGCAGTAAATCCAACTAGCCAAACAGTATGCAACTGTTCAACACTGAGAAAAATACATAAGTATTTACTGTCTTTGCCTTTAATAGGAAATAGAGAAAATAGAACCATGGACCCTATACTCTCCAAATTCTACAGAAGTTTTCTATAATACTAGAACTCTTCAACTAGATAGGCGTAACAACTTTAAGAGAGTCAGAAAGTGAGAATAAATTAACACAATATATCAGAAGAATTTTATCTTATCCAGGTTGACAAGTCTCCTCTATTAACATAGAGTTCAACATATACTAGAGTCCAGTGGCTATTTACCAAATTAATAAATACACAATAATTAGCACAGGGCTACAAATTTCTTTAGTGCCCCTTAGACGCCAGATTTATATCAGATTTATATTATATTATTTTTATTATATCTTGTTTCATGGGTTAAACACTGTACTAGACTACCTTTTAAAGATTTTCTGAGCTGATAAATTCTGCACGCATTTTGGTAGAACTAAGGATGGTATCTCAAGTCAAGAATATCACTGAGGTAATTGGTGGAAAATTTCACATCAACCCAGAAGGTGAGCAGGTGTCAAAGCTCTCAAAATTTTGAAGAATTAGTCAGGAAAGGATCAGCAAGTATGTAATTAGAGTTATCATATCCTGTTTAGCTGACATAAATGGTTAGCTCTCTTGCTCTGAATACAAGATCTTATTTATTGAAATTTCCAGAAATTTTAGCAAAGTATGGAAATAGCAAAGGAAAATAGAAAAGAAAAGAAAAGAAAAGAAAAGAAAAGACAGACATAAACACAGCAATTTGAATGTGAAACTTAAAAACTAGCTACACTTCTTAACCCTAGTGATCCAGAGGGGATCTGAAATGGCATGTAAAAGAGCACATGGAAACCTGATGCCACTACTACAGCTGATTTCATTTTCCTATGATGGCCACAATAAAATTTCCTTCCCCTTATGTTCTTTGTACAATGTGACTCCTACACTCCTCCCTTCAGGAGATGGTATATACTTCTACTCCTTGAATCTGGCAGAGGTATGACTATAGTGACACTGAAGTGACACTGAAAATTACAAGGCTAGTTCATAAAAGTTCTGTCCAATTCTTTGGGAAAGCTTGCTTTTAGAACCCAATGCTTTGATGTGAGGAAGCCCAAATAGCCCAGGAAAGACCTACATGGAGTAGAAATGAAGCCTCCAGCTCACAGCCCTCACTAAGCTGGAACCAACAGCCAGAATCAACTTGCTAAGTTTACCATCTGGAAAGTGGTACCCAGCCCTTAGTCAAAGTGCCCCCCAGCCCTTAGTCAACGTGCCCTAGCTGATGCTGTGTAGAGTAGGGATGAGGTCTTCCCTCAAGTCTGCCAAAAGTGCAGTTTTATGAACAAATTTAAAGATTGTAATTTGAAGCCACTAAGTTTTGATGCTGTGTTATGCAGTGATTGATAATCAGAACAATTGCCTAATTTTGCAAGTAAACATATTTAATTTTTTTCTACATGGCAATAAAAATATAACGCTTAACAAATAAATACTTGCCGTAAGTATTTAAATCTGTAAAACTAAAATTCTCTTTGTTTCACAGAATGTTAAAGAATGGGTTGATATGTTTAAAAATGATGATGAAGCATTCCAGTTTTATCATTCTGGAATTTACAGCATACCATTTAATTTAAGATACATGATTTTAAAAGAAAACATTTTTTACTTATTAGCTATAAGGTTAAGTCACTTAAACTCTGTACCCCAGAGATCTCATCTATAAAAAACCATAATAGTGGTAATTATCCACAAGGATTTAAGTTAGTATTTTTGTAGAATTTAGCACAGTTCATGACAAACTGAACAATCTATATAACCATTAGTCATTATTGACATTTATCCCAAATCTGGAGCATGACTTTGTCTCTAGCATGAAACTGTATAGGAATGAGAGAGATGCTTAGTCTGTAATCTGGAGCAGAGAGGAAGGGACACTCAAAGATCCTTTATAAAGTCAATACACTTTGCTTCTCAAGCAGCAACCTCTGTCTTTATTTACTTCTCTCAGTACATCAAGTACTGTTAAACATTCATCATACTGGTTCATTGATTTTAGTCTTATTATATCAGTATTCCCCTTCTCTTGGGATCTCACTGTTGCACCAGCTACATAAATTAACTCAAAAATAAATTAATACTAAAAATATTTTTTGTCATGATTTCAATTAAGCCTTTCAAAGAAAAGTTCAATGTTCACATCATTAAGGCTTCTCACTGATATTCAACACAAATAATATCATGACATATAACTTTAGGTAACCTATGAATGTTTGTCTAGACAATCTCTACATTAGCTTTTTTGTCTGCAAAATTACTCCATTTAGCTGAAAATTTATATTATTTTCTTCACTCAATGCACATCACATTTATTCTTTTTTTCCAGCTTATTTTTTTCATGCAAGCCAATTAGACCAGTAATCATTTATGCCAACAGACACAAAAGTGACTTTCAACCATTTAAGAGCTACTGTTAGTAAAGCTAGCAGGCAAAATATTGGATAAAGTAATTGGTAAAATATAGGATAAGAATTCTTTAAAGTGACTGGAATGCAGTGTAATTTACACTTAGGAGAAGGGATTTCTGTTCTATTCCTTTAAAAAATTTTGAATAGAGGACCCTGAAACCACAGCTCTCAAATGTTTGAGAAAAAAATTCAAATACCTTGCAACAAATTCTGACATCATCAGCCATGTTACTAACCCAGAAGGCTGAATGCTTTCCAGAGGAACAGCAAAGACATTAATCAAATAGTTCACTCCTAGGAACTTGACTGCTCTAAAAGAGAATTCATTTTTTTTTTTTTTTTTTACTTTTAAGGGAGAAATTGATATTTTAGCCTAAGCAGGATATCTGTTAGCCTTATAAGTTTTATTCTTAGGTATGTATTATTTATCATCCAGGCAGGTCTAAAGTCTGAATTCCAGGCTGACAGCAAGTTAAGATTTATTAGAATTGTAAAAAACAAATGCAGAATTGAGCATAGAAAATATGTACTCATGCCTTAACTTTTTGTTTCTTTAAAATACATCTTTAACTAATAAATATTGAATATGTGAATTCAGGATTCATTAGCTCCCACCTTCAAACAGCCAAGCATAATCTCCAATAATATTTCAGGGCTCTAAGAGACAAGAGAGTATCCTGTTGACTTGTGTGTCCTCTGACTTAGGGCTGCATGTATACATGTGAATTTAAGGAAATGCTGGAGTCATTTCTTGGGGTTTCCCAGTATATGTTTGCAACTGAAATTTGTTATGCTTTACACACAGAAAAAAAATAAAATAATCAGAGTCAAATGGGCTGTTGCTTCATGACATACTTTCAACTGTGTAAATGATGTAATTATGCATTATGATCAAAACTTTACCCAAACTGTCTCAAAATGGTTTTGAACATAAATATTTTTCAATACCAATCTAGTGAAGTTTGATATTTTCACTGAATATGTGTTCAAAATACTTGAACAGGATCCCACTGGGGTTAGAGAGGTGGAAGTGAAGAAGAAAAGATGGGAGTATGCTTACCGGAGTTCTCAACTCAGGTATGGCAGCTTGATAGGTGAGTGGGCGACAATCACGAGTGTTTGGCACAAGGACACAAGGAAGAAACATTGGACCCAGGTCATCTCCATCTAGAACATCCACTGTGAGGGTGGTGGTAGTGGTTCGCCGTTCATTCAGATTTTGTGCACGGTCCTGTGAGAGAGGAAAAAAGAAAAAGAACACAAGATGGATGCAATGATCCCTCTAGCTTGGCTAAACTGTAGACAGGTTTCTTCCAGAGTGTAGGCATCTGACCTCACTTTTCTCAGAGCATTTACTTTAGAAAATTTCCAATTGTAAATACTTTCTCCACAGCTTTGAGATGTCAACCTTCTTCCAGCTCAAACTTTTGCCCGTTTTATAACCCAGGACTCTTCCTCCAGGACCTAGGAATCATCCTATTGAAATGTAATAATTAATCAAGGAAGATAGAGCTTCTACCTCCCAGTGTCTGTGGGAGGGTAGTAGCCTAACTTCCATAGAAGGCTTTCTCCAAGTTGTGAAACTATCTCCCATCATGAAGATACAGGAATGTTTACTTTTCTTTGAGAAGGCCAGTTAACAAACAAAGACGACTCTTGATTCCTTAACTCCTTCCCCTACCCCAGCATTTTTTTTTGATGCTTCAAGAAATTTAAGTTTATGAGATAAATACTGGTTATTAGGAAAAAAAAAAAAGAAAGAAAGAAAGAAAAAAAAATGAAGGGGTAAATTAAAGAAAGAAAATCCACCAGATCTGCTATACTCCTACTGGAGAAATGCTTTTGTTTGTCTCACATAAGATTGCCTATGACAAAGTATTTTGAGAGCCTTCCTTCTCTCCATGTAGCCTGCTGGCATCACTAAAAGAACTTGTTTCCAAGTTTCTAAATGAGAATTGTTTTATTTCTTCATACTTTGGGACTCTAAAAAGCTACAATTTCTGAGAAGAGTGTCCTTGTAACAGTAAGGGAATTATGTTCCCACGTTTTCTCTTTTCCGCTAGCCACAATATTGCCAACAGAGCACGGCTTTTTTTTTCCTGCTGTTTTGTTTTGTTTTGTTTTTCTATTTTTACTGGTTGTAAAGAAGTGTTCTAAGGCAAGATCTCAGACACCAGAAATCTCTATTGATGGAGTTTTGCAAGTACAACCTTCCTGTAATGCAATAACTATGTAACTCTGAAACCAAGCAGGACCCTGTAGGGCCCTCCCAGGTACAAACCTTTCCGTGTTCCCCATTTCTTGTTTGTAGGTTTCATCCAGCATCCTTGACCTTCACTTAGTTCCAAAGGGCAGATTCAAACAGCTGCTAACCAGGAAAGTGAGGGAATGCAGAAATAAAGGAGGAGCAATCAAGACACAATACTGTGAGCAGAAGCAAGAAGAACTACAATCCTGCAGCCTGTGGAAAAAAAACCACATTCACAGAAAGATAGACAAGATGAAAAGGCAGAGGGCTATGTACCAGATGAAGGAACAAGATAAAACCACAGAAAAACAACTAAATGAAGTGGAGATAGGCAACCTCCCAGAAAAAGAATTCAGAATAATGATAGTGAAGATGCTCCAGGACCTCGGAAAAAGAATGGAGGGAAAAATGGAGAAGATGCAAGAAATGTTTAACAAAGACCTAAAAGAATTAAAGAACAAACAGAGATGAACAATACAATAACTGAAATGAAAACTACACTAGAAGGAATCAATAGCAGAATAACTGAGGCAGAAGAATGGATAAGTGACCTGGAAGACAGAATGGTGGAATTCACTGCCATGGAACAGAATAAAGAAAAAAGAATGAAAAGAAATGAAGACAGCCTAAGAAACCTCTGGGACAACATTAAATGCAACAACATTCGCATTATAGGAGTTCCAGAAGGAGAAGAGAGAGAGAAAGGACCTGAGAATATATTTGAAGAGATTACAGTCGAAAACTTCCCTAACATGGGAAAGGAAATAGCCACCCAAGTCCAGGAAGCACAGTGAGTCCCATACAGAATAAACCTAAGGAGAAACATGCCAAGACACATAATAATCAAATTGGCAAAAATTAAAGACAAAGAAAAATTATTGAGAGCAGCAAGGGAAAAAGGACAAATAACATACAAGGGAAGTCCCATAAGGTTAACAGCTGATTTCTCAGCAGAAACTCTACAAGCCAGTAGGGAGTGGCATGATATACTTAAAGTGATGAAAGGGAAAAACCTACAACAAAGATTACTCTACCTGGCAAGAATCTCATTCAGATTCGATGGAGAAATCAAAAGCTTTACAGACAAGCAAAAGCTAAGAGAATTCAGCACCACCAAACCAGCTCAACAGCATATGCTAAAGGAACTTCTCTAAGTGGGAAACACAAGAGAAGAAAAGGACCTACAAAAACAAATCCAAAACAATTCAGAAAATGGTCATAGGAACATACATATTGATAATTACCTTAAACATGAATGGGTTAAATGCTCCAACCAAAAGACACAGGCTTGCTGAATGGATACAAAAACAAGACCCATATATATGCTGTCTACAAGAGACCCACTTCAGACCTAGGGACACACACAGACTGAAAGTGAGGGGATGGAAAAAGATATTCCATGCAAATGGAAATCAAAATAAAGCTGGAGTAGCAATACTCAAATCAGATAAAATAGATTTTAAAATAAAGAATGTTACAAGACAGAAGGAAGGACACTAGGTAATGATCAAGGGATCAATCCAAGAAGAAGATATAACAATTATAAATATATATGCACCCAACATAGGAGCACCTCAATACATAAGGCAACTGCTAACAGCTGTAAAAGTGGAAATCGACAGTAACACAATAATAGTGGGGGACTTTAACACCTCACTTATACCAATGGACAGATCATCCAAAATGAAAATAAATATACTTTATTCTTTCTAAAATACTTAATGAAATATTTTATTCTTTCTCCTGTTAAACTATTTTTGGGGTTTTTGTTTTGTTTTGTTTTGTTTTTGTTCAGTTTAATTTGAAAGTCGCCAATTAGTAAATCTAAGAGGGCAGAGAAAAACATTTTTCTTTCTCAAGAAGGGAATAAACATAATCAAGATTACACAGATAATTATGATTGGTTAAATTTTATTTTATTTTATTCTATTCTATTTTACTTTATTATTTATTTATTTATTTTTGGCCTCAATGCACAGCTTGTGGGATCTTAGTTCCCTGACCAGGGATTGATGCTGGGCTCTGGGCAGTGAGAGCACAGAGTCCTAACCCTTGGACTGCCAGGGAATTCCCCTGATTGGTTAAATTTATGGGGTATAAAGATGTTTTCTTAAAGTCCTTCTTTAATTGTTCTAAATTTTCCATGTCTGTTTATTACATCTAGTACAGTTGAAAGTATAGCAGGAGTAGCAAATGACACATGAGACAATTTTGGTGGTCCACAAATAAATTTTTTAAATTATACTTTAAATGTATGAATTGAGTATATATAGAAGACTCTTAATTTAACATTAATTTTTTAGAAAACACAACTGGTTCATCAAACCTACTATTTTAAGATTATGATTGTATAGGGGAGCAGAATTTACCACCCCCAAATATGTCTCTTTGGCATAGGATTATTTCAGGCTGATTATTTTTAAGAAACTGCAGACACAGAAGCTTTGAAAACTGGGTAAAAGTTACCCTTTTGTATGAGTCATTTACATGTACTAGGGAAATCTCCATTTGTAAAGGTGTCTCTCTGGCTGTACCAAGAAGAGGGAGATGAACTTATCTCTAGAAACTTATCATGCAGATGGCAACAATTTAAATCTGCATATCAACTTTACCCTTGTTTACCGAGCTCTTTCAGGTAACCTCCTATAACTGACCTTCTACCCTCACTGTCTTCTTTTGTGTTTAGCTGAAGATGGTAATTAAGGTGAGGGCTTCTGCCATTCTGGAGGAGAGTTACCCTATTTTCCTGAGTTTCTCCCATGTATACAGAAGGTATATATGTGATGAAACTTTTGTTTGTGTTTCTTCTGTTAATCTGTTTTATATCAATGTGATTATTAGATCAGCCAAAGAATCTAGAAGGGTAGAAGGGAAAAATTTCCCACCCCTACAATTGCTTAGGATGTTCTTTTTAAAAAAGACTGCATCAATCTAAAGTTTAAGAAAAATATTGAATGAATATCATTTTATGTGATATTGGATGTGTTACTGGCAGAATGGCGATTTCCTCAGTTCTTGCCCTTCTCAAGAGAAATAATTCAGTCTAGAGGCACAGAGCAGTTTTAAGTAGCAAGAGTTTTATTAAGCAGAGCGAAAGTACACTCCCGAGAAAGGATGAGAGTGGGCTGTCTGGAAACTAGAAGCAGTCTCGCAATGGGGCAGGGTTGGGATTTTTAGAGTGGTCGTCCCTCCTTCTGTCCTGCATCATTTAACTGACAAGTTGATTGACAGCTTTAAGTTATATAACTTTTCTCCTAGTGTGCAGATGCTTATCAATAAGCACTCAAGCAAAACCCATGGGGGTGAGGGGAGGCAAAAACCGCAATATTAATTTATTACAAATATGGCACAATGAACCCTGGATTACCCAGAGTCACCTCTTAGGTCTTGGTGCACCTGTGCCAACCTGTGCTGGCAGGTTTATCTTGCTTGGTCCTGATATGGCTGGAAACTTAGCGGTGGTCCTTGACTAGAAGAGGGAAGATCTCTGGGCATGCTCTGACTACCAGCGTCCACATGGGGAGGGAAAGATGACCCCATCCAGGACGGAATGGGACCCACTCAAGTCTGACTACCTACCTAAAAGATGTGGCAAAAAAGTCTGTAATATCCCAGAAGCAGTATTTCTATACTTGCATGTCACTCAACCTTACCTCTCATATGTTACAACCAAGTCACTGTAATAGACAAAGTAGACTGTTTTCTATCCTAAGTCTTTCAGTTTGTCAGCAACAAATCTATCACTATTCTCTGCTTCTTTGGGTTATTGCTGCCACTCCATAAAATGGATACTATTGCATTAGAGAGGGTGCGTATTTACCAAAATACACAATATAGGCTTTTGTCTTATACTGGGAAAATAAATTGCTTACAAAGTGTTGGTCCGTAAAATGTGAATTTTTAAGTGGAAACAAAACAAAACAAACAAACAAAAAGATCAGATAACCTACTGTGGAGGGGAAAAAATAATTTTCCTCTACCCTTTTACGTTCTTAGATAAAACCCCTCAGTAGTAAAAGACAGATTAACAGGAGTAAAACAAACAGTTTAATAACATGTATACTTCCTGTATACAGGGGAGATAACCAGGAAAACTGAATAACCCCCCAAAATGGCCCAAGTCCCCACCTTGAATACCATCTTCAGCTAAAGACAAAAGATGTTGGGAGGGGAAAGCCAAATTTTCAGTCGAAGCACAGTAAACAAAAGGTATGTTTGTTATGCAGATTTAAATCTAAGCCTTCTCCATTGATAAGAGTTTCTAGAGATTTAGAGTCATCCTTGTCTTCCTGGTACAGACAGAAAGACACCCTTATAATTGGAGATTTCCCTTGTAAATGTGAATTGCTTCTACTGGTTTTCAGAGCTTGTTTTCTGTCTGCTGGGTTTTTTTGTTTGTTTGTTTTTGTTTTTTGTTTTTTATTACTTAGCCTAAAATAATTCTTAAGCTTGTTGAAATAAAATTCATAATTTATGGCAAGATGACAAAATTCCCTCCCCTTTAGTGTGTATTGAACATCTGCATTATTCAGATCTCCTTAGGAAAAAATATTCCTTCTAATCCCATCAATGGTCACAACTCCTTAGGAGATAACCTCCCTTCTTAATCTTGTAAGGAGTCATGATGACCCATGACCCACTACTCTTTGTACCTGTAGATCTAGGTTGCGTAAACTGTGTAAAATATGTCATTTAATGTACAGCCCTCTGTCTCAAAAACCTATATAACTGTGCTTTGACCTCTAATGGGCAGAACAGTTCTGCAAGCTCTCTGAGAGGTTGTTCCTGAGTTATAATCCTCAGTTTGGCTCAAATAAACTTTTCCGTAAGTTTCTTAGATCGCTTTATTAATTCTTTTGTCAGCATGCTAAAGAGGCATGTTTTAGAGTGACACATTCTGCACCCCTTCAATACTAGGAGCAGAGATATAGTAACAAAAACTACCAACATGGTTTATGTGTACATGGAGATTCCCCAGAATTTGTCATCAATAAATATAACATGTTATAATGAAATATGAAAATAGGCCTCATGCACATTCCTAACTTGCAAGCCTCTGGAAGGTGTTGTTAATCCATGATGCTCTTTTTCCAATTCAGAACCAAATTTTATCTTAAAATATGTCTAAAACAAAGCCCCTGACAATTAAGATAAAAACCGAAAAGAAAGGAATATTTTACTCTTTCTAGTATAATGCTGCTGCTCACAACTCTTCTGAATAAAGGAAATAACATTCTAAATTGGGAGTGGTATAAATAAAACATAATTGTTTACATAAATATTTTATATGATTTCATTAAAGTTACATTTGCATTCATTGCTATGTGAAAATCCAGTACATATTAAAAACTAATCCCCAAAATCCTTCCTTCCTCATTTCTTTTCTATCATTTTAAAAATAAGGTAACACTTTAAAATTTTAGACATTTAAAAATAAGATATCATTAATTTAGGAAACTGTGACTGTAACTGGCAAGCAAGAATGTATCTCCTTCTAAGTTTGACTGTTTCATTTGTATTTTCTCAATGTGCATTATTATTTCACATATCACTTATATATTTGCTAACATTAAACATTTAATTATATGAAACCTTTATTTAGCTTCCATAACCATTGTGAGTATAGTTATGCAAGTAATTGCAGGTGATACAAAGAATAACCCAGTATAAAAACTGACATGCAGGAATTTAAAAGCATAGAGATAACTACAACATAGACTCAAAAGAGCCACAAGGAATATTCATCAGAGTGTGAGATTTGACCTAGCTGGAACATTCTCTCAATGCCTCATAAGGAAGTGGTATTGACCTTGTCACTGAATCACTGAATACTTAGTATCTTTATTCAAAGCCTCCAATCACCTGGTCTCATAACATCACAATACAATATTATAATATGATATCTGACATATCAAAGACACACATTTTTTAAAATTAATTATTTAATAAATAAGTAGAAAATTTCATCAATATATTGTAAGGAAGAACTATTTTTTTATTTGTTTCAGAAAAAGAGATCTGTGCCTAGTAGAATTTCAAAGAAATTTACTTTTATAAATAGCTCAGAGACAAGTAACTCATTGGCACAATCCACTCTTTTTACAAAGCACATTTTTATAAAACTTCAAATATTTCAACTATGAAAATGTTAGAGAAATAAAACACCTCTAACCATCAAATGATAAGTAAGACTTCAATTCCTTCATCTCAATGGAAAGGCTTTCTTGCTATAAAACAGTTTAATTGCACACTATTCTATGATCAAACTAGAGATAAATGGTAATTTTTAATCCATTCAGTATCTGCTCCATATTTAGAACTGTATTAAGTCAAATATTGGTTATGTGGAGCGGACCCAGGAAAAACTTGGACTCTAACAAATACTGTGAAATTATATGAAACCTGGTTTTAAAAATGAGTATGAGACAAAAATGCTGATGTTCAGATTTCTTTTTGAGGCAATGTCATAGGAGCCTTGGAATAAAGAGACTTCTAACACTTACATACTTAGTATTCAAGTAGTTTGTAGTTGACAAAATGGCCAAAGGCACCTACCAGACTCACTCATAGATACATATATTAAATACTCTTTCATTACCTTATCTGGTATTTGCAGTAGAGAAAGCAAAAAAAAAAAAAAAAGGCAACATAATTAGAGTTGCCTTGAGTCTTTTGACTCTAACTCAGTTACCTAAGACCTTGGAGGAATCTGTCTTGTTTCTGTTCACCAATGAAAGATAGACTATCACCAACTGAAATTTTAAAACTTACCCTAGTAACTTGATTCTGTTAGATTTCTTTATTCAAAAAAGAAAATAACAGCAACAAGTTTGCCTGGGTCTAAATCACTTTAGAAGTGTGTTCTTTTTTTTCTTTTCTTCTTTTTTTTCTTGAAAGTGTCTTTTTTGTTTAACTAATTTTCCTTAGTTTTTATGTACACTAGTAAACAGAATAGTATCATTTTGCTTACTTATAAAATTTGCAAGCAATATCTTCATTACTTGAAAATTTTATAAATAGTTCTTAAACCATCAACAACTATCCTCCTATTTCAGTCTTTCTCTCCAGAATATGCCCAAGAAACTGGCAAAACTAAAAACAATGGTTGTAATATTAGCACTTATTCCACATATCAGTAGGAGGTAGACATGAGGAAAGGTCAGGATAGGGGTTATTCTGAAAAGTGGTTTATATAGTTTGAAATATGAAAGTATAGAAAGTAATTTTTATATCCAAACCTATATAATTGCAATGTTTTGAAGAAGAGCAGAATATGCCACCCCAAAATATGCTACATTGGCATATTGAGTATTTTACATTAAAGTTTCTTAAGAAACAGCCAGTGGAAGGAGGACATTTTGATCATCCTTTGTCCCCCTGAAAGCAGGACAAAGATCTTCCATGTGAAAAGAACCCTCCCTGTACCAGGAGAATAGAGGGCATCATTATCACCAGAAATAGGGAACTTAGGGCCAAGAGGCCGTGTAAAAGTACCATTGTACTTTCTAATTTGATACCCTGAGCCCAAACCTCTTTGCCTTGCAAATTCTTTACAAATTTGTAGTTTCCTTGTCAAAAAGACAGCCTGTTTTGGTCACTTTTTTCAGTCTCATATTTTTTTATGGAGCTCCTACACATACCTTATTAAATTTGTTTTTCTCTTGTTAATCTGTGTTACGTTCATTTAATTTTTAGGGCAGCCAAAGAACTAAAAAATTCAAGAAACTTCAGTTAAACAGAGTCAAGAGACTAGGAGGGGGAGCTCTCACACCTTGCAAGGACAGCATAGCTCAACAGGAAGAAGAACCCCTCCTCTTCCATCCTTACAACAGCTCAGCTAATGAAAAGCCAAGGTCTCTTTGTTTATTATAGCTCTCCCAACTTCTTATCTCCCCCTCTCTCTCCTTCCCTTGTTTTGTAGGGATTTGCACATGGCTCACCGTGGTTGTAGACCCCAAATTGCAATTCCCTTCTTATCCCAAATAAACCTATTTTTGCTGGAGAAATAACTGGCAGTCTATTTATTTTAGGTCAACAGAACCTGGAAGGGAAGAAGGAAAAAGTTTTTCATCCCTACAGTTTACACACTTTTTTTTTTGCATACTCGAGTCCATTAAGAGAAAAGAGAGAGCTGAGAAAGATATAGTATCATATATTTTTTAAATACAGTATCTTGTTTGAAAGATAGTTATGTCCCTTCTCTAGATTTTTGATGTATGTGAAAATATGGAACAGCACTGTTAATTGATAGAATAATTCAAGAAGTATTCTTGCTATGAGTCTTAATGAAATGTAAATCTTTTCTTTCTGCCAATTATTTAAGGGCTCTTGAGTAGTTAAGGGCCCTTAGGATTTCCCTCAGGATAATTGTAATAGAGAAAGAGTTGGCTTGAAGATATCGATGTATAGAGATGGGTTTGATTTTTTATGATTTAGGGTAACATCAAAATTGGAGTTTGTGGTGACAGAATGTATCAGAAGTTTCAACAAAAGGAAACCCCTGACTTTTGCACTTCTCTGAACTTCCTTTCCTAGATTTTTTTCTTCTTTTTTCTGGAATTTCATTGCCTCATTGGCTATTCATATTTTTAAAAAAACGGTGTGGGTAATACTGTTGCAAAAATTCTAAAGAAAATAAGTGACAAGTTTTCTAATGTGCGTCACCCAAAACTCTTCCAATTTATTTAAGAATCACAACATGTTCACATGGATAAAAAATCGTAACATGCTCACAACTACATGAAATTTGAATGATTCCTTTTGCAAATCAATCAAATCTTTGTACTCTAAGCAAAGCCAGGCCAAATCTGAGTAATGTTCAGTAATTTATCATCAGACCTCTAGCTTCTTAGAAATCATCTACTTTAAAGTCCAAATTGATTGCTCATATTTCAGCTCTTCTTATGACTCCAAGATAATAAGTAGGTTTTTAATTGACATAGCTTACATTGTACATTGGTTTACATACCATCAATAAAATAATAATAACTACAAAGAATATAAAATAATAATTAAAAGATATTTTAATATATGGGTATTATTATTCTATATAAATATAAGAATATAAATTGTACAGATATTGATATATATGAGGCAGTAAATGTTTAACAGCCAACTGAGACAAGAAGTCCCGACTGAGGCATGAGATAGATGGGTTCCAGGCGAGACATTTACAACTGGACTCCTGTTTATACTTTGAGATAGAAATAACAACAGGAACAGGATGAATAGCTGGACTTTGTCTCCTGTGGACACTGTAAGAAAACAGTAATGGCAGGGGAGGGAGGAGCTAAGCCTTCCTGGGGTAAAAGATAAGGAGGTCACAACTTCCTTATTCTTGGGGTCAGGGAGACCTCCCAAATTACACTTGCACAGAAAGTTTCCTCAGGAGAAGGGGTGCCAGACCACAGTAAGTTTTGCTAACTTCCCAGAGCCCCTCACACTGAAATCCATCTTGGCTAAAGCAGGAGAAGGAACATGGGGAGGGCCCTGAGACAAATCAGATAGGGGTAAAAGCAAGACGACTGGTCAGAGGAAAACAAAGACCTGGAAGCCTGCCCCCTTATAAATGATTTAAACTTCCCAAAGATGTGACTCTTACTGAGCCTGCCCATGTGTCTATCCACAATATTCCTCACTTAATAAACACTTTACCTGCTTCACTATTCAGTCTCTTTACTGAAATTCCTCTCCAAAGGGGACAAAAGCCAGGGCAGTGCTGCAGCCAGGGTTGAATCCCTGGTCGGGGAACTGAGATCCCGTGTCAAGCTGCCGTAGCCATGGCCACACCACAGGGCCCCCAAGAACATGACTTGGAGCATTTGTCACTTTCCATACTGTAAATATCTCCCACCATGGCCACAAATGAGGTCACTGTACTTGGAGTTGGAAAGAGATGTCCAAAATTGGCCCTCAAAGCAAGCATGAGCCATCTTTTCAGCTCCAATAAGCCACTGTCTTAAGCAAGTTATATATCTAAAATGTAGAGGAAACAGGCATTTTTCTTTATAACTTGTGGGAATGTGATGTGCGGCAACAATTTGGAAGATCATATGGCATTACCTACTAAGATGAATATATATATATATATATATATATATATATATATATATATGTATGTATATACATATATACATGAATATATACAATTTTTCTCATAGTAAGTTTATCTTTTAATTATCTATTCATGAACAAGTAAGTACTGGTACTTAAGAGGTTTATGTAATACTGTAATGATATCAGAATATATTCCAAGCATTAGTTTAAGCACATTTTTGTTTGCTAGCTTGCTAATCCTCACAAGAACCCTGTGTGGTATATTTCATTAATATCCCAATTTTACTACTTAGAAAACTGACATACAGAGTATACCAAAAGTCACACGCTAGGAAATGGCAGAACTAGGATTTGAATTCGGGCAATGTGGTTCTAGAATTCATGCTTTTACCACTATACTATACTCCCTGCCTCTCAGGAGAATCATGAGATTAGCTATCAGTTCTGTGCCAAAAACCAAAAATAAACAAAAAAACCTTAAGTATAGTTGAATAAATTGGATATATCCTAATTTTGGTATATTATATAACTTTTAAAAGGATATAATCTGAAAACTTTTAAAAACACTAAAAATCTTATAACTTCCTATATTTAGCATTCACATTTTGTATCACATAATTTACATTTATATAAAAATTACTATTACAGATAAATTCAAGTCTTCATTCAATTTCTCACCAATTCCATTCCTTCCTTTCAAGGATCCATGCATATCCTGTTATTTCATAACTTTATCCTTGAAATGCTAAAATCTTATCAGTCTTTCCCCAGTTATGAGTAGTCTAGCAAATTGGATTCAAATTGTCCCAGATGTCTTTATAAATAGTTTAAAGTAGATGGCAAGTCAGAAGATTTATTTTATTTTACATTTCTTTAAAAAAAAAACCTCATTTTAAATAGCACAATAAAAATTAGTTCTCAAATACATTCCATAGCAATCTGACTTTTCTGTAAATTTTATTAGAGATTCTGAGTCAGAAAGGAAAATTGTACCTTTTCTCCACATTTTCATGTACATAGGAAAAAAAGGGGTTCAGTGTTTTTGAGGAATTATGAGGGGCCCTCTTTAAGAGATTCTACTTTTTCCTACATCCACAGTTTCTACTCTAGTCTCTGCTACTGAGCCCTAAGACAACCCACATTGTATTGGAAAAAAAAGAAACAAAACAAAACAAGTATTTTGAATGAAAGTCTAGAAATCTGTCTTCAAAAAACTAGATTTCTATCTATATCTACCCACACACATATACTATATATGTAAACATGCATGCCCTTTCTGCTGAAATATCTCTAAAAAAGACAAAACATGGCCACTTAGCGACACTTTCTTGCATATAAACTTGTTCAGAACAGCTGATGGAGGATATTCCCTTTTGCCACTCCCTCTTGTCTTTCTGTTCAGCTATAAAAATATGATTACAATGCTTAGGGGTTATTAAAGGTACAGGCTGGCTTCAGAGTCTAACTACCTTTTCAGAACATGGTCCTGTCACTTATTATAGGAATTTTTTCAATGTTAGATGCTACCTGTCGCCAGCCCTGTTAGATTTTTTTTACTAAAATACTAGCCCAATTCTCCTCCTTCCTAACAAATTATTATTTTTTTCAATATGCCCAGCCCCAGGAGACGAACCATACTTGCTTGTCATCCAGAGATGATTGTCTCATTCCCCTTTACTACCTACAGACTTCCTTAACTTTACCGTCTGCTATGCTGACTCATATTCCTGTTCTGTGTGGGGAAGCTGGGTGGGAAAGAGCTTCCTCTCAGATAAAAGCAGGCAGAATCAATGAACATAAGAAGTCCTAGTTTTACCACCCTTATACTCAGACTAGAATTGCAGTCGTGATCCTTATGGTGCTGGTATTCACTAGCACCAGAGCCATAAGCATCACAACTGTAAATGGGAGATAAGGCATTGGAAAAACAACCAAATTTCAGGGAAAGAAGGATTTTAAGGACAGAAGGAACCTGAGTCTTTGGTGATATACTTGAACTGTCAAATCAACTCTTGACCACATAAATCTAAGAATTTTATTAAAATAATAATGATAATGACAATAATAATAATATTATACAAGCAATTGTTTTTCAGGTTTTCTGTTACTGCTGTCCATATGTGGGTTATGCTCATAGTAGCTTATATGTAGTGAGCAACTACTCAATAAAAGATAAAATTCAATAAATGATTCAACAGTTCTCTACTTTTAGTGTACTTTGAAGTCCCCTGAGGAGCTAATAAAAAATGCAGGTATTCCACTTCTACCGTCTGAAATTTTTATTCAGAGGGTCTGAGGTTGTGTCCAGGAATCTGCATTTTTTATACACTTCCAAGGTGATTTTGCTGCAGTCATTCAGTGGATCATGCTTTGAGAAATACTTCAGTATGAGCTAAAAACAAATTATTGAAGTGTATGAGTGATTGAAAGAGTGAAGAATACAGTGAGTGGGAATAATCTTCCTACCCCATTCCATCCCATTTCCTATTCAGAAGACTATAATATACAAATTACACTGAGCACAGGGCTACCCTGTTGAGTCTGCAAATCACAGTAAGCACATACATTCTGGGCAAGTTCTGTACTTCATAAATTCAGAAGAGGAAAGTAAGAGAAATTAAACACTCACATTAGCTTGGATGATGACAAAGTAGCGAGTCTTGTCTTCGTAGTTGAGCCTCTTCCTTAACACTACATTTCCGGTCAACATAAGGGGGATTTCAAAAGTGTCATTGGATGTCTGCAAATAGGTAAAGATACACATTTGAGATCATCTGAACATAAAATGAATTGGACAATCTTATATTTCAGTTTAGTCCCCTTGAAAGTTATAGACAACATGTTAATCATCTGAAAACAGGATGTGAGTGTAAGCTTCAGATTTAATACTCTTATTTCCAAAAACTTGTCATTCTGGTCAATAGGTCTCACTTTTGATAATAATAACCAGGAAACTTACTTCTTGTAAGTTTTTCATATACTATTAGGGCTACCCATCAACAGCCCTGGGATACTTCTAAGCCCAGATATCTGAAAAATCTTTCCTATTACCATATTATCTTTTCACAATTTTTTTAATCACCAAAGAGTTCAAAGATTGCAATTTGTGATTTCTACATAATATCCCTTTTCGACATTGGTGCCCATTCTGTATTCTCAGTATTTTCAAGTACTGTATTAAATACAACTATTAACTTGAAACTTTGTGTTTTTGTGAAAAAGAATGTGCTGTAGGTTGTTTTTTGTTTGTTTTGTTTTGTTTGTTTTTCCAAGCCTCAAAACTGCTGTTCATTAGTTAAGTCTCCTATCCTGACAGGGGTTGAGTTTCTTCTTGGCAACATGCAGGTTATAAGGGCAACTTCCAAAGTGCCTTCCAGCAATACTGCTTTGGCATGAGCAGCCCTCACTGTAAGACAGTATAGTCATTCCTCAAGGGAATATAATTTATAAGATCTGTCTCTCAGCCTTAAAAAGACTTTACATCACTTTTGTGTTTTAGTGCCATTTTGAAGACTGATAAAATAGTCTCTAAATTATGACAACAAATCAGTTTTACTTTTAGTGTTGGAAATTTTTTGGTTGATTGTTTTATGTAGTGGTAGGCGTGCATGTGATTGTGGGCAGCAGATGAAATACTTAGATTCTTACTTCAGAAAAAGGAGGAGGAGGTGGGGGAGAGGCAAAGCAGGAGGAAGAAAGCAGAAGAAGAGGGGAAGGGAAGGAAGAAAGAGTGTGTGCATGCCTGCCTGTGTCTGTTTATACACTCAGCTGACACAAGGGGAGTTACTTAGAAACAGAGTTAATGAGAGAACAGCTGACTCAAATCTTCTATCTCAAGTTCATTTGGGGGAATGTGGGCAAATTAACCTTCAATATCTAGAGTTGTGATCTCTCCCTCTCCATCTTTTTCTCCCTCCTTCCGTGACCCCCTCTCTTTCTAGTACACACACACAGAGTATACAATTGATAGATATTTTTAAATGATTTATTCTGTGTTCATGCAAATGGTTTTGCAGGTCTTTCTTGGATTCAGTCATTTAAAAAGTAACATTTTAAAACATAAATATAGAAAATGTGCCATAAAAGATATTTACAATTAAAAACAGGCGTTTGACATTTTCCCTAAATTTTTGCCTATTTAAACACTGCGGGACTCTAAACTATGCCAGGGAGAGTAAAAATTGTTTAATCTAAACATCTAAGTTAGTTATGGGGAATACTTTAGTTAATAATTGCCATATACACTGTAAAACACAACTCAGTGTGTTGTTATAGGGTTGTTAACTTTCAAAGACTCAATAACTGTAGAGACATATATCAATTCTAGCGTGTTTATGAAATATACGGTGCATTACTTACCAAAACGCCACCTCATCCTTGGAGTCATAACTCCAAATGAGTTCAGATAATTGGTGGCTTTGTGCTTTAGGGGAGGCTATGCCCCTAAGTGGGGTGAGTTTTGACAATCTAATCCTACCATGGAAAATCCACACTCTTTGCCAGTGATTGTTTTGGAAATGTACGTGAGATCTAATTCTAAATAATCTGAAGAATTTTTCTTAATGGTAAAGAGAGAGAGAGACAAAAAAAGTGTTCCCTTCTCTGCTTACAGATGCTTCTATAAGGATGTAAAACCTGCAACCATCAGCAGCCATTTTGGAACTATTGAAACAGTTAAACTAGAAGTAAAAAAAATGCTGAAAATGGAAGAGCAGAAAATGGAAAGAAGCTGGCTCTGTGATATCTCTGAGTTGCTTAACAAATCCTGATACCTCCCCTTCTCTGAACAACCTGTTACAAGAGATAATATATGACTTTGTTGGCAAAGTCACTTTAAATTCAGTTTTCTATTATTTGCAGCTGAAAGCACTTTGATACATGATTATCTCCTGCCTATGTGTCCTCATCATGTAGTCCCCTCTCTTTTCCATTTATGCTATGACTCTTTGCAGGTGACATTTGTTTTTAATTTTCTCCTGCCTAAACATTCTATACCTCATTTCTCTGGATTATAAATCCTGCAAATCTTATTCGGTAAAATATTCTTTGTCATCCAATTTAGGATTAAATCTTTGCTCTTATGTTACATTATTTTTTTCAAACAGCATTTGTTATTTGTGTATTTTCTGCTTTCCCTCACAGATTTCTCAAGGATCTCAGTCTATGATGTGGAAATGTTTACATTTATGTTTCTAACCAAGTAACATAATGGATGTTTGTGATCCTATTTTAGTTGATAATTTTTATTGGATATTTGTAGAATTATTACAAGCATTGTAGTTAGTAATTAAGGATTAGGTTGTTCTTAAGAACATTTTTTAATTAAATCTAATTCTTATTAGCTAAGTCCATCTTTTATAGATATCTGAGATTTTAATTTTGCTAGGAGTTTCATAAATACTTATGTTCCAAGAAACATAAGGAGAATATCTGCTTTATGATCAATGTTGTTTATAAATTACTGCATATGAAAAGCCTTTGTGTTAAAATTAACTAATTTATTAATGAAACAAGTATTTATAAAGTATCCATTCTGTCTTGAAAAAACAGAATAATAATCATGAGAAAAATTAGAAACAAAATATGGATAAATGTTTAGGGTGCTCTTTATTTTTCCTCTAGGAAAAAGAATATTGGATTAGATCAACTCAAAGTAAATGCCCTGCTGTAATGCTATTTCTAAAGCTCTACCTAAGGAGGAAAAAAAGAGCAAAATTTAGTAAGAAAATATAATTGTTTTTAAAAATTATATGATAAGGCAATGTGACAATGATTTTCAAAGTTTAGACTATATAAGGATCATAGAAATGTATCACTTAGATTGCAGATTCCAAGTCTATTCCTCCAAATTCCAGAAATTCTCAGAAGTCTGTATTTCTAACAAAACTCTTGGGTGATTCTCATGTAGAAACTTTACGTTTTACTTTGAGAAACACTAGAATAGAAGATAGGACTAAGTTAAGCATATAAGAGTTTTGGCATTTGCTTGTGATCTCAACTCAATAATAAGCTCCTATAATACATTTTTAAGATGGATAATTATTTCATTTTTCTTTATTTTGGAGCTAGTTTTGTTAGGTTAACAAATTGACTTGATGTTAGATTGGGATAAACTTTTAAATATAATTTGAGTGAAGACTCTCAAAGGTAATAACATGTTGAGCATTTAATATTTTGCGATTTTAGTAATTACTAAAATTGTGCTTTTCTAATTCAATCTGATTCCTTTAATAATAAATAATATGTCAGAAGGATCCCATAACTCTGATATAGATATATGTGTGTGTGAGTGAGCGTGTGTATCAGTGTATCAAGAGTATCTCAGTCTTATACTCTTGTCAAAGAACTGTTTGAGGTGGAAAGGGAAGTAGAGTCTGCACCCTCCCTTTCTCTACCATTTATTTTCCTCTCCTCTCATCCTTAGAGATTTGGTTCATCAACAAAGAATAGGGGTGTAGGAACACAGTCATATCCTTTTTCTTAAGCAACCTACATTTTTTGGAAATAAGGCCCTGACCCTCTTTCTGTTAATTTTGGACACTGCTCTGTAAAGCACAAACTAGCACTTGTTTCTTTGGGTGATGAGAATTTAAATGCTGACCTCTACCTGCCCAGTGTTAATCAGGTCATTCCAATAATGACTAAGCCTCTTAATACCCACAGGCCCCAAACATCTGCTCTCCATCAGGAAAGGTCCATTCACAACTCCCTGGCAGTTTGGTGTCTCAGTAACTGTCAGAAAAGGGGCAATTCTCCATTTAGTAAATGAGGGCATAGGGCAGTTTAAATGATTTTATCACTGTTGGAAGGATGAGAAAAAATGTAGGAGGCATGTGTAGTGCCCTCCCTTCACACATACACTCACACTGACTTAAGCAAAGAAGGGAGATGGAATGTTGACACTAACAATTCCGTGTTTCTCCAGAATTGATTCCATCCCCCCACAGCCCTCTTTATTAACCTGTGGGAAGCTGAATTAGTACCAGCGTAGATAAAATGACACCTCTCTGCTAGTCCTGTAAGGAGCGGTTGGGCCCCACAGTTGGAGATTATCTGGAAATGGAATATGAGGTACTTAGTGTTATTTGTTCTCAGCTGAGAACTCTGGTAATTCATAATTTTCTAATAAGCAGAAAAGATTCTGTTTGGTTTCTCATACCTATGCTATATTTACAAATACTGTTTTTGATATTATCCATTCAACTGTAAGGACTAGAAATTCAGTTCAAAAGAAGAGAGATTTATTTTTGAGACCTGCACACACACAGACACACACATACACATATACATGTATATCTATTTTCCTGGTTATCTAATGATAGAACCAAAGTACAAATATGCTTTACTGGGCCTGCAACTGGGAAGTGATGGGAACTTAGGTAACAAGGAAAACATTTCTCAGTCTCTCAGAGGCTGTTAAGTTCTCTTATTATTGTTTTTCTACATTTTTTTGGAATCTCTCTCTCCCCTCTCTCTCTTCCTTCATCACCTCTAATCTCTCTCTCTCTCTTCAGACTTTCCCCATTTGTTCATGTTGAACAGGACTGTGACTTTATCTCTTAGTTTGAATAAACAGCACCAACTCTGTATCCTAATCAGTCTCTATTTGGTTTTAAGCTTGTCACAGATTAATCAGGCCACCATGCCATTAGCTGCTGAACCATCCATAGTTTGGTGTGACTCCCCTAATCTGAATTACCTGAAGTGAAAAGTGGAGGATTAAGTAAGATCATGTAGCCCTTGTCTACTCAAAAGGGACTATGATTTGAGCAGCAACATTAGTTTGCTCCTAGTAGAATACCAACACTCTGATAATTGTTTCTATACTTCATACACACTCATTCCTCCCTGCCACATAAACACACACAAATATGTATATGCACATTTAGGGGTAAAGGAAAGATTACAGTGCAGTTCATGTCACCTTCTTCTAACCAATTTCGTAGGAAATTGTATTTAGAAGTTTCTATTTGGCTTCAAAAGTACATATGTTGTAAATTTAAAATGTCACAGGCTCACAGTTAAACTACCTGGGTTCAAAGTTTTACCCAAAGAAGGACTTTAGGCAATGACCTAATTAAACACAAGTGTTCACAAAGCTCATGCTTTGTGACCACCTAGAGGGGTGGGATGGGAAGGGAGGGAGGGAGACACAAGAGGGAAGAGATATGA
This sequence comes from Mesoplodon bidens, assembly GCF_964165515.1. Classification (NCBI taxonomy): domain Eukaryota; kingdom Metazoa; phylum Chordata; class Mammalia; order Artiodactyla; family Ziphiidae; genus Mesoplodon; species Mesoplodon bidens. Next base: position 43,178,560 of record NC_138176.1, read on the forward strand.
GGATATATGTATATGTATAACTGATTCACTTTGTTATAAAGTAGAAACTAACACAACATTGTAAAGCATTTATACTCCAATAAAGGTGTTAAATAAATTTAAAAAATAAAATATCCAAATAATACCTATTATATTAATAATTTCCTTTTTCCAAATAAGATAAACTCCCCAAAATGAAAAATTCCACACAATACATGACAAATTATTCTCTTTTTTTCCTGAATCTTTCTTTTCTTTTCATGTTTTAAAATATAATTAGTTCAGTGTACTATAGATGGCCTTACTTTTTATTACCATGAAGGCATAAAAAAATAGTATTTTACAGTAACTGTGATGAGCATAGTACAAATCCTCTTAGTTCACTCTCTAGCGGACACCAATAATGAGGTATTTACTAAATTATTTTCATCTGAAAATATCAGACGAGAAAGGATAGGTTATGATGCAAGAATAAAACTCCCAAATTAATAGAATGTTTTAAGACTAGAATTTTTTATTTCTTACCCATTCTACATATCTACACTAACACATGTCAGAAAGTGGGCTCTGTTTATGTTTTCATTCAGGGACTCGGGCTAATGCATGTTTCACCTCAACATGTTTTTCTCCAATCACTGCAGCAGTGGGAGGGGAAATGGTGACTTGTATTTGATTCTTTGGACCCATATCTCATTAGCCAGAGCAAGGAATTTTCTCCAACCCAAAAAAGTTCACTTCTGGCATGTCTCCAAAAAGAGGAAGAGACAGAAAGTTTTGGAAAATAACACAAATGCTTTCGCTTTAAATTTGGTTAATCAGTTAAGCAGTTCTTCATCCCCAAACTTCTTTCTTTATTCTAGATAAAATTCAATAAAAACAATGGCAAAAAAAAGTGCAATTTAAACTCTTCTGATTTTTTTAATAGGTTACATAAAAGTGCTTTGTTTCAGTGAAGAGCTTACAACATTTAGCAATTTAATTTTTTTAATTTTATTTTGGATAGTAAAAAAAATGTCTGATTCTTATTTATTCCACATCTCCTAGTATAATTGTTCATCTACATCATAAAGGAAATACAGGTATGGTAAAAAAGATCCTAATAATGCAAATGATTATTTTCAATTTATCCTCTATTAAAATCAGAATAGAACCTTCATTTCCTCTATTTTTTTCCCCACAAACTTAAACAAAAAGACTCAAAAGTGCTTTTCCAAAGTAGATCAGTTTATACGACATTCAAAATGATGATAATAATGCTGAACATTATAGTAGGTATGACAGATTCTTAAGGGAGCCCTCTCTATCCCCACTTGCTGATGAGCAACTCATACCTTTGTGTAATCCCCTCCCCTTGAGCGTGGGAAGGACCTCTGACTTGCTTCTAACCAATAGGATATGGCACAGGTGACAAACTGTCACTCTTGTGATTGCCTTATGTCATATAAGACTCCATCTTGAAAACTAGCTCTAGATACTCTCCTTGCAGGTATAAGGAAGTAAGCAGTCAAGGAACTAAGGGTGGTTTTTAAGAGTTGAGAGCAGACTCCAGCCAACATATAGCAAGAGGCCAAGGCCCTCTGTCCTACAACAATAAAGGAATTAATTCTAACAGCAGTCTGAGTTTAATTGGTAGGGGATTCTTCCCTACTCAAACCTCCAGTGAGAACTAATCTGGGCAACATGTAGATTGTAACCACATGAGAACCTAAGCAGTTCAGCTTAGCTATGTCCAGACTCTTAAGCCACAGAAACTGAACAAAATGAAAGTGTGTTGTTTTAAAGCACTAAGTTTGCCATCCAACAGTAGATAACTAATACATTATGCTAATTACCAAGCCTTGTCTAAAGGATTGGTGGTGACATATAGTACGGGTAATTGGTAACTACTACATGTGATGAGTCAATAATTTTAAGTGATATTATATTTTTACTTCTCTGATATTTAGGAACACATTAATATGAGGGTATCCTCACTTATGTTCTTTTGTTGGAAAGAGTTATCCTCTTTTTTAATGGACAGAGATAAATGAAACCATCCTGAAGTTGATTTGAAATGTCAGTGTTTCTGGTTACAAAATAGTGCTGGTGGTAAACTAGTTGACAATTTATCACTGTAGATCCACAATCATGGAATAAATAAATGTATGTTCTTTTTTTGCTGTTAAAACTTTGAAATACTTCTATCATTGCTGCTATTGCCTAATATTTAGGAAAGCCCTAAATGTGGTTCAGAAGCAAAAATGAGTAAGAGTACTAGTCTTCTAAAGGTATATTGAAGAAAGAAACTCATTGGGTATAAAGTGTTCTGTTTCTATATGGCTAAGACCCACTGGACTAAATCTTCCCACAAATAACACCTGTGAACTCTGGACAAAGTACAAAACAAGCAAACAAAAATACCTGACATCCCTGCATCCCTGGAGAGATAAGAAAAGCAGGCATATTCTGGAGGAGATTAGACACTTGAAAGAAAAGACAACATGGGTGAGTCTCCCGTCTTGGGTATTTGGCCTGAGGGAAGAGTGATTTGGCACCTTGAGGGGGCAGTTAAAACTCTGGTAGAAAGCCCGAAGTCTTTCTGACATAAAGGGATAGATTCTGGGACAACCAAAGCTGACAGAAAGTGAGGGGGGATGGATATTATAAAGGAGAGAGCCAGAAAGGGAAGGAACAAAATTTCATGCATAAGTTATGTCCAGATCCCTAGTTGATCTTTAAACCACACCTGTATGGGGTCGACTACAAGCAGATCAACTAAGAAAAAATATATATACTGAATTGAAAATTGAACTGCACCCAAGAGAAAGAGTTTCCAGTTTGAATGCAACCAAGTTCTCTGCTAAAGTTAAAAACAAACAAATCTCCTCAGAGTAGTATAACAGAATCAAGAATCTCTCCACAATACAACATTCACAGTATCCAGGATAGAGTCCAGAACAATTTGACATATAATGAACAAGAAAATGTGATCCCTTCTCAAGAAGAGAGAAAATCAATGGAAGACCAAAGTTAGACAGGCAGACAAGGATTTTTAAAGCAGCTATTATAACAATGCCTATTTTTAGAGGTGTAAAAACAATATGCTCACTATAAATGAAATGATGGGAAACTCACCAAAAATTACAAACTATAAAAATATGGAAAATTTAGACCTGAAGGTTATACTATCTGAAATTTAAAAAATAATAAATAAAAAGAGACAATTGGATACATTGGATAGTTTTAAGAATAGAATGGAGATGGCAGAGAACACTATAACTTTGAATATAGATCAACAGTAAACACCCAGCTTGCAACCAAGTGATTAAAAAATGTTGAAAATATATGAACAGAGCCTGTACCTGTGGAACAGTATATAAATGCCTAATATGCCTGTAATTGGAGTCTCAGAGGGAGAAGAGTCAGGGAAATGGCATGAAAATATTAAATAATAGTGTCTGATAATTTCTTTAACTGGTGAAAGACAAATTCAGAGATTAAAGTTCAGCAAACCCCCTAAAAAAAAGACAATTACAAAGAAAACTCTACATTGGCATGCTCCCATGGTCAAGTTGCCAAGCACTCAAAATTAAAATAAAAATCTTGAAAACAGTCAAAGAAAAATGGCACATTACATACTGGAAACATAATTCAAATTTCCATTGTCTTCTCTTATCAGAAACACAAGAGGCCAGTGTTTAAAGTGATGGGAAGAATTAATTAAAACATACTTTGGGGCTTCCCTGGTGGTACAGTGGTTGAGAGTCCGCCTGCCGATGCAGGGGACACTGGTTCGTGCCCCGGTCAGGGAAGATCCCACATGCCGCTGAGCGGCTAGGCCCGTGAGCCATGGCTGCTGAGCCTGTGCGTCCGGAGCCTGTGCTCCGCAATGGAAGAGGCCACAACAGTGAGAGGCCCGCATACCACAAAAAAACCCCAAAAAACAAACAAACAAAAACCCATACTTTGTATTACAGTAAGGCAGATGTTACATTCGTAAATTTCTACAAGGATGACTTGGATAATGTAAATGAGTGAAGTCATGAGGGTAAAAATGGATATACATATATTGTCTGAGTGACAGAAGTTTGCTTAATGGGAAAACATTAATTCAACTCTAGCTGATGCTGTCTTATTGGAAATCAGGACCAGGGTTGTCATACATCTATTTCTTAAGAGAGAAGAGAAAACTAAATTTGAATGTGAAATTCCATGATTTTTAGATTTTGGCTCAGAAATTATTTAAAATAATTTGTGGCCAAACAGAATTTTGTGAGTTGAATGAAACTCCAGGTCACTAATTTGTGATTTCTGCTAATGAATAACATAGCATCAGATGGAAACAAACAAAACAAAAAATACCCTGGGGAAAAAAAAATACTCTGAGATTTTTAAGTAGAACAGACCAATCTACACCTTTTACTACTTACCATACAGTGTGAGACTAATTTTAAAGAAAATTTTAATTGTGGTTGCAAAAGCCAGAGGGGGCCACACTTTCAGGTTACATATATTTGTAATACATACAAGTTTGTTTTAACTCTAAGAAATAAGCAGGATAATATTATGATGCTATTAATTATAAGCAGAATTTCTAGAGATTTAACAATTTAAGAATATAAAAATCATCAGATAGCTCTTTCTCAGAGATTTTATAAGAGAAGAAACTGGCATTGAGGTTTGCATTAACTCTCTATGATGATTAAAGATGGATTCTCTCTGTAAGGATGTGACTTGGTTAATGCTTTCTCTTCCAATATACCCTAACTTAAGTGCCGTCATGATGTCTTATTCTTTTGCCTCACTGAATTATTACCATGCCCAGAGAATTTCTTTCATTATTCCATAGTAGCACTAGCTTGCTAAAGTACATTTTTTTTTCTTCTTTCGCAATTTGGAAACTGCATGTGAATGATTGGTTTATTCAATCTGTAGGTAGTAAAAGGTACATATTATATTTCACACCAAGCCCGGAAATTTCTGAAAGGGGGAAGCATCCAGAAGGAATTACTGCATAGCTAACAAGGAATTTCAGCCTCACAAAACTTCTAAAAGATACATTCCAAGTAATACATTTCTGTCTCCCACTATATCGAATCCTTGGGTAGGTTTTTTTTTTTTTTTTTTTTTTAATGCAATGTAATAAATATTTCCCTAAAATACATGGCCTGGTCATTCTATACTTTTTTGGAGTTTCATTTTTACAGCTTGAGGAGTAAAGATTAGGAAATGACCTTCATAAAATATAAGCTAGAAACATGACACACACATACAATTGATTATTTAAAAAATCTAAATAGTAAAGAAAATAAATGGTTTAGAAATATTCTGTATAGTCAGCTGCCTATTTCTACTTTTAAAAAAAATGTTTCTCTTGCCCTTTTCCCTTCTGCTGTTTCTTTGATCTTTTCCATTCGACTTCTGTGTAACCCCTCATACTTATTGTCCTTTGCTGTCACATTCTCATCGTCTCCCCATCTCTCGGTTTCATTATCTCTGTCTATAAACATGTGGAGGCATACATTTTAGGGGAAAAACAAAAACAAAATCCCTCCAAATCTTCCCTTGACCCTGCTATACCCATGGGCCTTTTGTTTTGTTTTTAAAATTTTTTTGAAAATTTTAACTCAAGTGCTGCAACTATTTTCTTAGAGCACAACAGAGGAAGAGTGGAGCACATATTACTCTGAAATCGAGTCCTGACTCTCCAGCTTAGAGGTGGGTGTGTGTTACCAGGCAAGTCACGTTACCTATGAACCTGTGTTCGCTTCTATGTGACAGAGATACTACTACTAACTAATCGATTTGTGAGAATAAGATGAGGAAATGCATTCACAATTCACTTAGTTTTCACAATCAATTGGTGAGGTAGATCTTACTGAGAGCTCTTAGTCTCTGAAAGTTCAACAGGTTGTTTTTGATTGTTTAAAGTTTATATAAGAAATATATAATTTAAAAACAAAGATACAATGTTAACTTCACCACTTTTATATTCCTAATATTAAACCTAAAGGAGAAGCATTAATTTAAAGTCACTTAAGTGATTTTAAAACTATGCTTTGGGGAGCCCTTGGTGTTCTGAGAAGCTGCCTCTGGGAAAAGAGGAAGGGAAAGATGGCAGGTAGGACTTCCAGCTCTAGCTTCAAGAAAACAATTCTTTTTATTTGTGTTACATATACTATATCATTGGGAAAAATAATTTCACAGCCTAAGGTACAATGTAGAAGCCCCACTGTCTAATGCAAGAAAACCAAAAACTGAAAAACCTATTGCTAGAGGCTTTGTCCTCTTTTCTACCTCAGGTTTCATTGGTGGAGAAGGGGCAGTGATGGTATTAATTTGCAAGTTCCATAAAGCATACACATCACATTGGTAATATCATGTCCAATGATTTACTTAGAATGCTTAGGAGTCCACTAACATAATGGAAATTGAATAAAAATGACATATTATACCTATGAATACATTTTAAACTTTTACCTACAAAACTCACCAAAAACTAGCTTTTATAAGTATAGCACAAATATTTTTTTAAATGTAATTTTGAGATAGTTATTAATAATAGTATAATTACTAATGTGGTTCCAGGAACTGAGCAATTGAGAAATATAATAAATGTCAGCTGAAGTAAATATTAATTTTATTCCTTATAGCGAACTCACATTGCAAGTAAATATTTACATACCGGATCATCTGGATTATACTGAATAACATATTCTATCTGTCCATTTGGGCCATCATCTATGTCTGTAGCTCCATTGTCTCCTGAAAATCCTGTAAATACTGTGGTGCCAACTGGAGTGAGCTGAAAAAAAAAACAAAAGAAAAACTGTCAACTCTCATTTGATCAACAACACACCAGAAGTGTTCTGGCACAAAAAGCAGACATTTATTACACAAAGGAAAAAAGCAGGCAGTTGTCCACAACCAGAGATCTGAAGTATTTCAAAAGAACACTTGCAAACACATGAGTTCCTATAAAGTCTGAAATTTCCAACGTCATGGTCCTTGCTTTGGATAAAGAAATAGAAGGCCATGATTCAGTGTGAAGCACATTTGGACCAATTTATGATCATTAGCATCTTAGTTCCTATGGAGAAATGCATCTGCTGTTCCTCCTTAAAAAAACCTTGATGCATTAAGTTATCTACAAACTAAGATTTAAACTGTAAGAAGGAATTAGTTACTTTATTTTAAAATCAAAAACCATTTCAGAGAGATCAGTGAAATCCAGTTGGTAATTACATGCAAGTGGCAAATTTAAGGAAGAGAGTTGGAGACAATGGATTCCCTGTCTATCAGAGGAGAGAGAAAGCTGGGATTTTCTTTAGTGCTTGTAGTATTGGTTAAGTAGAAAGCCATCGTGTGACAGAACTGGAGAAATTGTAATATCTTTTCATTTTGGATTAAAACAACAACAAAACATAAAATGGCATATAAGACCATGATTTCACATTTGGCCTGAGCATCTAGCTTTATTTCTTATTGATCTCCAACAGAGAATCACTGTTGTTTTCTCTTACTTGCAGGTCTTTGTATTCCTACATCCAGAGTCCTGTCTTCAAGCTTTAGCTGGGATCCTTCTCATTAGTTACATTTCAACTTAATTAAGTATTGCCTTCTTCTAAGCCATTCCTGACAGAATTTCCCTACCGCACGTCAGAACATGGCACCCTTTTCGTTACTCTTATATTTTATACTTTACTTCTCTAATCATCACACTGTCACAATGAATAAATGAATTTAGTCAATAAACATATGCTTTGTGCCTCTACAGAACACAGACTTTTAAATTTTATTCTGAGATATGTTTTGTTAGGTTTTAAATGGGATTCCTTCATGGAGAAATAGTTTCAGAGAGAAAAAGAAGGAGTTATCTCATTTACTTCTATTTTCAGGGGCTACAGACCCAGATAACTGGAGGGATATTAGGCAATGTAAAAGAGTGAAGCAAGTCTAATGGGAATGATGGCAACTGGGGAACACTTCCCCCTCTAAAATAGTAGCTGCTACTCAGCCTCAGCGAATTCTTGCCATAATGAAATATGGAGCCAATGTTACTACATCTTCTAATAATCTAATTTTATAAGAAATCTCTTGGTTCTAAAGTCAGCAACAGATTTGAGAATTAAACTATGAATTTAATGTCCCCCCTCATACGTCCTTTGGCACAGCAACCACAGAAGTTTGCAACCTCTGATTTAGAAAAATAATACAATTATGATTAAAGAAGTGATTTTAAAACCGTGCTTTGGGAAGCCCATGCTTTGGGGAACTGTGAGTACAAAGTAGCATATTTATAAAGTCAGCTCTCCTGGCAGGCAGCTTTTAAAGGCAAACTTTGACTTTCTGCAGCTCAAAGAGAACTGAGGATAAAGCGAGAGGAGATGGTTTTAATAGCACATATACGAACATGGGCACACCATTGGAAATGTTAGTTAACAGAAAGGCTTCCAAGCCAACATTTTAATATTTTTTTAATGTAATCCCTGTCCCCAAAGACATCATTCTGTCTTATAAAAATTCACCCATTCCTATGTAGTTGTGCCTTGGTTTTTAAATTATGAAAATTTAAAATTCAATGCCAACAAGTTGTTTCCAGATATCTAATAAAACAAACTTAGAGTATTTAAAGATCTTTGTTGCCAAAGTAAATAACTGTGCCACAGAGTTGAAATAAAAAAATTAAAACCAAGCAAAAGACAAAAGGAAACAAACCAAAAAACTTGAACAATAGGTGTCTGAAATTTTTGAAAACAGACTTCTGCCCCTACTTTTAAAATGTGGTATTTAGTTGTTGACAGCAAAGGACTCAAGTAATATATCAAGTTATTAGTTCAGCATTTAATAGTGAGTTTTGCTCCCTTCCATATGTACAAATGTTGTACATATAGGCCAAACATCTTAGAACAGATTGTTCATTTTCACTACTGGAATAAGTAAACATCTACACACAGACGTACACATGTAAAATGCAACGTTAAAATGGATCCATATTTGAGCTACACACATTTATTCATTATCTACCACGAGGATGGTGGACCTGTTCAGATATAGGCTAGCGTTTGCAATCTTTGAAGCTAATATAAGAGAAATAGCTAAGAAAAAAGAGTGTTAAGGTATTTTGTTTTAATATGGAAGGTCTGGAAAGAGTAAAATGGGTGCAATGAAATGGCCTATACCAGATGCAAACAAGCAAAAGAGAGAGCATGCAAAATGGTTTTAACAAATAGATTTCAGCAACTTATTTCATTCATTTTCTTTATATATATATATATATATATATATACACCAACAAAAATGTGTACATATCTATGTACACAACAAAAATATGTACATATCTATGTACACATACACATGTCACATATATAAATACACACATATCACTGTTACTTATTCTTATGACAGTGACATGGCACTCTAGTGCTTTCTGAATTTCTAAATATTATGTGGAGGTTGAAAATCTTCACAGGACAGTCAGGTTGTTTGTTCTACCTGTGTTGCCCTATACATTATTATTTACAATTTTCAGGGCACATTTGCCATACAGATGGTCATGTTCTGTGCCCTTTAACATTTCAATGAGTCTCAGAAATATAAATTTGGTTTTCTGAAGGGCATTCTATTCATGGGATGATTATCACCTTGGGCACCTGCCTGAGGGTGTCACTTACTTATTTAGTTCATGTCTTTTTCCACAAATGATTTTATACAACTACTGGGAAAATACAGAAAAATGCATAAATGCACACATAAGTTAAAGAAAATAAAGCCAGAAAATTCAATATTTCAAGAAGATGCATAAGAGAAATTTGAATGTAAAAGGTGAGCAGTTCTCAGTTAATTGATTATCCTGTGAGCCACAGCTGCTTGAGCCAACCTAAAAAAAGAGAAAATTTTCCTTACTAATCTTACTTGAAATATTTCCCCACAGAAGTATTGTATTCACAGTTTCATATAAATATAGTTGATTCTCATCATCCATGGTAGTTCTGTACTATAAAGACACCATGAACACTGAATTAACAAATACTGAACCAATGCTCCTAGGGGTAATTCAAGGTTATTACATTGCTGAGGGGAATACAGGATTAAGTTCCTGCAAGCCTCTGGTTACAACATTTTCATCAACAAATCAATATATAACCTGTTTAATGGTTGTTTCTGTTTAAAAACACTTTATTTAATATGTTTGGTCTATTCTACTGTAGATGCTCTATATTGCATTTTTCATTTTATTAACTGAATTATTCAGCTCCAGAATTTCTTTTTTTTATGATTTCTATCTCTTTGTTAAATTTCTCATTTTGTTCATGTCTTGTTTTCCTAATTTCACTGAATTGTCTTTCTGTGCTTTCTTGTAGTTCATTTAGTTTTCTCAAAACAGTTATTTTGAATTCTTTATCAGGTAAATCACCAAGTTCCATGTTTTGGAGTTAGATTACTGTAGGATAATTGTTATCTTTTGGCGATGACATGTGTCTTTGATTCTTTATGTTTCTTGGAGATTTGCATTGGCTGCTTTCACATTTGATGTAGCAGATACCTCCTCAAATCTTTTGTAATTGTCATTGAGTTGCAGATATTTTTCTTGGTCCCGCTTACATCTGGGGTTCTCTTCAACCTTGTATGAATACACCTGCCCCGCACATGTTGCTCCAACAGAGGGCTGGAATCTCTCCTCGAGAGGAATGAACTTTTACAAAGTCTCTTTCATCCATAGATGTCTGCCCAAGTCAGTATTACCCAGGTTTCCCCAGACCATGACCCAGAGGAGTTGGGGCCATTTCACTGCTCAGCCAGTTCAATGGCTTCTGATAGTTCAAATTCCAAACCAAGGTCTCTCTGCCTATTACCCAATGCACAGGTGGGCAGAACTACTTCCAGGTCTCTTTGCACATGGTGTTGGATCCCACAACTACAGCAGAGGTACTTTTGTTCATAGATAGATGCTAATTTTTATTTGTTCAAAGTGGGGACTTAAAGAAGGGACATCTTACACTACCATAATGTTGATGTCACTCTAGGCCAACTTTATATTCAGCAAAGAAATGGTATGTTGTTCATTTTGAAGAAAATATTGAGCAGGATGAATCTTGGAAAGCACTCCATTAATCATAATATTGTGTTAAATGTACATATTTAGTGATAGGATAATGTCACTGGCATTAATGTCCTTGTATTGATAGGTAACAATAATCTCCTGACATTTATATCTATTATATATTTCTTGGAGTCTCATGTAAGATAATGACATGAAAATTGACATTTTGGTAGAAATAAAATGCTAAAATATATAAATTCTGAATATCTAAAATAGTTTTTTATACATATTTTAAACCAGTGCCTTCCGATAGACTTCAATGGCTTTAATGATTAAAGAGAAAATGTACAAGAGTCCAGAAGAAAAAAATATTTTTTATAATAAACACAACTAAAATAACACCACTTGAACTGGGAAATAATTGATACAAATGATGATATTATCCAGTTTTGAAAACCTTCTCAAGAAAAAGGCACCCCAAAGGAATAATTTAAAATGCAATTGGTGTGATATTACTTTCTTACATACTTCATCAAGAATCCAAGTGTTTAGATTTCCCCTCCCCTCTAAAAAGGATAGAACTTCTGAAGGGTCATGGACATTAAATAAGCTGAACTAGAATTCACTATATGATGATTTACATATAATAATCATTTAATGACAGAACACCAACAATGGTAGTGGGTGCTCTGTATCTACTCATAGACATTATAAAAACAGAAACATTGTCTTTAGTGGAGCAAGATTATGTATACGTCTATATTGGACTAATACATGTCTATTTTTCAGTTACAAATATTGTAATCTGACTGTGTACTAGACAGCCATTTCGCAGCAATTATTCTCTTAAGAACAAACACAAATGATCTTCTCCTATATTTTTGTAGCATGAATCCATCCTCCTTGTAATTGTTAATTTTATGCATCAACTTGACTGGGCCATGAGGTGCCCAGATATTTTGTTAAATATTATTCTAGGTGTGTCTGTGAGGGTGTTTCTGGATGATATTAACATGTGAATTGATAGACTGAGTAAAGCAGATTGCCCTCCCAAACATGGGTGAGCCTCATCTAATCCATTGAAGACCTGAATAGGACAAAAAGCTAGTAAGGAAGAATTCACTCTCTGCTCCTGACTGTCTTCAAGTTAGCACATCTGCCTTCTCTTGCCTTCAGACTTGGACTCAGATTGGAATTTAGACAATCAATTCTCCTGTTTCTCTGACTTTTTGGTCTTGGACTAGAACTATACCAGCTGGGTCTTCAGCTTGACAACTGCTAATCTTAGAACCACTCAGCCTCCATAATCTTGTGAGCCAATTCCTTATGATCAATCTCCCTTGCTATATCCCTAAATCAATCAGTCTATCTATCTATCTATCTGTCTATCATCTATGTATCTCTCAGTTATGTTAACTAATACACTCTTGATCCAGTTTCTCAACAGTGAACAAATAAAATTGAGTATTTGATTTTGCACAGGTAAAGATTCATTTCCCATTTTCTAACTCATCAAAGTCTATACGGCTATTGTGTAGCACTTTATGGAACAATTGCTGATTTAACTGCAACAGAGGCCATAATATCTTTTGGCACTTTGATCATACTCCATGGTCCTTTGAAGATTATCTACAGTGATTCCATAGTCATCTATACAAGATATTGTAAATTCCTGAACTCTAACTTATGTTGTTCTGGAAAATACACCTATTTTAAAATGATTAGTTACTGTCTTCTTCTGCCCTTGCACTTATTTTCAGGCTCTTCTCAATTATACTGCATGATCTAAAGATCATCTTCCATAAAAATAATCTTTCCAAATTAGAAGTCACTCAAGCTTTGGCTATAATTCAGCCTTTAACTTCCTTCTCTGAAAAAGTAATTTTATGAATCTCTCTTGCATGTCATCCCTGCCTCACAAATATGCTTTAGAAATAGTAATATATTTAAAAACCAATGGGGTCCAACAAATGAAATGGAGTGATGAATTTGTAAACAGGTGCATATTACTGAGAACTTCAGCTTTTTCTCACAATTGCAATATTACATTATCTCTGAATCTGTGATTATTTATTGAGAGTTTATTATGGGCCAAATCACTGTTTCTATGACCATTATGTTGGTTTTATATTAACTCATTAATATAACATTTGTTTTATTTAAACATTCAACCAAATCAAATGTCTATTTGAAGTTTATCTTAAAACTTATAGAATCAGTACCAAATAGTACACATTCTTGAATTCACATTCAGTGGGTATTATCTTGCAGTGATTTATTGAAATCAAAAAGAAAAATATAATAAAGGAATTACATATGTTCTTCATTTTCCTTTTAACATAATATAGCTTCTGCACCTGTGTATAAAATCTTGACTTTGTTTTTATCATGAAAGCTAGATAATTAATATTGAAAATTATTTCCTCTGAATAAATTTTTAAAAATAAATTCATGTAGATAATCAAGACAATATAGTACTGGCACAAAAACAGAAATATAGATCAATGGAACAGGGTAGAAAGCCCAGAGATAAACCCACGCACCTATGGTCAACTAATCTATGACAAAGGAGGCAAGGATATACAATGGAGAAAAGACAGCCCCTTCAATAAGTGGTGCTGGGAAAACTGTACAGCTACATGTAAAAGAATGAAATTAGAACACTCCCTAACACCATACTCAAAAATAAACTCAAAATGAGTTAAAGACAAATTTAAGACCAGACACTATAAAACTCTTAGAGGAGGCTTCCCTGGTGGCGCCGTGGTTGAGAGTCCACCTGCAGGGGACACGGGTTCGTGCCCCGGTCTGGGAAGGTCCCACATGCCACGGAGCGGTTAGGCCCGTGAGCCATGGCCGCTGAGCCTGCACGTCTGGAGCCTGTGCTCCTCAACAGGAGAGGCCACAACAGTGAGAGGCCCGTGTACCGCCAAAAAAAAAAAAAAAAAAAAAAATTTAAATGAACAAACCAAACAAGAACAAACACATAGATATAGAGAACAGAGTCATGATTACCAAAGGAAAAAGGGGATAGAGAAAGGGCAAAATTGATAAAGGGGGTCAATAGTATGGTGATGGATGGAAACTAAACTTTAGGTGGTGAGCACACTGTAGTGTATACAGAAGTCAAAATATAACACATGAAATACATAATGTTATAAACCAAAAAAGAAAAGATTATAAACTACCAATATAGTCAACTCCTTGAGGCCAAGGACAATGTCTTCATTGAATATGAATTCAATAACTGTTTATAACTAATGCATTGTGGAAAAAAGAAAGACATTATATGGATAACTGATGGAGCTGGAATGGTAACTATGGATCAGAAGTAGTAATGTATCAGTGTTCATTTCCTGATTTCTGATGGCTGTACTGTTATGTGGGAGAATATCCTTGTGTTGGAAATATACACTAAAGTATTTGGGGTAAGAAAGACTCTTTTCAGTAACACTCTCAAATGGTTTGGAGAAAAAGCTTGTATTATTCTTATAATGTTTCTGTAAGTTTGAAACTATTTATACATTAAAATATAATAAACCTTTCCTAGTTAAAAAAATCACCTTATTATATCTAGAAATTATAAAGAAAACAGATATAAAATGTGTAGAAAATATTCTTAACTATATATGGAATCTCTCTGTTATGCTTCATCATGGAGACCATCTGTGCATTTAGATCTACCAGAATGGCTCTGAGAAGAGCAGATGTTCAAAAATACATATATTAAATGGAAACAGATGATATAGTCACAATGAAATGTGAAAGAATAGCACAGAACTAAAAATTTGATCAGGAAAGTGAAAGCTCAAATTGAATAGATTCAGAGACATTTCACCATTGTGAGAAAAAGCTGAAGTTCTCAACAGTGTTCCACTAATTACTGCCTGTTTACAAATGTATTTTTGCATATCATTTCGAAGACCCCCTTGGTTTTAAAAAATAGTTATAGAAATATAACTATTTCTAAAAAGCATACTTCCAAGGCAAAGATGACTTGTAAGATGGCCAGAACCTATACTAAGTATTTTAAAAGCATTATCTCTTATAATCCTCAATACAACTTTTTAACATTATTTTTTTGTTATTATATTTATTTTACAGTTAAGGAATCCAAGGCTGAGAACTTCTGCCTGATGTCATACTTCTAATATTTGGTAGATAAGGAATGCAACACAGATTGTCTGGCTTCAAAGTGTTAATTCTCAAGCACTGTGAAATATATTATTTCAAAAATTTTGCAATTTGCTATTAAGAAACTTTTGAGAAGAAAAGGAAATGAAAGAGGAAATAAATATAATTTGGCACATAACAGAACCAAGATATACAGTAATCCGAAATGATACAATTTGGATGATGTATTACATCAAAGATAATTTATGTTTGGCCCTAAGGAAAAATACTTTTGATATATTTTACAGAAAGACAAAGAAATCCAATTTAGCTTGTGCCTGTGTTTCAGAAAACTTGTATT